>NC_137279.1:10353750-11015000 GCF_054371585.1 Giraffa tippelskirchi
GTCATGGCACAGAAGTGTAAGAATTATGATGGAAATGATTAGAAAAACAGAAAATAGAACTGGTTATCTCTGAGTAGTGAAACAGAACATTGTGAGGATATAAGAATTCTGCTTTTATTTAAGCTCATTGCTTATATGATTTTAAACCATATAAAGTAGAATCTACATGTGCTGACATAGTATAATGCCTATAATAGTTCAAGTGGAAAAAAATTGGACGATACAGCATGTATGGTATGATAGTCTTTACATGGAAGCTCTATGTGCATAGGTAGGTACAGAGTATGACTTTACAAACGTACGTGGTCTTGTGCTTCTTTCATTCTCATGAAAAGGACATCTCTAGGTTAGTTTGCTGGTCCCAGGAGGATGAGTGATACGTAAGGCAGAGCTGACCTAGAAACTTCTTACAGGAAATTTGGTCTGAATATGAATTATCTAGAGTCCTTTGTTACAGTAGCAGAGGTCAAGAATGACGAATACAGTCATTACAAATTTCTTACAACTAACAATATAAACAAAGGAATAATATTTTCAAATGTTGAGCAATAAAAGGCATTAACCCAGATTCCACAGCCAAAAACCCCACTAATATTTAAGATTCATGATGATACATAGACCTCTTTACTATTACAAAAACCAAAAGAATTAACCCTCCAAGACCTTTCCAGAATAGACTAATAAAGGGTATATGTAAGGAGAAGAAAAGTGATCCCACAGGAAAGAGCTGGATGCCAAAAAGCTGGTGAAAAATGAAATTATTATCTGTTGGTAATAAGATTAATTATTGTAAAAACCTTTTTTTCCTATTTAACAAAAGGTGCAATAAGAAAATTAAAGTTACCTGTTCTCAAGAGATAGTTAAACAGTTTTTATTTTGTTTTGGAAGGAGATGAGAGACATGGAACAGCTTTAGAATTAGGAAAATATATAGTATGTATGTATATTAAAATGTACAGATAATTGGGATAACAAAAATAAAAATCTAGCTTTCAAATCAGAAGAAGGAAAATAAAGGAGTAAAGAAAACTCGATCAATTCTGTAGTGGGTAGGAAATGGGAAAGAAACAAAGGCAAAGGGAACTTACCCTTGGCTGCCACGTTGTTGAACACAATCACAGGTTATGGGGACAGTATATGGACATCTTTGGGGTGGCGGTTATCCAACCTGCCCAAGAACGTAAAGTCAAAGGTGAGAGGTTAATAGGAGACTGGCGTGTTCTGGGAGGTCAGTGTAGCTGGAGTGAGGTGGGGGGTGGTGCTGCAGCAGCTCTGAAAGGGCTAGTAGACCACACTAAGGAACTGCAGCATCTCTTATAGGGTCTGAGGATGTATTTTAATATTGTCAGAGTCACTGAATGCAGAATCAGTTGGGGAGCTTATTAAAGCACACATTTCTGTGCAAATCAAAACTACCACCTCACATGGATCAGGATGGCCATCATGAAAAAGTCTACAAATAACCAATACTGGGGAGAGTGTGGAGAAAAGGGAACTCTCCTACACTGTTTGTGGACACGTAAATTACAGTTAGAACTGTACATGGAACAACAGACAGGTTCAAAATTGGGAAAGGAGTACGTCAAGGCTGTATATTTTCACCCTGCTTATTTAACTTATATGCAGAGTAAACCATGCGAAATGCCAGGCTGGATGAAGCACAAGCTGGAATCAAGATAGCCGGGAGAAATATCAAACCTCAGATATGCAGATGACACCACCCTTATGGCAGAAAGCGAAGAGGAACTGAAGGGCCTCTTGATGAAAGTGAAAGAGCAGAGTGAAAAAGCTGGCTTAAAACTCAACATTCAGAAAACAGATTCATGGCATCTGTTCCCATCACATCATGGCAAATAGATGGGGAAACAATGGAAATGGTGACAGACTTAATTTTCTTGGGCTCCAACATCACTGCAGATGGTGACTGCAGCCATGAAATTAAAAGATGCTTGCTCCTTGGAAGAAAAGCTGTGACCAACTTAGACATCATATTAAAAAAACAGAGATATTACTTTGCCAACAAAGGTCTGTCTAATCAAAACTATGGTTTTTCCAGTAGTCGTATATGGATGTGAGAGTTGGACTGTAAAGAGAGCTGAGCCCTGAAGAATTGATGCTTTTGAACTGTGTCATTGGAGAAAACTCTTGAGAGTTTCTTGGACTGCAAGGAGATCCAACTAGTCAAACCTAGAGGAAATCAGTACTGAATGTTCATTGGAAGGATTGATGCTGAAGTTGAAACTCCAGTACTTTGGCCACCTGATGCGAAGAACTGACTCATTGGAAAAGACCCTGATGCTGGGAACAATTAAAGGCAGGAGGAGAAGGGGATGACAGAGGATGAGGTGGTTGGGTGGCATCACAGACTCGAGGGAGATGAGTTTGAGCAGAGTTGGTGATGGCCAGGGAAGCCTGGCGTGCTGCAGTCCATGGGGTCACAAAGAGTCAGACACGACTGAGCGACTGAACTGAACTAAAATTGGTACAGCAGCCACCATGGAAAGTAGTATGGAGTTTGCTCAAAAAAGTAAAAATTGAATGCCATATGATCCAGCAATCCTATTCCTGGGCATATATCTGGACAAAACTATAATTCAAATAGATACATGCATGCCTATCTTTATAGTAGCACTATTTATAATAGCCAAGATGTGGAAACAGCCTAACTGTCCAACGACAGATGAATGGATAAAGATATGGTATATACATACAATGGAATACTACTCAGCCATAAAAGAGAGCCATTTGGAATAACGTGGATGAAACTAGAGATTTATCGTCCTAAATGAAGTCAGAATGAGAAAGACAAATACCAAATGATATCACTATATGTAGAATTGAAAACATGACACTAACAAACTTATCCACAAAATAGACATAGAGAACAGACTCATTGTTGCCAAGGAAGAGTAGGTCAGGGGAGGGAAGGATTGGGATATTGGCATTAGCAGATGCAAACTATTATATAGAGTGTATAAACAATAATGTTCTACGGTATAGGACAGGGAACTGAATTAAATATCCTATGATAAATCATAATGGAAAAGAATGTGAAAAAGGATGTATATATGTGTAAGCTGAATCACTTTGCTACACAGTAGAAATTAACACAACATTGTAAATCAGCTGGACTTGAGTAAAATAAAAATACATACATTTCTGGACCCCAGAGATTCTGATTCAGTGGTTTGGAGGAAAAGCCCCAGAGACTGATGTTTTCTAAAGCATCCCAAATGATGTCACTGTTGTTCCCAGAGATCTACTTGTAGCTCATAACTACTTGGACCAGATGAAAAGAGCACCAAGAGGTGTGACAATAAGCGCCCTCCACCTAATTCTTCCCCTTCTTCATCTTCATGGTTGTTTTTTTTTGCCTTGCAGGCGATGGGTTTTGGAGAGGTCGTGTGACCTGATTCTGGCCTAGGAGACATGAAAGAAGTCTTCCAAAGGTGCTTCTACAGACATTGTCCTTGCCCTTAAAAGAAAAACTATTTGAATATGACAGCTGTTATTCTGTCATCTTGAGGTTGAGGCCAACATGAAGAATGGCAGAAAAGGGGTGTAAAGGACATGGTGGCACTAGTTACGGTGCTGAGCCCACCCCTCCTGAGCTCACCCTGTCTTTGGATATTCTGCTGTGAAAATGATAAATTTCCATACTGTTTAAGGCATTTGGAGTGGGAACGTCTGCAGGCAGAACTCAGCCTGAGGACAATGCTAAGGGTCATCAGACTCTCAGGGGGAATCTTAGATTGGCAAGTAGGTCCCAAAGAGCAGAGGGGAACTCTCCCAGGGAATTTATAGTCATTTTAATTTTATTTTTTTATTAAAGTTTTCTTTTTTAAATTTTAGTATTCCTAACTGATGTATCAAGAACTGACTATAGATCTTCTAAGTGGCTGCATAATTCTTCTGGGTAGAATGAAAAGCAGTATCTCCTGGCTTCTCCCCCTCCTCTGTATAACAGTAAGCCCTATTGCGCGGGTTTATGAAAAGATGAGAAGCCTGGTGGGCTGCTGTCCATGGGGTTGCACAGAGTTGGACACGACTGAAGCAACTTGCATGCATGCACTGGAGAAGGAAATGGCAACCCACTCCAGTATTCTTACCTGGAGAATCCCAGGGACAGAGGAGCCTGGTGGGCTGCCGTCTATGGGGTCGCACAGAGTTGGACACGACTGAAGCGACTTAGCAGCAGCAGCAGCAGCGTGAAAGGATGAAATGTGATAATGTATGCAGAGCCCTCAGCACAGTGTTTGGTACAGATAAGTGCTTAAAAAGTGCTCCTTGAATTGAACAAATGAGTGAATAGGTGATTGAATTTTTTGAAGGGCTGTGAGAAAACGGAAGTAACATCGCCACACCCTGGTCTTCATGCTCAGGGTCTCTTTCTCAAGTTGAAGATGACTGGCTTTCTTTGGCAACTGTTCTGTTGTGCTCTTTACTCTTTTCTAACAAATTTTCTATTAGCTTAGGAAAGTACTTATTTTTTTGTTTATACATTTTGATTACCCATACGCAGGTCTTGTGGATGTGTTTTTCTCCTAACCCTCTGCCCACACCCTATGCCATTGGTCCCCACCAGCATTGACCTGGAGGAGGGCAACATACCAGCATTGGGAGGATCCAGGGTAACCAAGGGAGGTAGGATGGATTTAGGCCATTTGATACTTGGGTTTATTGTCAAGGTGCTCATGTGATAAGCCTGCTTTCCCTGCCCCAGGGAAAAGGTCCCCCAGATGTCTGTATTTTGCTGGCTTACGATAATTTCAGCGGGCAGAACTCAGCCTGAGGTCAATGCTGAGGGTCATCAGATTCTTAGGGGGAATCATAGATTGGCAAATAGGTCCCAAAGAGCAGAAGGGGACTCTACCAGGGAATTTACAGTTGCTTTTTTTTTTTTTTACTGTGCTGTGGGGATCTTAGTTCTCAGACCAGGATTGAACCTGGGCTCTTGGCAGTGAAAGTGCAGCGTCCTAACCCCTGGTCCTCCAGGGAAATTCCCCTACAAACACTTCTTATTTGAACAAATTTGTAAAACCTGACAACCTTCTCAAATACAAAACCACAGACCACGTGGGAAACAAAGCAGTACTGTATTTCAGTATTGCAAAAATAAAATAGAAGAATAGGACTTTTATCCTTTTTAGTAAAGTTGCTTAGAGTTAGCTGTGTCCCTGGACCTGGCAGTAATGACCAAACTTGCCAGGGCCATGAGTGTGTGATAAAACATGGCATTATTAACATTTCTCTCCCCATAGACAGAGGATCTCATCATGAGAAATATAAACACTTAGTTTGGTTGTTAGTTAGTTTGGTTTGTTAGTTTCATATTGAGGGCTGTGGCTCTCTATCCATCCTTTCTCAAATCGTCATCCAACTCCTGCTGACCTCTGGGGGAGTTCCTGTACCCACAGGTTTGAGAACGGGGCAGCTTGGGAGGTATGGACTTAGACCTTCAGCAAAAGTTATGGGATGGCATGTTGATCCATTCTGCCTGGCTGAAATCTTGATCCTGGAGTCTGTCCCTCACCCTAAGCTTGGGGATGGTTATGACTCAAAGTTTCTCTTCTTTGTGTTCTGTCTCTCTTTCTTCCACCCTCCTTAATTAAAGTCCTGCATCTCTAGGATCACCTGTGGGTGGAAAAGCAATCAGTGATGAGTTTTACAGCTTAGCAATCAGAACTGACCTTGTTCTCGCTTTTCATCATATGCGCGTGCAGCTAGATGGTAGGTAGTGTGATATTTTGATCTGGGTGCAAATAAAAGAGCATTCTCTTTTATCAACAAAAGAGCAAGTAGAGGTCCTGGTGGATAGGATGGGCTTCTGTGGAAGAGTGTGTGTGACTGAGTGTGTGTGTGAGTGTGTGTGTGTGCACATGTGTGTGTGTGAGGGAGAGAGAGAGCTGCCTCTGAGAGTTAGAAATCAGATTTCCCGAAAGTGGACACCTGGAAAATCCTGTGCCATATGTCTATTGCTTCTTAAGAATGACATAATGGAGCTGGAGAAGACCCAGGAAAGGACAGCTGAATTAATTAAAGACTTGGAATGGTTTTTAAAAACACTTTCAGTTTCAGATTATAAAAATAATATGTATTCATCATGGAAAACTTGGAAAATATTCAAGGCAAAAGAAAATGAAATTACATATTATCCTACCACCCAGAGGTAACAGTGTTTAAAGTTGTGTTGTATTTCCTTTCTTTTTCTGTGAACACAAATATACATATAACAAAAGTTATATCTGTACACATTTATATATACATATATATTTTCTGGGCTTCCCAGTTTCTGCTAATGGTAAAGGACACTCCAGCTAATGCAGATAGATGTAAGAGACGCAGGTTCTATCCCTGGGTTGGAAAGATCCCCTGGAGGAAGGTGTGCAACCCACTCCAGTATTCTTGTCTGGAGAATACCATGGACAGAGAAGCCTTGTGGGCTACAGTCCATAGGGTTGCAGAGTCAGATGTGACTGAAGCGACTTAGCACACATGCATTTTTTTTAAGTATCCTATTTAGTACACATTTTAAAATCATATTTGATATGTTTGTCATTAAATATTTCTGAAATATTTTCATGACTGTGTTATATAGCAGTTGATGGTTTTACAAAATCATATTTGACTTGTTGTTTAGTTGCTAAGTTGAGTCTGACTCTTTTGTAGCCCTATGGACTGTAGCCCACCAGGCTCCTCTGTCCATGAGATTACCCAGGCAAGAATATTGGAGTGGGTTGTCATTTCCTTCTCCGGAGGATCTTCCCGACCCAGGGATCAAACTTGTGTCTCCTACTTGGCAGGTGGATTCTTTACCACTGAGCCACCTGGGAAACCCTGTATTTGACTACTCTTACATTACTTAGATTTTGTGTGTGTGTGTGTATATATATATAATTAATATATATTAATATACACAGTTAATTAATTATGTATATAATGCATTAATGTACATAATTAATTTGGGGACGATGCTGGTTCTTGGCTGCTGCACGCAGCCTCTCTAGTTGCAGAGTACAGGCTCCAGGGCACGTGGGCTTAGCTGTCTCACCACACGTGGGATCCTAGTTTTCCGACCAGGGCTTGAACCTGCGGCCCTCACACTGGAAGGCAGATTCTTAACCACTGGACCACCAGGGAAGTCCCCTTTAGATTTAGTATATTTTTAGATTACATTTTAATTGCATATGTATTTTTATGATTGAAATTATAATAACATGTTTTCTCCCCACACTTTCATGGGATTTCTGGTTATTTGCTTAAAATCAATACTTAGAATTATGGTATCAAAAGTTTTCAATATTTTAAGTTTTTTTTGTGTGCCAGATTTCAGTAGAGACATATGAAAAAAGAATTTAGAAGTTGAGGACGTGTCAGTATGAAAAGTTAAATGCCAAATGGAGTGGATGAAGTTCATAAGAGAATAAAGGGTTTCAATCGGTCAAGAAGAGATTTGCTAAAGACAGAAATTTTGTAATTACTCAGCAGGTTTGGGCATCCAATGAGTGTAGCTTCAGGGCCAATGCAAAGAAGGCACAATTTGCTGTGCAAATGTGAGAAGAGTAAAAGGAAGGAAGATCTTTTTTCTAAAGAAATCAGACAAAATATTTGCAAAAACTAGAGGAAACTCACCATCTTACCAACACAGGCTCTTTGAAGCTGCTCTGTTGGGAGGTGGCTTCTGCAGTTCCTGGCTGAGAATGGGCAGGAAAACACATCCAGAAGGTGATTGTTGATCTGAGTTTAGTCTCTCTGGGCTTGACTCTCATGTCTCCCCGTGAGTAATACTTAGTCCCTCTGTAAGGAATACCAAGTGATGCTTGAAGCCTCCCTAGCCTAATTATTATTATTACTGCTGGTGGTGCTGTGTGGCATGCAGGATCTTAGTTCCCTGACCAGGGATTAAATTAAAGTTCCCCCTGCACTGGGAGCTTGGAGTCTCAACCACTGGACTGCCAGGGAATTCTAAGCCTCCCTGATCTTATAGCTTATCCTCACCTCTGTCAGTGACAAAAGCCCACTAGGGTGTTTTAAAGAGACTTGAGGGCCTTCCCTGGTAGTCCTGTGGTTTAGACTTAGAGCTTCCAGTATGGGGGATGTGGGTTTGACCCCTGTTTGGAGATCTAAGAACCCATATGCTGTGTGGTATGGTAAAATTTAAAAAAAAGGAGACAGAGAGAAACTTGGATAGCAACAAGAAAAATAGCAACAAGCTACCCCTGAGCTGGTCCCAGTATGCGAAGGGGCACAGGCAAATACAGTTCTGGTTCTCTGATCCAGATCAGCACTCGTGGTACTGACAAGGTGTGCAAAGTATGGACTGATAGGTATTTATGCTATCTATTTAAAAATCAGTCAATCAATTTAATTTACTGTGTACGCTTCAGGTTCAGGACCCCATAAATGACTGCGCTGCAGGAAATAAGAACAGTGTAAAGGCAGAAATGGATGCCAGGGGTCAAGAAGTTCAAACATCCAATTAAAAAATAAATAAGTCCTGAGGATGTATGGTACAGTATGGTGACCATAGTGAATAAAACTGTATGGTAATATTTGGAAGTTGCTAAGAGAGTAGATCTTAAAAGTTCTCATCACAAGAAAAAAATTGTAACTATGTGTGGAAATGGATGTTAACTAGATTAATTGTGACCGTTTAAAAAAGAAGTCAGTGTGATGTGAGAGGGCTGTCCTCAGGCGCTTATAAGATGACACCATTGGGACTCCTAAAGTGACAAGCATTCTGTCATACTGTAGAGTTTACTCATTATGTTTACTGTCTGTCACCACCTACTAGAATGTAAGTTTATCAGGATACAGACATTTGTTTCATACTCCCAGTGTCGAACAATACTTGCCACAGAGTTAAATATCTTTTGAATAAGCGAATGCTTTGGTATGCTTCTCTAATAGTGGTTACTGATTTATGCTTGTAAAAGTACACTTATGTATCACTTAAGATGTGTCTGGCACTGTTTCAGCCCTAAACGTATATTAAATTGTCTGATCAATCCTCTGATGTAGGTACTAGTATTCTCATCCTAATTTACGGATGGGGAAACTGAGGCAAAGAGGAGGAAGTAAGTTACCTAAGGTCACCCAGCCAGTTAACTGTTGAAACAGCGACTCTAATCCAGGCATCTACTTCCTGCCTTCACCTCTTCACACTCACCTTCTCAGGGACTTGGGTCTAAGGTGTCCCATCGGCATTATGGGTGCAATTCTGTGGCTGTGAAATGGAGTTCAGTGAACCGGCCAAGTCCCTTCTGACTCTTCCTACCCAGGAGGCTGCCCTTAAAGCTTACTTCAGCCCGACTGCATTCCTAGATCTCTCAGTGTCGAGCTTTTATTATGAGCCTGACATAATATTAGCTTTCCTCTCATAGATTAAAAATATAAGAAAAAAATGAAGCAATTTTCGTAACGTTTAGAAAGTGGAATCACATGGGAAAAGGACAGAAAGACACGTCATGGAAATTCAGAGGATGGTGCTGTTGTCGCTGTGTGTTGAGTGGAGGGACAAGGGAAAATCAGGTGGAAAGGCATTCTGGGCAGAGGGAACAGCGTAAGCGAAAATGAGGAGGCCCATCTAAGAAGACCTCTTTTTAGCTGCTCCTCAGGATCCTCCACAGCCGGGACTCTTTCTCTGGTGGGCCAGCAGCTCGCCCCCATTGTCCCCTGTGTCTGCGCTGAGCAGCCTCAGGATGAAACAAAGCACATCGACGAGAGACCCTTAGCTGTTGCCTCCGCTTCTCTCTTGGGCCTCCTGATGAGCTACTCTGAGCCTCGGCTTCTTCATCTGTAAATAGAAACTAAGAGGGCTACCTCAATTGCTGGTTGGAAGAATCAAAAGTGGTCACATGTATGAAGTTTCTAGCTTCACCTGACACCACGACTGCCCACATCCTTTTTAAAAAGGTTTTAATTGGAGGATAATTGCTTTACAGTGTTGTGTTGGTTTCTGCTATACAACAATGTGAATTCAACAATCTGAATATATATCTATACCGCCTACCTCTTGAGCCTCTTCTCCCCATCCCGTCTGTCTAGGTCATCACAGAGAGCTGGGCTCGGCTCCTTGTGCTATACAGCACTTCCCTGGTAGCTCACACGGTATGGAATCTGCCTGCAATGCAGGAGACCTGGGTTTGATCCATGGGTCCGGAAGATGCCCTGGAGAAGGGAATGGCAACCCACTCCAGTATTCTTGCCTGGAGAATTCCATGAACAGAGGAGCCTGGTGGTCTATAGTCCATAGGGTCACAAAGCGTTGGACACGACTGAGTGACTAGCGTGCGCGCACACACACACACACACACACACACACACACACCTTGAGTTTCCTCTCCCCATCCCGGTTGTCTAGGTTGTCACAGAGCACTGGGCTAGGCTCCCTGTGCTACACAGCAGCTTCCCACTACCTGTCTATTCTGCACCTGGTGGTGTGTATATGTCAACGCTACTCTCTCAGTTCATCCTGCCCTTTTCTCTCCCCCATGGACTGTGTCCACGAGTCCATTCTCTACACAGGTCTTTCTATTCTAGCCCTGCAAACAGGTTCATCAGGACCATTTTTCTAGATTCCATATATATGTGTTAATATATGATCTTTTTTCTCTTTTTTCTCTTTCTGACTTATTTCACTCTGTATAAAAGTTTCTAGGTTCATCCACCTCAGTTCAATTGACTCACATTCGAGTCAATTGTTCCTTTTTATGGGTGAGTGATATTCCATTGTATATATGTACCACAACTGCTGTTATCCACGCCTGCTGTCTGACTGCCGATGGGTGATAATAGTTGTCGCTGTTCAGTTGCCCAGTCGTGTTTGACTCTTTGCAATGCTATCGACTGCAGCACACCAGGCCTCCCTGTCCCTCACCATCTCCTGAAGTTTGCCCAAGGTCAACAATCCCCTCTAATTTTCCAAGTTCTTTTAGTTAAATTTTTAATCCCAATTTACAGCTGAGGAAACTGAAGCTTCAGGAGGATAAGCAATTTGTTGTATGATTCTACTTATTTAAGTTTCAAAGACCAGGAGGAACAAATTGAGAGGGTTAGAACAGAAGAATGGGTAACCTTTGGGAGGAAGGGGTGGGAGTGACTGGGAGGAAGCCCAGGGGTAAACTACTTGCTGGTAATAATCGACTTCTTGACTGTGTTCACTTTGTGATTATTCATCCATCTGTACTCTTATGATTCATGTTTGTTTTCTGTTTGTTATACTGACATAAATATTGTTAAAATGCCTCAGAAAAATTCCCTGCACTTCTGTGAGGCTCAGGAATTCGAATCCTTCCACGTACACGAACGCCTTGAAACCTCACAAGCGCTCTCCCGACCTGGCCCGGAAAATTGTCTTGTCCTTTCCTTTCCCAACAGATGCTTTAATTCTGATGAGTTTCCTCCAGCTGTAGTGAACAGTTAGCACAATCTCGGAGAGAGAAGCAAGTCTGGAAGTCGTGGCCGAGGGCACCGGTAGGAGAGGGCTGGGTAGGATGTACAGGGGAGTGTCATTTGCAGGATCAGCTGGAAGGACCCCTTCTTGCCACACCTAACCCTCCCCAAAGCACAGCCCTCCTATCACAGTCCTAGGGGCTGGGGTGACTGTTTGGAACTACTGGCTCTAGAATAGGGGTCTACAGACTAACACAGACGTGGGCGACAGAAGATTGGAATGCCCACATCCGAGGCAATCAGTTCTCAGGGAGATTCTGAAATCATTTTCTGTGAGAAGCAAGTTACAAAGTATTTTTCAAAAATCATACTCTGGAGTAGATTTGCATAAATGAATGTACTGTATTTTTTTATAAACCCTGAAAGCTTTAATTACCTAAACTCTAATTAAGCTTGTCTCTTGCAGAAAACACAGGATATTAGCTTATTTTGTACTTGACTAGACTTTTTTTTTTTTGTTTTCATATGTTGGGTGATCTTCTATGTAAGTCTCTGTTAAACTCAGTGGAAACACTTCAGGAGTGTTTTCAAGCCAATTAATATTTTATTGAGCACCTGCTAAGTGCCAGCATGGTTTAGCAGTTAAGAGCAGAGACCCTGAGAGTAGGGCTACCTGGGTCCATTTCAGAGTTAAGCGCTGACACTTACTAGCTGTGTGACCCTTATTCAACAATCTCTGGCCTCACTTTCCCCAGCTGTAAAATTGGTATTATAATGGTGCTAATCTCATCAGGTTGTAATGAGAATTAATGAGACAATGTAAGTCAAGAGTTTAGAATGGGGTCTGCACACAGTAAGTACTTTATACTGTGTGCTTGCGTGTGCTTAGTCATTCAGTTGTGGATGACTCTTGGGACCCCATGGACCGTAGCCTGCCTGGCTCCTCTGCCCGTGGGATTTTCCAGGTAAGAATACTGGAGTGGGTTGCCATTTCCTCCTCAGGACATCTTCCTGACCCAGGGAGCAAACCCAGGTCTCCTGTGTCTCCTGCACTGCAGACGGATTCTTTACCCACTGAGGCATCGGGTAAGCCCCACTATATGATACCCAGCTCTTATTATGTAGGAGACACTGGGCAGAGCTGCACTAGACAGTGTCCCTGAAGTTTTAGAGCTGGTGGTCAGTGGAGAAGCCAGACAGCTAGCAATTAATCAGCAATCAGGGTGATGCCTGGTATCAAAAGGACAGGCAAGGTGTTCTATGAGTCAGCATAGGCTGTTATAACTCTATACGCTGTATCAGAGTTCCTGTAGCTCTGTAGATACTTTGGATGTTTTCATTTTCCTGTTTTATAAACACAGACTGATTTGTTTAGTGTCATAGGTCCTCAGGGATTAAAGGAGCTTTCACAGGTCACTGTCCCTTTCAGTGACCCAGGTGAATCCTTCCCTCACGTGGCAGCATGACCACATCTGCTTCCTTCTCCCGCTCCATTACTGTGCCAGGGGCTGCTGTCCCCACGTTCATGGACTCAGCCTGCTTTAAGGACCTCCCTATACATGGACTCAGAGCCTGTCTGGGCAGGTGTGCTCAGCACATGTCTTTAGGAATGGAGGCCCTCTCTGTGTCCATTTGTGACCCACTACATCTTGATTCTTGGACTCAGGTATGGCACCTTGACAGTTTTCTGTGCCTGTGATGGTTGGCAGTGCTGCCTGTGGTCACCAGGGCTGCTGTGAGCAATAGGATGAGGATGGACAGAAAGCAGGGCCAGGACCAGGGGTTCCCTCCAGTGCTTCTCATCTCTGAACCACCTGCAGTAGGCTCACCCCGGGTAACTGTTTAAAATGAAGATTCTGCAGTGGACTGTTTCTCAGCCATAAAAAAGAAAGAGATGATGAAACATGGATGGACCTAGAGATAATCATACTAAATAAGTCAGACAAAGACAGATATCATATGATATCCCTAACATGTGGAATCTTTAAAAAAAATGATACAAATGAACTTATTTACAATGCAGAAACAGACTCACAGACATAGAAAACTTATGGCTTCCAAAGGGAAAGTAACTGAAAAGTGAAAATGTTAGTTGCTCAGTCTTTGCAACTCCATGGACAGTAGTCCGCTAGGCAACTCTATCCACAGAATTCTCCAGGTAAGAATACTGGAGTGGGTAGCCATTTCCTTCTCCAGGGGATCTTCCTGACCCAGGGACTGAACCCGGGTCACCTGCATTGCAGGCAGATTCTTTACCATCTGTGCCACCATGGAAGCCCCAAAGGGGAAAGAGGGGGAGGGATAAATTGAGAGTTTGTGATTAACATATACACACTACTATATACAAAATAGATAAACAACACAAGGAACTCTACTCAGTATTCTGTAATAATCTGTGCTTCAATACAGCTTCATTTCCAAAATAGGCAGTGGGCTGGATTTGGCCCATAGGCCATAGTTGCCAATACCTGATTTTTGTAGTGATTTTTCCTACAATAATCTGCTGTTGAACCCATTGTTTTAGCCAAAATATCGCTCTCATCAACTGGGGGTGCAGACATCCCTGAAAGATGAAGAGTGGAGAGTGGATCTCACAAGATGATTTGGTGACCCCAGGGTTGACTCTCATGGCTGATAGCCTAGTGGAGTGGCCCATCCATTATGCATTACTCACCGTGAGTCCCTCTCCAAACCACAGGTCAAAGAGATGACCAAGGGACACCCAACTTGGGGAGAGAGAATAGTAGCTGCTACAACTAAAACCTGAGGGTAAATGGGCACATCGGATTCACTGAGCACCATAAATATCTGTTGCCATATTCCTGAGCTCTTTGATATCCAGAGAATAAGTTATTAACAGATATTTGGGGTAGGGTTTAGAGAAAGCCTCTCTAATTTTCTTAGCCTCCCCAAATTTTACATTTGTATCTGGGTTCACCTTTGCTAGAGTAGAACCAGTATTGAGACAGTATGCATAATCTCACATCAAACCTTTGTGTTTATCATAAAAAATATGGCAACATCATTGTGGTTATAAACAGAGTTACCAAGGAAACCAGTTTATCATAATTAGCTACTTATTCCCTCTTTTTTTTCTCACACTCTCTCTTCCTTCCATCTGAGCTTTCTTTCCGCTGAAAGGTATGATAAGCTGTTATCAGCCCGGGCTCAGTGGCTAATTAGGTTCTAATACTGATTCATAGAATTACATTGCTCTTTTCCATAACCATGCTGTAGTGCATTGTCTGTGCTTATTACAAATTGACACAATGCTGGAACAATTGGTTTATTATATGTGTTTTAAATAGTCATAATAGCTGTCTCCAGGGCAGTGGTATATCAAAACCCACCAAATAGAAGGTAAAAACTTTTCATCTATAGAAGATTTGTGGCTCTTTCTTCTGCATTAGGAAGTGGTTATGAAAGGAATTGCTTCCTGGATGGAGTTCCCGGTCCTGCAGGGTTTTTCTTATTTTTATTGCCCATTACAATGGAAAACATTAGCTAGTATTCATGCTCCATGCTGGTGATCTAGAGCTGGGGTCGGTAAACTTTTTCTGTAAAGAACCACACAATAAACGTTTTAGGTTTTGCAGGTCATATGGCTTCTGTTGCAACTATAGAACTCTCCCTTTGTAGCAGGCAAATAGCCTTAAATGATATATAATGAGAGAAAACCTCTCTAGAAATATTACCTACATCTCATTGGAGAGAGAAGCTTCACATTGCCTCCCCTACTCTGTCATGGAGGAGGGAAGAAGGCAAGGCTGTGTTCCAATAAAACTTTATTTAGGGACTTCCCTGACGGTCCAGTGGCTAAGAGCCTTTTAATGCTGTAGGTGTGGGTTCAATCCCCGGTTGGGGAGCTAAGCTCCCGTATGCCTTGGGGCTATAAAACAGAATCAATGTTGTGACAACTTCAATAAATATTTTAAAAACGGTCCACATAAAAAAATCTTTAAACAAAACAACAAAAGCTTTATTTACATCAACAGGTGGCAGGGGTCATAGTTTGCCAACATCTGTCTAAAGCCTCATCCAAATGTAGGGGATGGCCTTGTGTTTGGGCTTTAGGCCTCTTAGAATGGGAACAACACCTGGAGAAGGCTGGACGACCCAGGGGGACTGATGGGCTCCTATGCAGCTGTCCTCTGTGTGGCAGGTGTGTGCCCGCTGGTCAGCCTCTCATCCAGAGTGGAGGTTTCTTAAGCTGACTCCCGCCTGGAGGGGTGGACTAGGGATCTAGTGATTTGGGGTTGATCCTGGCTTGGGTGCTTAACTGGTTAACAGTGTTTCATCTGTAATCCACTCTACCTACTCCAAAGAGCTTGAGAGTCAATGGAGACAATAAATGGGAGAGGACTTTGTGAGCCATAAATTAGGAAACCATATAAGAAGTAAGGTGTGGCTGTTAAGATACTGCTGCAGAGCAAATGTCACAGAGTTGCAGGATGGGAATGACTCATCCTTTAAGACTTAGTCCAACTGTCATCTGGGCCTTGAGCCCACCCCACGCTAACCTTCCTGGAAGCTGTCCAGTCTGAGTTTTACTCCCCCCAGTGGTCAAGTTCATGACCTTCCAAGATAGCCTGCTTCATCTGGAGACTGTTCTGATTGTCAGATATTTCTTGCTGGTACTGAGCACAAATCTGCCTTTTCTAAATCTTTCACCCATTGATCCTGGTTCTATGACTCAGTATTTTCTATAACAAGATTAATCTCTGTCTTCACTTGATGGCTCTTTGGATATTTGAAGATAGAGGTCATGGTCTCCAAGTCTTATCCTCGCAAGGTTCTCATCAGCAGTTCCTTTGACTATTTCTATATGACATGATTTTGAATCTTTTCACCGTCCAGGTTGCTCCCTGAACAAATTTCAGTTCTTCAACATCCCTCCTCAGTGGTATATTCACACTTGGACACAGTGTTCCATGCATGTTCTGACTACTACAGAGCAGAATCACCATCTCCTTTGTTCTAGATGTAATGCTTCTGTTGATGCAGCCTAAAGTCACATGTGACCACATTACAGGGTTGGATTTTCTTGAGTTGAAATTGGCTAAGACCTTGCAGTTTTTTTGTCACATATTCCTAAGTCATGGCTACCTCATCCTGAATAGTGTCAAGTAATGTTTTTCTTACTGGATTTCCACACCCCCCTCCCCCAATTTTTTTTGGCTCATGTTTACCCAAAGTCCTTTTGAATTGTAATTAGATCTTTTTTTCAATTTGGGTAGTCTGTTTTAATGAGAATGTTGATCGTGATGTAAAATCAATGTTTTCACATAGCCTACCATGAGTTCTGTTATAGTCAAAAGTATAGTCTCTAAGTGCTACTCAATTCTTGCTGTTATTGTTCAGTTGCTAAGTCACAAACCTTTGCAAACCTGTGGACTGTAGCCCACTAGGCTCCTCTCTCCATGGTGTTTTCCAGGCAAGAATACTAGAGTGGGTTGCCATTTCCTTCTCCAAGGCATCTTCCTGACCCAGGGACTGAACCTGCATCTCCCATGTCTCCTGCATTAGCAGGCTAATTCTTTACCACTGAACCACCAGGGAACCTCCAGTTCTAACTGGTCTGCAGAAAAGATGAAAATAAAAGCATTGCATTGAGGAGGTCTATGCTGAACTAAACACTGTATAGTTGATTTGTGGTTAGCAGACAGGCAGCAATCCTTAGACCTCACTTTGACAGGTGTGGCTCTAAATGACACTCTAAGGTCTTGACTGGAATCCTAGAAACTGATTTGAGGAGAGTAGATGAGAAGAACAAAATCTTCAGAAAGGCTAAAAAGGATCATGGTGATCAGATGAAAATTAGCCTTGAGATTCAGCCTAAGTTAGGGACCTGATGAAAAATCTCTTCAATCTGTATTTCAGCGATTATTCAACACACATTTGTTGATTTCTTAGTCTGTGAGAGGTGCTCTGCCAGGCACTGAGGGGCGGGGGGTGGTTACAAATTTAAATAAGATATGGGCTGAGTCACTGTTGCAGAGCCTTAAATACAAACAAGTAACTAACAGTGGCTGCTAGGGGCCTCCTCCAATAACATTCTCCTTCTACCTTAGTAACAGGGTCCTGATTTTATTCTTGGCAGCAATGTGCTCAGTCACTAAGTTGTGTCTGACTCTTTGCGACCCCTTGGACTGTAGACCTTTAGGTTCCTCTGTCCCTGGGATTTCCCAGGCAAGAATACTCTTTCCCAGGCAAGAATGGGTTTCCATTTCCTCCGCAGAAAAGTTTTCTCCACCCAGGGATCAAACCTGTGCCTCCCACCTGCCTCTTCTGCATTGGCAGGTGGATTCTTTAAGACTTAAGCCACCTGGGAAGCCTTGGCGGCAATGGCCTTTGGTAAAAGATCACGTGTCCCAGCATCCCTTGCAATTAGACTTGATCATGTGAATTTCAGCAATCTTCTGCTCTCTTCTGGAGAAGGAAATGGCAACCCACTCCAGTGTTCTTGCCTGGAGAACCCCATGGAGGGAGGAGCCTGGTGGGCTACAGTCCATGGGGTCGCAGAGTCAGACTCGACTGAGCGACTTCACTTTCACTTCTGCTCTCTTCAGGGAACCTTAATGATGGAAATTTTATGCTATAGGGACGTTGGAGCAGAATAATAGAAGGAGCCTAGCTCTCTGATGATTCTGTGACACCTCCAGCCCTGCCTAACTGTGGACTCCTTTTCAAGAGAATAAATCTTTGTGAGTTCTAGCTTCTGTTGTATGCAGCTGAACTGCATCCAAAGTGATGGAGAATTTGATACTCGGCGTTTGCTCCAAGAAACAGAATTGAAAGTGTGATATTGACTGAGTGGAGGAGGTGGGAAGACAAACATTTAGGACTCGGATGTTGCAAAGTGGAAAGCTGGGGACCCTAGTTATGCATTAGTGGAGCATTTGATTGAGTTGTTGCCATTGGTAACTGGGAAAGAAAATCGCAAGTTGACTGAAGCTCTTGCTTTAGGGGAAATGGCAGGAGAAAGTCAACGCTGGTTTGCTGTCTTTTTCTTTCCACTTCTAAGAAAGTCCTGCAAAGGAGAGCTTGCTAGTCTGAGAACAGATACACACAGAAATACTGCTCTCAGTTTGCAATCTAAGTTTACTGAGAATCTTATAACATGAAACTTTTCTGGGTTTTTACAGTGGCTTCAAAACCAACACGTTAGCAGGAAATAAGGCTGGTACCCACCACAGCAAAGACAGAATTAAAAGAGCTGTTCTCCCTAGTGCGGACTGCCTGCCTCTGAACTAATTTAGGTCGGGGAGTAAGCGCTTGTCTTTAAGCTTCTGAGATTTTGGCTTAACGAACTTGATCTTAATTGATACCCTAGTCTGGGGGCTGATTGTGACAGTCTTATTCTGTCGTGCTGCTGAGGACTTGGTACATTATCCTCTGGGCAGTGGGGGTGGCCCAGATAAGAGTGGGTTTCAGGAGGTAAGGAGTGAATATCCTCTAAGATGGTATAGATTATAAAGGTGTGAGCAAGTTTTCCTATTTTGTATCTTTCTGCAGCTCAGCTTGTTTGGCGCCAGACTGTTCTACTGTTACACTGTATTCCTTTAATTTTTGAATGCATTTCAAATGTTGGAAATCTCTTAATGAATTTTAAACACTGAGTTGGGGATGGAGGTAAGAATGCTCCAGCCCTTGACAGCTGCCCAGGACCCCGGCCCTATGGGGCCGAGCTGCCTGTGAGTGGGAAGGGCACTGAAAGGGCGTGGAAGGGGAGTCGCAGAGAAATGGAGCCAAGCTCATGGTTCCCCCTCAAGGCCGGTGCCGCCCGGGAGGCCGGGACCCCGGGACAGTTTTTCAGTCCAAGCCATTCTCTAAGGCTGAACCTGCATGGTGTCAGTGAAGTGGAATTTGATCCATGCAGACAGCTGATCTGGACGTTTTTTGGCCCAGATTATTTGTTTGGCTGTCTCCACTGATCAAATTAACTGGATAATTGCCAAATCTCCTCTCTGCTGTGCTCCCCTAGGCAGCTGGTACGGCCAGCAGGATGGGGTGGGCCTCCGAGCACAAGCCAGATTAGAGAATTAGCACATGCTTGCTACCTGGTCGACCCAGGGAAAGGGCCATTTAATCAGGGAGAGAAGTGAGGGCCTGGGTGGGAGGAAGTGGGTGGTGGATGGGCCTCCGCTCTCCTGCTTTACACGCAGGAGACTATGATAGTGACGCAGCCTGGCTTTCTCCAAGCAGCCTCCAGACCAGCAGATAAGACAGCGCCTAATGAGAATTAGGGAGCTCCCCCCAGCTCTGCGCCCACTCACGTGGTGTGTTTGTTGAGAATATCACAAGGGCTCATCTCTAAGCAGTTTTTGTGTGGGAAGATGAGTTTCTTAAACTTGAGGGCCAAGAAAAACTTAAAAGAGGCTGTGAAAAAGCCAGGGAGGGAGGGCTTTTTCCTCTTACTCCTTTCTCCGGGTGGCTGGAATCCGGGCCCCCGGGAGCACACTTTGCACCTTGACTGGCAGTCCCATTGTTTGGCATGTGTCTTGCCTCCCCGGGTGGCGCACCTCATCTCTAAGAACATGAGTCTTTCTTGGTTCCTTGAGCACCTACTGGAGGGGCTGGCACATAGTCAGTGCTTGCTGAGCTGGTTGGTCTATCACTTAATTCAGTAAGATTTATGTACTTACGTAAAGAAAGCAGCTGCTTATTATTTATTTATTTATTTATTTATTTGGATGCTCTGGATCTTAGTCGTGGCTTACAGGATCTTCAATGACATATGCAGGCCCTTTTTCACTCGTGGCAGGTGGAATCTAGTTACCTGACCAGGGATCGAACCTGGGCCCCCTGCTCCAGCAGCGTGGAGTCTTAACCACTGAGCCACCAGGGAAGTCCCTTAATTCTATAAGATTTATTGAGCACTTACTATCTCCTAGGGCTTCCCTGATAGCTCAGTTGGTAAAGAATCCGTTTGCAATGCCAAAGACCCCGGTTTATTCCTGGGTCATTCCGCTGGAGAAGGGATAGGCTACCTGTGTCCAGTATTCTTGGGCTTCCCTTGTGGCTCAGCTGGTAAAGAATCCGCCAGCAATGTGGGAGACCTGGGTTTGAACCCTGGGTTGGGAAGATCCCCTGGAGAAGGGAAAGGCTACCCACTCCAGTATTCTGGCCTGGAGAATTCCATGCACTGTATAGTCCACAGGGCTGCAAAGAGTCGGACATGACTGAGTGACTTTCACTTTCTTCCTATTATGTCCTTGTATACTCAGGGGAGAACAAAGGTGGTCAAACCTAATTTGTGAGGACCCCCACCCCCACTCCACTAGTTTCACGGAGTGACAAATGATTGTAGGGCAGGGTGGCAGGAGAGATGATAGCTTTGAACGGAAGCTGTGTTGGGGGTGGGGGTGGTGTAGGATGGTGTGGGAGGCCTACACACTCATGGAACCACAGCCCTATAAGGGCTGAAGAAACAAGGGAGGTGTTATTAGCCCCATTCAGCAGAGAAGAAAACTGAGGTTCAGACAGACTTGCTTCAGTGACTTGCTTAAGGTCGTGCCACTAGCAAGAGTCAGGGCCAGGATGGGGACTCAGGTTTGCCGACTCCCTCTGTGTCTCCAGACTGGCCCTCTTTTAATGGATTACATCCTGGCCTTCAGTGAGGGAGCGGGGGCTTTGGGTACTGGGATCAGGCAGGGATCTCAAACTTGTCCTCTGCAGCCCGAAGCCCTCTGCAGATAGATTTGTTAGGTTCAGATGGCGGTGGTGGTGTTTTCAACCAAACCGGTAGCTACAAATCAGGACATTTTACTTCAAGAGATGGCTTCACTTTGAGAAAGGAGAAGACCCACTGCTCTCAAATCACAACAGTTTGCTGGTGCCCAGGGATGGATGGGCTTTCTGGTTAGTGCGTGATCTGGGTTGAGGAAGTGAGTCTGTGGGCCTGGGGTTGAGGGACCAGAACGCTGACCCCTCCCCTGACTCTTATCCCTGCGTGGTCTTCGTGAGCGTGTTCTAGTAGACGGAGCACTGGACCAGGAGTCCCACCTGACACTTTGG
Source organism: Giraffa tippelskirchi (assembly GCF_054371585.1). Classification (NCBI taxonomy): domain Eukaryota; kingdom Metazoa; phylum Chordata; class Mammalia; order Artiodactyla; family Giraffidae; genus Giraffa; species Giraffa tippelskirchi. Next base: position 10,375,162 of record NC_137279.1, read on the forward strand.
GTCCCGCTCTGTGATTTTGGGTGGATCACGTGACCTCTTCCTCACTGCAGAATGAGGTCCTGCTCTTGCCTCTGTGTGGCTCCCGGAGTTTCCATGTAATGGAAGGAGACAGCGGAGGAGAAAGCTCTTCGTAAACTGTGGACAGAGGCAAAAGGACAGGTAGGTGGTTGTGACAAATGAATGGGGAGGGGGGGTGCAGAGAGGGAGAATGTCTGCTGGCACCACCAACTCCCCAACCCTGTTCCCAAGCCAGAGCCTCCAGCCTGCCTTCAAACAGGGCACCAGCAAGTGGATGGAAGTGTACTCAGCTTCCGGTCAAGTGACCCAAATGTTTGCCTTTAGATCCACGGAGAAGCCACCAACCAGGTAGGGAGGTGGGGGCAGGAGGCTCCCAGAGGCCTTTGTATCAACAGACTCCTTGGCCTCTGGGCACGTGGTCTGGCCCTGAGGCAGGGCAGTGGGCTGGGTGTTGCCCTTCGTTTCCAGCTCTGTTCCTTTCGAGTTCCACAGAGATCACCCTCAAACCATTCCTGCTGGACTCCTCTGGGGAACTTCTGCTTTGTCATTTAAAATAGTTTGGGAACTTCAGATTTAGCTGAGTGTCAGAGCAGTTTATTTGGTCTGTAGGCGTTTTTGTTTTTAAAATTCATGACAAGTTCCTTGCAACATGTTTTATTATATTTTCACCACCTGTTCTACCTTGGGGGTGGTTTTAAAATCTGGGACTATCTATCTCTCTTTTTTTTTTTTTTCAAAGTTTCCTTATTTGCCATTTATATGTGTCCTGCAAACATACACACGTGCACATGAACAATGTGAATTTAAATATGGGTATGGGTATGGAGATATATAGATATATATATATATATCGCTCTCCCTCTGTGCCTTGATTGGCTTTAAACTGTGGTTGCAATGTTGAAGGTTTTGATAGGCTAATTATGGAGCCTTAAATGATAAATTTGTAAAACAAATAAATACTTGGAAAACCCTTTGCCAGTGTAAACGCTGTCTCCATGAACATTAATAGCAAATATATATATATGTGTATATATATATACATACATACATATATATATATATACCACAGCATTTAATCCTCTAAGGTAAATAAGCTGTTTAAAGCTTTACTACTTACCTAAGCCTCCACTGAAGTGAAAAAAGAGTAGTGTGTCCATTTTTACAGATGGAAAAGTCGAGTCTCAACAAGAGTAGCTGAAGGGTCAGTGATGGTGGTGGGAGTCCATCCCCAAACTCTTAACATCTATGTAATTATTTACAGCATCTCTCTATGTCAGCCAGAACAGGGACCAAAACAGATTTATATCACTATATTCTATTTATTTTCCCTAAAAATACAGATACCATGCATTCAGGTTTAATGATGGTTGTCTTTGAGCCCCTGGATCCACCTGTGCCTGAAGCTGTTATTTTGAGTTACATGAGCCAGTAAACTATCTTTGGATTTCTTCTACTTGAAAAGCACTAAAAAAAGGTCCAAAGCCCAAAAAACAACCTAAGTTTTTATCATATTATGTACTTAAATTTGACATAAAAATGCAAGGTGGGTATTATAATCTCCATTTTTTTAATGATGTAAAACTCCCCAAATATTCTTGTGGAATATCCTAATGCTTATAAACCAGGTTAGTAGTAGTAGTAGTAGTAGTAGTGATGTTAGTCACTCAGCTGTGTCTCACTCTTTGCATGTCTCACTCTCAGCTCCTCTGTCCATGGAATTCTCCAGGCAAGAATTTTGGGGTGGGTTGCCATTCCCTTCTCCAGGAGAATAAACCCGGGTTAACAGATATTTAAGACTCAAAATAAGTCAAGCTTCTTTCATAAGAAATTAAACAGTAGTCTACTGTATTTTTCATAATTATCCCTGGAAAGATATGTATTAGGTTCCCTGACGTGGTGTCCCATCATGGCCCCTTTGCTGAGATTTTCAAGAAGGATTTTGTAGCGTTGAAATACTGACGCTCTCTCTATTGTCATGGAAACAGAAGCCTCCCAAGGGCTGTAAGAGAGCTCTCTGTATCTTCTGTAGTTTCCTGTTCTTCATGTTCCATGGAGGATGATCTGTAGGACTGCATGGCTGGTAATACGGGAAACAGGTAGAGTGATGTGCATTAATTGCATAGTTTATGCAAGTGGACCCTGGAAGAGGGAATGGCAACCCACTCCAGTATTTTTGCCTGGGAAATCCCATGGACAGAGGAGCCTTCAGGGCTACAGTTCATGGGGTCGCAAAAGAGTCAGACACGACTAAGTACACATTGATTGACTGATGCAAGTGGAATTTGCAGAGCAATGTCCTGGAACAAATATAAAGCTAGGATCTTATAAACTTAAGAACATGGAGTTTGGTGTCATATAAACCTAACTTAAACAAGTTATTTGACCTCTTTAAGCATCAATTTCTCCATCGGTAAATGACAATACTATAATTGATGTATGTGGCTAATAAATGGTAGGTATTCCTATTATTTCCCATACGCGTGATCAGATAAATCTGAGAGTCGCTGTATGCTAAAATCTTACCTTGAAGATTCATAATATTCATCAACATAGTAAAGAGTTAGAGGGGTCCTTCGATAAAGCAAACTGATTGCTTTCATTTATTTCAGTGTTTGCAAATCTAACTTAAGCATAAAATGCTTGTCTTCTCTGCTATTTTCCTGCGGAGCTGGGAGTCCCACGGCACAAACTTTGAGAACCCCCAGGAGTTCCTAACCTGTAATAATTGAGGGGTATTCACTAGGCCACCACTAGGGGGTGTGCCCGTCAAGTTTTCTGATTCTCTATCAGAAAAGAGGGCTTGCTCTTGGCTTCCAAAGCATAGAGCTTTTGAAGGCTTCCTTGGGGAACAAGGAGAGACCAAAATGGCAACAGTTCAGAGGAGCAAGGGAAGTAAAGAGAAGTGGGCATGCCATGTGCAGAAATGGACCTTTTTCTGCCCTTCCTTTTGTTAAGACATGCATATGGTTGACCTTTGGATAATGGATCAGTAGAGCCCAGAGTGGCTGAAAGGGGAGGTGTGACTTGGAGGCCAGGCCAAGGCAGGGGTGGGGACCCAGAAGGCAGGGACACAGTGGAGCACCACCAGAGGGCTCGGACAGTGAGCCTCAAAAAGACTAACATTTTCCATGACATTAGCTCTTACGTCTAATGTGAAGACTATACATAATATATATAATATATGATATATTAAGATATAAAATGAATATATATTTTCTCTTAATTAAAGGTTTTCTTCTAACCTTGGGCACATAGTGGTGGACTAGAAGGTGGACACTAAATATTAAAGGATAAGAGTAGAAAATTTGGACAGTTCAGAAAAGCAAAAAAAAAAAATATCACTTGCCATCAGTGATAACCTTCCCCAATGACAGTTTGAAGTAGGTAGGGAGATCTATAAATAATTGGGTGTTTGAGAGAGCCTGTTTTGGTTAGGATTCTTTCTGTTACAAGTGAAAGAAATTCAAAGCAAATGGGTTTATTATGAGGCTCTTGGATGGTCCGTGTCATTGATGCTGAGGGAAGGGAATTGGGCCAGGCCTTAGGTACAAGGATGAAAGCAGGACATGCTGTCAGGACACTCTTTCTCTGACTCTTGTTTTTTCCTCTGCGTTTACCCCTTCCTGTGTCTTCTCTCCGTGGATCAGCTGCTGGGCCTCTGGCTCACAGTTTAGGACACGTGGGCCCACATGTGCAACTCCTGGGCTCTCCATACTATCATTTCTGCTGCTGCAAAGAGACAGATTCTCTTCATTCCAAATCCAGGATTACTGGAGAGGAAGAGGATTGTCCTGGCTGGTGTCAGATGTCCACCCTGGACATATCAGCCGTGGTCAGGGGCCAGCCATACTGTGCCTAATGACTCCTCTATGGCAACTGTGTGTGTGTGTGTGTGTGTGTGTGTGTATGGGGTGTGTGTAGTGTGTGTGTGGTGTGTGCATGGGAGTATGTAGTGTGTGCATGTGCGTGTGTGTGGTGTGTAGTGTGTGTGTAGTATGTGTGCATGTGGTGTGTGTAGTATGTGTGTGGTGTGTGCACGGGAGTGTGTAGTGTGTGTGTGTGCACGTGTGTGGTGTGTAGTGTGTGTGTATGCATGTGTAGTGTGTAGTATGTGTGCATGTGGTGTGTGTAGTATGTGTGTGGTATGTGCATGGGAGTATGTAGTGTGTGCATGTGCGTGTGTGTGGTGTGTAGTGTGTGTGTAGTATGTGTGCATGTGGTGTGTGTAGTATGTGTGTGGTGTGTGCACGGGAGTGTGTAGTGTGTGTGTGTGCATGTGTGTGGTGTGTAGTGTGTGTGTATGCATGTGTAGTGTGTAGTATGTGTGCATGTGGTGTGTGTAGTATGTGTGTGGTATGTGCATGGGAGTATGTAGTGTGTGCATGTGCGTGTGTGTGGTGTGTAGTGTGTGTGTAGTATGTGTGCATGTGGTGTGTGTAGTATGTGTGTGGTGTGTGCACGGGAGTGTGTAGTGTGTGTGTGTGCATGTGTGTGGTGTGTAGTGTGTGTGTGCATGTGTAGTGTGTAGTATGTGTGCATGTGGTGTGTGTAGTGTGTGCGCGAGCATGTGTATGTGTGTGTTGTGTCGTGTGTGTGTGAAGTCATCAGAAAAACTGGAGATGGGGAGGGAGGAAGGGAATGCTGGCAGCCAAAACATTATCTAGTACTGTGTATATTTTCTACATTTATAAAACTGAGATTAAACTGTATGTAAATGTATCCTGTTTTTAATCAAACCTTATGTCATCAGCATTTCCCCAGGCTTCAAAATCTTTGTGAACAGCTTTTAAATTATTGCACTGATTTCAATTATTTGGATGTACTTAGCGAATTTCCAATTGTTAGATGTTTAGATTACTTTCATTAACATTTTTTGGGGGGAGTATATTAGTAATGTTATGATGGAAGGGAATTTTCCTGACTTCATGCAAGGATTAGGTACATTATTGTGAATAAAAACAACTAGGAGTTGGTCTCGCAGTCTCACCCCTACTCTGCTTCACTTTTCTCTTCCAACGTTTTCCAGGGTAAAAATGCTGGTGGGAGTTGAGCATTGGGAGTGTGAAGGAGAGAGGCCAGGAAGACAGGTAAGTTGGCTCCTCAGGTCTGCACTGTCCTGCCTGTTTTCTTTTCAGAAATAGATGGAGGTAAAGTGAATCATCTGTGAATAAATCCTTCTGCCTAGTAACCAAAGAGGTCAGTATCCCCAAAGTCAGGCGTCTCAGGAATGAGGCTCTGTTTAGATTGGGCTGGGCGAGTTAATTCAGGAGCATTCGGGAGGAGACCAGCAGGGGACCCGAGCGAAGGCTGGCTCCTTGTTCTGTGCAGAAGTCACCACCACCCTCTCTGGGAAGCAAGTAAGAGTGGCTCAGCCACTAATGTGCATCGTCTTCCCCGGGAAAGGCAGTCTCGGAATGTTGATGGTTTTCAACATCCTGTGATTTTTTTCCAAATTGGAGTTAAACATTTGCTCAGGTTGAAATGTGATTTTAAAGGCCCTTTGTGGAATCATGAGAGTTCCTGGAAGTTGGGTCATTGGATGTTTTCTTGTGGAGAACAAAGAATTCCTGAATGTGATAACCTTATCTGGAGGGTTTAGACTGTTTGAAGGAAGCTCTGTCGAATGCCACTGTGAATGGAAGGAAGCTAAAAATGATGTCCTACTGTGCACTAGGCACTGTGTTGGGTACTTTCTGTTTGATCCTTCTGAGGTCTGGAATGGCTCTAGACAGTATTCTCTGCGTTGATGTGACTGGATATTTAGAGTTGCTGTATTATGTCAGGTGATGTTTGTTTGGGGGGAAGGTTGTACATGTCCTCTGCCATTGTTTTTCTGCATTTTCTAACACTTTCTATTTGTGGAATACCATGGTTTTTATTAGATATTCCTGTTCCTTCTCTCCTGGAGTGGCTCCAACTGATGTTTTATCATTCTTATTTGTTTTGAATGATAATAAGTGAATAATAATACCAAATGCCATGACTCTAGGAGGTGGAACATTTCTCAAGCTAGGACTGTATTTAATTTTGTTTTGGAAACTGTTGTGCAGGCGAGCCAAGAGGCACTCCATTTGTGATTGGGGATAGGGACATAGAAATAAAATATTCTTGCTTCATTTGGGAGGATGGGAGTCTGATACTTGAATATGGTGTTTTCTTTCATGGTAAGGTCATAAGTCTAAGCTTGAGAGCAAATCTTGAAGGTAGAGGAAAATCCCATTCATTTTGACTTTCTATTAAGGAATTTGGGGAGTAAGAGCTGGAATTTGGGAATGCTGATCTATACTTTTACACATTCTAGGGAAGCAGTGTTTGGTAAGCAAAGAATGAATAGGGTAGTAGCAACAATGTTTGACTCCCCATAAAATAGCTACATTCACAGCTCTCTTTAGGGCAGCTCTCTCAGGCCCTCTTTCTGATTAACTGAGGGATTGTTATCTCTGGTTAAGTGAGGTGTGCCATCTCAACCATTAAAGCTGTATTTTCTGCCTAGACACCCTATACAACCAAACTGACTCCCTTCCAATTCAGATCTCTCTCCGAGTAAGTAAAACTCTAGTTAGTAAAATAATGAGTTCTCTACATTAATTGGCTTTGCCTAAGAAATTATTTGAAATTTGAACTGTGGTGTTGGAGAAGACTCTTGAGAGTCCCTTGGACTGCAAGGAGATCCAACCAGTCCATCCTACAGGAGATCAGCCCTGGGTGTTCATTGGAAGGACTGAGGTTGAAGCTGAAACTCTGATACTTTGGCCACCTGATGCGAGGAGCTGACTCACTGGAAAAGCCCCTGATGCTGGGAAAGATTGAGGGCAGGGGGAGAAGGGGACGACAGAGGATGAGATGGTTGGACGGCATCACCGACTTGATGGACATGAGTTTGAGCCAGCTCTGGGAGTTGGTGATGGACAGGGAGGCCTGGTGTGCTGCAGTCCATGGAGTCGCAAAGAGTCGGACACAATTGAGTGACTGAACTGAACTGAAGAAATTATAGCAAGTCATTTAACCTTTGTCTTCTCAGTTTCCTCATTGATAAAGTAGGAATAATAATGGGTCCTCCTCATGGGAGTGTGAAGAGGATTAATTGAGCTAATTGATATAAACTGGTTCAACAGTGCCTGTCATGAAGTACATGATCAATAAATGCTATTTATTTATTTAAGGAATGGTCAGGTACACGATGGCTGCCTGCTGAGTTGCACTGGTGTTTTCTCATATTGATGTAACAATGAGCTTGTGTTCCCTGAGCAGACAACAGTGATAGTGGGGAGAAATAGTTTGGAAGTATGTTGAAACAGGAAATGGGAAACTGACATTTACTGAATCTAAACTATGTAGCACGTGGTGCCTCACCATCATTTTATTAACAAATAATAAACAAATACTGAAAAAGACCCTGATGCTGGGAAAGATTAAGGGCAAGAGGAGAAGGGAGTGACAGCATATGGTGGTTGGATGGCATCATTAACTCAATGGACATGAGTTTGAGCAAACTCAGGGAGACAAGTGAAGGACAGGGAAGCCTGGCATGCTGCAGTTCATGGGGTCCCAAAGAGTCAGACACAACTTAGCGACTGAACAACAACAGTAAATACAGACTATGAAATGAATGCATGATGAAAGCACAGAATATTATGTCTCTTTTAGAACCCAGGGGAAGCAAGGAATATTGCCAAGCAGGACTGTGTATGGATAAGGGACCCAGGCTCCAACCTTACACACCCTGACTCCCACACTCGTCCAAGGCTTGGCACCCGCAGACCACCTGCCACATTCACTCTGGAGAAGACAGAGTGTCCTTAATGATGTATGTAGAATCTGATGGAATCAAGTGATCCTAGGCCAGGCTACTGTAGATAAGGTGGAGAAGGCTGAGAGGGAGACAAGACCTTCTTAGCAGAGGTTGGGCTCTTGCATCAGGTGGCCCTGCTGCTGTTCAGACATGTCAGACTCTTTGAGACCCCATGGACTGTGTCCCGCCAGGCTCCTCTGTCCATGGGATTCTCCAGACAAGAATACTGAAGTGAGTTGCCATTTCCTTCTCCAGCGGATCTTCCCCACCCAGGTTTCCAACCCATGTCTCCTGCTTGGCATGTGGACTCTTTACCACTGAGTCAGGTGGCCCTGCTGTCGTCTAACTTCCAGCAGAGTGTCCACTTAACCTCTCTTTCCCCCCACTCATCTTCTGCTCCTCCTCTGCCCACTTGTTCACTTCCTGCCCATCTGTGCCGCGGGATCTCAGAGAGGACTATTTCTCTAAGTCCCAGCAAGGATCCTGGATCTGCCAAACAAGGCTGCCTGGCTTGGTGGAGGGATCTCAGAGAATTGTCATGACAACTCCCTAGGCTTGGGAAGGGCTTCTGCAGAGCGCTTTCTTAGCTATTGGTCCTTGGAAGAATCACATAGGGCAGGCAGATAACCTGGAAGAAACTAGAGTCGGGAAGGTGGGTGGGTGGGTGGCGGAGTGGGCAAGCAGTGAAGAACCTTAACGAGTGAAGAGCAGGAAGCAAGATGGTGGGATTCTGATTATTTTAAAATCCGGCGAGCGGAGGCCTGGGCAAGCAGGAACTGAGTCTCTTGGTAAGGCATTAGGGTTCTGGAGCTCACCGAATCCATTTTTGTTTTCTCCTTTCCCCTTCCTTTCTTTGCTCCCTGTTTTCTGCACACTGCTTTCCTCGCCTTCTTGTCTGGATGCTTATGGGGCCAACCTTAGTTGCACCCGCCGAATCCTCCCATTCATCTCATCTGCTTCCCAACGTGTGATTTAGTGGTGTTGCGTGCCCTGAACGCAAGCAGGAGGGGAGAAAAAGGAGGATGGGGGGGAAGCGTTTGATCAGCTGAAATGCACCTTAAGAGCAAAACCCATCCACATTGCTGAAGGTATCAGCTGGGTCCTGCCTACAGTTATGTCAAACAAAGTGTGCTGCAAAGCGCCAACCCTCCCTTTGTGCTGTGACACCAAGAGCTGCCAAAAGATATTAAAAAGCTTGCATGAACTAGGTGATGGCAGCTGTAACTATCTAAGTTATTGCCTGGCAGCTGCAGCGCTGCCTCACTGCTGCTGGCCGCCTTTATGGTCGGTTCTCCATTTGTTTGCCCTTTTCTCTTGCAACTGAGAGCACCAGGCCCGCAGTGGGCGAGTTGCTGCCCCAGCCCCCTCGCGCCTGCAGGAGAGGATGCTCGCAGAGCGCGGCTGCAGAGAGACACCCCCTGCAGCTTCTGGGAGAAGTTCTGTTTCTCTTGGCCTGGCCCCAAGCCCGGTTTTGCATCGGTCAGCTCAACTCCAAGGAACCTTGGACGAGTGGATGGCACAGCGGCAAGCACGCACACCCAGGCGCACACACCAAATGCGGCTTTTTGTGTCTGTGTGTGTGGCTTTTTTCCCCCCTCTTCCCTGTTGGCTCTGAATGAGCTAGAACAATATCGCCAGCTCCAAGCCCTGCCAGTCCTACATCTGCTCCCTAAAACCTCCAGCAAATAAGAATACGGTGGGGTTGTTTAACCAACACTTACAATATACACACTTTTCAGCTTTTCTCCCTCTGGGTTGCCCAGGCTCAGAGATCTGGATGCTGGTGGCAAAGGGTTGAGAGATAAGGGGCTAATGATCCCTGTGGGCATCTGTCTCGGAAGCCTCCTTCCCTGGCAGGTTGATCTGTGGCATAAAATACATTTCATTGTCATGGGCTTCGGGGAAGGTGTCTGTACCGAGCTGGTTTTTGTATTCTTCTGTTGAGTTTGGTCTTTTCAGCTGTCTGTTAAATAATTCATACAGCTCATGAAAGTAATATTTCTGGGATGTAGGGGGTTCCATTTTTCCAATTCCCTTTCACTTCATCTTTTTTTTTTTTTTTTTTGAAGCAGTTGTGGGGAGAACTTGGCAGGCGTGGCCTGGGTGGTATAATAAAACCTTCTGTCTTTTCCTCTCACCTCTCCAGCTCAGGCTGGGATGGCAGGAGAGATTGCTGACCTTCAGCAGGCTGAGTCAAGGTCAAGACCAAGGTTTGAGTATGGTTTTCATCTTAGAGTTGAGCCATCAGAGGATCCAAGGGCATGGGCCTTTTTCATTGCGGTCAGAGCCATTTTGCTGTTGGAAGGACCTTTCTTTTCAATATTCTCCCAAATCCTTGCCCAGTGCCTAGCATGGGGTTTTGCTGCTACTGGTAGACAGTCAATGAGTGTCTAACAAAATGGACTGAATTGAGGCCATTCTAGAGAAAGGCAGGACTTAGCATTCTTAACCTCTGTTATGGTCAAGTCAATCACATACCCACACTGGTCATTTTGTTTATCTTTGCATGTTGAGTTGGTGTGTAGGCTCTGTCAATGCAAAAGCTAAGCCTTTTGTTCTTCAAAGAGTAAAGCCTCTTCATTCCAGCCCTGCAGAGCTCCCAAGCTGGGTTGCATGTCCCACCCAGTGTTGGCCCCACCTTTCACACTGGATTGTGGTTGCCCATTTGTCTGTGACCCTCCACGGCACTGAACGTTCCTTGGGAGAAGAATTTAGGTCTATTTGTTCAGTACTGGATGTGTGTGTGTACTCAGTTGCATCTGACTCTTTGTGGCCCCATGGACTGCCAGGCTCCTCTGCCCATGGAATCTTCCAGGTCAGAGTACTGAAGTGGGGTGCCATTTCCTACTCCAGGGGATCTTCCCAATTCAGGGATTGAACCCTGGTCTCCTGCGTTGCAGACAGATTCTTTACCATCTGAGCCACCAGGGAAGCCTCAGTACTGGATACACAAGCATCAAAAACAGTATTGTACACGTAGCAGATATTCTCTGTTTGTTGAATGAGTATGTAAAAATATATTTTCTGTAAACAAACACATTTTGTGGTATCATGTACAACTTTCCTGAAAACCCGAGGTTGGGGACGTTTCCTGGAACCCTTCCATCCCACTAGAACCACCCCTTTATCCTGGATCTCCTTAATCCCTGAAGGGCTCTTGGGGAGCTCCATGTCCAGCTCCTGTGGTCTTCATGAGGCCCTTCTTTAAAATTCACATTTGATCTTTGGGAAGGCTAAGACTCAGTCTCTGGCGGTGTATGACTGCCTACTTACTGACTGTGTGAGTGGTAAAGATCCCATATCATCATTGGTAAACGCTATACCCACCTCAAAGAAATACTGGTGTGTATTATGGACTGCATGTTTGTTTCTCCCAAAATTCATAAGTTAAAGTTTTAACTCCCAGCATGACTGTATTTGAGATGGGGCCTCTAAGAAAGTATTAATAATAAAAGTTTAGATGAGGTCATAATGGTGGGGCCCTGGTCCAAAAAAATTAGTGTCCTTATGAGAAGAGACACTGGAGAGCTCATTCATTCTCTTTCTCCACATGCTCGGAAGAAAGGCCATGGGAAAATGGAATGTTAGAAGTTTTCCCCCCATATTTGTGGCCTAAGAGGTCAACAACCCAAGGCTGGGGTGAGGGAAAGCAGGGAGAAAACCCAAGGAATGTCTCCATGCCCGGGTTGGGAAAGGGCTGGGGATGTTTTTAGATGAATCTTGGAAGTCTTGTGGAGGAAGTGGGATTTTAGTGGGTGTGAGTGATGGTTGAGAATCATTGGTAGGGAGAATCAAAATGAAGCCTTCTGATCTGGGGTACAGACAGAGAGAGGCATGGGAAACAGAGGGACTGTCATTTCTCAAGGGCTGAATGTGTGTCAGACCAGTGCTCTGCATGTCACACCTGTCACCTGGCTTAACCCTACCCCTCACCCCTCAACACTGCAGGTACCACCATCCCCGGCCTAGAGACAGAGGAAGTAAGGAGAGAGGTTAGCAGGTGTCTGGGTACCTGTGTGTCCTCTCTCGGTCCTCATGCCAGTCCTGCCAGGTGCCTTGTGATGTCGCCCCCACTTCATGGAGGAGGCCACTGAAGCAGGCCCTGCTGAGTAACTCATTCAAGCTACACAGTTAGTGGGGCTGTAGGGGGATTTAAACCCAGGCAGGCCGACTCTGAGCCTCTGCCCTGAACACATGCTTTACTGCCTGGGTCATGCTGGGGCCACATTATGTGTCCAGATTCCACACTGGCAGGACTGAGATGTGAACTGGGTTCTACTTTGAATCCAGGCCTTTCCACTCTATTACATGACCCTGGAGGTAGGAAGAGGACCCTTAAATGGTGGATGTCTGCTGCAACACCCACCTACCATTGAAAATAGACCAGGAAAGGGGACTTCCCTAGTGGCCCAAGGGTTAAGAATCCACCTTGCAATGCAAGGGATGTGGGTTTGATCCCTGGTTGGTGAGCTAAAATCCCACATACTGTGGAGCAACTAAACCTACATGCTGCAACTACTGAAACCTGCATAATCACAACTAGAGAGTCCATGTGCTACAACGAAAAATCCCGAGTGTTGCAATGAAGACCTGACACAGCCAAGTAAATAAATAAATATTAAAAAAATAATAGACCAGGAGAGAGGCTGACAAGCAACTTAGAGGGAGAGAGGCAGTGTTTGGGCTTTGTGGCGCGGGGTGTTTGTAGGACAAGGTGGCTGGTGAATCGTCACAGTCACCCCAGGAAGTTGGTGCTTTTCTAATCCCCATTTTATAGATGAGGAAACTGAGGCACAGAAGGTTAATAAATGTGTCTAGGACTACATGGCTACTAAACGGCCAAGTTGAGGTTTCAGGTCAGGTAATCAGGCTCCTGAATCCCTCCTGTGAGCTGTCAAGTCATGTGGCCTTCAGTGGAGACTGGATGGTATTATTTGATAACACTGGCCTGATGGAGGACCTTATAGGCAAGACAGACAGAGGGAAAGTACTGCATCTCTGCTCGTTGGCTGAGGACTTGAGAGAGCAGGGATGTGAGGGATGCCCATGTCCCCTGTGGCAGGGAGGCTAGTGGCATGATCAGCCTGGTACTGCCTTGCAAGTATTCGCTTTGACTTGACTCAGTGCTGGACAAACAGATTTGTGGTGATGACAGTAGACCTCACCAGCCAGGTCTGCCTTGGGGTGTTCTCATGAGGCCCCCACTGCACTTCTCACACCATGCAGGGCTCTGTGCAGTATGGGGACAAGCTTCCTTGCTACTGCCCTTCCCAGGGGCTGACCTCAGCTGGTGGCCTTCACAAACTGCCATGGTTCAGAGCAGAGCTGTGGGCTTGGAGGCCAGCCAGCTCTTCACTGGCTGTGTAATGATGGGCACATTAATAAATCCCTCCATGCCTCAGTTTCCTCTTCTGTGCAGTGGGTATAGTCCTCACCGCTGCCGCCCCCCCACCTCCTTGCAGGGGTGTGGTGAGGTTGGAATGAACGAGGTACTCAGAGCACTGTTTCACACACAGTGCCTGCTGTGTCTCTTCTCAGCGCTGTCAGATCCCAGGGGCTGTGGCCACCTGCGTGCTGGTGACCAACTCACACTGGCTCTAGGGCTTCTCAGGATGTGTCCTCATCTGGCCTCTCCATAGCTGTTGTTTAGGGATTGGTAGGAATTTCCAATGCTGAGCCCCTCCATGGCTGACCAGCTGAAGGGTGAAGGGCTGACCGCCATAAGAAAGGGCTGAGGTCAGAGACCAAGCCTGACTCGGCTCTCGGTTCCACCTCTGGCTCTTATTGACAGAGGAATTGCTTTGTTTTCTCTGGTGACACTGTCTTCTTTCTTTCTTACCATCTCCTCAGACATCAAAAGTTAAGTCATCAAGGCCTTCAGACAAAATGAAGAGAAGGGATCTGAGTGAGTGCAAAGGGTCAAGTCTTCTTCTATCTTTTCCCCTCAAATCTCAAACCTTTTGTGCAGGGCTCTGGGGATCCAACGGACACAGTCTCAGCCCTCACAGGGCTTTCAGCCCAGGAGCAGGGTCAGTTAAACAAGCGTGAAGAGGGCCTGGTAGGTGGTTAATCAAGGTGCCTCAGACAGAGCTCTGCTGAGGGGATTTATGTGAATTGGGGTTGCTAGAAGGAATTGTACCCAATATGACAGACTGACCAAGGTTTGAGGGACTCTTAGGGTATTTTTTTCATCTTGGTATTAATAAGTCCATTTTGAGGTTTAGTAAAACCCACAGATTTAAGTTCATTTTTATTATAGTTGCCTGGCTTCCAATTAACTGCAGGTGAATAATCCACTTTGTAATTGCCCAGGGCCAATTTTTAATCCCTGACTGACCTATTCTACCACTTTAGTTTTCTCAGGTCACCTATGCTGTCTTCCCAGGGACTCTATTTTGGACCTTAAATCTGTCCCATTTAATAAACAAGGTGTGTAATGAGCCTCCTGCATGTTGGCCTGGGAACTGACAGCTGAATCGAACACAACAGCATCAAATCTGATTCAGTTCAAATAATTTATCATCTTTTCCTGAAAAGTTGAGCAGAAATTGATTTTTATAGATCTGCTATCAAATGAATTGAGAGTTTACATCTCAAAGGAAGCATCATAATCAATGTTTGAATTTATATACATTGAGTATCTTTGGACTGGGGCATACCCCAACTCATATCAGCCAAAGTTCAAGAAAATTAGGAAGGCAATGACATAGACTTCTAGAACTGAAGGGACCCAACTTCTGGATTTTTATGGGAGAGACCATTCAGACCCTGAAATGTGACACGGATGTCTGGTCCTGCGCTGGTCAGTGTCAGAGCTTGGATCACCGTCAAGTGCTCCCCGTGCGCCCTGCAGCTTTTTTGTGCTCCTGGGGAGGGGTTATCTAGGCTTTCTGGGTTGTCTGCTGGTTTGCACTTTCTGTTCCAGGTTTCCTCCTTCACTGTAAGAACTGTGTTTCCATGAACACCACGGGACTTTTTAGTCTTGGGCCAAATTGTCCCCCCAGAGCTATGGGCCTCAGGGACCTAGGTTCGTGCACTCTCCTTCTGCTTGGAGCTTATGTGCCGAATTTCAGCCCTGCAGTAACATTTGGCTCCTTGAATTCACTCCACTCCAAGAGTGTGTGTGAGGCTGACAGACCTCTCCCTCGTGTGCCCAGAAACCGCACTAAAGAAGCAAGGACAGATGCAGCCACCACTGCCCTTGGTGGGGGAGGCCATTGAACAGAAGGGCACGCGCGCAGGGACATGGCACGTGAAACCTATTGTCCCGGCCTCGGCAGCCCTGGGCACGGAGGCGCCTGTCCTCCCGGGCGGCTACCGCTCGAGGTGTGTAGAGCGAGGACGCGGGATGGGCACGTGGCTCTGGAGGTTGCCCCTGCCAGCAGCGGCCCTGGTGGGACCGGGAGCCCAGACGGGCCTCGCCTGCTTTTGGAGCAATTCCTCATCTGTTTTGAGTCACCAAGTACTGCCTTTGGCAGTTTGACTCTTCTTACAGATGGCGACGGGTGGGCTTTGGTGAGATGAGAGATGGGCCAAATGAAGAGCCTTTCTTCAGAGTGGCCCCCATCTGTAGGGGTGACGTGGATTTTTGGCCATGTGTTCGTCACCCCCAAATTGTGTCCTGGCTGGGATCGTACAGAAGGCAGCGTC
Organism: Giraffa tippelskirchi; assembly: GCF_054371585.1. Classification (NCBI taxonomy): domain Eukaryota; kingdom Metazoa; phylum Chordata; class Mammalia; order Artiodactyla; family Giraffidae; genus Giraffa; species Giraffa tippelskirchi. The sequence goes on from NC_137279.1 coordinate 10,390,622, forward strand.
CTCACTGCACACATTCAGAGCGGAAAAAAGCGGGGGTTGGGGGGGGGCGGTCTCTCTGGGAAAATCTCACGGGCATTGGGAAGATGCTTATCTTCCACTGAGCGCCTGTAAAACGATAACCCGCCTGGGGAGAACAGAGAACAAAACCAGATAAGAGAAAAGACCCAGACATTAAGCGTTCATTGGGTTCCTCTGTCTTCTTTCAGGGGAAGACTAACACTGTGATTGTTGGGGACTGAGTTGGGACCAAGGGGAATGGAATGTTCTCCACTGATTTTCTTTCTTGTTCTTTTTCTGTGGAGGAGTGTGTGGAGAAATACTGGGGTGAGGAGAAACTTGTTGAAGAGAGCCATGCAAACAATGGCTGGTGGATGCCAAAGCTGGCAGTCGGTGCTTCTTAATGTTTGAATGGAAGTGGCTGGAGCTAGCTTCTTTTTTTTTTTTTTCTCACAGTCAGTGTTGCCAAGAAAACAAGGAGTAGCTGTTTTAAGCATTTACAAATGGTAATGCACCAACAGCTGGTCTCAGTCCAACGGAGCTATTGTAGGGGTATTAAAAAGACAGGCCAGAGTTGGAGATGTACTGCCAACCTCCCTTGCAGAGTTGGGGAACATTTTCCTTGGAAAAAAAAGGTCTTATATTCCTGCAGAGATCGACAGGACGGTTCTCCCGTGGAGTCAGTGCCTTGCTTGGCAGAGAAGGCCGCGCGGGCAGGCGAGCCAAATGCTCCGGCGACAGGGAAGCGTGGAGTCACGGGGCTTGCGGTGGATTTATCCGCGCATCCCTGCCGCCTCCCTGCCCAGCGCGCGTGTGCGCGTGCGTGCGGACATGGCTGTCCCACGTGTCTGGGCGCTCACATCCTCCGACCACCCCTTGGGCGCGTGAGCAGTGGGGCTAGACCGTGTACCCCTGCTGCCCTGAGTCTTGGCTCTCTCGTGTAAATCCATCACTGCTTCCCTTGCTTCTTTACCCAGGCCAGGACGAGGAAGGAGAAAAATCTCCTGAAAACCCGAGCTTCCCTTTCCTCCTTCCTCATCCTCTGCCCCTTGGATGGCGGTGGCTAGGAGAGGCACCCCAGGAGAGGGCAACCCACCATTTCCCTCTTCTTTTCATTTCAAGCCCCCCAGTCTGGGGTGTTCTTCAGGGTTTTGTTCATTTCAGGAAATTGTAATACACAGAGCATGCTTCTTAGCTAAATGTAATTACCAGCGGCCCTGTGTTTATGGATGAGGCATGGTGGAAAGTAATAGAAAATGATTATTTTTCGTTCTGAAGGCCTTCTTTATTAGTGGTGCGGTAGGGACGTCAGCTGCCTTCTCTGAATGGCAATGCAGTGTTTTGCTTTCCCCAGCAAGATAAACGATCTTATTTGTTGATGTTTGGTGCTTGAGATGACATTTATGTGAAATAAAAGGGACCAAATTAATAATAAAAAAAAATGATTAGCCAGACACAAATGAAAAATGTACATCTCTCCCCACCCCAGTTAAGTTGTTTGTATTTACATGCTATTCACAAATAATGGCAAAATGCCCAATAGTTGGATGGCGAGGATTTTTTTTTTTTCTTTTACAATCATATGGCTTGATTCCGTTTTCCAGATCTTGTCTGAGAGCTGCTGTTTGAAATAAAAATGTTTGCATCCATTTCCTCATTAATCCTTCCGTTGTAATACAACCTGCTGCAGAGAAATGGCAAAACAGATGCAACAATGAAAATTAAAAGGGATGGACACTTATCTTGGGCTATAAAAGCTGCTAACCATGGAGGAACTAGAGAGGGTTTTGGACAGAAAATATGGCAAATAATAGAAACAATCATAGGACTAAGAGTTTGCTATTTGGAAAACTCTGGTGGGACATTTCTCTGCTCGTAATGACTGGAGGATCACTCCTGAGTTTAGTGTGCACCAGAGAGAGTGTTTGTATGCTTTGCCTTGAGGCCTGTCTTCAGTATTTGGTGCGTCTACCCATCTGATTTCTCACTGGGCTGGAATTTTCTCAACACAAACAAGCATTTTGCAAAGAATCTTTGAACCTCATGTTTTGAGGGCTCTATATTTTGCTTGAAAATACTGCTTCCTGCCCTCCTGGGAATCAGAGGTTCAGTTTGAAGCTGTGTTGACCTTGGTCTTTATTTTTGCAACCAAATACATTGTATACTGGGGAGATGAAGGCTTTATAGCATGTGTTGGTATCATGATTCCACATTGCTCAAAAAACTTGGTAAACAGGAAAAAGAAGGTTCAAATGTACCTTTTTTTGGCATAGGTGATCCCAACCTATATATCATTCTAGTTTTTTTTTTTTTTCATTATAGTTGTTTGATGTTATCTCATGATTATATTCAACTCCTGAATTTACTGGAATTGGGGGTCATAAGTAGATTCGGCCTTTTTGTATGTATTTATTGTGCATCACTTCTTTGCAGTCTTGGAATAATAAACAGAGACAGAGAAATACAAGCACATGGTCTTTGCCCCTGTGCAGTTTATAAACCTCTTGGCAGAGACTGGATTGGCACAATTAAATACACATGAAGACAAACAGCCAACCAGAGATATGCCCGTGGGAGGTGATGAGTGGGATGTGAAATGGGAACGTGGCTGGGGCAGAAGATTTATTTGGTGGGGTCCCCGAAAGTAGTGTTAAGAGCATGAGGCCATTGCTATTTGTTGACAGGCTGATCAGACCCTAACACGTGCATTAAACAAGTGAAGAAGATGGGAGCCCATGCGTATGGAATATTTGTCCACATGTATCAGACCTCCAGTGACTAGCCCTAGCTTGAATGACACAATGAAATTACATTTTTTGTCAGAATGGAGGTGAATTTCAGACTTGTCTAGTAGGTCTAGTAGAAGAAGACTAGTGGTAAAGAGGTTCTGCATCTGAATCAAGTCTTGGCTGTGCCACTAACTAGCCGAGCATCCTCAGCCTTAATCTTTTAGTGCCTCAGTTCTCAAATCTGTGAAATGGGTAGAAACATAGTGCCTACTTTTTAGTAACAATATGAGGATTAAATGATAGAATGTAGCATAGAGCCTAGCATAAACAAAGAATTGTTCTTATCCTCTCTATATATTTGTCTTGTTTTCCTTTCTGTTTTTGTATAAAAGTTAAGACCAAATGTGTATTAATTGTTCTACTTAAGATCATCCATTGACAAAGAAAATTCTTATCTTTTCACTTAAAAGGAGGTCTACTCCAAATAAAGTAGCTGAAGGCAGAAATTTAGGCTGAATAACGTCTCATAGTCAAAACTTCTAGGAATTTGATTCTTGAATCTTTTGAATTCTTCTGCTTCAAAAGCCTTAGCAGGGCTTGGCCACAGGGACGTATGCCTTTGGGGCGTAGGTAGGCAGGTAGAGTTTAATCTGGTACAGCCCCAAGTACAGAAAAAGTCCCACCCATGAGGTAGTTGGGAGCCTGGCTCTGTTGAGCCATGGCATCTAGAAGCTGCTTCATCAGAGCACTTAATCACGGTGCTGTTGAAACTTGCTACAACTAGGCTGGTGTCCACGCACATGCACAACTGCTGAGAGTGATGCACAGCGAGGGCGGTAATTCGGTAACTCGGCTCCTGGACCCACTCTCAGGTTGTGCAGCTCTGCCAGCAGTGGCAGCAGAAGGACCAAGCTGGCACAGTGCAAGCAGAGACAGATCAGTGGGTGGGTGGATGAGGGTCAGGGCTGGGGAGATGGTCCTGACCCAGCTGAACCTTAGGGCAGCCCATAGGGGAGGGCCCTGAGTGATGTCCTCCTTTATCACAAACCTGAACGAGAACATCAGTTGATTATACCCAAATTACAGCCTCCCAAATGTTGAAGGCATTAACTAATGGACTGCTGCTGCTGCTGCTGCTGCTGCTAAGTCGCTTCAGTCGTGTCCAACTCTGTGCGACCCCATAGACAGCAGCCCACCAGGCTCCACCGTCCCTGGGATTCTCCAGGCAAGAACACTGGAGTGGGTTGCCATTTCCTTCTCCAGTGCATGAAAGGGAAAAGTGAAAGTGAAGTCGCTCAGTCGTGTCCGACTCCTAGCGACCCCATGCACTGCAACCTACTAGGCTCCTCTGTCCATGGGATTTTCCAGGCAAGAGTACTGGAGTGGGGTGCCATTGCCTTCTCCAACTAATGGACTACTCAAGGGCAAAATCCACATGTTATGCATCTCTGTCTTTACTTCAGTGACACTTGCAGTCCCTGGCCCAGCGTAGGCTCTTGGTATGAGTTGACCAACTATGTGAATACTGCACATGTGTGGAGCACAAAGGAAAACTGATTTCACAAACTAATATTTTCTTGCCAAGTTTGGCTTTAATATCAATATATATAATCTTCACAGCTAAAGAGAAAATTCAGGAATTCTGATTTCACTTCTTTGGTCAAGTGAATCATTTCTGGAGCGAGTTTCTGTGCCTTAAGTGTGGATGTCAGTGCATGAAAGGGCTAGCCAGATCTTTCTTTTCCTTTCTAGGATGGGAAAGATATGTGAAATTCAATGACATCTGCTGAAATTCAAACATATTTTTATTTATTCATGGCCATGATCAGGGCAGAACCTCTAATTTCAACCAATAATTAGACTTGACAATAGATGTAGAAATAAAACATTTTTGCTGAATTCACTTGTCATTCCTCCCTGCTGTAGCTGGTGTAACCCAGATGTCAGCTGTCCCCTTATTTTTCTCTTTGAGCTCCCCCTCCCACAGTCCATTCATGCCGATGCATTAGTGAGCCTTGTGGCATTTACTGAAGGTTTCATGGGGGAGGCATAGACAGCCAACACTGCATACTTCATAATCACCCATTAAATATCTCCTGAGGTTCAAGAACAGTTTTCTGAAGGCATTATCATTGCCATTCCACCAAGACGTCCTTCTTCTTTCTCCCTGAAATACCCAGAGCAATAGGTTCAACCTTGCACCTTCTCTCCAACCTCCAATTCTTCCCCTTCCTATTATATACCCTTGTATTGTATTCTTGATTTAATGCCATTCTGCCTGCTGCTGTTCACAGCCAATTTAAAGAACTTCTGAGTCAAATGGCCCAGCAGCCTTTGCAACTTGACTAGCATTTCTCCTGGAAGGACTTGGATAATTGCTATTTTCCACATGGATTGAGTAAAGTGTTTGATTTTTTTTTGCCGTTTGGTCCTGGGAGTGAAGATAAGAATTATGAGGTGTCCATATCTGCGGAAAGTCCTTGCTGGCCTTTCCCTGAGCTTTCAGGGGAGTGATGAGGCAGGAGCCAGAAGGTTGGGATGTGGTGAGTGAGTGGGACATGAGGAAGGATGGGCAGTGAGAGTAGACCACACTTTCGAGAAGTTTGCTTGTGAAGGAGAGGCAAGGTATGGGGCTGGGATGAAGGATCAGGAAAAGCTGGTTTAATAAAAGAAGACAATACCAGTACATGTTCAAACACGGATGGGAAGGAGAAAGTAGAGAGGGGGAGGTTGAGGATTGGGAGAAAGAGGGCATACTCAGGGACAGATGTCTCTGAGAAGGAGGGAGGGCTCAGAGTCCAGAGCACGGGAGGAGGGTTAGCCAGAGCAGAGGGCAGATGTGATGGGAGGAGAGTGGGCAGAGGGTATGGGCTGTGGACAGACTGGTAGTGCAGCTGAGGGTGAAGGGGGTACAGGTGAGGCTGGGTGGCTGGTCCCCTCGTGACAGGCTCTCTTAGTACAGGGAGGGGCAATTCTGTTGGTTGCTGTTGCTATTTCCCGTGCGTGTTCCTGGAATCTGCAACTACAATCCCAGTCTGCAAGCTCCCTGTGGACCAGCGTCTTCTCAGTGGTCTGCTGGAGCCAGCTCACGAAGACGCGAACCAGTTGTGAAACCACGCGTAGGTTAAATCAGCCACGATGAGAGAGCGTGTATGCTATAGAAATCGTCAAGGGCTAGACATCAGGGTCTTTCCTTCTCCTGGGAAAGCTGTTCGACATTCAGAAGCACGCTGTGCTTTGACCTCTTGCTCCCCAGCTGTCCCCCCACCCAGCTCCTTTGGATGCACTGTTTGTCCTTGTCCGCCCTGTTTGACACACGGCCTCCCCCCTCCCAGAGCACACGGGCCGTTGTTGCCCTGCTGTCCCTCAGCCTCCTCCTCTGTCCCCAGGTAGAGAGGGGATGTGTGTGGAGTGGAATGTGGTTTCTGAGCGGCGCAGTACCCGTCACTGGGGCCGTGCCTGCGCTGGGGTGTTGCTGGCACCCTGCGGCAGGAGATGCTGCTCGATGCTGAGAAGGCTGCTCTCTCCTCCCCCCCAACAAAGCTGGCAAACTTCGGCTTTAATTTATTTCTGAGCCTGCACGCTGGTGGAAGGGGGATTGGCCCTTCCCTCCCAGCCCCATAAAACCCCCACACAGAAGCAGGCACTGCAGCCGCCCCTCTCAATGAGGACAGGGCGCTGGCAGAGTGGTGGCAGCTGGTAACTTGTGAATGGCGTGCAGGTGAGGGCTTCCACGACTGACTCTGGTCTTCCCAGCTCTCTAGCAGAGTGCTGTGCCTGTCTTTCCATCCTTCTTCCCCTGCCATGGCTTCTCCCAGCTGTTCCTTCCCTGGCTGCCACTGGCTGATGGCAAAAGTTGGGGAGTCTGGAACTCAGGACCAGAAATGTCAAGAGTCTGACATCTATGGAATAGGATACGGTGGAGAGAGAGTGCTGGAGCCTGAAAGCCCTGGGGTTGAGTTTGGGCTCTGATAGGTCTCCCAGTGACCTTGAGCAGCCTCAGAGTACTCCTCTGGCAAGGACTTATCGTGATCATGTTTGTAAATGCTGAAGCTGAAGCTCCAGTACTTTGGATACCTGATGCAAAGAGCTGACTCATTGGTAAAGACCCTGATGCTGGGAAAGAATGAGGGCAGGAAGAGAAGAGGGCAACAGAGGACGAAATGGTTGGATGGCATCATTGACTCAATGGACATGAGTCTGAGCAAATTCTGGGAGATAGTGAAGGACTGGGAAGCCTGGAGTGCTACAGTTCATGGGGTCCCAAAGAGTCGGACACAACTGAGCAACTGAACAACAACAACGATGTTTGTTTGGCATGTGGTAGGATCTCAGAAACTGTAGGTTGAAGGAACAATATGGGATTGAGGAAGAGTAATCATGGATTTAGTATCTCCCTCCTCCAGGAAGCCTTCCTGGACTGCTGCTCTCCTCCTCTGGTCATTAGTCACTGATGCTTCTGATGAAGGTTCACATTTATATGAGAATGAATACATTTATGAGACTGCTGACACTCATATGAGAATGAATATATTTTGTGGTACAAGAACCTGGGCTGAGGGGCAAGGCAGGAAGCAAAAGTTCAAAGCCTACATGTGCTGTTGAATGTTTAACAGCTGGCTTTCTTGGGGTTGGGAGAACCCTTGATTGTAGCCCTTGCCAATTTCTGTAGTGTACATATTCTCTCACTATGGTTGTTTCTAAGCTACTAATGGCTTAACAACCAGCTTGCAATCTTTCTGAAGACTTAATCATGGGCACAAGTGTGAGCTGAATCCAGCAGACCACTGAGAAGACACTGGTCCACAGGGAGCTTGCAGACCAGGATTGTAGGTGGGTTCCAGGAATACAAACAGTAAATAGCAACAACAACCAACAGCAAAACATTTAAGGATAGTTATAAAGCAGCAGTGCAAAGAAACCATTTGTATTTGAGGGTATTCCCTAAAAGGAAGAATCAGAGCCAATTTAGGGCTAGCTTTTCAAATGAGAAAGGCTTTGATGGAGGGAAGGTAGATCTCTCATAGTAGGCAAATGGCGATGGTAAAGGCGGATGAGAAGTTTGGATGGCATCACTGGCTCAATGGACATGAACTTGGGCCAACTCCGGGAGATAGTGAGGGACAGGGAGGCCTGGTGTGCTGCAGTCTGTGGGGGTCACAAAGAATCAGACATGACTTAGCGATGGAATGCAACAACAACAAGAGGTTCAAAGGAAGAATCTAGAGAGCGAGACTCAGGGGTGAGACGAGAGAAGTCTGGAGAAAGACATATGGTAAATTGGTGGCTTAGACCTGGGGCTCTGCGGTCTGAGAAAGGCAGTTTTGAATCTTGGTTCCACCACTAACATAGGAGGTGTTATGACCCCCCCAAAATAAATGGAGATAAAATGGAGATGCTGTCTATCTCTTAGTGACCTTGTGAGGATGAAATGAGACAACACGGGTAAAATGTTGGCACAGTGCCTAGGCTTGGTGAGGGCTCAATGGATGGTAGCCATTATTATTGCTATTTCTCTTCTTTCTTCATTACCCAGTGTCCCAGGAAGGGAAATCTTTTTCTCCTTGCCCAGCACAGGGTGTGGAACACAGGGCTGGAGCCCGCCTCAAGTACTCTGTCTGATGGCACGGCTCTGGGCCAAGGCTGGACAGCTGGGCACTTGTGGATTGCTTTCCCTCCCTGCCAGCCCTTCCCGGCTCTGGCGTTGTGTAGCAGCTTTGAGAAGCTTCAGGGTCACTGCTTTGTTCTGTGTGGTGGAGCCTGTGGCCTGAAGGGTCCAGAAGATGGCTGCTCCCCAGGCCCTTTCTTGTCTGCTCATTCTTCCCACCGCTGGGTGGTCCCATCAGGGAAGGTGTGGCACGTGGGGACCCTGGGGCTTGTCCCGTACCTGTTTGTTGAGCACCTGGGTGGGCCTGGCACTGTGCTTGTCACTAGGAAGTAAGATGAGTAAGACAGAGACCTGCCCTCACGGTCTCAGCAGATGATGGGGGTGGGGATGCCCAGTGATAAGTGTTTTCCTGCCGGGATTAAGGAGTACGTCCACACCATGGTGACTTAGGCGGTGGTTCCACCTCGGCCTGGACAACAGGACTCTTTCTGCCATTTGCTGGGGTCTCCAGAAACCCTAGAGGCTTCCACAGAGCCCTTTCTATAAATTCTCAAAACCCGAGTCCTTTAACGCCAATCAGTGTAAAATCTGTCCTCATCTTTGGGGAAGGAGTACTCACAGTGTCCAGTATATCAAGTAAAGATAAGGGTGCTGTGAAATGGTGGAGACTTGCCTTGGGGCAGCAGGCCCATCTCCATGCTCAGCCTCCTCTCTCCCATCTCCGTGGAATACTACCTGTGCTACGCGTGTGCTACATGCTACATGTGGGCACCTGGGCAGCCCACTGCCCCGATGATCCAACTCTTCCATCAGTTAGCATTTGGCAGAAGAACATATCCCTACTCTTCTCCTTTCTTCCTCTTTTCACATTTTTTGGTGTTAATCCCCTTCTTTTTTTTTTTTTAATTTTTCTCTCCTCAAACCTTCAAAGGGCTCATATAAGCACCCCTCAATCCCCAGTGGTTCTAGTGTTAAAGAAATAGCTCCTTCTCAAAGCATTGGCACTGCTTTTCAGCCTGCAGAACAAAGCACGGTTCCAACTGACCAGCCTTCCACTGAGGACGGTCTGTTAGCATGAAAAGCAGTGTTGGAAAGATAGGGAGTCTGAGGTGTGAGGGGTGCTGAGGCCAACTCAGGAGCCAGGAACACACACACACACACTCACACTCACACCCCCCACTCCCCCACCCCCTACACACACCCTCACACACAGAGTTAGGCAGGTAGGTAGGTCAACGGATGACCTGAAATTCTGGAGGTAAAGACAAAGAGGCAGACAAGAAACCAGAAAGGCATTTAACAACCAAAAGGACTCTCAAGTGTCAAAGAGCCAGGCAGGGCGACTGCTAAGAGGTAGTGAGGAGCCAAAGATGCTGGGCCAGAGGAAGGAGAGGACACAGCTCAGAAGATATGCTCTGGGGACACTTTCATCCCAGTCCAGCTGCTTTCCTGACGGACATTCTTCTGTGTTTCCTGCTGGAGAGAAACTGCTCAAGACCACGGGGAAGAAGGACACAGTGCTAGGATGGAGGGGGGACCTCAAGGCAAAGCCTGACAGGGGTGCCAGATGCTTTCCTCGACTTCTAACTTTTATTTCTGACTCATTTTTCTGGTCAGTGGGTGACGAGACATTTTTTGCAGGGACCCTCCATGCTTTTCAATGGAAATATGTCACCACCTGTCACCTGATGGCAAGGACATATACTTTTTAAAAATTAATTTTAAAATTATAAAAATTAATAAGTATAAAATTAATAATACTCCAATAAGGAGTATAGTTGCTTTACAATGTTTTGTTCGTTTCTACTGTACAGCAAAATGAATCAGCCATACATATACATACATCCCTTCCCTTTTGAGCTTCCTTCCCATTCAGGTCACTACAGAGTGTTAAGTAGAGTTCACTGTGCTGCAGAGTATGTTCTCCATTAGTTATCTGCTTTATACATAGCATCAATAGTGTGCCAGTCCCGATCTCCCAATTCCACCCACCCTCCTCCCCCTTGGTATCCATTTATTTGTTCTTTAGCAACCCTACTACTGGGCATTTATCCAGAGAAAACCATAATTCAAAAAGGTAACATGTACCTCAGTGTTCATAGCAGCACTATTTACCGTAGCCAGCCAAGACGTGGAAACAGCCTTGGTGCCTGTCAAGAGATGAACGGACAAAGAAGACGTAGTACATACACACAATGGAAGACTCCTCAGCCATAAAAATGAAAGGAAGTGGGTCATTTGTAGAGAGATCTGGGCAGACCTAGAGAGTGTCACACAGAGTGAAGTACGTCAGAAAGAGAATAACAAATACTGTATATTAACACATATTTGTGGAATCTAGAAAAAATGGTGCAGATGAGCCTACTTGCAGAGCAGGAATAGAGTATCCTTTGACCTGTGTTTTCATTTCTAGGAATGGGTTTGCTGAACCATTCAACTTCCTCCTCAGCTGGAATGTGGCCTGAGATTCCTGTTTGTGACATTGGGCTCAAAGGACTTTATTTATTTATTGGGCTGTTGGACTTTGAAATTTTGGTAATTGCTCATTTTCTTTTTTTCCTTGGCAATTCAAAATTAATTTGGCATCCTATTAGGGCATCATTTTACTTTTAATTCACCCTTGGCTGCATGTGGTTTTTTCCTTTTATTTCATCACCTAATATCCTCACTTGTTTTTCTCAATCTGTTTGCATATACAGACTGCCTCAATTCTTTTAAAAATGAGTTAATTAAGAGTGAACCCTATAATATTTTGCCTATGCATTGAATAAATGTATATTGAAAGTCCATAGGATGGATTGGGAATCAATGCTTAAAATCTCAACAAACAATATTGCATTCTTAAGGGCTATTAAAGAAACTACAAGTGCCTGCCTCAAAGAGACTCTAGTTTCAAGTCATAGACAAAACAGAGAGATCTGAGTTAACAAAACTGTTTAGCTACAAAATTATAGAGGCATCATGAATGGAAAGATTTCTCATGGTCCTTCATCCATTCAAGAAACATGATCGAGTACCTAAAATGCTGGAGACACTGGTTACGTCCAGTGGTAAAGCTGTTCCTCCACGTAGACAGTATACATCTGGGTCACAGTGAGGGTGAGGACTGGGCTGGCTTGCCGGTAGAGATAACTTGTGAGTGTTCCACCAGGATGAAGCAGAGCTGAGTGGATCCTTGGCCTTTTCCTGGAAGATACAAGCTTTAGCATTTGTGCTTTTAGTGAATCAACATTTTCTTCCTCACCTACCATAGATGACATTTTTTGTTACGTCATTTTATTGATTTTAAGAGCTTAAGAGTTTAGTCTTACAGTTGACCCTTTTGACAGCTTATCCTGGATTCATCAGTTTCATTATTATCTTTTAAAAATTATTATTAGAGTACAGTGGCTTTACAATGTTGTCTTGGCTTCTGCTGTACAGCAGGGTGAATCAGCTATAGGTATACATATGTCCCCTCCCTCTCAAACCTCCCTTCTACACCCACCCCGACCCCATCTCCTCTAGGTCATCACAGAGCACCGAGCTGAGCTCCCTGTGCTATACAGCAGCTTCCTGCTAGCTATTTTACACGTGGTAGTGTATATACCTCAATGCTACTTTCATAGATGGCTTTTTGTTTCAGTTAAGGAGGTGAATGTTTCATTCTCAGGCTGCTTCAACTCCCAGACTTCTCTGCTCATTGGCAGGATGGCTTTCCCAGGCTGCCCTCAGAGCGTTGCCTTCCCTCTGCCACCTCTTCTTAAACGATGTCCGGACCTTGAGCCAGACAGCGTGAGGGCCAGTGGGTGCAAGAGGCAGCCAACCCTCACTTACCCATTGCCATAGAAGCCCAGCTATGAATGGCACGTGGATGCCCATCACTGTTGGGAAAAGGGGACCCAGGGCCGGCCAAGATGGCAGATGGCTTAGAGTGGCATGCTGTTCTCAGGTCCTTCCACCTTTGTTACTGGTGCCATTTGTAGCTGCAGGCTACTGTTTTTAGCTTGGCTATCCATGGGCTTGAAGAGACAGCGTTTGTAGTCACTCAGGAATGCAGGGTATTTTTAGCAAAGAGATTCTGCTTTGGGCTTGTGCTCTGTGTCCTTTCACTTGTAAGCATGGCAGAGGAGGGCTAGGCTCTGAAAACTTGGGGGATCAGCTAGATCTAGTCATAGAAAAAAGAGGTTGGGAGGGGATGTATAACCAGCACCCTCTGTTGGGTCTCCCATGGGATTAAGATAAAATCTTGCCTCCCCATTCCTCCTTAGAAGTTGCTGCCCAGGTGAAATGAAGGTAGACAGACTCCAGGAAGGAAGGGAAGGTGGGTCAAAGAACTACCAAAGGAACTGTGGAGCCATGGAACCACACTTAAGTAGGCTGGACCATAAGAGAACAGGTGTTAGTGAAATGAAAATTCATTGAAACCTTTCTCTTGTGCTTGAAATCAATTGTAGTTATTTTTTTAAACTAATTCACAAGAAAGAGTGAATGAACAATGTTTGCCCATCTATTTATTCATTCTTACTATAGCAAGATATAATTTTTAGTCTGGAAAATGTATGAATCATCTAGCTTGATCTACTCTCTTCTCTTTCCTGCCTGACACCCTCCTCTCTGCTCTTTTTATTTTTAAAATTTTTAAATATTTTGGGATCTTAGCTGCCTGACCAGGGATCGAACCCAGACCCCTGCACTGGAAGGTAAAGTCTTAACCACTGTACCACCAGGGAAGTCTCTTTGCTCCTTTTAGAGATAAAGAAGCTGAAGTCCAGAGAGGTTAAGTGACTGGTCTAAGGTCACATGAATTAGTAGCAACTTTGGGACTGGAACCCAGGTATTCTGACACCAAATTCCCTATCCTGCATTATTTCTATACTGTCTATGTTTATTATTGATGATGGACAGGGAGGCCTGGCGTGCTGTAGTCCATGGGGTCATGAAGAGTCGGACACGACTGAGCAACTGAACTGAACTGAACTGAACTGATGTTTATTATATTGTTGGAAACACCTATGTTGCTTACCTTTTGTTCTTATTTTAAGGAACATATTAAAATGAGAACTTAAAAGATTGCCTGAAATAGGGATGGGCAGGGGCCATGCTTAGAGTCTTAGAACTGTGAAACTCTGTTTTCTTCCTTCTTGGCTGCCTTTTTTTGGTTTCTTGCTGCTAGATGTAGCTCCCATTTGTTGAGCACCTACTACAGAGAAGGCACCGTGCTGAGTCCATCCACACGGATCATTTTGCAAACTCAAGAGCCTTCGAAGAAAGCATCAGACCCTTCTTTACGAATCTGAAGACTGAGATGCAGAGGTGTGACATGGTTTGCTTAAGATTAGATACCAGCAAGTGCCAGAGCCAGAATAAAAGCTAGGTCCAGTCTCCTGTAAAGACCGGGGCTCTTCCCATTGACCACCAGCTGTTTTCGCCATACGTTAGGAGCTGTGTTGTTCTGTGTCTTGGGCATGATGGTGGGCCCTCTGATCAGTGGCATGTGCTGACTATGTTCGCTTGCAATGTGGATCTTCAGGGAAGAGGAGGAGGAGATGTCATCTGTTTGCACCCTTTCTTAAGTCGCTAATAAACAAAACATCCAGAAGTCCCTCCAGACAGACTGCCTCTTTCCTTGGACCCTCAGATTTGCTTTAGAGCTGCTACTTGTGCACCTGGGCTCTTATCTTTGTTCCAGAACTCTCTGTGTATGTTTTGTCTCCCCAGTGGGTTTCTGTAAAATAGAGATTATTATAATTTGGTTAGTATTTATTGAATGCCCCCCAAGGAGTTAGGAGCTGGGTCACAGAGGTTGCTCTCTATTTTGAATTTCATGGCAGGACTGGGCCCTAAGCCACTCATGTATTCTTTTAACAAATACAGTGCCAGGCAGCCTTAAGGTGTGAGCAGTCTAGTAGAAGAGGAAGACAGGCACACAGGGTAAACTGACTGCTCCAGACACCTCCGGTTCTGTGGGTCAAGGGTGCTCACCCTGACACTGGCTGCTCAGTGGAACCCCACCCCCACCTGCAATCCACGGGTGTCGCCAAGTCTCCAGGAGACATCTCACTGCGGGGAGCAGGCTTCCCATTAGGCTGTATCCCCAGTTTCTGACTTATCATTGCACAAAGATTTCAATACCTCATTTGGAATATGGAGGATACCAAAGGTCCTAGCAGGACATGAGGAATAATGAGAACTGAAGAGCTACTTTTTCTCAGGTAGCGAGGTTCCCAGGTTGGGCAGGAGGAGGAAAACCATAATCTCCATGGATTAAGAGAATTGTCTTTGTACCCCCAGTTCCTATTGTGGTATGTTGGCAAACACATGTGATATTGAATGAATAAGAGGATGCATGAGAATGGATTTATTAAATGTTTTCTTCCCTGAAAACTCATTGGGAGATTTTTAATGGTCTGGATTGTTGAAAATTGACATGTTAGAAAAGAACAGAATGGAGTGCACATATCTTCTTTAAAACCTTTTTATTTTGTATTGGGTTATAGCCAATTAACAATGTTGTGATAGTTTTAGGTGGACAACAAAGGGACTCAGCCATACATATACGTCTGCATACATCTTTTTGAATTTGTGTTTTTGAGTTTTTTTGGACACATACCTAGGAGTATGCAATGATCATAGCAGCATTATTTAAAATAGATAAGATATGGAAACAACCTAAGTGTCCATCAACAGGTAAATGGATAAAGATGATGTAGTATATATATATATATATATATATATATTCATACACACACACACACAAAAATATTACTCAGCCATAAAAAATAATGAAATATTGCCATTTGCAGCAACATGGAGGGACCTAGAGATTATTGTATTAAGTGAAGTAAGTCAGAAAGAGAAAGACATATACCATATACGTGCAACTTAAAAAATATAGCAAACTAGTGAATATAACAAAAAAGGAGCACACTCACAGATATAGAGAAGAAACTGGTGGTTACCAGTGGGAGGAGGGGGAAGGACATTACTGGGATGCGGGAAATAGGAGGTACAAACTATTGGGTGTAAATGGGCTCGAGGATGTGTTGTACAGCACTGGAATATAGCCGATATTTTGTAATAACTGTAAATGGAAAGTAACTTTTAAGAACTGTATAAAAATAAAAACTTAAACATCTAAACAAAAAAAAGAATAGGATGGGCTTGGGATCATTCTGTATTGAGAACAGATCATGGAATAACAGAAAAACACGTATTTTTTAAAAATTAAAAATACATTTTTTAAAGAAATGCTGGGTCTCCTTTGTTCCTTCAGTTCCACTGTCACCTTTTCCAATTTTGTTCTCTGCTTGGGGAGACTGGTCTTTGGGTCTCTTCAATAGCTCCCTGGCCTTCTGGCTCTTCCCTGGGGGTCCTGGTAAGAGGCAGAAAGAGGAAAGAGGGTGAAAATGTTTTAGTCACTCAGTCCAACTCTTTGCGGCCCCACGGACTGTAGCCCACCAGGCTCCTCTGTCCATGGGATTCTCCAGGCAAGAGTACTGGAGTGGGTAATCGTTCCCTTCTCTGGGGGATATTCCTGATCCAGGGACTGAACCCAGGCCTCCCGCACTGCAGGCAGATTCTTTACCATCTGAGCCGCCAGGGAGAGAGGGTGAGGTCTGGGCACTGTGCCCTCTGGCTCTTCCCTGGGGGTTGCCCTGGGATGTCTATGTCTGTGACTCTTCTTTCTTTTTGTAATCCCTTTCTCCTGTTTCTCCAGACCCCACTGTTAAACACTCTGGTGTCACCCCTTGTGATTTCCCTCCACCTTGCCCATATTTTAAAAAAGTATTTATTTGGCTCTGCTGGGTCTTAGTTGTGGCACACAGGATCTTTAGCTGCAGCACATGAAATCTTAGTTTCGGCCTGCAGGATCTTGTTCCCTGAGCAGGGATCAAACTTAGGCCCCCTGCGTTAGAGAGCATGGAGTCTTAACCACCAGACCATCAGGAAAGTCCCCTTGCCCATATTTTTGAAACGGTTCCTATATTAGACCTTCATCAGATTATCCTAATTCAAGTGTGCCATCTGTTTCTTGCTTGCAACTGGATGCAGTAGATGCTAGTCCTCATATCTTGAAAACCTGCTTAAGGTTTCTCCCAGCTCATCCTTATTCATGTGTGCCTCCATCTCCTTCATTTTAAATAGTTTTTTCCAGCAAGTAAGTCAATCAGAGATGTTGGTTTATTTTCATGGATGTGTAAACACTAATCTGGGGAAAGGGGGGCTGTTATGTCATCCAAATACAAACACAAAACAACCTACTTTGGTAGCAGCCAATGTACAGGGCAGCTTGTTCTTCATCTCAAGAGAAAGTGACCCTGGAAGAGAGAAGGTCCCTCTGTCCTCTCCTGACTGGACTTCTCCGTCGTATTTTCTATTTCCTCAAGGCAGAGCTTGAGACAGGGGTTTGGGTGTTGGTGGTTTGTGTAGGGAGGACCCTCAGAAGAAAGAAGGAAGCAGGGTAACACTGAAAAGGTGCAAAGCAAGAATATGGCCCCAGCTGGAGTCTCATACCTGATACTCAGGGAGTTCTGGAGCATAAATGGTAACACAGGGTTTGTCCCACTTTGAGGCAAAGGTGCTGTCTTTGTACCCTTGTGTTCATCTGTTATTGGCTGCAGACTGACTGTGGGGAAGCGCTGTCATCTGGGGCTGGGGTGGCTGCTGTTCCACTGAAGGCAATTCTCTGAAGAAGTGGGGGAGGTGTGACCCAACAATCACAGCAACTGGCGGGTGGGGTGGCGGGGGAAGCACCAGCCTGGCAAAGGGTGTCTGAGCAGGGCCCAATAGTGTAGATTACATCCTCCCAGCTTTGTTCAGTGCGTACAGAACTACCATTGCTTCACTTCACTGATTAACATGTACTTTTATCCACTCCCTCGCTCTCTCCCTAACTCCTTTCATTTTTTTTTTTTTTGTAAATGTAAGCTCCTGTTATATAAGGACCAATGGGATATATTTGAGAAATATAAGACGTGGTTCCCTCTTAAAGGCTCTTCCTGTCTCATTGAAATGACATGTCCTACCATAGAAAGCAAAGTGTGAAGGTACTTTGGCATGCATGCATGCTAAGTTGCTTCAGTCGTGTCCGACTTTTTGTGACCTCATGGACTGTAGCCCTCCAAGCTCCTCTGTCCATGGGATTCTTCAGGCAAGAATACTGGAGTGAGTTGCCATTTCCTACTTTCCTACTCCAGGGGATCTTCCCTACTCAGGGATCAAGCCTGCATCTCTTATATCTCCTGCATTTGCAGGCAGGTTCTTTACCACTAGCGCCACCTGGGAAGCAAGGTATGAAGGCACATTTAATTGAATGTTAACTTGCGTGGCTGATAGAAACAAACTCTGGGAGTTTAGAGAAACCATCATTCCATTCGGGTCAGGATCATCATGGCGGATTTAAAGGTGAAACCACTCGTGAGGTAACCAGAGCCAAAAATGGCGCCCGGAATCTTCCATTCCCCCTCCCTGGGCTCTTCCTTCTCAGCGATACTGGTGGAAAACAAATGGTGTGTTCAGTTCACATCCCCATTTAATTCAGTTCCTTTTAGGCCACACGAAGTTTCTGTTCCAACAAAAGGCTCTGGAGGGGTGGCTCTGCAGACACCCTCTTGTTCTGTCTTAAAACAATGGGGCGGGACGGGTCATTGTAGAACGAGGTGGAGGCTGCGGCCACCCAGCCCAGAAGGCACAAATGCGGCCTTTCAAGTCAGGGCGGTAACTCAATCCTTCTTTCAGTTCTATCTGTGGGATGAAACCAGGTGGAAAAGCGAAGGGGGAGGAGATTGTGGCAGTTTTGACCTATTCAGGGTGTGTGGAAAAGGATTCTTTCTTCACCTGGGAGATAAATGTGCATTAAAAAAAATTATAGTTCCTGTATGATGTTATATAAGTTACAGGTGTACAATATAACGGCTTCTCTGGTGGCTCAGTGGTAAACAATCCGCCTGCAGTGCAGGAGATGTGGCAGGAGCTTCGAGTTCAATTCCTGGGTTGGGAAGATCCCCTGGAGAAGGAAATGATAACCCACTCCAGTATTCTTGCCTGGGAAATCCCATGGACAGAGGAGCCTGGGGGGCTACAGTCCATGGAGTTACAAAAGAGTTAGACATGACTTAGTGACTAAACAATAACAAATACAATATAATGATTCACATTTTAAGCATTACACTCCAGTTATAGTTAATATAAAATATTGGCTATATTCCCCATGTTGCACAATACATCCTTGTAGTTTATTCTATACCTAATAGTTTGTACCTCTTACTCTCTATCCCCTGTTGTGCCCTTCCCACCTTCCCTATCCCCTCTGGTAACTGCTAATTTGTTCTCTATAACTGTGAGTCTGCTTTTTTTTTTGTAATATTCACTAGTTTGTAGTAGTTTTCAGATTCCACATATAAGTGGCATCACACAATATTTAATAAACGTGCATTTTTGATGTTACCCGTCTTTGTCTCTGTCCATCTCTCCCTTCAGGGCCCCCGTGTGGTCCCTAGACTTCAGGCCAGGTTGATCAAAGTTGGAATACAGAGACCAAATCCTTCTGCAAAGCAAGAAGACCTTTCTCCAGGTTCCCTGGCTCTATCCCACTGAATCTGTAATCAGCGTCTCCAAGTCACAAAATGTCGGATTGGAGCTGCTGTCATTGGAAAGAAGGGAAATTGGCATGTGGGTTTGTCCATGGCAGAGGTCCTGAAAGGTTTCCTATTTAATGTTTTATTTACATTAAAAAAATAGGCAGCCTCTCTGAACTGGAGAGGATTTAGTGTGTGCACGTGTGTGCGGATCATGCTTTGAGGGCTGTGTAGTGGGAGCTTCCGTAGTACGCCGAAACCCACTCCTCAACAGCAGCCATTTTCAACATGATCCTTGTGTTTGCTTGGCAAAATTCAGGATTGGAAAAACAAAAGGTTTTCCTGCCAGATTCCATTAATTTCAGCAGCAGCAGTAGCAGCAGCAATCTGGTTCTGTCAGATGAATGTTTGACAAGAACGACCAGGAGTGAGGCTGGGGAGTCTTGTGTGATCTTTTCAGTGAACGTCTAGGTTCTCTCTGCCCATCCTTCCTCTTCCTAAGGAACAAGTGGCCAAAATGACAGGAGGATGTGCAAGTGAGCTGGCAACATCCCAGGAGTAGGTGGGAGGACAGGGGAGCTCTGGGAGGGAGCAGAGATGTGGAAGAAATCAACACCGTGGGCTCATGTTGGGAGTGTCCCCTCTGAACCAAACAAGACAGATGTCAAGGGTCACTCCTCACCTGCTGGGGCTGGAGAGCATCCAAGGGGCCTGGTGCCCAACTGTGAGGCCACGGGATAAATCCCAAGGCGTCTGCTCTCTGGGGTCGCAACACATTGCCTGGAAAACAGGAGCTGCCTGGTTATAAAGGGTGACCCAGAGTGAGCAGGAATGAAGCTGGGGAATTTCCACTGGTTCCATGATGAGGCTGCCTTGTGTGTGACCCGCTTGGAATTTTTTAGGAGTCCTGTAAGCGGGCTGGAGACGCCCCCTCAGGGGTAGGGTCCTAGAATCTGGTCCTGCAGTTAGATGATGATACTGGACAAAGGGCTATTTGGTCAGTTTTTTTTTTCTTAGATTTTATGGTCTGGGGGAAAATTTTATGGAATTGGGAGGATCAGTGAGCACATGATCAACCTAATGAGCTCAGTGGATGGTCACCAGCCTTTGCTGGGAAGGTGCATGGAGCTGAGAGAGTCAGATCTGCTCACACTCAGGAGTAAATAGCTTCTCATCACTCTTTGGATTAGCTCACTTTTCCTGAATTATCAAGCTCATCATGGCTCTTCCACGTGGTTGGTGAGGGTCCAAGCGGTTGTTTAAAAACAAATAGCCAGCAAAGACAACACCCCACCATCCACCCACCCAAGCATCTCACAGCCTTCTGACAAAGAGCTAAGTCGTACTGATGCTGGGGGTGTCAATGAAGCAGCTTCACTTACTGAGTCCTTGTTGTTATGCCTCTCCCGGGCCAAGTTCTGGATTACACGTTTAGTCTTCTGTTGTTCCTGGGAAGGCATGGTTATCTTTTTAAAGAGATTGAAGTATATAGATGATTTAAAATGTTGTGTTAGTTTCAAGTGTGCAGCAAAGTGATTCAGTAATATATATATGTGTGTGTACATATATACACACACACACACATATATATTCTTTTTCATCTTCTTTTCTGTGACTGCTTGTCACAGAATGTTGACTATAGCTCCCTGTGCTATACAATAGGACTTTGCTGTTTATCTATTTTATATATGGTCATTTGTATTAATATCTAGATGTTCAAGCTGGATTTAGAAAAGGCAGAGGAACCAGAGATCAAATTGCCAACATCCACTGGATCAGTGAAAAAGCAAGAGAGTTCCAGAAAAATATCTAGTTCTGCTTTATTGACTATGCCAAAGCCTTTGATTGTGTGGATCACAACACACTGTGGAAAATTCTTAAAGGAATGGGACCACCTGACTTGCCTCCTGAAAAATCTGTATGCAGGTCAAGAAGCAACAGTTAGTACTGGACATGGAACAACAGACTGGTTCCAAATTGGGAAAGGAGTACATCAAGGCTGTATATTGTCACCCTGCTTGTTTAACTTGTATGTGGAGTATACATCATGAGAAATGCTGGGCTAGATGAAGCACAAACTGGAATCAAGATGGCTTGGAGAAATATCAATAACCTCAGATATGCCGATGACACCACCCTTATGACAGAAAGTGAAGAACTAAAGAAAGAGCCTCTTGATGAAAGTGAAAGAAGAGAGCGAAAAAGTCGGCTTAAAACTCAACATTCAGAAAACTAAGATCATGGCATTCAGTCCTAACACTTCATGGCAAATAGATGGGGAAACAGTGAGAGACTTTATTTTTTTGGGCTCTAGAATCACTGCAGATGGTGACTGCAGCCATGAAATTAAAAGACGCTTGCTCTTGGGAAGAAAATTTATGACCAATCTAGACAGCATATTAAAAAGCAGAGACATTACTTTGCCAACAAAGGTCCGTCTAGTCAAAGTTATGGTTTTTCCAGTAGTGATGTATGGATGTGAGAGTTGGAGTATAAAGAAAGCTGAG
Source organism: Giraffa tippelskirchi (assembly GCF_054371585.1). Taxonomy (NCBI): domain Eukaryota; kingdom Metazoa; phylum Chordata; class Mammalia; order Artiodactyla; family Giraffidae; genus Giraffa; species Giraffa tippelskirchi. The sequence goes on from NC_137279.1 coordinate 10,412,022, forward strand.
CACTGAAGAATTGATGCTTTTGAACTGTGGTGTTGGAGAAGACTCTTTAGAGTCCCTTGGACTGCAAGGAGATCCAACCAGTCCATCCTAAAGGAAATCAGTACTGAATATTCATTGGAAGGACTGATGCTGAAGCTGAAACTCCAATACTTTGGCCACCTGATGTGAAGAGCTGACTCATTGGAAAAGGCCCTGATGCTGGGAAAGATTGAAGGTGGGAGGAGAAGGGGATGACAGAGGATGAGATAGTTGGATGGCATCACCGACTCAATGGACATGAGTTTGATTAAAGTCCGGGAGTTGGTGATGGACAGGGAAGCCTGGCATGCTGCAGTTCATAGGATCTCAAAGAGTCGGACAAGACTGAGCAACTGAACTGAATTGAGTTTATCTCTCCCTACCCACTGGCATGGATATCTTGTTTTACAAGTGAGGAAACACAGTTAAAGAACTTAATCTGCCCAGAGTCACATAGAGCGGGGACTTTAGCCCAGTTCTGTTTAACTGCAAGGCCTGACTAAAGCCCCTGGTAGTGATGATGGTCAGTTTTACATGTCATCTTGACTGGACTGTAGTACCCAATTATTTACTCAAATCCTAATCTAGGTGTTGCTATAAAGTTATTTCACAGGTGTGGTCAACGTCTATGACTGATTCACTTTAAGTAAAGGGATTTACTGTTAAAAATCTGTATGGGCTGCATCCAATCAGTTGAAGGCTTTCTGAGCCAAAACTGAGGTTTCCCAGGGAAGAAGGAATTCTGCCTCCAGACTCAGCATCAACTCCTGCTGAGTTTCCAGCCTGCTGGCCCGACCTACAAATTTCAGACTTGCTTGTCCTGTGGATTTGGGACTTGCCAGCTCCCATAATTGCATGAGCAAATTCCTTGAGATAAGTATCTTTATACACTCACATATACACAGAGTCTACTGGTTCTGCATAAAAGACCCATGGGTCTTTTATTTAGGTCCTATTAAATAATAAATTCCTAGTTCCATAGGAAGAGATTGTGTTATTATTGCTCAATAATTACATTCACTGAGCAAGGCAGCATGATAAGTTCTGTAATAAAGGGGCATCTGCCCTGGGCTCTACGCTTTAGAGCTGAAGGAGGAAAGAGCATGGCTTTTGCTCTCAAGGGAGTTTCATTACAGTTGAGAAATACTGCATTCCATTTTGTCTTATTCTTTGATATCTCCTCTCCGAGCCTTTATACTTTTACTGGGAGGGTTTCTGTCTGCTCAAGAGATGAGGACTTTGTCTTCCCCGGGATAAAAACCTGCTGGAGATGGTTGAGGAGGTGGAAGGTTGAGGGAGTGATGGCGGTAAGGGCATGTTCGAATGGACTATTTTAACATTTGTCTTCTGCTTTCAGTTCAGTTCCATACATTTATTCCTGCCTCGCTGGGGAGTCTCACTCTTGTCCTCTGGAAATTCACACAACTGACTAAAATGCAAAGTATGTTCTGAGATACCATGCTGGAGCATGAAGCAAGTGTTAAGGGATCTCAGGAAAGGAGATAGTTCTGATGGGGAGGTCAGGCAAGGCTTCTCAGAGGCATCATCATTTGGAGGATAACTCCTCTTTGGCCAGAGGGGCAAAGGTAGGGGTGGAGACTACTCCCGAGAGGGGTAACATCTCCAGGAAAGGCACAGGGGCAAAACACCTGAGGCACATTCACACAGCTTTGAAAGCATGGTTTGTTTTTTTGTTTGTTTGTTTGTTTTTTTTATTGGAGTATAGTTGCTTTACAATGTTGCGTTCCTTTCTGCTGTACAGCAAAGTGAATCAGCCATGCATATACATATATCCCCTCTTTTTTGGATTGCCTTCCCATTTACGTCACCACAAAGCATTGAGTAGGTTCTCATTAGCTACCTATTTTATACATCAGCTCAATTCAGTTCAGTTCAGCCGCTCAGTCATGTCCGACTCTTTGCAACCCCATAGACTGCAGCACGCCAGGCTTCCCTGTCCTTCACCAACTCCCAAAACTTGCTCTACTCCCTTATCCATAGTACTGTATATTGTCAACCCCAGTCTCTCAATTCATCCCACCTCCCTTTTCCCCTCTGGTGTACATGTGTTTGTTCTCTATGTCTGTGTCTCTCTTTCTTCTTTGCAAATAGCTTCATCTGCACTGTTTTTCTAGATTCCACATCCAAGCATTAACGTTTGATATTTGCTTTTCTCTTTCTGACTTTCTTCACTCTGTATGACAGCGTCTAGGTCCATTAATATTCAACTTAAGTTGATGTACAGGTTGAAAGAAAAGAAGGGATATGGAGTAGGATGTGGGCCAGAATAGGAAAAGAATTGAATTCAGGTTCAGACTTGGGATCATCTACAGAGTAAAATAATCAAACTTTAGGAAAGGGTGTTATTTTCCATTTTAGTTCAGTTTATTACATGGCTCTGACGTGGTTAAAGTATATACTCTGTAGTATAGGGGTAAAATGGTGTGTCTAAGAAACAGAAGGATACAGCCACAGGCTGCAGGAATTTAGAGTCATCCTGGGGTGATAGATTTATTAATAGTAGGCCTGGAGAATTCCGTGGACTATATAGTCCGTGGGGTTGCAAGGAGCTGGACACGACTGAGCGACTTTCACTTTTAACATTCATTTGAGAAACTTTCATTCAGTGTCTGCCATGCTTTAGAAACTCCTGGAGCATGTAAAATTAAATTTGGGTATGCCCCCAAGGAGCTTACGACTGAGTGATAGAAGACAGGAAGGTAAATTATATTTTATTTCCTAGTATTTAAATGATATGATGGGACTCTTCCTAGTGGTCCAGTGGCTAAGACTCTGCAGTCCCAATGCAGGGGGCCTGGGTTCGAGCTTTGGTCAGGGAACTAGATTCCACATGCAGTAACTTAAAGATCCCACATGCCTCAACTGAGACTCAGTGCAGCCAAATAAATAAATATTTAAAAAATTAAATAAAAATAAAAAACTCTTTAAAAAGCTATGATGGAGGAATCATACTGGTAATTTGGGAGTCCAGAGGGTTGATTTGAGGAGGTAGGAAAGAAAGGCTCTCTGGAGGAGTGTGTTTTTAAATCCTGAGACTTGAGCATGTTTAGGATACAAAGTGATGAAAAGGAGACAGCAGAGAAGGAGAGACTCAAAACGAGGAAGGTGATGGGTGGTGAGGGGTGGGACCTAGAGCCAGATGAAGGATCTGCCTTGGACAGATTAAAGGATGCTTCAGAAGGAAGGTAGAGATGACAGGTAAAGGTATAGACAGGTTAGTGGTGAGGAGGAAGCCAGCGGAGCATGTGTCCTACGTTGTCAGTAGTTTTGTAAAGAAGTAGGCAAGGATGAAATGGAGTGAGGAGGAAGGGGAAAGAGGAGGATTTGGAGGTGAGAGAAGATACCCAGAAAGGTAGGTGAACCAATGTTCGTTGCAGGATTATTTACAATAGCTAGGACGTGGAAGCAACCTAGATGTGCATCGACATATGAATGGATAAAAATCTGTGGTACATAAATACAATGAAATATTATTCAGCTATAAAAAAGGAACACATTTGAGTCAGTGCTAATGAGATGGATGAACCTAGTGCCTATTATACAGAGTGAAGTAAGTCAGAAAGAGAAAAACAAATATCATATACTAACCCATATATACAGATCTGGAAAGGTGGTACTGATGAACCTATTTGCAGGGCACTGATGGAGACGCAGACATAGAGAACAGACTTATGGACACAATGAGTGGGGGAAGGAGAGGGTGGGACAAATGGAGAGTAGCATGGAAGCATATACGCTACCATATGTAAGATAGACAGCCAGTGGGAATTTGTGGTATGACCCAGGGAACTCAAACCAGGGCTCTGTGACAACCTAGAGGGGTGGGATGGGGTGGGAGGTGGCAGGAAGGTACAGGAGGGACTTGTGTATACCTATGGCTGATTCATGTTGATGTATGGCAGAAACCAACACAATGTTGTAAAGCAATTGTCCTTCAATTAAAAATAAATAACCTAAAAAAAAAAAAGGTGGGTAAAGAGAGGAGAAGAAAGACGTAGTGGCAGGGTTGGGTTTGAAGATGCATGGTGTCAATGGTCGTGTGGCTTCCACTGGTTGCCCTCAACAGCTTGGCTGCAGGAGCAAGGGCATTTGATAGACATGTGATCCTTAAGGATAATGGCAAGGAAGTGACTAAATGGATAGATGGATAGAAAGGGGAAAATGTGAAGCTAGTTGAGAGGTGATAGTTGGAGAGACATTTATTTTGTCATGGACAGAAAGTATCCATGAGATGCAAAAAAAAAAAAATAAAAGTTTACCCGCAGTTTAATTCTCCAGCCCCATTTTTACAGAAAACACTTATATAGGATGGTAAGGCTAGATTTCAGAGAGCCCAGAAAGAGTTGAAGGGAAGTCAAATGAGAAGGGGGATCCAGGCAGGTGCTTGGTAAAGGTGAAGACCATCTGGCGGAGGAGGAGGAGTTGGGGTGTGAGATGTTTTTGAGGTGCTACCGGCTCCTGAGTAGGTGACACTTCTCATCTCTTGTGGGACAGCAGACCCTTGGGCTTTTGCTTTAAGTTCCCAAGAGAACATCAAAAATATTGCTTCAGGCTTTCGTAGAGCTCAGATTGCCCAAGGGGAGGGGTTCCTATGGCCTGAAGCAGGATGGAAGACACTGGGGTTCTCAGTGCTCTCTGACTTTGGCCAAGGTCACCCCTGAGCCAAGAAGAAAGAAAAGAGGAAGAGAAGTGAAGTTGTTCAGTCGTGTCCGACTCTTTGCAACCTCATGGACTGTAGCCTACCAGGCTTCTCCATCCATGGAATTTACCAGGCAATAGTACTGGAGTGGGTTGCCATTTCCTTCTCCAGGGGATCTTCCCAACCAAGGGATCGAACCCAGGTCTCCCGTTTTGCAGGCAGACGCTTTACCATCTGAGCCACCAGGGAAGCCCCCCTGAGTCAAGAGGGAGGATGAAATTGGCTGGTGCCCTGATGAGAGAGGTGGGCATCCAGGCTGGGGGAGGTTGGTCCCAATGGGTTGACTCATGAAACCTTCATGGTGACATTTAATGAGTTGCTGAAGCTGATGGCCCAGATGGAGAGAGTGTGGTATGCTGTCAGGCTGAAGTCATCAAAGAGGAGTCTCTGGGGGACTGGGGCTGTTAAAAATGAGTGCTGTTTTATAGCCTGGGAATGGAGGCAGAAGTGGGCTAAGCTCCTCAAGGGGCAGTGCTTTAGAAACGTCAAAGATTGGGTCCTATGAAAGGACCCCTCTGTCCCCTATTTGGCTTCTGGCAGCTACACCAATGGGCGTGGGGTGAGGATGTGGGCCAGGCATCTTCAGGGGATAGCAGAGGGCTTGGTGAGTTGGTTACTCAGCAGATAGGCAAAGTCTCTATCGCATTGGTCTCCTTGCTGGTATTGTGGGTGTTCAGAAGTCTTACTGCTCAGTCCCGATCTGCCCACTTACAGGATGATGCTACAATCAACCGCCCCTGGAAGCTTTGGTAGGCAGAATGGTGGGCTTGGGCCACTCCCTATGATTTTGTTTGCATCACTGGTTCCTGCTGAGGCTAGTTAAGTCCTCTTTGTGTGTGCCTGGCAGACCATGATGGGGCATTCCTAGCCAGCAGGCAAGTCCTCATTAGTTCTGCCTTCCAAAATGAATTCTATTCTAAGCTATCCATCCTGAGATCTGCAGAGCAAATGGCAGTGGGATGGGACTGGGGTTGGGATAGGGGAGAGAGAGGGCTTCACAGCTATGGCAAGAAAGGTGAAAAAGAGGGAGGGAGAGAGAAGACACTTTGACGCCATTTCTTTGATGAGGACCCTAGTCTGCTCAGGCTTAGCCCAGGGAGCAGAGGAATGAGCTGGAGCTCCTGGCCCTCTTATGTCCTGCTATTCCTCTGCCCCAAAGGGCCCCTTCCTTCTCTGCAGTGGTGTCTCAACATCCTAGTTTTGCTTGTTTCTTTATACATTTCCTCCATTGTATAAAGGTCCTTGGTTCCCCTTTAGAAGCTGAAGTTGGAGAGGTGTGCCCTGTCCTTTTCCTTGGTATCTAGACGTATGCAGGTGATGTAGTCTTGGACAACTGGATGCTTCCATCTACCTGGTAATGGAAGTAATGAGCAGAAACAATTCGGTAACAGCAGAGGTACCTGAAGCCATAGGCCAGACTGGGCCTGTACGTGGGGTGGTGGCCCCTACGCTGCCTGGTCTCCTTGCTCTTCCTTTGTGTTTCTGTCACCTCTATGGGCTCTCAGTTATCCTTCCAATAAATCTCTTTTCCATGGAAATTGGAGTTGCTTTCTGTTGTTGGTAACTGAGAATCCTGACTGAGAAGCATTCCCCAAGAACCCACAGAGTTCCTTCTACCTTTTCTTAGATTCCAAAGCCCTTGGGACATGTTGCTCTTTGAGTTGGGTTATAAAACCTTATTTTCCTGTGTTATAAGCTCCTTGAGAAAAGGGATCACCTTAGATTTTTCTCTCCAGAGAGTATCTGTGACGATTTACTAGCCCTCTAACATTTACTGCATGATGAATATGCGAATGACGATGTGGCTGAGCATGCATATTAGCTACCTGTTGAGGTACAGTAAATGCCCCAGAACTTAGTGGTTTAAAACTGCAATAACTATTATCTCACACTGCTACTAGGAGTTAGGAATTCGAAGTGGCTTAGCTGGGTGGTTTTCTTGTGTAGTTTCAGTTAAGATGTTGGGTGGGGCTTTTGCATACTGGACTAGATCTGGAGAATGTAATATCAACATAGTTCACTCAAGTGACTGCCAAGTCAGTGCCGATGTTGGCAGAAACCCTCGGTTTCTCTCCATGCGGACTTCTTCACTGGGCTACTTGAGCACTCTTCCAACATGGCAGCTGGCTTCCTCCAAAGCAAATGAACTAAGCCAGAGCAAAGCACATATTGCAATGCTTTTTATGATCTGGCTTCAGAAGTCACATTCCTTCATTTCTGCAATATCCTTTTGGTTACACAGGTCTGCTCTATTTGGTGTGAGGAAGATCTATACAAGGGCACCATCTTGGGGATGTCTGCTGCCACCTGGTTCATGAAGACACCAGGAATGGATTTCAGGGTGGATTTCAGGGTCAGGGCCTACCTCAGTCAGATGCTTTGGAGATCACAGGGAGAACTAAAAATGATGTTGGCCAAACTGGCTCTGAAGATTAAAGCCAGGGGTCTGTCCTCTGTGTTTGCTTGGTCTTGCCTGAGGGTCTCCACTTTCAGTTTCCTGATATGGTGAATGAACCTTACCTCCCCCTCAACACCGCCCTCCCCAACCACCTTAGTGTCCATACTCTGATCCTCAGAGGCCTGGAGGTATGGCATGGAGGTGAGGTAGGCAGAGTTGGGAGGCTTCTGTTAGAGGGAACTCACCCAAGTCCTCTGGAGGAGGAAATGACAGCCCACTCCAGTATTCTTGCCTGGAAAATTTCATGAACAGAAGAACCTGGTGGGCTACAGTCCATGGAGTCACAAACAGTCGGACATGACTGAGCTCGCAGGCATGCACCCAAAGCTTCTCACTCCTACAAACTTCCCACGTCATTTATTCCTCCTGTGATCGCACTAAGTTCTACGTTCTTCTCTTGCTGTTTGATTCTAGGAAGGTGGAGTGGGTTGAATCCCAAAATTCATGTCCATCTGGGACCTCAGAATGTGATCTTATTTGGACACAGAGTCTTTGCAGATACACCTAAAGAATCGAGAACATACTGGATGAGGGTGGGCCCTAATTCCAGTGAAAGTGTCCTTGTAAGAGACAGAAAAGGGGAAGAACACAGAATGGGAGGGATGCGATGGTGGAGGCCAAGAAGGGAGTGGAGTGGTTCGCTCATGAGGTCTCAGTTACGATGTTGACTGTCTATGAGCCAAGGGACGCTGAGGACTGCTGGCCTGGAGAGAGGCTGGGCTGTTTCTCCTCAGAGCCTCCAGAAGGGAGCCATCCTGCTGACACCTTGATGTTGGACTTTCAGCCTCTGACTCTAAGAGAATACATTTCTGTTCTTTGAAGCCACCCAAGTTTATGGTGATCTGTTACAGCTGCCCTGGGAAACCAATACAGAAGGGGAGAGAGAATACAGTCCTTCAAGACCTTCTGAGCCTGACTGTGGTTCAGAATCAGTAACTGAAGCAGCGGCAGGGTTGAGGCAGGTGCTCTGGGGGGCAGGAGGGGTTATACTTCATAATCTGGAGACCCTCAGGGCAGCCTGTTCACCTCCAGCCTCCCCACCCCCCATGGCGCTCTGCCTGGTAAGTTCCCGGGGATTGTTGGCACTTTGGCATGGGGTGGAGATGGGGCCAGGGGGCCTCCCATTTGAACAGGTGGAGTGAGAAAACGAGACTTGTCCTATCCAATGGCCCATTCATTGACTTAATCAACGATTCACTCATTGAGTAACTAGTTAACTAATTAATTGATTAACTAATTAGCTGGAAGCAAAGCTATGTGGGTCCTTTCTTCTCTTTTCTCTAGTTTATGCCTATATTCCACCAGAATGAAATGCTTCTCCTAAAACTGAAGCCCTTTCAGCGAGGTGGAAAGAAGCTCTTCCACTAATTCACACTAGTGTCTCAGACTGTTTTTAGTCATCTCATGGCTTTTTCGTCAACAGGGTGTTGGAATTTTAAAAGCGAGATCTGGAAAACTCAGTCATCACTCTTAGCACTGGTGATGGGATCAAGGGAGGGACTCCCTCTGACTAAGCTCAGCCCACGGCAGTGATTCGGCCCGAATCTGTCATGACAAGCTAAGGGAGTGGGCTTCCCTGTGCTGTCTGAGGTGGCATAGGATGGGGTTTGGTTCAGGAGGAATTGAGGAAACCCCTTCCGCCCTCGGGTAGCTTCACTCCCAGTTGTGCAGGAGAAGGCTGGAGATAGGATAGCTTAGCCCAGGACTTCCTCTTTGGGTGGAATTGACCTTGTGATGGCTGCATTTTCCCCAGTCCCTTCCTCTGGGGCTCTTTAATGCCAGTCTGAACAGTCTGGAAATGGAATCCCTGGGACCCTTCCCCATCATCATTATTATAATAAACTCCAAGATTGTAGCCGCGGAGCCTCAGGCTTCAGGAATGCAGACTCTAATTACCTCGCTTCTAAATGCTCCTGGTAATGGATGATGAGGCCTCGTACATCAGACCAGTTAAATTGTTGTGTGACTCAGCCGCAATTTAACTCGGCAGACGACACGCTCAGACTTGGCATATAGAGAGAATGTGAACTACTTGGGAATTGTTAAGTTTTAGAACAAACTGGGAAGCGCCAGGGAAGCCTCTGGAAGGGAGAAGTTAAATCAGTGAGGTCTTGGACCTGAAATTATTATCCATGACCACCTCCTTTTACTGCCCACCTGGCTCCATGTTCCAGGGAGCAGAGTCTGGAAGCTGTAGGGATGCTCAGCCTCTCTGCCGGGCGCAGGGGATGAGGAGGGCTGAAGACGGGACCACGCAGGGTCTCTGTCCTCTAGGAGTTTATGTCCGGTGAGAGGCGGATGCCCACACATCTGTTTCATGGACCACGCTGGGATCCAGTCCATAGAGTTACAAAGGGAGGATCTGGGGCTTAATGAAGACGGAGTAATCTTGCCATATGGCATGGGAAGATTATGGAGGGGGTTACAGGGAAAGAATATCTGGGGACTTCCCTGGTGGTCCAGGTTCAATCCCTGGTCAGGGAACTAAGACCCCACATGCCATGGAGCAACTAGGCCAGTGCTCCAAACCTACTGAGCTTGCGTGATACAACTACAGAGTCCATGCATCACAATGAAAGATCCCACATGACACAACAGAAATCCTGGGTGCTAAGACCCAATACAGCTAAATAAATACATAAGCAAATAAATTTAAAAAAAGACTGTGACTTTTTTTTTTTTAAAGAATATCTCAAGTGCTCATTAAAGAATGCACAGGGTTTGGGCAGGCTAAAGGGAAAATTAGAGAGTGACCAAGATGCCTCCTTAGAAAGGAGGCTGTGAGTAACGTGGCCTGTTGTTAGGTGAGTGGGCAGGTGAAAAGGGAGGGAGAAAAGAAGAAGGTGGCACTTTTTCCAGGAAGCTGGGGCCAGGCTGTGAGGCCAGATTCCTTCCTTTTCTCAAGGGAGCATACATGAGCAGGGCTTACCAGTAACACCGGCCAGTGGCATACTTGGTCCCTGGCGTTGTGCCTCTGAACACGGGCTGGTCAAGCTGGGGCCCGGTGTGCAGGGCAAGAGGTCTGAGTTAGCTCCACACTAAGTCAATAGAGCTCAGACCACTGGATGGCTTCAATGCTCCTGCATGCTACCCCTCCACCCTCCCTGCTGCCATGTCCTTGAAGTGGGACTCAGGCGTTTGCATGGTCATCCCTACCCCTGGTGTGATCCTCTCCTCTCCTCCCCACTCCTCTTCCCAAGTTAGGATCGGAAATGGTCAGCCCCGCTCCAGAGAATTTGACCTTGGGGTGAAAACCCAGCGGCAAGGAGGTTTGCAGGCGGACAGCAGCTGGCCACGTGCAGGTCAGGGGCACAGCGCTGCCTGGGGCCTGTTCTGTCTGCGCAAACAGATATGTGTTGTGGCATGTCCTGCCACCCCAGGATGGATGCTGTTCAAGCTCCGAGGGACCACGGGGCTCTTGCCGGCCTCCCCTCGACCGACTGTCTTTTCCTCCTTCCTGCTGCCTTTCATTCACTCGCAGGCCCCGACGGCTTCTGGAGCTCCTTATAGGTTTGCTGTGAATCCTTATTTCCAGATTAGCCACCATGTACACAACGTGGAGTGTCTCTGATTTGAGGAGCAAAAACAGTGATTACTAGATTGGTTCTCTCTCGCAGAATGCGGAGGAACAAACAATGCCACACAATTTCAGTTTGTATAGCGTCTTTCAAACCACGCAATGCCCTGGGCACAGCGTGGAGTTGCTGTAAATAATACAATCGCCGAGATGAACATTCTAAACATCTTTGCATCAAGCTTCATTTCATCCTGCCATACTGGAGGCTGGAATGAAAGAGAGGGGGCCACTGTAGCCCCAGACATGGAGGGGAGCCAAAAGGGGCTGGTGACTGGAGGGGTGGTGGAAGGGAAATGGGGGACGGTGGCCTGGAACAGTTGCGTTTAAATGAGGGCAGGAAATGGGCTACAAAGCAGGGAGAGGTAGGAGGAGTTGGTCCTGGAGACCGAGTGGGGGCCCGTAGGCCTGCTCGGGAAGGATGCGTCTCCACCTTCTGAAGGACTAGGAGAGGCAGATGGAAGAGGAGCAGGAGAGGTGGCTCCTTTTATGGAAGGCTTTAGGGAGACTTGAATGAACACAGGGTGGCTGGGCTGGCTGCATTACTGACATAACCTGTTGTGTGACGCAGTTTTGTCTCCCTGACCTTGGTTTTTTCATGAGGGGGTCATAGCAGTTGGCCATTAAGTTCCATGGCAGATCCGATGGTCTCTGAGTCATTGATTCTGTGGCTCCCACAATCCAGTCCCCTGCCCTCCAACCATGTGAAACCATCAGGGGTTCTGACTGCTTGTCCTCTGCCTGGGGGTGAAGGGCAGAGTACCCCCCCCCTGCTGTTGCCCCCACTTTCTGCAGCAGGAGCCCGCTCTCAGCTTCCAGTGGAGCAAACCCCCCACCTTCTGGATTGGCTCTGGAGAAGGGGAAGGTGAACTTGAGAGACTACACCTCATATGAATAACTTGTCTGTGTCTGAATGCTCCTGTGGGACGTTGGGCAAAAGCCGACCTCTCAGACTCTCCATTTGCCCACTTTAAATGGGCAGAAAAAACCAGGCACAGCCAGTCCTAGGATTCCGGTGAGGATTCACTGAAACAGCATGTCCAAGGTCCCTGGTATACCCTCTGGCACAAAGTGATTGTACAATTATTGGCTCAGATGGTAAAGAATCTGTCTGCAATGCCTGAGACCTGGGTTCGATCCCTGGATGAGGAAGATCCTCTGGAGAAGGGAATGGCAACCCACTCCGATATTCTTGCCTGGAGAATCCCACAGACAGAGGAGCCTGGTGGGTTACAGTCCATGGGGTCGCAAAGAGTCGGATACGACTGAGCGACTAACATACGGGTGTGTCCGGGCTTCCCTGGTGGCTCAGCTGGTGAAGAATCTGTCTGCAATGCAGGAGACCTGGGTTCGATTCCTGGATTCGGAAGATCCCCTGGAGGAGGGTATAGCAACTCACTCCAGTATTCTTGCCTGGAGAATCCCCATGGACAGAGGAGCCTGGTGGGCTACAGTCCATGGGATTGCCAAGAGTCAGACACCACCGAGAGACTAACATACACACACCACACACATTATGGTGATGATTTTAGTTACAGGTGACGATGATTCATCCACCGAGAGGGCACACACAGCCTTGGGGACTCGGATACACTTGAAGATAGGGATAGGAGGAAGGGGTGCGGGGACCGCCTGCCCTGCTGGCCCCGCCCGGGGCACCTGCTGTGGCTGCCTCTGGGATGGGCATCTGGAACTCACTCACTCTTATTTTCAAGTTGCTGGAGTTTTGTTCATCAGTTCCTCCTAATTTGGGTGAAGTTCGCCATATGGAGAGCAGGGAACAGTGTTAAAAAAGCTTTCACACATAGATAGCGCAGCGCTTTCTCTGCTAAATGGGGACTCTCTTCCCCAGCGCAGATTTCACACGCCGATCTCCAGGGTGTTGAGTTCCCTCTGCAACAGGGGTGGAGTTGTGGAGGCTCCTGGAGCCATTGTCTCCAGCCGGCAGGGTCCTGTTCTGACCCCAGGAGAAATCCCATCTTCTTTTTCCTCCCCAGGGGTGAGGGTTTTCCAGCCCTCTCAGGTGAACCGGCCGCGCTTCCAAGACCAGGCGAGCCTGTGGTCTCCCCACCCCGGTCCCCGCCGCGGCTCGGCTGCCGGCCCGGCACTCCGGGGTCTCCCGGGATCCCTCTGGATGCCGCTCTGGTTTCCCGTCTGGAAGGGAGCTGGGCTGTTCTGAATTGAGCCCAAGCCCCCTGTTCCCCAACCATCGGCGCAGTCTCTAGAACTTTCTCTCCCAGCCAAGACATCTGCCACAGTGTGACTCCCTACCCCTCCTCCCACTCCTTCTTCCTGTCCTGACTGCACCAGAAAGCCTGCTTTCCTTGTTGAAAACCAGTCTCTTCATTTGTCTACTGGAGGCTGAACCGGTGCTGCCCTTGCCCAACAGTGGGGGCACCCTTACTGCTGGGGCTTCTGAAGGCTCTTGCTCAGCCAACTGGACCACGTTCCTTCCCAGATGTCACTGTCCGGCTTTTGTCTGCCTAGGTGGGGCTGCAGTTAGCTAGCAGTCAGCCGGCAACTTGTTTGGCCTCAACTTCTTCCTTAATGATCATGATATGTGTTGGTCCTATATATTATCTCATTTCCTACTTTGCAAAAGCCAGGCAAGGTCTGTGTGAATATCCTGATTTCAAAGAAGAGGAACCAAAGACTCAGAGAGGTTAAGGGACTTGTGCAAAATTGCACAGCCAGTTAGTGGCAGAGAGGAGGTTCAAATCCAGATCTCCGGACCCCAGCTCCTGTGCAATGTTCAAGCCTGCTCTCCTGATCCTTGTCTTAGTGCTAACACCCTACTGCATTTAAAGATGTTTCACACTTGGTTTAGGGATCAAAACTGCGTAGAAATACAGTTGAAGACTGAAACTTAAAGGCTCTGGGAAGAGAGTTAGCATTTTCCTAGGCTGGCTGGCTTTCTGGAACAGCGTCCTGTGTTAGGAGAGAGAGGTAAGGTGGAACTCTGCCACCCACATGGGTTTGGCTCTCCTTGGGACCCCTGCACAGCACTGCAGGGCCTGACTTTGCCACCTCGAGGGAGGAAGAGGAGCTTGAAATTGTTTCTGAGATGTTTTCATTGATTTTCTTTAATGCACAAAAATGTTTCCATCCCCACATGGGCTTAGTTGAGGGGGACAAAAGAAAAGATTTGACACAAACTTAGGGGGCTAGGTGGAACTCAGGGAGGGAGCCTGAGTGCCTTGTCGATTGCCCTTCAATTTATCAGTATTTTCCCGGAGTTCCTTTGCAAAGCTCTCTGCTTAATCTCACTGCTGGGTGGGGATTGGATGAAGAGATGTGGCTCTCCGGGTTCCTTGGCTTCCAGACCAGTTTAAGCCGGCAGCTCTGCCCCCGCTCTGTGTTAACTGTAGCCCCAGAACCGTTTTGATTTTCTTTAAGAGCATCTGGCTTTCTGGCTAGAGTTCTAGGTCCCCAACATGAACAGGGGGGTGGGGGCATGGTGCAGCCGGTGCACCTGTGTGGGGCGCAGGACCCGAAAGGAGGCCTCGGTACCTAGAGCTCTGGTGCTCTTACAGCCTGTAATTCACAAGGGTAACAATTCTTCACCATGAAACTGCTGTCTGGAGTACTGGTCATGTTCCAACAATGCTTACAAATGACATGAAAATGAAAATGTAAAAGGAAAGCATCATGATCAAATTCTTTTTTTTTTTTCTCCCATAATCAAGTTTTTAAAGAAAGCTGCCCAGGATGGGTGAGCAGCAGCGAGGGGTGGCAAGAGGGGAGAAAACCGGGATGGCACCTCTCTGCTCCTGGTCCCCCTTCTCCTGAGGGCTGCTGGGCATTATGAGGCCCTCAGGTGAATGTTCTCCAAAACCTCCAAGAAACCTCCATCTCAGTTTCCCTTGCTTGGCTCCTGGTTTAGGTTCTAGGACTGTTGTGACAAAGTGCCACCAACAGGGAGCTTAGAACAACAGAAATGTATTTCAGCTCTGAAGGCTGGAAGTCCAAGATCAAGGTGTCAGCCTGGCTATACCCCCTCAAAGGCACTAGGGAAGGGGTCTGTCCCAGCTGGGTCTCTCTCCCAGCTTCCGGTCGTTCCTTGGCTCTGGGAGAACAGCCCCCATCTTCACACTACTTTCTCCCTGTGTGCCTGTCTGTGTCCGAATTTCCCCTTTTTTGTAAGGACACCTGTCACATTGGATCAGGGCCCACCCTAATCATCTCATTTTAAATTGATTACCTCTGTAAAGACTCGACGTCCAAATAAGGTCATATTCTGAGGTATCAGGGGTTAGGATTCCAAAATATCTTTTTTTTTTTTTGCAGGAACACAATTAAACCCTACGAGGCTCTCTCTTCCCCAGACCTGTTTTTTTTTTTTTTTTTGGTAAGCTGTCCTTTAAATTTAAAAGGGACTTTATAGTCACAAACTGCTAGTGTAGTGAGAAAAACTGCTAGTGTAGTTGGGATTCCCAGGTGGCTCAGTGGTAAAGAATTTGCCCGCCAATGCAGGAGACAAAGGAGACGCATTCGATCCCTGGGTTGGAAAGATCCTCTGGAGAAGAAAATGGCAACCCACTCCAGCATTCTTGCCTGGAGAATTCTATGGACAGAGGAGCCTGGTGGGCTACAGTCCATGGGGTCACAAAGAGTCAGACACTAGTGAGCACGCACGCAGTGAGAAAAAAACATAGGCTAGAAATTCGTGAAGGGCTGTTGTGTTCAAACTCTGGTGTCTAACTTACCAACTATGGGGCTGGGGAACCCATTTCCTCATTGGAAATTGGCAGTAATATTTCCATTTTATTGGTTAAATGTGAGGTCTGATGAACTAAAGGACCTGGCATGGTGCCTGATACATGGTAGGTGCTCAAGAAATGGAGGCTGGTTATTATTCTCCCTTTTTGTGGATGAGGAAACTGAGGCTCAGTGATCACCTAATCCAGGGCAACATGAATGCCATCTCTGCAGCCTGGACCTTAGACCTTGTTTCCTCTTGTGCCCCACGTGGTTATGGTACTACCCTCATGGTATTACACTCATTAATATATTTTTAACATATTCTTCCCTTGCTAGACTCCAAATTATTTGAGCACTGTAATTAACCACTGTAATTCACTTCTTTTTGTATTTGATTTTTATTTCAGTAAAATATACCTAACACAAGACTGATCATTTTAACCATTTTAAAGTGTCATGTTCAGTGACATTAAGTACATTCATGGTATTATGCAACCATCACAACCATCTATTTCCAGAGTTTTTTCATCTTCAGAAATGAAAACTCTGTACTCATTAAACACTAACTTCCCCTAGCCTTTGCTTCTATGAATTTGACTACTCTAGGAACCTCCTATATATGCAATCATGCAGTATTTATCCTTTTGTGTCTGGCTTATTTCACTTAGCATCGTGTTTCCAAGAGTCATTCATGTTGTCACACATGTCAGAATTGCCATCCTTTTTAAGGATGAATAATATTCCATTGTATGTGTATACCTCACTTTATCCATTCATCCATTTACGGAAGTTTGTGTTATTTCTATCTTTGCATGTATGAATGCTCAGTTGTATCCAACTCTTTGTGACCCTGTAGACTGTAGCCTGCCAGGCTCTTCTGTCCGTGGGACTATCCCTGAAAGAATACTGAAATGGGATGCCATTTCCTTCTCTAGGGGACCTTCGCAACCCAGGGCATGAACACACATCTCTTATGTCTCCTGTATTGGCAGCCAGAGTCTTTACACTGAGACAACTGGAAAGCCCTGTTTCCACCTTTAGGCTATTGTGAATAATGCTGGTATGAACATTAGTGTACAATTATCTATTTAAGTCACTGCTTTCAATTCTTTGGGTAGATACTCAGAATTGGAATGTCCAAATCTAACCATATTCACCTTTGTATCCTCATGGTTAATTGCAATACCTTTAGAATCTTATTACTTAACAAATGTTTGTTGAATGGATATAATAAGGAATGAATGATTGAATGAGTAATTGAATAATGAATAAAACAAGGAACAGAAAACTGGCAAGGAAAGAGGAGGTCATTGTAATGTGGGAGGATAAGATGAAGCCCATGGACCAGGTTAGCAGGAAGGAGAAGTGAATGGTCAGCTTTTGTAAGAACTGTCCGACAAGCTTTTGTAGTGTCTCCGTGGTACACGGGCAAGGACTCAACCAAGACACCTGCCTCATGCTTTCCTCAGAGAATTCTTTCCCAACTAATGAAAGTACCAATAGGTTGATGCTCTTGATTAATTACTGTGCTTGAGAACATATTGGAAAGTGATTTGGAATTTTGGACTTCAGGCAACAGCCCTCCTCACCCACAGACAGATCAGAGTCTCCCTGGCAAGGATTTCCTGTGGCTCCTTCAAGTACCTGCTTCTAGGAGCTCAATTCACGTGTCTCTTTCGTGCCTCCCAGAACCCCCTACGTGCACTGCCCGTCCTGTTCCTCTTGCATCTGACACGAAGGTCATACAGCTGAAGGTGACTTTATTTGTTTTCCTTTTGTTTGGAGCTGAGGACAAGCTGCCCGTCTTCCTCCTAGCCCTGGATGCCGGGAGGCTGTGATTGGCAGGGGCCCAGGATGAAAGAGAAATGTGCCTTAGGTAGCAGATCTGCCAGAAAAATTCTGGCTGGTCTGAGCTCATCTCACCCCATTCTTGATGGCAGGAGTTTCGCATTTCTCTGGGCAACTCCCTCTTCTCATCCCTCAGCCAGCCCCTAAGAAACTCAAATTCCAGAGGCAGCAGCATTGGCTCTGAAGGTTTCTTCTCATTCTGTCGCTCAGATGCGGCCACCAGTTTGACAAGGAGAGTACCCGGGAGGGTGGCATGGGGGCGGTGAGCGTGGTGACCATGAGCGGTTTAGCCAAGGCTTACCGCTGCAAACTTTATCTGAAAACAGCAGGATCTCGCCCACCTTCTCTCTCTAGGTAGATAAATAAGAAGCCAGTGAGAGGAAGGACATCTTTTCTCCATCAGACCTTTGTCACATCCAATTGAAAGCAAATCCCCGACTCCAGAGACCCAGAGTCTTCCTTATTTTATGTTAAAGCGGAAGAGTTGGTGGGGGAGCGGCAGGGGGCTGAGGTTGGTGGGGGCAGGCCCAAAGTGGGGGGGAAGTGTGGAGGGGAGGAGGGGACAGGGGCTGGGTGAATAGGAACTCAAGAGCTCTTCTGCACAACGAGATTAGCGCGATGTGAGCGTTTCCATGCCAAGGTGCTAACGCAATAATACACGCGAGTTTGCCAACTTTTCAAATTGAATGTATTTGATTATTTGCTTTTAATTAGTGTGAGTTTTGGAGTATGTACAGGATTGTCAGGGATACATGCAAAGCCTCCTACAGCCCATGAAGCCTCCCCTCGGTAAAGACGGGCCGGGATTGTTCTTTTTGAGCTGTGGAGAATGAGATTTAACAGCTCTGTTAAATGTTTTAGCCCATTTCCATTGTGCCTCTGTTTCAACCTATTGGCAAGACCAATTGAAGTGAGAAAATAAACCTCTTATCTGATCTGAATGCTGAGCGCGGCTCCTAAGAAGAATTTTCCAGCTCAACTTCGGCTTTCCACGAACATCCCTGTTTTGTGCTGTGCTTTCTTTTTCTTTCTAGAGTTGGCTATTAAGCTGAATTTTTCTCTTCTCCCTTTCTTGTAAGAACGTTTCAGGAAACATCTATACACGTGGGGGAAAAGAAAGTGGGCATGGAGAGGGGAGACGGAGAGAAGAAATGTGTTTGTGTAACTTTAGAAGTGTTTCGAGGGCTCTTTCTATCTGCTGGAGACTTGAGAGGATCCCGGGTTTGGTGTCTCTCCAGACAGCGGGCAAGGCTGGAGGCCCTGGGAGGCTGTGGAGAGGCTGGTCTCACCAGGCCAGGAGGGAGGGAGTTGGACTCGAGCCTCTGAGCCCTATGCCATCATCTGCACCTTGGGGGACAGTGCTCTCCTGGCTGGTGTACCACCTACGGCATCTTTCATTCCGGTGTTATTTTACCCAAGATCTCAGCCGCCCCCCCACAACCCCGACCCACTTCCCATGGGAGTTTTGCAGGCAATGGTCCTTTACAAAAGTCAAACAAATCCTTCTTTAGTCACCAACTTCAAGAAGCAGAATGAGGTGGAGAAGTCAGGGAAGCAGCTCTTTTCCATCTCTTTATATTTGCTAAAGAGGAGAAGAATGTGATATGAGGCTTGTTCCATCAGCACTGCTTTTTTTTTCGAGCCTCCACAGGCCAGGCACTCAGTTAGCCTCTGCCCCAGGACACCAGGGACATAGACAGAGGCTGAAGTCCACCCTGATGGGGCTGGCCACTTTGTCCCTTCCTGCCCCAAGCCCACGTCGCTGTCCCAGCAACTCGCTTGGGCCACGGAGGAGCCGCCATGGAGCAGGGCAGCAAGACCGCTCATACGGCATTCTGTGGACGGCCGCCCGCTCACCCATTACCTACACAATCTCTCAGTTACATTAAAAAAAAATCTTTCCCCCCCTTAACAATAGAGAGGAACAAATGGTTGACAAATAACAACAGCAGCAGCTCTCCAACAAAAGCACGCAATTATTACAATTATACTATCCTTGATTAGGCTGCCATGCATTGCATTTCAATGTAATTGATGTTGTAGGTTGACACATCGGACACCAAATATTCTCGCCTGTCCCTTCTCTCTTTTGTTTCAGAAGCTGATTTGCATTTTCTATGCTTTTAGTAATGAAGACTTAGCACTTTTCCTCCATTAGAAAAAAAAAGAGAGATACAATAATCTGCAACTCGGCACTTGTTTAAGGATTCTGACCCTCGAAAATACCACTTTGCTTCACACATTAGCTGCTTACAAAGAAGGAAGCTAATGTATCATCTAATTGGGCAAACCACTGCATCTGATTTCTCTCAATCAGACTATTAGCTTCGTAATTACCCATCTGCCTCGTGTGGAAAAAACGGCAAGGCGCACACCCAGCTAATAACGTTCTCAAGAGCTCTCCACCGCAATGAGAGGAGGTGCCGTGGAGGGATGCGGGGCTCTAACCATTTCGGTGCCAAGGTGGTCACACAATGCAGGGGGGCTTTGCCAACCTCCCCCCGCCTGAATGTGTTTCAATATTTGTCTTTAATTACTTGGAGTTTGGGGTGGGGGGTGTCTGTTCAGGATTGCTGTCCCTGCTGCTGCGGTGGTGGGTGGTGGTGGCCGCCGCAGATGCTGAAGGACGATGACCCGCCAGGAGGCGAGATGCAGGCTGCCAGTGACCTCTGCCGGATGTGCAGGGATTGAAGGAAGGTGTCCGGGGGCTTGACGGGGGTCCTCAAAAGGGAATGAAGATTCCACCAAGATCGACCAGGGTCTTCACTTGCCCTTCCTTTTCTTCTTCTGGGGTTGGATCCTTCCTTTTCCCATGTGGGTGAAGAGACAGCCTTTGCACCCCTGCCAGGGCTGGCCAGAGGCCGAGGACGCCAGAAGCAGAGCCTGTCCCTCCCGGTCTGTGTGTGCTCCGGCTTGTCACCATTTCTTCTGGCTCACTTTCCAAACGCCTTGTTGTTTGTTTCCAGCTGGCCAAGCTTTTCCTTGGTCTGGAGCCTGTGACCTTGGGCAGGTCAGGAGGGCCTCCTTTGCCCCTCCCCCATACACTGGGGAAGGAGGTTACATCTGCTCATGTCCTCGGCCGGCAGGTGGCTGGCAGGTGGATACATTTGGGAGGGCAGGTGGGGTGGATTTTGGGGTCAATGGAAGTGGTTGTTGGGGCCCCCTAACCCCTCAGCTATGCCACCCCACTGGAGTGGCTCAGCTATGATTTGTCTCTATGTCATTTTATTTGAACATTAAGTTCCAGATAAAAATTTTGAGACTAACTGGATACACACCGTCTGGCTAGTAATGTCTAATGTTACGTCTATTTCAAGTCAGTGAACCGTGCCTATGCCAACACCACTACTCGCTATCTAGCAGTGTGGTAATTTAGCCCATAGCTGCTGCCCTGGAAGTAGGAGGTGGTGGTGGTGGTGGTGGTGGTTTAGTCACTAAGTCGTGTCTGACTTTTGCAACTGCATGGAATGTAGCCTCCCAGGCTCCTCTGTCCAAGGGATTCTCCAGGCAAGAATACTGGAGTGGGTTGCCATTTCCTACTCCAGACGTAGGGAGAAGGAAAGAAGCATATCAAAATGGAGTCTTCTGACACAGTGATGACTTTTACTTCTGTGGATTTATTTTTGTAGCCTAAGTTTAACTGTGATATGATTTTTAAAATTTGTTTATTATTTATGTGGGTTCTAGTTCTCCGCCCCTTGAATTGGAGGTGTGGAGTATTAACCACTGGACCACCAGGGAAATCCCATGTTATGGTTTTAAACACTGATATCTAATATTAAAGTACTAGATTGAGAACAGAAATTTACATATTCATTCTATCACTCAGAGAAACATTTTCTAAAAACCCTATCATATGTGTGTGTGTGTTGTGGTAAAGAGTCCTATAGATTATATTTATATTGGGCATAGTCTCTGCATGGAACTTTGGTAAATAAAAGGTAAGTTTATCCCTGACACAAGTAAAAGATAAAGTCTTAGGATTCATCTGATCTCTTCCCTGGTGGAGGCATGACCCAGTCATTCACGAGCCTACCTCAACCAAGTAACTTTTATCCTCTAGTGCTCAGGCTTCCAGTGATCAGTTCTTTTCAACCTCACAATACCCTCTTGAAAGAGTTTGAAAGTGAAAATATTAGTCGCTCAGTCGTGTCCGACTCTTTGTGACCCCACGGACTGTAGTCCACCAGGCTTCTCTGACCATGGAATTGTCCAGGCAAGAATGCTGGAGTAGGTTGCCATTTTCTTCTGCAGGGGATCTTCCCAACCCAGGGATAGAACCTGGGTCTCCTACATTGCAGGAAAATTCTTTACTCTCTGAGCCATCAGGGAAGCCCACTGAAAGAGTTTGGCTGATCTGTATTATCTTTCCAAGTCTATCTGTAGAGAAATTAGGGAACTTAACAGCCGCATGTAACTCTTAGGGTTTAGGAATTTTGTGCAAGATGCTGTCACTGCATCATATAGAATCTTATAAAGACCTAAAAATTCCTTCCAGGTATCTGTTTAATGAAAGATTTGGCTTCCCTTGCACTATATGTTCAGTTCAGTTCAGTCACTCTGTCGTGTCCAACTCTTTGCGACCCCATGAATCGCAGCACGCCAGGCCTCCCTGTCCATCACCAGCTCCTGGAGTCTACCCAAGCCCATGTTCATCGAGTCGGTGATGCCATCCAGCCATATCATTCTCTGTCGTCCCCTTCTCCTCCTGCCCCCAATCCTTCCCAGCATCAAGGTCTTTTCTAATGAGTCAACTCTTCCCATGAGGTGGCCAAAGTATTGGAGTTTCAGCTTCAACATCAGTCCTTCTAATGAACGCCCAGGATTGATCTCCTTTAGGATGGACTGGTTGGATCTCCTTGCAGTCCAAGGGACTCTCAGGAGTCTTCTCCAACACCACAGTGCAAAAGGATCAATTCTTTGGCGCTTAGCTTTCTTCACCATCCAACTCTCACCTCCATACATGACCACTGGAAAAAACATAGCCTTGACTATAGGACCTTTGTTGGCAGAGTAATGTCTCTGCTTTTCAATATGCTATCTAGGTTGGTCATTACCTTCCTTCCAAGGAGTAAGCGTCTTTTAATTTCATGGCTGCAATCACCATCAGCAGTGATTTTGGAGCCCCAAAAAATAAAGTCTGACACTGTTTGCACTGTTTCTCCATCTATTTCCCATGAAGTGATGGGACCAGATGCCATAATCTTAGTTTTCTGAACATTGAGCTTTAAGCCAACTTTTTCACTCTCCTCTTTCACTTTCATCAAGAGGCTCTTTAGTTCTTCTTCACTTTCTGCCATAAGGGTGGTGTCATCTGCATATCTGAGGTTATTGATATTTCTCCCGGCAATCTTGATTCCAACTTGTGTTTCCTCCAGCCCAGCGTTGCTCATGATGTACTCTGCATATAAGTTAAATAAGCAGGGTGACAATATACAGCCTTGACGTACTCCTTTTCCTATTTGGAACCAGTCTGTTGTTCCATGTCCAGTTCTAACTGTTGCTTCCTCACCTGCATACAGGTTTCTCAAGAGACAGGTCAGATGGTCTGGTATTCCCATCTCTTTCAGAATTTTCCATAGTTTATTGTGATCCACACAGTCAAAGGCTTCGGCATAGTCAATAAAGCAGAAATAGATGTTTTTCTGGAACTCTCTTGCTTTTTCAATGATCCAGAGGATGTTGGTAATTTGATCTCTGGTTCCTCTGCCTTTTCTAAAACCATCTTGAACATCTGGAAGTTCACGGTTCACATATTGTTGAAGCCTGGCTTGGAGAATTTTGAGCATTACTTTACTAGTGTGTGAGGTGAGTGCAACTGTGTGGTAGTTTGAGCATTCTTTGGCATTGCCTTTCTTAGGCACTGGAATGAAAACCGACCTTTTCCAGTCCTGTGGCCACTGCTGAGTTTTCCGTATTTGCTGGCATATTGAGTGCAGCACTTTCAGAGCATCATCTTTGAGGATTTGAAATAGCTCAACTGGAATTCCATCACCTTCACTAGCTTTGTTCGTAGTGATGCTTTCTAAGGCCCACTTGACTTCACATTCCAGGATGTCTGGCTCTAGGTGAGTGATCACATCATCGTGATTATCTGGGTCATGAAGATCTTTTTTGTACAGTTCTTCTGTGTATTCTTGCCACTTCTTCTTAACATCTTCTGCACTATATGTACACCATGTATTTTATAACTGATCCCCTCCCCTCTTTTTTTCCTTTGGCTGCCAGGAAGCTCAAAGACCAAATTTTAACCTATCTACACTGGCTTAATAAGACTATATGTCTTATGTTTTATGTGTGAATGCTACTAAAATATTGTGCTTTTTCTGTTTATAGTCATATTTTTCCTTTGTTTTCACTCCTGCAAATATTTATTTCTCTTAAATCTTTTTGTATTGTATGCATTTTGCGGGTGCAATATCTAATGCTTCCCAGGTGGCACAGTGATAAAGAATATGCCTGCCAAGCAGGAGGTGTGGATTCAATCCCTGGGTTGGGAAGACCTCCTGGAATAGGAAAGGCAACTCGGTCCAGTATTCCTGCCTGGGAAATCCCATGGACAGAGGAGCCTGACAGGAGTTGGATATGACTAAGCACACACACACACACACACACACACACACACACACACGATATCTAAATACTTGATGGGGAAGGTTCTGGAGGAAATAAGAACCAGCGAGGTTAAGTGATTTGTCTATGTTATACAGGAATGAAGGAAGTCAAGAAATCTTCCCACTACTTAACAGCACGTTTTCCCAGATGCTTTTATGTTAGCTACGAAATCTGCTAAAATGAGTTTACCTTGGGATCTGCTACAGCTTCTTAATTTCTCTTTGGCAAGGTTCATTTGACAGCCTCCAGACAGCTTTTCGCTCTTCCCTAGGGTGCTGAACAGTGTGAACTGATGAAGCCACATCCAGGGACAGAGTAAGGGAAAAATGCTCTCCTGGCCTTCTGCACTCGGGACTTGCATTCCTGGTCTTCATAGTTGTGGTTTCAACCATCACTTCTGTCATATTCTGAGTTGCCCCCTCAGGGCTCCTCCACTGAGAAGGCGGAGTTTGCTACAGCCTCTGCATGACCCCAAGGTCAACAGGAGAAGGGACTTGTATGTCCTGAAGGAGTGAATGCAGAAGAGCAGAGGACAGGTTTTCTGCTTCACTCTCAGAACCCTCACAGCGGCTACCTCCTCACCAACAGCACGTGAGAGCCCCTGGTACTTGTGAAATGCTTCCTGGGATGCGCTCTTGTATGTGTGCGTGCGTGCTCAGTCACGGCCGACTCTTTGCGACTCTATGGGCTGTAGCCTGCCAGGCTCCTCTGTCCATGGGATTCTCCAGGAGATAATATAGGAGTAGGTTGCTATTTCCTAATCCAGGGGTTCTTCCCAACCCAGGGATCGAATACATGTCTCCTGCATTGCAGGTGAATTCTTTACTGCTGAGCCACCAGGGAAGCCCTTAGGGCATGCTCTCATTTTAGCCTAAATACTGATTGTCTGTTTGGGCCAGGCCTTTAGCAATCACCTTGGTTTTCATTTGCCTCAAAGCATAGTCACTATTCTCCAGAGGCCAATAGTCCCAAAGGACTCCCCCAGGGAAGGAGGTTCCATAATACAGCCATTCCAAACCTTTTGGAGTGGAAACATCCTCTCAGTTGTTTTTAGCCTGCCCGTTTCCTCTCTACCTTTTTATTGAAAAGTCATATGACCTTTTTAAATAAATATAGTTCTTTTGAGAATTTGGTTATCATCACTTCTGTCCTCCAACTCAGACCTGGGAAAAACTGGGCCCAAAGGACAAATACTTGAAACAGATTCAAATGCAATTTTATAATAAGCTCTAATCTGAACGACTCTCAGGAAGTTCTTCCCTGTCTCTAACTGCTGTCCCTCCTACTCCATTTTATTTCATTTCCTCTAGGTCTTTCCTTAGAGGAGACAAGCACATATGAATACCCAGATAACTGGAAATACAGCCAACTTTCTGTGGATTGTAAGTAGATTATGTTGCAGTTTATCGCTGGCAAATCTTGCTTTCGTCTCTTAGTTAACATCTCCATTGCTTACTTAATTTCTTTATTGCTTTTATAACCATTGCCATCTGCTCCTGAGATTGGAATTCGACAGGAACTAGGAAATTGAAACTTTCAAAATGAAAATACTGATTTTTAAGGCCAATCAGACTGGAAAGATAGAGATCTTAGAGGAGAGAGAGCTCTGCCTAAAATGACCACAGCCTACTTAGAGTCAAGTTGGCCTTAGCAACCTTCTGATCATCTTTCACTTGGTATACTGAGAAAAATCAAGCCCTTGATCAGCTAAGAGAATTGTTAAATGTCACAGAGCTACTTGGTGGCAGCTCTGATACGAGGATCCAGGTCTGGGTATCTTTATAGTCTATCATGATTCTTACTTATCAGCCTGAAAAGTAAAATTTTCCATTTCTAGCATAGAGCATATGACTGGGTAGACATGCATATTGGCACAGAACTGAAAAATGGGATGGTTCTGAGCTTTCCAGCTTCTCTGGAATTTTGTCCTCATGATGCAATTTTATGATTTTTGTGTGCGATGTCATGAATAACTAGGACATGAGCTATCTCCATTAGAAAAAGCAAGCAGAACTACAGACTGTCATGCATATACTCCAAAATAATTCGACATACAGAAATTATTTCATATGTATCTACCATTCGGGTTACCTTTGTGAGGATCTCCTGCGTTTCTGTGGACGATGAGGAATTGGTGTTATTTATGCCTTCATGTAGGAGTCAGAATATGTGCAACACCCTCAGCATCTGGACCAAGGCCAGTCTGTATTTTTTTCCCCATCTGCTCCTGGTATTTTAAGTAAAAATGTTTGTATCTGTATCCCCCAAGCCCTGTTGTAAATTGTAAATCATGCCATTATATCTGGTAAAACCACAATGTCAAGCAACAATTCACAAAGCCACAAAGATTCTCCGGAGTAATTTTCCTGTTCTCGTTGATCAATTTTATATTTTCCCCCTGGCCACATGCACACATTAAATGGCACTAATTCAGTGAGAAACTCATAAGGGATAATATTTCAAGTGGCACAAATGGCAGAGATGTCTTTACAAGTATCTATTTTATAATTGCCTGCGCACTCTACCTGAATCTGCTTCTCTCTGTTGTCTCAGCTGAGTGAAATGGACGTAGAAATGGGGTGGGGGGCAGGGAGTGAGGGAAATGGGTAGAGAATGGTTTACTTAAATTAGGTGTAAAACCAGGAAAATCTCAAGTCAAAAATTGTATGGTTGCAATTATTTCTTTCTTCTGGTGAGGCTATTTATTGTCATTTCTGGAGAAATGACAGGTGGGGGAGAGTGGGCTGGTGCTGGCTAGTCAGGGAGGAGGCTTACACTTGAGTGTCTCTCACCTATAACTTGAGGGCACACCTTATCTAGGTCACCGATTTCTTTTTTTAAATTTTTTGATTGGTTTTTTTAAATGAGAATTTTTTTTTTAGTAAACTTAAATTCAAGTACAGTGTATATAGAGAAAAGTGCATAATTCATAGTTACAAGGATGATCATTTTTTACAAAGTGAGTACCCTGTGTAACCACCACACACCGCCCAAGAGTCAAAACCTCATCTGCTTCCCAGAGCATTCCCTCATATCCCCTTCTGGTCAATATCAGCTCTCCCCCTTTGGTATTAATAACTACTATTCTGACTTCTATCACTTGCATTATTCAGTGTGTGCTCTTTGGTGTCTTGTTTCTTTCACTCATTGAACGTTGTGTTTGTGAGACTCATTCATCTTTGAGAGTATGGTGGCATTTTGTTTATTTTCATTGCTCCATTGTATTCTGTGTGTCTGTGTGTTATACATGATTTATTCATTCATTCTGTAATTGATAAACATTTGAATTGTTTCATGTTTTTGATGTTGATGAATAATGGCGTTATAAACATTTTTGTACAAGTTTTTCGAGGCACATTGTACACATTATGATGGGCGTATACCAAAGACAGAATTACTGATTAATAGGGACTATTAGATTCAGTAAAGATTTTTCAAAGTCTTCCAAATTTAATTAAAATCAACTCTCCCACCGGTAATGTGTGACAATTCCAGTTGCTCCATAAATAAACTAACACTTAGTTTAATGTTTTTAAACATTTCTTGACATTTTTAATGATTCTGGTGTATGTGTACCATATCTCATTGAAGTCTAATTTTCATTTCCCTGATGACTGATGCTATGGTTTTTCCAGTAGTCATGTATGGATGTGAGAGTTGGACTATAAAGAAAGCTGAGCACTGAAGAATTGATGCTTTTGAACTGTGGTGTTGGAGAAGACTCCTGAGAGTCCCTTGGACTGCAAGGAGATCCAACCAGTCCATCCTAAAGGAGATCACTCCTGGGTGTTCTTTGGAAGGACTGATGTTGAAGCTGAAACTCCAATATTTTGGCCACCTGATGTGAAGAACTGACTCATTTGAAAAGACCCTGATGCTGGGAAAGATTGAGGGCAGGAGAAGAAGGGGACGACAGAGGATGAGTTGGTTGGATGGCATCACCGACTCAATGGACATGAGTTTGGGTAAACTCCGGGAGTTGGTGATGGACAGGGAGGCCTGGCATGCTGCGATTCATGGGGTCGCAGAGTTGGACACGACTGAGCGACTGAACTGAAGTGAACTGATGACTGACGATAAGGAACACCTTTTCATGTGGTCTTTGGCCATTTGAATATTCTCTTTTGAGAAGTGCCGGTACAAATCTTATGACTGTTTAAAAAAATTGGGTTCTCTATTTTTCTTTGGTAAATATGTGTTTGACTTTTTATTTTTTTTAAATAATTAATTAATTTTATTGGAGTATATGTACTCTACAAAATTGTGATGGTTTTTGCCATACATTGACATGAATATTTTTCTTTTTTGATTTGTTTTTTTATGTATTCCAGATACAAGTGTTACACACACACAACTTATTAATATTTATGTAACAAATATCTTTTGCTACTCAATGACTTGCCATTTCACCCTCTTAATGCTCTATGTTGAAGAGGTTTAATTCTTAATTTTAATGAAGTTCAATTTATCAATCATTTCCTTGATGATTGTTGCTTTTAGTTTAAGAAATCTATGTATGCCCAAGGTCATGCATATATTCTCTTATTTTATATTCTAGAACTTCATCATCCAATATAGTCATCACTAGCCTCATGTAGCTACTTAGATTTCTTTTACTAGATTCATTGAGGTGTAATCGATAAACAATAAACTACACATTCTAAAGAGTGCAATTGGACATGTTTTGACTTATGGACACTCTGAAACCATTACCACAATCAAGGTAGTAAACAATAATCATCCCTCAAAATTTCACTGTGCCCCTTTGCAATCTCTCCCTCCCAACTTTCCCCCTGTCTTTAGCCGACCCCTGATCTGCTTTCTGTAATGACAGATTCATTTATGTTTTCTAGAATTTTATATAAAAAGAATCTTACAGCGTGCACTCTTTTTGTTTTGATTCTGCTTCTTTCAGCATAATTATTTTAGAGATTTATCATATTGTTGAGTATATCAATATTTTGTTCCTTTTTACTGCTGTATAATATTCCATTGTATGGATATGCTGCAATTCATTCATTTATTGATGAGCATGTAGGTTGTTTTCAGTTTGGGAGTATTATAAATCAAGGTGCTATGAAAACGTATTAGTTTTTCTATTGCTGCCATGAAATGATCACAAACCTAGTGGCATAAAATAACAGTTCTATAGACTAGAAGCCCGACAATGGTCTGAAATCAACGTCAGTAGGGCTGAGTTCCTTTCTAAAGACTCTAAGGAGAATCCATTTCCTGACCTCTTCCAGTTACTAGATTCCTTGGTTGTGGCCGTTTCCTCCATCTTCAGAGGCAGCAATGTTGCTTCTATCCGACCTTTCGTCTGTTGCTACATCTCTCTCTGACCACAGCTAGGAAAGATTCTCTGCTTTTAAGGATTAATGTGATTAGATTGGGCTCACCTAGGTAATCCAGACTAACCTCCTCATCTCAAAGTTAGTAAGCCTACTTACAAAAGTCCTTTTGCTGTGTAAAGTAACATAATCACGGGTTCTAGGGAACAGAGTGTGGACATTTTTGGAGTGGGGGGTGGTGACTGTTATTCGGCCTACTCTGTGGCGTCCATTTCTTTTGTTTCTCTTAGGTAAATACCTAGGCACAGATTGGCGGGATCACGTGGTAGGTATGTGTTTAACTTTTTAAGAAACCAGAAAGGTGTTTTCCAAAGTTGCCACACTTTACATTTTAGATCAACCGTGTATGAGAATTCTAGTTGCTTCACATACTCCCCAACACTTGAGAGTTTGTCGTTTTGATTATAGCCATTTTTGTTGGTGTACAGTATCTCATAGTTTTAATTTGAATTTCCCAAATGACTAATGACGTTGAGCATCTTTTCATGTGCTTACTTGCTGTCTGTCTGTCTTCTTTAGTGAAGTGTCTGTTCAAATCTTTTGCCCATTTTAAAGTTCTTTATTTTCTTATTGAGTTTTGGGAGTTAAAAAAATATTCTGGGCTTAGTTCTTTATCAAATATGTAGCATGCAAATATTTTCTCTGAGTCTGTGACTTGTTTTTCTATTCTCTTATCAGTGTCTCTTGAAAAGCATAAGAATTAATTTTGACAAAGTCCAATGTGTCAGTTTGTTCTATTATACATCTGCTTTTGCTGTTGTATCTAAGAAATCTTTAATAAGCTAAGATCAAGAAGATTTTGTGCTTTATTTTTTTCTAGAAGTTTCATACTTTTAATTTTCTCATTTAACAAAATATAAATAATAAGAAAACCTCTTTACACATTTACTCATTTGGCTACCATTTCTGCTGCTCTTCCATTATTTGTATAGATCCTTTGTTTCTATCTATTATCATTTGCCTCTGCTTGAAGGACTTCCTTTTGCATTTCTTACAATATGGTCTCCTGGTGATGAATCGTGTCAGCTTCTGTATGCCTAAAAATGTCTCCATTTCACCTTAATTTTTAAAGATTATTTTTACTGGATAGGGAGCTCTAGGTTAGCATTTTCTTCTTCTTATGTACTTTGAAGATACTGCTGCTGTGTTTTCTCATTCTCATTGTTTTTGGTGAGGAATCTACTGTTGTCCTTTTATTCCTCTGCATTACTTTTTCTCTCTCTGATTCTTCTAGGATTAAGTGTTATCACTGGTTTAAAGCAACTAGACTAGGATGTGCCTTGGTGTATTTTTCTCCATATTTCTTTTCTTGTGAGGGTTCATAGGACATTTTGGATTTGTGGTTTTATGGTTTTCAGCAAATTTGGAAACATCTCAACCATGATTTCTTCAAGTATTTTTTTTCTTTTTCCTCCCCCTGTCCTTCAGCAATCCCAATGACTCATATAATTAGGCCGCTTGAAACTGTCCCACAGCTTATTTTTGCTGTCTTTATTGAAAAAATATTTTCTCTGTGCTTTATTTTAGATAGTTTTTATTGTAATACCTTCAAGTTCACTAATCTTTTCTTCTGGATTGGCTGTTCAGCTGTTGATTTCATCTAGTGTGTTTTTGAAATTTGCTATGTATCTTTTAAATATACTTTTCATGCCTCTCCTTAAGTTTTGGTACCTATGGCATATATTAATAGTTATGATAACTATTTTAATATCCATGTCTGCTAATTGTAATTGGTCATTTTATCCTGTTCTTTGCATGCCTGGTAAGTTTTTATTTTATATGAGGCATTGTAAATTTTACCCCACTGGGTACTAGATGTTTTTATATTCCTATAAATATTCTTGGGCTTTGTTCTGGGAAGCAGTTATCTGAAAGCAGTGGTGTTATGGGGTCTTGTTTTTAAGCTTTATTAGGCAGATCAGAGTGTTTAGTTTGGGTTAATGTTTGCTCACTGTTGAGTACTATGGGTACTCTGCCTGATGCTCTGTGAACTATCAAGTTTTCCAGTTTGGCTGATGGCAACAGGTGATATTTTCAGCTTTGCATGTGTGTGCTTTATACTATTCTTTTTGACCCTTTCTTGTGGTTATTTTCCTGATGTTGGGTCATTTCTTTCTACATGTGCTGATTAACTCTGTTCAATATTTGAAGGGACCTTCTGCAAATCTACAGATTCTCTCTGTATGAAGCTATCTTTTTTCCTGATACTCTTTTCTCTACTCCAGTAACCTTGGCTTCCTTGGACTTTCAACTCCATCTCCTCAGCTCTGGAGGTCTTCTGGGCTCTTCCTGAATCTCCTCTCCTTGCACTACGGAAACTCTCTCAACGTAGTATATTGAGGCGATCACAGGACTCACCTTGTTTGTTTCCCTTTTCTCAAGGGTCACTCTTCTTTGTTGCTTGATGTTCAGTATCTTGAAATGTATTGTTTTATATTTTTTTGTCTTTTGTTCAAATTATTCAGGTAGAAATGTAAACATAGTTTTCCAGTTCATCTATGCTAAAAGCAACAGTCTTTGTGACAGTTTAAATTTGAATAATTTGATATGAATAACATTTTAAAAATTCAGTTTTCAAGCATTTTAATAGAGATATTTCAAGTGTTCAAAAGTCATATGTGATTAAAGGCTACAATATTGGATGGTGCAAATGTAAAACATTTTCATCATTATAGAAAGTCTAATTGGACAACTGTGTTATAGAAACATAATATTTTAATTTTACAAATTTCTAGGTTTATGGTCGTGTATGGTATGAATTAAGGGTCAAGATAGTACTGTTGTTCCAATGTGGATATTCAGTGTATCATTTATTCTTGACCTTTGCATTTCCACTAGATTTTTAGAAATAGTTATCAATTTACAGAAAAAGAGCATGATGAGATATGTTTGGAATCACATTGAATCTCTCTATCAATTGAGAAAGAATCGACATCTTTAAAACCTGGAATTTTCCCACCTATGAATGTGGTTTATTCCTTTATTTAAGTTTTTTGTCATCTCTCCCAGTGTTAATGTTTCACAGTTGTCTGGATAAAGGTCATAGATACTTTCTATTAGATTTATTCTTAGGCATTTAATATTTTAGTTGCTTTCATAAATAGTGAAATTTAAAATTCGATTTTCTAATATTTTGTTTCTAATATATGGAAATGCAATCCATTTTGCATACTGACCTTTGATTGGTGACTTTGAGGAAATAAATTGTTTACTTGAATATTTTATCTGTCTCTTATTTTTGGAATTCTATGTAGCCAATTTTTATGTATCTATGAATAATAATTTAATACAGTATTTTCCAATTTTTATATTTTATATTTCTCTTCCTTGACTTATTATACCAACTAGGGTCTCTAAAAATCTATTCTTAAACAGTAGTGGTGGTAATGGACATTCTCAGGGTAAAAACTTTAAATATTTCACCATTGAGTATAATGCATGATATATTTTACTTGGGGAATAGATACCCTTTGGGTTGAATTTTTTCTTAGGATAAGCTTATTTGGTTTTATTATCAAGATTATGCTGATTTTATACAATGAACTTGAAAATGTTGGTATAAGTTTATATCTTTCTTAAATATTTGGAAAAATTGATAAAGTTATCTGGGCCTGGAATTTTCTTTGCAAGTTTTAAGTTATGAATTCAATTTATGAAATAGAGATAAATTTTCAGATTTTAAAATTTGTCCTTGTGCCAGTTTTGCTAAATTGTGCTTTTGAATTAATTTGTCTGTTTGTTTAAATTTTCTTTCTCATAGTTTCTTTGTGTCTAATTTGCTGTAATTTTTCTACCTTCTTGAGCTGGATGCTTTAGATAACCGATTTTCAGCCTTCATTGTTTTCTAGTGTGTGGATTTAAACTAAAAGTTTCCCTCTTAACTAGGCTTTTGTTGTGTTTTACAAGCTTTAATAATTTTGTATTTTTTATCTTTCCTTTCCAAATATTTTTTTATTTTCATTTTGATTCCTTCTTTGACCTGTGGGCTGTTTATAATTTTTTTCATTATTTTCCTCTGTGTGTCTGTCTCTATATTTTCTGCTAATCTATTTTCCATTTGAATAATCTCTTCTGATGTAGTAATATGCTGTTAAATCAATCTCTTTACTCCATGATATCTGAAATTGCATTTTTTTTCTTGTTAGATGTCACATTTGATTCTTCTAAACATAACTCACTGGTGAAATTTCCATCTTATCATACATTTTCTTAAACCCATTAATCATAATCATTTTAAGTTCCATATGTGATGATTCAAATAAATGAATCATCTGTTAGTATTTCTATTGTCTATTTTTCTCTATATGTTTAATCATTTGGTCCTATATTCGGATATGCTTTATAATTTTTAATTAAATCCTGGACATTGTATTCGAAAAATTTTAGAGATCTTGATGATATTATTTACCTCTGGAGGAGATTTATTCGTTTGGCCAGCAGTTACCAGACTAAGCACAGATTACTTTGATTAAATTGCATGTTGAGACAGTTTAAAGACAGTTTTGCATTGTACGTGGACTCTCTGTGAGCTGCTTAACTTCTGGTTTTTCTTTCTGGTGTCTCAACTAAAAGTTTGGTGTGTAATTGAGAATACTTCTCCTTCATGGGCCATTGTTTAATTTGAGTCTCTGCACTCAATACGACTGATAATTTTTGTTTTGTTTAACATTGGTAGCTTCTTAGCAGCTGTTTCTACCTGATTTCCCATCCTTTCCATTCAGCGCAGCTTAGGATTCAACAAATAGTTCAAGAGCAAGAACTGCGCAGAATTGTAAGCTTATCTTGCTCAGGATTTTTTTTTTTTTTAATAGGATCTGGGTTTCTTAAGTAATAACCACCTTGATATCCTTGAATTCCAGCTTTTGTCTTCCCAACACTGTGGGACTATCAAATGGTCTAGACCTTTGCTTGGGGAAATGAGAGAAAGAGAATAAGCCAAATAAGTGATACAAGCTATTGATTAATGACACATTATTGAAAGGGGCTTCTACTGCACAAACCCTACTACAGCAGTGTCCGTATCTTGCTCACAGTACTATGTTGCTTTAGTTATAATGACACACCTTCCGTTGTTTGTGGTTTATGAGAGAATTGCTTTCCATAGGAATGTGTTTAATTATGTGCGTAATCAGATATATTGCACTGCAGGGGAGATGGGAAAATCTTCAGTTGCTTTGTGAAGTTGTCACTTTCCATCATCCTTCCCCCAACTCCTGCCAGCTCAAGAATCCCAATCATAGTTGGCAGAAACACTCCAAGAATAATCGTATGAGCAACAGTCACTGAACATCCTATGTGTCGGGCAGAGTGTTAGGTGCAGGAGACTTGAAGACAGGCTACAACAAATGATATAACAAAAATTCACAAACAGACCTAAGAGAGAGTGAAGGGAAGGGGGAGGTGGGTATGAGGATGGCTGTGAGGATGTCTCTCTTCTCCTACAGTGTAAGAACATTCTCTTTATTTGCTCTCAACTCAGTTCTTCCTAAGCTAAACTTTCTAGGCTAAAGAACTGCAGAGTTCTTGGGAGTGCTGTGTTTGAGCTGTAAAATGTCAATAGCAAAAGGTAACTACCTTACAAATACTATTTATTAAACTGGGGGAAATCACTATAGAGAGGGCTCCTCTTGTGGCTCAGCTGGTAAAGAATCTGCCTGCAATGCAGGAGACCTGAGTTCAATCCCTGAGTTGGGAAGATCCCCTGGAGGAGGGCATGGCAACCCACTCCAGTATTCTTGCCTGGGGAATTCCATGCACTGTATAGTCCATGGGGTCGCAAAGAGTCGGACACGACTGAGTGACTTTCACTTTCACTATAGGGATACATAGAATTGGTGCAAAACCAATATTGTAAATGAAGGTTTTATTCAGTCCTAATGGTGTAGCAGTTTTTCTAACAAAGAAAAGATCTGGATGCTGCCTGTTTATATGGAAGCCAGAGAAGGTGGAGAAGAGAGCAGAGGGATAAAGGAGCCCCCTGGTTAGTCATCGTATGATATTTCCATCAAGCATGTAGTGAGTGTGAGGCACAATGAGACATTAAGAAATGATTGAGGCACCCATGGTATGTCTGGGTGCCTTCCACAGCTGTGCAGGTGGTCCCTCGTTAAGGAGGGGGCTGGGTGGCATATCTCATATCTTCCACAGGAAGTAACAGGAGGAGTCTTTAGGGTGGGGGAGGAAGCCATGCAAACAAATGACAGCAATACCTGACAGATGGTGGCAAGTCATCATGGAGCTCCATACCCTATAACACTTCGGTTTGTGGGTTTTGCATAAATCAAGCCCAATCAAGAGGAAGAGACTGGGAAAACTTGATGGAAGAGGTGAGATGTGAGTCCTCCCTGTCAGGACAGATAAGACAGGCTCCCTGCAGGGTCTGTCATGGATGGAATGTGTTTGCACATAATAGCGATGAACGAGCTAACATTTACCTAGATCTTATTCTAGGTCAGTCCCCGTGCTGAGGGCTTCCCACGCGTTATCCCAGTTAAGCCTCAGAACCATCGTCTGCGGTACAGAAAACTGGTGTCCCTATTTATATAGAGGGAAATGCGCAGGCTCTGAGAGTTGGATTCGGAGCAGCACAACTGGGGGAGACTCTGATGAATTTCAGGGACTTTCTAGAGGAGGCAGGCACCCAGCAGGCTCAAACTGGCTGCCAAGCTCCAGGGACAGGCTCTCCAGAGAGAAAATGAGACTAGTCTGTGCTTTACTGGGAAAACAAAACACACAGCACAGGAATCCGAGGTTGTGGAGGAAGCCATACCCTGGTTCCTGGGCCCCACACTGTCTCCTGGGCAGGGGTACTGGAAAGCGACAGGAGGCAGATTTTGCTGCAGGCTGACGGCTAAGGAGCCTGTTTCTGGCTCCGAGCGCCCGGTAGCCCTTCGCATTCACGGTACACAAAGCCCTCCCAAGCCTTTCCTAATGGGAGGCGTTATCTCCATTTTCCAGGCTGAGAAGCCCCGCTCAGAGGGGCAGCTGGCCCCTTCCACCCCCGCGCCTCCTCCACCCTTGGCGGGCGGAGGGTGAGTCAGCGGTGGGGGCGCAAATGCTGTCCAGGTCTTCTGCTTCCAAGCCTGAGCTTTATCTCCCAGACCGTGCTGCCTCTTGGAGCCTTCTGGAGAGGCCCCTGCTGTGGAAATGAGCATCCGTCCAAACTTTGGAGCCTGGCCTTCAAGGGCCTGAGTGACTTTCCACCCGGCTTCCAGACCCCCACCGTGCCTCATGCCTCCCCCTCAGGGGTCTCCATGCTGCCAAGGGAACCTGCAAGCCATTTCCAGGCAGGCCTTTGCCCGCATCCCAGATTTCTCTTTTCTCCCTATTTATTTTCTTTCTTTATACGCATCCTGGACAATACATGGGGTGATTTTCTTGTATACTCACGTATTTGGTATATAATACTTGTCCTCTCTAAAACCGCTTCGTTCCTTCATTCGCTCCTAGATCCGTCCTTTGAGATACATTTATTGAGCTCCTACTATGTTCTGAGCACTGTGCTAGACAATTGGTGAAATAAAAATTTATAAGGATGGACCAAGCATTTCTCTAGAACATGCAAAATCCAGAGGACGGTCAAGGATCAAAATGTTGAGAAACCTCTTATTCTGTAGCTTGGGCTCATTAGATGACCTGCAGGAACTCTAGTGCCCACCAGCACTCTTGCTCTGGATCTAGATGGAGGTGGTGGGACTTGTAATGCATCCTCTTCTGTATCCTCTGTAGCCTCCTGGCTTCTTGGGCATGGAGAGATGGCCAAACCCTCCTACCAGATCAGGTGCCTAGGCACGCTGACTCAAGAGTGCAGTGACTGGGCTTTTCTGGGCTGTTTCTCACCAGCACCTGTAAGAGTTTCTCTTCTGTGGCCAGCCTTGGTTCTGGGCAATAAGGCTGAGTTTCTGAATGACACCGTGTCCTCTAACCCAAAGCAGACACTCCTGGGCAGTTAGGGTCAGCCAGGGCCGTGGCTAGCACCACATCCCACTGCAGCCCTGGGCAGCTTCCGTGGGCAATGCCAGTGTTTCCTGCCTTGCCAGTGCCTCTCCTGGTGAGTGCCTTCTCTCTGGGAATGCATGAACAGAGCAGGTAAAAACATGGGATTCAAATAAGACCCATCAGTTCTGAGGCCTAGCTCTGCCACTGATTGGCTGTGAGATGTTTGGTAAATTCACTCATCTCAACTATAAAAATTGTGACCCTATGCACTGTAGACTGCCAGGCTCCTCTGTGCATGGGATCCTCCAGGCAAGAAAACTGGAGTGGGTTGCCATGCCCTCCTCCAGGGGGTCTTCCTAACCCAGGGATCAAACTCATGTTTCTTAAGTCTCCTGAACTGGCAGGTAGGTTCTTTACCTCTAGCACCACTTGGAAGCCCCTTGCAACTGTCAAACCATGTCTCCCTGTATCAGTCAGGGTTCTGCCAAGAAATAGAACCAAATAGGAAATAAAGACTTATTTTAAAGAATTGGCTAATGCAATTTATTTTAAAGAATTTAGAATAAAGTGGATGACTATTTTAAAGAACTGGCTGACACGGTTGTGGGTTGTGGGATTGGCAAGTCCAAAATCTATAGGGCAGATTAGCAGGCTGAAAACAGTAGCCAGGAGCTGATGTTATAGTCTTAAGGCAGAATTTCTTCTCTGGGGAACCTTAGTGTTTACGCGTAAGGTTTTCGACTGATTGGGTGAGGCTCACCCACATTCTCAAGCGTGATCTTCACTTAAAGTCAACTGGTTGTAGCTATGAACTACATCTCCAAAATAGGGCCTTCACAGAGACACCAAGGTTAATGCTTGATTAAGTTTAACTGAGCACTACAGTCTAGCCAACTGACCCAATAAACTGACCCTCTCACTCTCTCATTGGAGAGTGATGAAGATTAAGAAAAGTAATGTATGCAAAGTGCTAAGCATAGAACCTGGTTGTGTTAAGTATCTACTTGCTACTGATATTGTTAC
Organism: Giraffa tippelskirchi; assembly: GCF_054371585.1. Classification (NCBI taxonomy): domain Eukaryota; kingdom Metazoa; phylum Chordata; class Mammalia; order Artiodactyla; family Giraffidae; genus Giraffa; species Giraffa tippelskirchi. Next base: position 10,450,268 of record NC_137279.1, read on the forward strand.
TATAGTTGTTTTTTATTTTCCACTTATTTTTTGTCTGCTGCTGATTCAACGAATACTTTGCTCCATTCCAAGGTGACACGTCACATCTAAGAGCAGGGTGTGTGCTGTGGGAACTCAGAGGTGGGAATGTACCAATTCTGGGCTCCGGGAGAATAAGCATGTGGCTGGCTTATACACAGCTCAGAGTAAATGCACAATAGCTACCAAGAAATAAATGTACAAAAGAGGACAATGTCCTGATAAGCATGGCTGTCCAATGTACGTATAGTATAAGCCTCATACATAATTTAACATTTTTAGTAACCATATTTAAAAATGAAACAGATAAGAATATCCAAAATATTATTTCAAGATATAACCAATATAAAAATTATTAGATATTTAGCATTCTTTTTTACATACTAAATCTTCAAAATCCAGCATGTATATTATACTTACGGCACATCTCCATTTGGATTGGTCATATTTCAAGTGCCCAGTAGGCACATGTGGCTAGTGGGTACTGTACTGCATGGAATAGGATTAGAGGAATATTTCTCCAAGTTTAGTTCCTGAATAATCGCATCCTAATCACTGGGGCTGGTTTATGGAGTGGACAGCATGTTGATAATGGCTGTACTCTAGAACAAACTCAGTACAATTCACCGACTTGTGCCTGCCTTGTTCACAGACTGTTTATGATCAATCCTTACCAAAATAAGAACAGAAAGTGAGAGCAAACAGAAGATTTTGTAACAATTTAACAGAGTAATTTTATATCCATTTAATCTAATAATTAAAAAATTAGGGATTGGATTATGTCTTATTTGAAATTAAAATTTTCTATACATTCCTTCACATTGCATTTTATAAAAATCTCTCTCTCTCTGATGAAGTGGAAATAAGTAAAACCTGGCCCCTCACCAGAGAGAGTTTGAGAAGCACTCTCTCTGGGGTAGATGTTGGAAATTTAGGTTTTTAACACACCCTCTGATGATTCCTAGATGCACGGAAGTTTGAATCTTCTGAAATTAGACCAAAATCTCCAAGAAGTGTAGAAGTTATTTCCTTTTTATTTTTTTTCCTTCAGATTACTGTGTCCAGAAGCAGGGCTTCAGGCCTGGGTGGTTCCTCATAACAAGGGTAGCTCTGCATACTTCAAAGACACTGTCCCAGTGCCAGCGGGGAGCCCTGTCTGGCTCTGACGTCCTCCACACTGGCCAGAACACCAGGCCCACACAGTCCTGCTTCTTCTTGAGACTCTTTGTGAGTCCTCTAGGATCCTGGGATTTTCAAGGTTTTCTCTGATCCTCCACACAGAGAATACGACTTTTCAATCTCCATCTCTTGGAGCAGACAGGCAATCTGTTAAAAAAAAAGAAAAAGAGAAAAAAATCTCTAGACCCAAAGGAACTCTATTTTTTCTTGTCCTTGCTCAAAGCTTTCATAGCACATCTTGAGTTTTCAAAGGCAGTGCGTGTATTGATTTTTTGTCCCTGACCCCCAGGGTTCATTGCTGCTGTGTTTTGGGCTATGGCTCCCTATAGAAATCCCAGTGGCCTCCACTGGGGAAGTCTTGGTGATTGGATGATATTGGAAGCAGTTTCCTTATATAAACCATCACAGATATCCTTTGTAATTTGTCATCTTCTCTTTCTGTGAGGCTCTCCTCACAGGATCTTTCCTGTGTGGCTCGAAACTTTCAAATCAGCCTTCAGGCCAGAATTTCTGCAAGGAAATGGGAGCTTTTACCTCTTGCTCAGTTTCCAGTGAAGATGTTTTAGGTTCTGGCTCCCATCCCACCAGCCCCATCCTCAACTAGAGATAAATATCGTCTACTCCCACAAAATCTCAATATACTACTGTATTTATTTTCTAGGGTGGTCAGAACATCATAGTACAGATTGAGTGGCTTAAGCAACAGAAGTTTATTTCTCACAGATGTAGAGGCTGGAAGTCCAAGATCAAGGTGTTGGCAGGGTTGATTTTGGGCTATAGCTCCCTACAGAAATCCCAGGGGCCTCCACTGGGGAAGTCTTGGTGATTGGTTGATATTGGCAGCAGCTTCCTTATATAAACCATCACAGATATCTTTTGTAATTTGCTATCTTCTCGAGGCCCCTCTCCTTGGCTTGCAGATGGCCACCTTCTAGATGTGGCCCTTCCTGGTCTCTACTCTGTGCAAATGCCTCCCTAGTGTCTTATAAGGACATCAGTCTTATGGGATTAGGCCCCCACACTTAGGGCCTTATTTAACTTTAATGACCTCATTAAAGGCTTTATCTCCAAATAGCATCACATTGGGCCTCAACATATGGATTTTGGGGAGAAGCACAGATTAATCTACAGCAACTACTAAGTTGGTGTCTGCTCATGGCCTGATTTCCTCTTGGATTCTGGGGTTCTCGCACCTGATAGTGTTCTCTGCCTCTATAACAATATTTGCTTCCCACCCCATGACCCCCCAGAGGCTGTCCCTACATTGAGTAGGGGCCTTTTTGACATTTTTGGGTGTGGATCAGGGTCTTCTGCTGCTGAAGCTGTGTTAGATTCTGCTTGGGGTGCCATATCTGGCTCTCAGAAGAGTGTTACGTGGTTAGCGGTGAATTCCATCAGAGACTGCTCTCTAGCCCCTATCTTTAGAAATGATTTCAGGCTTCATATAGAGACCTGATTTTTGTGTGCATGGCACCCATCCCCTCCTCTCCCATGAACACCTGTCTTCCCTTCACTGCTCCAAATTCAGAGGGAAAACAGAAACTAGTTATCTTAATCTGTGCAGCCATTAGCACTCCTATTCTTTCCATTAAAAGAGGGCATCTTCCTCTCTCTCCTTTTCCAGTCTATTTTATGGCAGGAACCCAGGACTATTTCTACTTTCTTTGCAGCCATTGAACAAGAGAGTGCAAGATAGGCGAATTTAAGTCTTGAATGACCCTTATTACTTGATAAGAGAAGAATCACAAAGCTTTTGTCTGTGACCCTTTGTGAATCCACTGATTCATTGATTTATTCCTCAAACAATTATTGAGCGCCATCACTTCATGTGCTAGGGTCGATGGGTAATGGAAACAGAACACATCTTTCCTTCGATCCAAGAATGTGTGGTCTGGGAATGGAACTAGTCCAGTAAGCAGGTGATTGCAACAGGGTGTGGGAAGGGTGGCGATGGGAACAAACTGCCTTCCATTGAACACAGAGTGGGACCCAGGGCCCCACTGGAAAATTCAGAAAAGGCTTCCTAAAGGAGATGAAGACTTTGCTGAACATTGAAAGAATAGTAGGAGTCAGCCTAGTGCCGGAGGATGAGGTAGGAAAAGGAGAAAGGGAAGGACATTTTGAGTAAAGATAATAGCATATGGGGCTTCCCTGTAGCTCAGATGGTAAGGAATCTGCCTGCAGTGCAGGAGAGCTGGGTTTGATCCCTGGGTTGAAAAGATTCCCTGGAGAAGGGAATGGCAACCCACTCCAGTATTCTTGCCTGGAGAATTCCATGGACAGAGGAACCTGGCAGGCTACAGTCCACGGGGTTGCAAAGAGCTGGACATGACTGAGCAACTAACACTACCAACAGCATATGAAGAGTTGAAGGTGGGAGAAATAAGGCAGCAGCTGAGGAAGTAAGTAAATACTGCACATGGTTTCTGGGGGGCCAGTAGTTAGAGTGTAAGGATGGCTCTTCCTATAGCCTGCAGGTTGGGGAGTCTGTGTGTACATGTGTGTGGGAGTGTGCACAGTAAAGGAAAGCTCCTAAAATGAAAATGGCATTGCACTAGCTCTCTTTGTACTTTTCTGACCGAATGTTCTAGAACTCCTTCTTGGGCTTTCTCTGACCCTCCTTTCTTCCCCCATTTATCAGCCACGACATCTCAGCCCTTGCATCCATATTTTCTACGGAAACAGATGTTGTAGAGAGCGGTCTTCTCTCTAAGCCTCACCTTCTGCTTCTCTGTAGCTAGCAGAGACCACATCCCATAGTCCTGTCTTCTGTCCAGGGCTCTGGGCTGGCATTGCCTATCAGCTCCTAAACATGCCTGCCACCATCTAGTGTAGGGTGACCATGTATCCTGCTTTTCCTCCTTGGTCCTAGTTATGTGTTTTGTTGTAGGCCATTATTATTATTTTTGGCTGCTCTGGGTCATCATTGTTCTAGTTGCAGCAAATGGGGTCTACTCTCTAGTTGCAGTGCACAGGCTTCTCATGCCCTTCTTGTTGGAGAGCACAAGCTCTACGCATGCAGGCTTCAGTAGTTGTGGTGCATGGGCTTATTTGCCCCATGGCATGTGGAATTTTCCTGGACCAGGGATTGAACCCGTGTCCCCTGCACTGACAGTTGGATTCTTATTCACTGTGCCAGTAGGGAATTCTGTGGGTGATTATTAACAGTGCCCTCCTGTTCACTCTCAAAGTGTCCCAGATTTGACCATAAATTATCTGGTTATGAAACAGGAGGAAAGGGGGCAGGACACAACCTTTAAAAGAATGACAGACATAGGACACAACAAAAACTGCTTAAAATCAACCAGGTCCAAGATGGTGGAAGATTCGACTTCCAGAGCACCTTAAGCCTCATTATATGCTCATTGTAGTACATTAGCATGCTATAGGACATACCCACCAGTGCCAAGACAGTTCTGAGGCCAACCATAAAAGGTCAAAAGTGGGCAGTGGCCCAATTCCTGGAACTCTCCCCCACCTTCCCTGAAATAATTGAAATAATCCTCCAACTCACTAGCCAATAAAATTACCTAGCCCATGAAAACTAATCACCCCGTATTTTGGGTTCTCTCACCTTCTGACATGGCCTACAGTCTGTCTGTAAAGTGTGTTTCTTTCTAAATAAATCCACTTATTACCTATCACTTTGTCTCACTGATTTCATTCTGTGATGAGACATCAAGAACCTGGGCTTCATTAAGTCCTGAGACCAGACTTGTGTTCAAGTCCCAGTCTGGGTTGTGTGGTCTCAGCTACCTTACATATATTTTGCTAACTCTAAAACCCTCTATCCTTTCTAAAACCAAAGATCTCTTCTGATTTCTTGGTTTCTGATGGTTGGTGCCAGGAGGGTCTATGGACACTTTTCCTTTACTCTGCTATAACCATGGTCCAGAATCTTCCAGCCGAAAAATTTAATTTGCTATATTTGGCCTAACTTTACTATTTTAACATTTTTTATAATTACTTCCTATTACTCTGCATCAGCCAGATCATTCTACTGACTGACCTTGAAACTGTGTGCATATTTTGACTTCTACATCCTAGCTCATGCTATGTTCCCTTTTGTTCAATGTTCTTTGACTTCTCTTCTAAATATTAGCCAAACTTCTAGGCCTACATTGATTCCATCTCCTCCAGGGAGCTAACTCTAAACCCTCAAGCCTTCATGGGTCAGATGCTCTGGGTCTCTTCTGCTTACTTTTTCTGGGTCTTTGGAGCCCCAATTCTGCAGTGCTTAGCAGAGTGTAGATGTCCTTGTTCATGCTGCTTGAGCAAATGGAATATTGATTGTTTTGAGGTCTTGAAAAGACATTTCTTTTGTCAAACTCTTATTTTGCCAAAGGCTGGATACTTGCAGCTAGCACTGTCGTAGTTTCATAATAGGATTTCCAAACCTCAGCTGCCTCCAAACCCTGCTCCACTCCCTACCAGCTGTGTGACCTTGGGCAAACTACTTAACCTCGCTGTGACTCAGCTTCCTCTTCTGTAAAATGGAGCTAATAATAGTGTCTATCTTGAGAGATGGTTGTTAAGTGCTTGGTACAGCACCTGATACGTAGAAATAACTGAATACATGTTTGCTATTGTGGCCAATTTTTTTCCCCCAACAACCAGTCAATCCTTGGTAACAGTTCCTTGGTTTGTCACTGAGTCTTCTCAAACGTAGCAGGTTAAAAGACAGTAGCAATGACTGAGCTTGTGGGCATTTATTTAGGGATAACCATAATAAGATCTCTTGCTGATTTACCCTCAAATTAATACCATCAGATGGATTTAGAACCTCATGCCTGCACATCACCTGATCTACTTGATTCAGATGAATCTTAAAAGTAATTCAAGTGGAAGGCTTTTACTCTCACCTGCACCAACTCCACCTTTTCTTGTGGTGATTCTCAGTGTGGACTGTCCTCCTCTATGCTGTGCTTAGTCACTCAGTCGTGTCCGACTCTTTGCGACCCCATGGACTGTAGCCCGCCAGGCTTCTCTGTCCATGGGGATTCTCCAGCCAAGAATACTGGAGTGGGTTGCCAGGACCTCCTCCAGGGGGTCTTCCAGACCGTTAGGTTATCTAGGGCAAGGTTACTGGAGGAAGCACTCACCTACCCCACATTCAAAAGAGCACTTACCCCTGGGTCTCATGGAACCACCGATTCTGATTCTTCTACTGGATCGATAGTCCACTGAATTTGGAACAAAGAGGGGAGGAGAAGACAGTGGGCATATTTTCAGATTTCTCACTAATTCAGTGTCACAACTAAATATGGTGTTATTTGGCGTTATGAAATAGGCCCATTTTAGAGCCATTTAAAGTAAACCTGAACGTTGAAGCTTCAGCATTTTATGTGGGTCACCTGGATTCTCAGTGAACATGAGAAAATGAAACCAAATATATTTTAAGCAAAGATTCCTGATGGATTTTACTTTCTTAGTGTCCTCAAGCTCAACTCACGCCAGAAGGACTTGGTTTCGCCTCCATGCCCTGCCCGTTGGGCAGGAAGATGAAGGGAACAAGGGTGTTCCTTTCCCAACCCCCTCTGCAGAGTCTGGCTCCAGGGAGCCAGAGTGGGAGAGTTGCGCATGCGCCCCTGGGTCTCCTCAGACTTCCTCTTTAAGGCCTATTGTTTTAGTATGTTGGGTGCTCTTGGGCGATTCTCAGAATCTCCGTGTTCCTATCCGGGAGACAGCAGCTAGCTGATCTCTAACCTACACACTCCACCGCCCTCCGCTTGTGCAGCTAGAAGATTTAAGATGGACTCTTCCGGAATTTCGCAACAAGGTGAGCTAGATAACCCTGAGCTCTTGGGAGAACCCAGGCCGGAGAAGTGCTAAAAATTGCGAGGAGGTGAGAGGCCCGGGAGTCGCACAGGCAGGGACGCTGTCCCTCACTGGCAGTAGCCCCCGGGGTCCCCTCTCCAGCCGCCCACCTTTCCAGCCAGGGCGGCGGCAGCTGCTCTTCAAGGAGAAGGCGAGGCTTCGAGATGAACAAGGCTCTTTAGAAACACCGGGGCTGACGGTGTGATAACCACTCAAAAGCTAACAGAACAGCTGCAAAATATGGTAAAAATCACTTGAAAAGTTCATTGATTTTGCAGCAAAACTGCAAGTACTTCACTTTATAATAATTGTTCCCTCGCGCTCTCCAATGTTGTACTTGAGCCGCAAGGGCGTTGGGGTCAGGGCGGCATTCAGCGTACGGGCCTGGGAAGACAATGGCGCGGAGCTGAAGAGACACTCTCATCATGAGCTAATTTACAAACCAAAGCAAAACAGAGTCGGGTTTTGTCTAAGATTATTAGAAGATGTTAATTCTCTGCTCAAATTATTTCTCTCCCTCCTTTCACCCCGGCAAGCTCATAAGTAAAAAAGAAAGCCACATCAACCCACCCGATCTCGGCCTCCCCAATTCTTATCTCCCTAATTAAATTTTGTGACTTGGCATACATGGGTGGGTGGGTTACTTTTTTCCCTTTCTTCTCTTCTCTCCGAGGACAGTGTATTTGTTATTTAAATTTATGTGGCTTCTTGCTGTTTGCTTTGACACCCTGGTAGAATGGCTGTTAGTCCTTCTGCCCCATTTTTTCCCCCCTCTGGGTTGGGAGACACAGGAAAGAACTGGATACATGGAATGACCTCATGGTCCTTGACCCAGTGATGCCAGCAGGCTGCTCGTTCGGACTCTCTGTCCAGAGCAACAGCAGGTTCTGTCCTGCCCTGTCCTGTCTTGCTGGCCTCACTCTCCTCCCAGGCTGGCTGGATTTAAAAGTAGACAAGCAAACAAACCCCAAACTGGTCTAACTCTCAATTATCTGCATGAGTGGAGGGCTAATCCAATATTCATTTTTACTTGGCCTTGGAATGCCTTGTGTGATTTGTACAGGACCGATTTACCTGGCTGTTTCTGCTTTGCTTGGATGAATCGCCATACCATTTTCAGTATGCCCACAGACTGCTGGTGAAACCAGCATCCCAGCCACAGTCTGGGGTGGAAGGAAAATCTATTTGGGTGGGAGAATCTGACAAAGTTAACACAGATAATGTCACCCACCTGGCTGTCCTCCAACCCCTCCCTCTTGTGGCCTTTTCTTCTGGTTTATTATCTTCATCCACTCAAAGCATGAGGGTAGATTACAGTTGTTGTTGCTTAGTCGCTAAGTTGCATCCGACTCGTTGGGACCCCATGGAGCCTGCCAGGCTCCTCTGTCCATGGGATTCTCCAGGCAAGAATACTGCAGTCAGTAGGTTGCCATTTCCTTCTCTAGGGGATCTTCCTGACCCAGGGATCGAACACAGGGTCTTTACTGCTGAGCCACCAGTGAAGCCCAGACTACAGTATCCTGTCTCATTTCCACACTCTGATGGTAAGGAGAAACAATTTACAAATTGATTCATTTATTCCTTAAGTAGTTATAAAATATCTCCTACATGCCAGGTGCTATGCTTGGGGCTGGAGCTACAATTCTAAAGTCCTGTGGAGCTGATGGAGCTTACACACGTATCAGATTGTCTTATCCACTGATAGTATACATGAATGGGATCAGCATTGTGATGAGAGAGGAGCTAGGGTACAATAGGATCACCTGGTTGGGACACCTAGTGGAGACTTCTTAAGACGAGGAGAAATCTTACCTGAAATCTGAAAAGCAGGTAGGAGTTGTTCAGAAGATTGGGCATGGAGTTGGGAGTGGGTGTGTTTGAGACGAAGGGAGCTGTTTGTACTAACGGCCAGAGGAGGGACCCAGCATGGGGAGCCAGAGGACCTGGATGGGGTCCGGAGCAGCTGGAGCAGAGTTGGTGAGGCTGGAGGGGAGGTGAGGCAGGGGATGTAGCGGGTGGGGGAGAGGCCAAGAAGGCTCTCGTAGGACAGCAGGGCTTTGAATTTATTCAGACTTTCTGACTGCAGACTCTGAGGGACATTTTCATCAGCATGCTGGGCTGGCAAGGAGTCTGACACCCTTTCAAAGAGCTATTAAAAATAAAAACACAACTATATGTTTTTATTATTTCTTTTTATTGAAGTATAGTTGATTTACAATGTTGTGTTAGTTTCTGGTGTACAGCAAAGTGATTGAGTTATACAAATATATACAGTATTTTCTTTTCCATTAGAGTTTATTATAAGATACGGAATGTAATTCCTTGTGCTATATAGTAGGACCTTGTTTGTCTGTTTCATATATAGTGGTTTGTATCTGCTAATCCCAAACTCCTTATTTATCTCTCCATCAACCCCCTTTTCCCCCTGTAACTGTAGGTTTGTTTTCTATGTCTGTGAGCCTGTGTCTGTTTTGTAGATACATTCATTTGCATCATTTGTTAGATTCCACATATAAGTGATATCATATGATATTTGTCTTTCTTTGACCTGCTTCACTTAGTATGATAATTTCTAGGTCCATCTATGTTGCTACAAATGGCATTGTTTCACTCTTTCTTATGGCTGAGTGATATTCCATTGTGTGTATGTATGTATATATATCACATCTTTATCCATTCTGTGGATGGACATTTACATTGCTTCCATATCTTGGTTATTGTACTGCAGTGAACATTGGAGTGCATGTATCTTGAATTAGAAAAACTATCTGTTTAATATTTATTTTTATAGGATAAAGAGAAACTGATTTTCTGTTATTAAAAAACTGTTTTATCTCTTTTCTTGTTTTCAAAGTAAGGAGTTAATTTTTCCCCCCAAATGTAATATAACAATTGAACATATTTGGGTTATGTTTTTTTCTGTCTAAACTTACATATATTTACCTGGAAGGAGTTGATCACACATAGGCATAACTAACACAAATGTGGCTGCACAATCTTGTTTAAAATATTTTTAAAATTTCTTTTTTTTTGACTTTCATGTAGATAGAAAGTGTTCCCATTTTTCTGAGTTTTTTTTTTTCCTTCTTTTGATTTTTTTTATATGTGTCATTTTTGAATAAGACAATTTATTGCAAGCCTTCAAATTTTATTATGGTCTTTTCAAAGTCAGGTATAGTTGGTATATAATATTAAATATTATATAAATTATAAAGGTACAAATATATGAGTCACAATTAAAAAAAAATTCTGAGGGTTTTTTTTTTTGACTGTGCCACGTGACTTGTGGGATTTTAGTTCCCCAACCAGGAATTGAACTTGGGCCCCCAGCAGTGGAAGCTCCAAGTTCCTGACCACTGGACACTAGGGAATTCCTGGTTCACAATTTTAAAGGTTATGCCCCATTTATAGTTATCATAAAATATTTTCTGTATTTGCCATGTTGTACAGTGTATCCTTGTAGCTTATCTTATGCCTGCTAGTTTGTAGCTCTTACTCTCCTGCCCCTATATTGCCCCTCCCCCATCCCTTTCCCCACGGGTAGCGCTAGTTTGTTCTCTGTATCTGTTGAGTCTAAGGACCTTCAGATTTAGATCAAGTAAATCATTTGTTTGCTAATCAGTACTGTACCATCAATAAGTAAGTTTCAACATGTCAGCAGACAGAGGTGAGTGACTTTGGAAGCCTGCCATCTGGCTGGTCTCAGGTTGGTGGTATGCCCTAGCCTTTACCAAGAAAATCACTTCGTGATTATTAAGAAACACTCTGTACTGCTCAGTCAGCTCTTCTGAGGACACTATCCATTCTGGCCAGATGGGGACCAGTTTTTATTTTGTCAGTGGTGTGAAATACACAGGAACCTGAGTTAACTGGTACCACGTGTTTGATCTGCTGGAATGATCTCAGGGTATCTTATACTCTGTTGTCTCAGGGAGTTTCTAGGCCATCTGGTTCCATGAAAGGGTTCTGTCTGGCTCCAGTGGACACTAGGTTTGAGGGGAGCAGAAAAGAGACAGAAGGAGAAGTGTTGGTGACCTGGGTAAGGGATCGTGGTGGTCTCAACCAGGAAGTTCATAGGGGAGATTAAGAGGATAAATCAATTTAAGAAGCACTAAAAAGTTCAGTTGACAGAACTTTGTGATAAGATTTGAAGGGAGATATTAAGGGTAGCAGGTGGGTTTCCTGTTTGAGCAGCTTGGTGGATGGTGATGCTAGCTTTAAAGGTGGGAGACGAAAGAGGGGCATATGTAGGGAAAAGAATTCAGGCTGACATAGGGAATCTCAGCTGTCTATGGCCTCTCCTAACTGAGATGTCACATAAATAGTTGAGTGAACAGGGTCTAGCTCAGGAGCCCTAGCCATCTGAGAAATGTGAAATCTGGATATCATTAATACAGTGAAGGGAGTCCTCGAATTAGACATGATTAAGCAGAGAGAGCAAGGAGTAAGTGGAGAGGAGTCAGGACAGAATCTTGAGAAAAACCAGTTTTTAAGGAGAAATCTAAGGAATAGTAACTACAAATGATATTAGGAAAGAGCTAGTAAAGAAAAATTAATCAGTTATAAGAAGAAATCCTGAATCTTTGTCTCATTGTGTCTTGAAAAATCTTATTTATACTTATTTTATTCATTTATCTTTACTGTGAAATGCTTCAGACATTCAAAGAGGTATAGACTGCAACAACATGATAAACAACCATGAAGCGCCCCCATCCATAGTTCTGTGCACCCCTTCCTGATCCCTCTCCTCACCTTCACCTCCCCTGACCTTCATCTCAGGGGCAACCTATTGTGTAATTCCCATGTTTGCCTTTATACTTTCATGAGTATACCTCATGGTGTCATCATGCAAAAGGAAACAGCATCTTCTGTAATGATCAGGACATGATCCTCACATTTCAAAGAAACAAGCAGCCTTTAAAGAAATGACGGGTTTTCTTCTGTTTATCCAGAACTGATCACATATTGATTGCTAAGTGTACCCAGCTATCAATGCATCATCTCTCAGCTCCAGATCTAGCCTTTGCTCTGCTTTGTGGTACTGGAGCCGGAACGTTCTTTATTTGCCAACTGGCGCAATATTACCCTTGCCAGTAGAGGGCGCTGGAGGGCACTGCAGGAGGCTGGGGCCTCTCTTCCTGGTTCTGATAGGCAGCTTCTTACTCTTGCCTAAAGGCCACTAACTTGCAGGTCATTCAGTGGTGCTCCCTCTCTAGTGAGTGTGATGGGTATCTCAGTGGGTAGTTTCCCAGGGAGTCTCAAGGTGTCCTCTCCACCCATAGCAGATAGTTTTCTGCCCTCCAGCCTTGGCATGTAGCTCTCCAAGCTCTTCACCATCCAGTGGGCCGTAGCCACATTCTCCTCAACTAGCTGTACCCTCAGCCCTAGGGTGGGGTTCCTTCCACAGGCGCTGTGCCTCTAGAGCTAGAGGTAGTATAGGGGGCACTCAGTACCTCCATATCTGTTCAATATTTCTACAATCCCTTTGTTCTTCAGCGTTCTCATTACCCTTTAGTAGTTAATTTCCTGTTACTGTGAATAATTCTTCATATTAAACTTTTCTTGTTCACACTGTTGTTTAGATTGTGTGTCCTCACTGGATCCTGACAAACACTAGTAAGAAATCTGGACTGGTGGTAACAGACTTTGCACTTTTCTTAGTGGTGAGACATTGGCAAGTCATGTCTTCTTCCTGGATTTAAAATCCTTTTCGATAAAATGGGGATACTTCCATTCTTCCTATCTGCATTGTTCCAAAAATTACACTGGATAACGGACTTATGAAGGAGTGGAATTAAGAATACACATTCGATCTGAATTCAAGTAGAAGAAAGTCAAAGGGTTAGGGGAAAACAAAAGATGAAATAGAAAGTCCTAGGGAGCAAGACTCTGATCAGCACTTAGTTTCATGTCACCTGAAGTCTCCTCTCTCCGTTCTTTTTGCTTTGTGAAATAAAAAGAAGCAAAACTCTTGAGAACAGGCAGCTGGAAAAAAACCCAATTCTTTCCTTTAATAATATTAGAAGTTTAGATAGAAATGAGTTTATCTTAGCACCCTGGGAGCTGAGTGGCTTAAGGAGCTTGGTGCCAAGGAAACTTGAGAACTGAGGATAAATCAACTTTAGGGACTTTTGATTTATCTAAAATTTGAGTGAACTTATAACAATTGCACTACAGATTAGAGAGAAAGATGCTAAATTGCACTTTAGGATTTTTAAATTTAATCTTTTTGCTCTAAAACAGCTTTTTTTTTTTTTTTTTTTAGGACTTGTTATATGTGAGTTTTAATATTAGATTATATTGTTTTACCAAAAGAGGAACTCTGGGGGCTTGTTGTTTAAAATGTGTCTTTATGGCATGACACCTAGTGGCCAAATGTCTGAATTACAGGTTTAGTTGTTGGTTTTGTGGGCAAAGCAGGTAGTAGGCTATGGCTATGGTAACCATATGAGGCTTCCCTGCATGGCTGCAGGCTTCCCTCCAGAAGACGCAAGAGACTCTGGTTCAGTTCCTGAGTCGGGAAGATTCCCTGAAGAAGGAAATGGCATTCAGTTCAGTATTCTTGCCTGAAAAATCCCATGGACAGAGGAGCCTGGCATGTTATAGTCTCAGTTCAGTTCAGTCGTTCAGTCGTGTCCGACTCTTTGCGAAACCATGAAATGCAGCACATCAGGCCTCCCTGTCTATCACCAACTCCCGGAGTTTACCCAAATTCATGTCCATCAAGTCAGTGATGCCATCCAGCCATCTTATCCTCTGTCGTCCCCTTTTCCTCCTGCCCCCATTCCTTCCCAGCATCAGGGTCTTTTCTAATGAGTCAACTCTTCGTATGAGGTGGCCAAAGTATTGGAGTTTCAGCTTCAACATCAGTCCTTCCAATGAACACCCAGGACTCATTTCCTTTAGGATGGACTGGTTGGATCTCCTTGCAGTCCAAGGGACTCTAAGAGTCTTCTCCAACACCACAGTTCAAAAGCATCAATTCTTCGGTGCTCAGCTTTCTTCACAGTCCAACTCTCACATCCATACATGACTACTGGAAAAACCATAACCTTGACTAGATGGACCTTTGTTGGCAAAGCAATGTCTCTGCTTTTTAATATGCTATCTAGGTTGGTCATAACTTTCCTTCCAAGGAGTGTCTCTTAATTTCATGGCTGCAATCACCCTCTGCAGTGATTGTGGAGCCCCCCAAAATAAAGTCTGACACTGTTTCCACTGTTTCCCCATCTATTTCCCATGAAGTGATGGGACTGGATGCCATGATCTTAGTTTTCTGAATGTTGAGTTTTAAGCCAACTTTTTCACTCTCCTCTCTCACTTTCATCAAGAAGCTTTTTAGTTCCTCTTCACTTTCACCGTAAGGGTGGTGTCATCTGCATATCTGAGGTTATTGATATTTCTCCTGGCAATCTTTATTCCAGCTTGTGCTTCCTCCAGCCTAGTGTTTCTCATGATGTACTCTGCATATAAGTTAAATAAGCAGGGTGACAATATACAGCCTTGACGTACTCCTTTTCCTATTTGGAACCAGTCTGTTGTTCTATGTCCACTTCTAACTGTTGCTTCCTGACATGCATACAGATTTCTTAAGAGGCAGGTCAGGTGGTCTGATATTCCCATCTCTTTCAGCATTTTCCACAGTTTATTGTGATCCACACAGTCAAAGGCTTTGGCATAGTCAGTAAAGCAGAAATAGATATTTTTCTGTAACTCTCTTGCTTTTTCGATGATCCAGTGGATGTTGGCAGTTTGATCTCTGGTTCCTCTGCCTTTTCTAAAACCATCTTGAACATGTGGAAGTTCTCGGTTCACGTATTGCTGAAGCCTGGCTTGGAGAATTTTGAGTATTACTTTACTAGCGTGTGAGATGAGTGCAATCGTGTGGTAGTTTGAGCATTCTTTGACATTGCCTTTCTTTGGGATTGGAATGAATACTGACCTTTTCCAGTCCTGTGGCCACTGCTGAGTTTTCCATATTTGTTGGCATATTGAGTGCAGCACTTTCACAGCATCATCTTCCAGGATTTGAAATAGCTCAACTGGAATTCCATCACCTCCACTAGCTTTGTTCATAGTGATGCTTCCTAAGGCCCACTTGACTTCACATTCCAGGATGTCTGGCTCTAGGTGAGTGATCACACCATCGTGATTATCTGGGTCGTGAAGATCTTTTTTGTATAGTTCTTCTGTGTATTCTTGCCACCTCTTCTTAATATCTTCTGCTTCTGTTAGGTCCATACCATTTCTGTCCTTTATCGAGCCCATCTTTGCATGAAATGTACCCTTGGTATCTCTAATTTTCTTGAAGAGATCTCTAGTCTTTCCCATTCTATTTTCTTCCTCTATTTCTTTGCATTGATCACTGAGGAAGGCTTTCTTATCTCTCCTTGCTATTCTTTGGAAGTCTGCATTCAAATGGGTATAGCTTTCCTTTTCTACTTTGCCTTTCCTTCTCTTCTTTTCCAAGCTATTTGTAAGGCCTCCTCAGACAGCCATTTTGCTTTTTTGCATTTTTTGCATTTCTTTTCCATGGGGATGGTCTTGATCCCTGTCTCCTGTACAATGTCACTAACTTCCTTCCTTAGTTCATCAGGCACTCTGTCTATCAGATCTAGTCCCTTAAATCTATTTGTCACTTCCACTGTATAATCGTAAGGGATTTGATTTAGGTCATACCTGAATGGTCTAATGGCTTTCCCTACTTTCTTCAGTTTAAGTCTGAATTTGGCAATAAGGAGTTCATGATCTGAGCCACAGTCTGCTCCCGGTCTTGTTTTTGCTGACTGTATAGAACTTCTCCATCTTTGACTGCAAAGAATATAATCAATCTGATTTCGGTGTTGACCAAGTGATGATGCCCATGTGTAGAGTCTTATCTTGTGTTGTTGCAAGAGGGTGTTTGCTATGACCAGTGCGTTCCCTTGGCAAAACTCTGTTAGCCTTTGCCCCGCTTCATTCTGTACTCCAAGGCCAAATTTGCCTGTTACGCCAGGTGTTTCTTGACTTCCTACTTTTGCATTCCAGTCCCCTATAATGAAAAGGACATCTTTTTTGTTAGTTCTAAAAGGTCTTGTAGGTCTTCATAGAACCATTCAACTTCACCTTCTTCAGCGTTACTGGTCGGGGCATAGGCTTGGATTACCATGATATTGAATGGTTTGCCTTGGAAACGAACAGAGATCATTCTGTCATTTTTGAGAGTGCATCCAAGTACTGCATTTCGGACTCTTTTGTTGACAACGATGGCTACTCCATTTCTTCTAAGGGATTCCTGCCCACGGTAGTAGATATAATGGTCATTTGAGTTAAATTCACCCATTCCAGTCCATTTTAGTTCACTGATTCCTAGAATGTCAACGTTCACTCTTGCCATCTCCTGCTTGACCACTTCCAATGCTACAGTCTAATGGGTCGCAGAGTCAGACCCGACTGAGCGTGTAAGCACACTAAACACACACATAATGGTAACCATGTGAGAGGTTACAGGCTATAGTTAGCAACCCTTTACCTGAGATGTTTTTGAGAAAATTGTGGTTTTGTGCAGTTTTATTCTTCTCATCTAGCAGGATTTATTACTTGCACGACAAAATGTAATTTTGTTTGATACCCATTAAGAGTATTCAATGAAGTAAGTTTGTCACGTGTCCTCAGTTGTTGTTCTTTGTTTTGGTTCAGAGAGCCTGGTCTTTGTAGATAGGTATGGCAGAAGGACTCAGAGTAGGATATTCCTTCTGTTCTCCCCTTCTTGGTGCTTAATTTACTGACCTGTAAAACCAGAGGGATTGATTTGTTCAGTGACACTAGAATTTTTAAAATTGTGATTCATAGCGAAAATTACTTTAGCATCATATTATTTCTTTTTGCCTCTCTCTCTCTCTTCCTCTCTCTCTCTCTCATATGTGTATATACACACACTTCTCAAATTTCCGTGAAACAGTGCCCACTCTCCCTAAATGCAGTACATTTGGTTCTGTTCTACACCATGCCATGCCACTCCATTCCGTTCTATTCACAACAAAACTGAACAAAACCCAGTGAACTGCTATTAATAATTTGTGACAAGTGGGTCTCACCCCAAAGTCCAAAATGGACTGAACAAGATAATATCTGACAATCTTAAGTCTAGAAGACTATCTGCTACTTGATGATAAAAATCTCCTCACAGTGGGTCCCTTACAACTGCTCCCACCAGCTGCTTTAGCCCTACCAAGCATCTGCCATCAGCAAATCCATGGTCAAAGAGAACCGAGTCTGAATACAGAATAGGTGCCCCATTCCTACCAGTACATGGTATTTGGAATTAGTTTTGTGCTCAAAACTTGACATGTTATGCCCCTCCCCACCGAGATGCCTTCTTGTTGGCCTTCTGCCTTGGTCTCCTTTGCATGGGGTGCCCAGCTCCCTGTTTAGCTATGGAGGTTGGACCCTGTCTCCTGTGCCCCAGCCCCTGGCTGTATCCTCATTCATTCTGGATGAACCTTCCAAGATGCATAATGATACCACCTGCTTGGCAAGTGGATGTTTTTGATTCTGATGTCTGTCCTGAATGAATCTTCATTCATCACTTTTCTTTGGGTATTCCAAATCCTACTGCTGGCCTCCCTAATTAGAATCATGGCCTTCCCTCCCCTGTCTGCTAGATGAAGATTCCAGTAAGTCTCATGGTCCAGCCTGGTGGATCGCAGAGTGCTAACCCTATACATTTTTGTGACTTACAGATAAAGAGTGGGCCGTGGGTAATTGAACTTAAATTTGCCTATTTAAAATTTCTGTGGGCTTCTTTGGTGGCTCAGATGGTAAAGTATCTGCCTGCAATGCAGGAGACCTGGGTTTGATCCCTGGACCTAGAAGATCCCCTGGAGTAGAGCATGGCAACCCACTCCAGTATTCTTTTCTGGAGAATCCCCATGGACAGAGGAGCCTGGAGGGGTCCCAAAGAGCTGGACACAACTGAGTGACTTGCTATTCTATTATCACTTTAATATACCATATAATTCACCTTAAAAGTTCATGAAATATTTCCATTTTAAAAATACCCCCCCTTTGTAACATTAAAATGCATTTCCCCTTCTCTGCTTACCCCTTGTCTCACCAGTTACTTGCTTTATAAAACCATACTTTGTAGATAGTTTCTTTCGGTGGGTGTGAATCTCTTTAGCTCAAAAAAAGTTTATCGATATATTTTGGGAGTCGTGTATTTCCTCTCTAGCTCCTCTAGGGAGAGAAAAAGTTTCAAAGCACCCTAAGGAGAATTTAGGGTAGAGCTCAGGGAGGACTTCCTCGCAGAAGGAGGTTGTGGAATGTTTCCTTTAAAATAATAGTAATAATTAAAAAAGGCGGGTGGGATGGGCAGGTGGTCCTGGTCTGGGAGGCCTGAGGGAGATTTGAATGACTTCTCAAGGTTTGATCCGGCTCGAAGATTCTTTGATGTGATTGCCTGTCCCTTCTGGCTGTCTGTTTTTGATCCAAGGCTTTGCCTGCTGGAGCCCTGAGCTCTGAGTGAGAAACTCCCAGCTCGATACCACCCTCGGCAACCCAGGGCCTTGCACCAGCTGGCTGACCTGCGTGTGCTCCCTAGAAATTCCAGACCAGACTAATAGGCTTCTCTGATTTGCTCTGACTGTTGGGTTCCAGGGAAGGCCCATGGCGTGTGCAGCTGATGAGACCCTTCCAGGGACCTGCTGCCTCTATGAGTTAACTCATTAGAGGGGCTTCCCGGGCATCCTCTTACACTAAGAAGAGCCTGCCTTTCACCTCGTCGTGTTTTGCATTTCACTGGTTATGCATGGTTGGCCGGATAACTCATTTCTGCAACCAATCAGCTTGTCAGAGTCCAGCCTAATTACCGGGTCCTCAGGTATGACTCAGGTTAAGTAGGAGTCACATTAATCCCTCGTTGAATACCAAGTTAACGCCAAGTGGAGTCCTCTAGATATATTACTAAATGATTTGGGGAATAGGATGGTTTTAATTTAATATCTGTATATCCACTGCAAGGAACAATTATATCAAGAACTTCTTTGCAGGGTTTATATATGTTTTAATGCCATCCAGTCCTGGATAGGCTGAGACCATGTGGATCCCCACATTCATAAACACGAAAATGCTTATAAGATTCTTGGATTTCTTCTTTTTTCCAGTGTTAATAGCAGCTTTGTTCTTAATTGATTCTTGTCTTTCTTCTGAACCACATTCCTGTTTTGTGACTTTTCACCTTTTGTGAACAGTTAGCTCTTACTTGATGAGACATTTTTATAACAGTAAGTGTGCTTCCCGAAACCATTTTACAAATTGCTTTTCTTTGTGTGTGTATTACATAGAATATATATTGTATTATATATATTCTATGTAGAGAACTTATTCTTGATATATTATATATTATTATTGATATTGATATTATTAATATTGATATTATATATCACATATAAAAATTATTATATACATAAATATATGTAATCTATGAATATATATTTATATATTATATGTATTTATATTATATATTATATTTAACATAATATATAATATATAATATAATATATAAATATAATATATTATATATTAAATAATATATAATAAATATATTATATAATATATAATATAATTATTATATCATTTATATATTATATTACATTATATCAATTATATAATATAATTATATTATATATATTATATATTATAATATATACAATATAATATATAAAATTATATATTATGTTATGTTATTAATATATTATATATTGTACATAATATGATAACATATATTATATATTGTATATAATAATATGATAACATATATTATATATTATATATAGTTAATATTATATTAATTATATAATTAATATAATATAATTATATTATAGTTTATATAATATATTAATATGTATTAATATATAATATATTATGATATTAATGTAATATTGGTATAAATATAACATTAATATATATTAGTATAATATATAATATATAATATAAATAAACAGAATATATATAATATATAACATAATATATAATATATATATTGTATATTGATTGTATAATATAGTGTATATATTATATTTTGTATATATATAGTATATACCATATATATACATATATCTTGTATATATAATATATATAACAGAATATATATGTAATATATATAACATATATATTATATATATTGTATAAGATTATTATATTATAATATATATTATATATATTGTATATGATATATAATATAATAATAATATAATATAGTATTATAATTATATATTATATAATATTATATATAATATATTAATATATAATATAGTATTATAATTATATATTATATATTAATATATATTAATTATAGATATATTCATCAATATATAATATATAATATATTAATATATTAATTATATATATTAATTGATATATAATATATACTATATCTATAATGTAATTAATATATCTTGATATATTAATTATATATTATATATATAATATATATAATTATAATATATATTATATATATTCTATGTAGAGAACTTATTCCTGATACAGAATTGGGCCACCACTAAATTAAACTTTTAAATTCATTCCAAACTTTTTCACTATAAGGTTCATCACTTTCCTTTTAAAGTTTAGTTATTTTTAAATTCCTGAGCAATGCATGAGTTTATTGTTGTTGAATATTCACAGTAGAGAGAAGGCTGAAGTTTCCCTGGATTAACCGTGCCAAGTCCAGTCTTCTGTGTAGAGGTGGCCACTTTTTTAAAACTTGGAGTGCATCTCTTCAGCCCCTGTCCAGGGCATTGTTGGAAGGGCACTCTGGAGCCATTTGCTTGGGTTTGAATTCCTGTCCTGTCACTTACCAGCTGAGTGATTGGGGGAAGTTAGTGAACTGTATGCCTCAGTTTCTTTCCCTGCAAAAATGGGGACAGTAATAGAGCCTATTTCATAGGGGTTTTGTAGGATTAAAAAAATTAATTTCTGTAAAGCACTTGTAACAATATCTGGCATATGGTAATTGCTCAAAGTATTACATATACGTATACCTACATGCTCTGGAAAATTTCAATGTTTAATACTTGGTACCATACCTATATATATTTCTATTACTTCCTTTTTAAAAAGTCCATGTTAGCACAAGTAACTATAACTCCACTCTTTTTAAACTGTTTCATAGTGTTTCATTGTATGTACATAATTTATTTATTTATTTGTTTATTTATTTAGTCATCCCCTATTGGTGGGTATTCATATCTCAGTTTGCTGCTGTTGGCTAACAAAGCTGTAGTGAATGCCTTTATACATGCTTCCTTTTGCATGTGGATATTACTGTGTTTCTTTAGGGCAGATATTGAGACGTGGAATTACCAGGCTATGGGTATACCTGGTGGTGGTGGTGATGATATGTGTGTGTGTGCTTGCTGTTTTGGACATTGTTAATATTCTTGATTTATTTTTGCCTTTTGTAATCATCCACACAGTACCTTCTCTGGGGTTGTTGATTCCTTCTCATACTTCTGCTCTGTTGAGATCGTCTTTAGTCTGAGAACTTCCTTTAGATGTAATCCAGAAATGCTGATGATGAATTTGTTGTTTTTGTTTTGTTTTGCAGGTTTGGCTTATTTGAGAACATTTCTTTTTGCCTTCATTTTTCTTAATTAAATTTTTAATTTTGAGATCTCTGGAGATTCACATGCAGTTGTAAGAAGTAAGGCAGAGGGCTCCTGTGTACCCTTGACTGGATGGTAAAGTTCTGTAAGGCGTTGGTACTGAAAGCCTGAGATTCTCACCAGCCTCTATGCACTTTGGCTGGACCGGTCCCTTGACCGCTCCCCAACAGTGGCTGACTTCTAAAATCTCTGCACAGCACTTCACCTCTCAGTGGGTCTTCTCTGTGAGGTCTTTTAAGGTCTAACCCTCAGGAGTTGGCCAAAAGCTTGAGATGAATTCTCTGCAGATTTTGGGATCCAGCTCCCTCTTCTCTGAAACTCTGCCCCCTAGACTTCAATCACTGGGGCAACCATTAATCCTATCTTCTTTTCCCTCCTCTATCCAGAGAACTTGAAAAAAATGAAGTCGGAGAAGTAACAGTAGGCTGGATTGTTGTTGGTCCTTGTGAGCTATTTAAGCCACTGTAGGCCACTATAATCATCGATATCACAGATAAGCAACATTATAGATGGGCATTCATTTTGGATATGGGTGTTCATCTATTGAGATAATTATATTGATTTTTCCTTTAATATAGTAATGCAGTGATTAACAAGAATAGTTATTTAAGCTTGCTGCTGCTGCTGCTGCTGCTGCTAAGTTGCTTCAGTCGTGTCCGACTCTGTGTGACCCCATGGACTGCAGCCTACCAGGCTTCTCCGTCCATGGGATTCTCCAGGCAAGAACACTGGAGTGGGTTGCCATTTCCTTCTCCAATGCATGCATGTGAAAGTGAAGTCGCTCAGTCGAGTCCGACTCTTCGCGACCCCATGGACTGCAGCCTACCAGGCTCCTCCGTCCATGGGATTCTCCAGGCAGGGGTACTGGAGTCGGGTGCCATTGCCTTCTCCGATTTAAGCTTGAGCCATCCTTATATCTATAGGATAAAATTATCTTGATTATGATTCATCATTATTTTTAATATACTGCTATTAAATTGCTGGGGAAGCCCAGGTGGTACAGTGGTAAAGAATCTACCTGCCAGTACAGGAGATACAAGAGACACGGGTTCAATCCCTGGGTAGGAAATGGCAGCCCACTCCAGTATTCCTGCCTTGAAAATCCCATGGACAGAAGAGCCTGGAAGGCTGTAGTCCATGAGGTCACAAAAGAGTCAGACACAACTGAGTGACTGAGCACAATAAATTGCTAATGTTTTATTTGGGACTTTTGCATTTCTCTTCACAGGTGATACAGGCTTGTACCTGTCCATTTTTAATATCAGAGTTATGCTCATTTCATAAAATGAATATAGTAACTTTCCATCTTTTCTCATGCTATGTAACATTTGATATAAACTGGTTATTTTCTGTTCTTTGAATATTTGGTAGAATCTTTAAAAAGACTATTTGTCCACTGATGCTTGTATTTCTTGACTGTCATAATTCATACTTTCCTATGAAATCATTATTTTTTAATCTAGGTTTCAGACTTCTTGCCATAGCATTACACATAGTATTCTCTTGAGATGAAAAAATGATAGCTGTAGTTAAATCCTTATTTCCATTCATTTGGAGCTTTCTTTCTTTATCAGATCAGCCAGTTTATTTATTTTTCAAAGACCTAGCTTTTAGTTTCATTGATCAGTGCTTTTTTAAAAGAAAATAATATCTTTAATTTCTTGGTTAATCTTCATTGAATTTTTTCTGGTTTGCCTGGCTTACTTATTTTCACTTTTCTAGATTTTTCATTAGTTCAATTATCAACAATTTTATTTTCTATCAAATGTATCAAGGCCATAAATTTTCTTAAGATTCATTTAGGGTAAATGTTCTTGTGTTTGGTATGTTGTATTCCTTTTGTTGTTCATTTCTAAATAGTATGTTATTTGCACATCTGTGAGTGCTGCGTGCTAAGTCACTTCAGTTGTGTCCAACTCTGTGTAACCCTATGGACCATAGCCCGCCAGGCTCCTCTCTCCGAGGGATTCTCCAGGCAACAAGACTGGAGTGGGTTGCCATGCCCTCCTTCAGGGGATCTTCCCAACATAGGGATTGAACCTGAGACTTTTTTGTCTCCTGCCCTGGCAGGTGGGTTCTTTACCACTAGCGCCACCTACTACATTTTTAATCCAATTTTTTTTTTTTTTCAGACTTATGTTCACATTTCTGGCTGGTTATTTTTGGAGTGGAGGTGTGTTATAGAGGATGCTGTGATGTGTCACCTAGTTCTATTTTTAGGGCCAAGACACTCATTCTCCCTGGTGCGGGGAGTGTTGGCTGCTGGTGGGTCACAGCTGAGTCCTTCTGTAGTCATTGCCTTCAGCCAATGGAGCTGCTTCCCCAGAGTCACACCCCTTCTTAGGCTCCCAAGGCAGCTCACATCCAGTGACTGGTTGATGACGGGTCCAAAGGCCTGAACTTCTTGCCTCAATCTGGTACCACTTTGAGGGGCGGTCCCAGATCTAGAATTCTCTGTAAGATTGACTGAGACCTCCCTTACAGCTGCAGTGTTGTCAGCTTCACCCTCTGCCCAGGCCTCCTGTGTCAGCGTCTCACAGGTTTTGCTCCCAAGAGAGCTTCCCCTGCACAGAAATTCCCATCTCAGATCCTGTTTCCTGGGGAATCTGATCTCTGACAGGGCTTTTGGTGGTTATTTCTACTATCACATGTAGGAGAGTTTCTATGCCTAGAAGTAGATCCACTAGGTTAAAGGGAGTATGCATTGTCAGCTTTATCAGGTATTCTAACTAGATCTTGGAAGTGGCTGTGCACATCTGCCCTCCCATCAGTAGCATCCTTCGCATCCTTGCTGACACTTTTATTATTATCCCTTTATCATAACTTCATAGGTCACTGTATTTGTATCATTATCTCTCATAGATAGGTTGTAGGTAGCTTTAAAAACTGAATCAGCAAGTCTCCAGCTTTTAATCAATGAATTCTAGATGTTCACTTCCTTTATTAATATCATTTTTATTAAAAAGATATAGTTGATTGACTTAGTTCAAAACATAGGACCAAGGGGTCAGAAAATAGGTATCCTAATCCCTATTTTGCCCAGGTTCAGCTCTGTAACTTAGAGTCAGTCATATATTCCTCTCTGAATCTCATTTTCTCATCTGTTAACTGTGGAAGTTGGACTAAAGAATCTCCTAGTTCCCATCTACTCTGACAGCAAATGATTCCCAGGATTCAATCCCTACCCCTTCTTCCACCACCATCCTCACCCTTACTGCCTACACTGAAGTCATCCCTAGCGACCATCCTTTCTCTTCTTAGAGGAGAAAGAAAGCTTTTGCTTTTATAGGGATTTGGGGGTCAGCCTTAGGGTAGGACAATGTCCAGAAGTTGGAAGGGGGAAAACCAGGATGGATTTCTTCATTCTCTTTGCTATTTCACTCCCTTGCCCTCAACCTCCACTTGACTCAAATTCTAACTAATTGTTTACTGGCCTAGAGACAGTATCCATTAATTCTTATGTAATCATTTCTATTTAGTTCTTTGAGACATCTCACAAAATGAGAAACAAAGATCTGGTTCTTTGAAAGTTCTTAGATGGATCAGTATTTATTGAAAAACAGATTTATTGATGCTATTTTGGCAGCTCTGGGAGTAAAAATGAGAGTCTGATGCTCTGAATGAGAGTCTGACTCTCTCCTCGAAGTACACAGTCTGCTGGTAAGACCTGGCACACCAGGAGCATGCTCCAGACAGACAGCTCTAGGTATGGCCAAGAGTGAAGCCCTGGGGTTGCCAAAGGAGCCCTTACTGAGGAGATGGAGTTCACGGTGGCACCAGAAGGGTGGGAAGGAAAAGGAGCAGACGAGCCAATGTTATCTATTCTTATTCTGTTTGTACACGTTTCCTGTGTCTTCCTGTGGTGAAATGAATAGATGCTAAAATCACAGTCAGCTCTTCGTGATCTTCTAAGCCTTGGAATCTGCTCCAGGTAAGGCCTGGCATCATCACCCTCATGTTTCTTTATCGTCAGCAATACTGTTTTTCTGGTTCAAAGTCTTAGTATCCTTTCTCCTGAGATTTTGGGGAAGAGGTAAGAATGTAAGAGAGGACTGCTGAAAGGGCTGTGGTTTTCTCTGACAGGCAGGTCATTCGTTTCATATGAAAAGATGCCCAGTCTGCTGAGAAAATAACCACATGTCCTGTCTATAGACTGGAAGAAATCAGCCCACAAATGTAGTAGAAAGCTGGCCCAAGAGCCTTAAGGAAATGAGTCAAAATCTATCTTTTTCTATCTTCTTTTTACCAATCTTGTTTAGACCTTTGCTTTTACTTTTGTGTGTGTGAAATTCCGTATTGGCAGCAGAATTGATTGCCTCCGGGCAGTTGTCTGTGTGTCTAGAGCCTACTGATGAAGGGGCAGGAGAAGGAAGTGGAGATACTGGGAACTGATGAAGGAACATATGGGAGGAATCAATACAGATTATACCAACTGAATTGGAATTCCAGTGACCAAACAATGTTTTAAACAAAATGGCTGGTCACTTTTCATCTCTGATGGAAATGTCATCCAATAGTTCCCCTTCTGGGAATAACGCCACAAACAATTATAGAAAATTGACTTTATACCTGAATTCCCAAATGAGAGGGAAAAGTTCCAGGCACCTGATTTCTCAGATGAACACAAAAATACTCACATGAAATGATCTGGAACAATGTATTGGTAAATTGTGATCTTTGATGCAACAGCAACATGTGCACATGTAGATGGAACTCAAGTGGAACGACCGGTCTGGATGGGGTTTATCAGAAAGGCTTGCTAAAAGTGGATTTTACACTTTCTAAGGTCTGTGAAGTCATAGATTGAGGTTGAAGATGGGTTAAATTCTGGGTGGTGAGGTCTGCCCCCTTCTGTGGTGGTTTCAGACCACAGAGATCTCAGCTGGTCTTCTTCCCTTCTTCATCTCCCGGTACCCTCTGCTCCCAGCCTGTAGGTTGCAGGAGGGGAGAATGTATTCCAGGTTATTCTTCTCTGGAGCCTGGCTCCAGGTGAGTTGGTGAACAAAGCCCCTCGGTGCCCTCTTTAGCATGCAGTTCTCTAAAGGTTTCTATTTCATGCCCTGCATTAACATATCAGTGCTACCAAAATGCATACATATTCACTAAATTGCTTTCAGTTGGAAGAGCTAACGTGCCTTTGTAATGCCATTAAATGTGAACAATTATGAAGAAAGAGAACCTTCCATTTGGTCTCTCTTTCAAGACCTCAAACTAGATTACCTTGTTCTCTTAATAGGTGGAAGTCCTTTTACCCAACAAATTAGATATAGACAAATTGCTTCTGTTTCAGGCTATTTTGAAAGCCTTTCCTCTCTGTTACCTTTCCCGTTTATTTGTACTGGAGGTGGAATGTTAATTCTTGATCACAGGCACTAAATGAGGGGAGCTATATCACCGGTAATAGAAAGTGGCAGATAGTCCAAAAGACATTTTTTATTTGGCTTTGGAATATACGTATGCACTTACCTTTGAATATGGGGATGTTTGACACTCCAGAAATTTATTTCAAACCAAATTAGGAAGCCAAACTGGGAAGGCTTCATGCCCCTGGAACTAAGAGGCTACGTCCAACTCCTAGTCTTGCCAACCCCAATTAATTTCACCTTGCGACTCACTTCAAGCTGTGGAAAAGCATGAAGGATTTTCAGACTCATGTCATTTCATTCTCAGCCAAACCCGTGCTGAAGCAGGGAAGGAGTTAAATAGGCCAGTTTCTTTTCTTTTTTTACTGGAGTATAGTTGCTTTATAATGTTATGTTTCTGCCGTATAGCAAAGTGACTCAGCTACATGTTTATATATATCCCCTCTTTTTTGGACTCCTTCCCATTGAGCACTGAGTTGAGTTCTCCGTGCTATATAGTAGGTTCTCATTAGGCCAGTTTCAATAGGTTTCCTGAACAGAGATACCTGAGAATTCAACAGAACTACATTTAATGCAAATTTAAGAATTCATCTGTAAAGAGCCTGTGTCTGAGGTTCCAACAGAGCAACTTTCCAAATACAGAAGAAGTTAATTTAGATCAATACATTGATTTCATGATGCACCAAACACTTCGATCATTATAGTGGATGCTCAGTTGTGTCCGACTCTTTGCAGCCCCGTGGACTATAGCCTACCAGGCTCCTCGGTCCATGGAATTTTCCAGGCACGAATACTGGCGTGTGTTGTCGCTTCCTACTCCAGGGGATCTTCCTGACCCAGGGATCGAACCCAAGTCTCCTGCGCCTCTTGCAGGCAGATTCTTTACCGCTTGTGCCACCTGGGAAGCCCCATTATAGTGGATATATGATTACAAAACAAACAAGCAGGCGTCTTATTAGGACTAGAAAGCCTTGACTGATGTAGCTTGAGCCTGTCTTTTCAACCTCATCTATTCCTTCCCACCCTTTGCTGAGTATGTGGCAGCCCTGTGAGTCCTTTCTTGTTTTAGGGGACATTCCAGGTGTTTCTTGACTTGGGGCCTCTGTATGTCAGTTCCTGCTGCCTCTGCCTGGGGTTCTCCCATCTTTCCTCATTTGGTGACTCTCTTTTTTTTTTTTTTAATTTAGGCTTCAGCTCAAGCAGCCCCATCTCAGAGATACCTTCTCCAGTCTCTAGTTCTCAAATATAACCCCTTTTGTGGTTTTCTGTCTTAGCAGCGCCTCCCTTTTTGTGTCCGTTCATTTTTCCACGCTGTCATCCTT
The DNA here is from genome assembly GCF_054371585.1 of Giraffa tippelskirchi. NCBI lineage: Eukaryota > Metazoa > Chordata > Mammalia > Artiodactyla > Giraffidae > Giraffa > Giraffa tippelskirchi. Next base: position 10,478,612 of record NC_137279.1, read on the forward strand.
TGCTGGAATGTAAGCATCTTGTGGGCAGGGACTTTTCTGTTAAGTGTTGCATCTTCACCTCCTAGTGCAGAGCTTGGTTTTCAGAGATACACTAGCCGTGTTTCCAAGTCAGCCAATCAAAGCTGAATAAGCTCTGATGTGAAGGAGCTCACAGTCGAGTGTTGAGTGGTGGGACATTTGAAAATGGTAATTACTGCCAGTTATTTCAAAAGTTACTGCCAGCTTAAAAATGAAAAAATAGTATGACCAGTTTTAAGGATTTTTAAAAATTATATTTTTTTTGTTACAGAAACTTTCAAACCTCGTTTCATTTATATTCCCACCCACCATTCTGTCCCCATTTTTGGATTATTTTGAAACTAATTCCAGACATCACGTCAGGGCCAGGACTAGGGAGAAGCAAGTAAAATGCCTGAGGTGAGGCATTGGCAGGCATCTCGCTCACCTTAGGTGCTGACCATGTCTTTGTATCATCTGAGGACCTGACCTCAGCACAGGTCCTATATCTTACCATTTCACTAGCAAATATTTCAGTAGGTATGTGTCTATATAAGACAAAAACTTTTATTTAAAAACCCACATAACTACCTTACCATTACTACACTTGAAAATAACAGTTCCTTAGCATCAGCAAATGTCCAGTCTACATTCAGATTTCCCTGGTTATTTGGTAATATTTTTTTAGGTTGGTTTGTTTGAAGGATGATCCAAAGTCCACACATTGTACTTGGTTGATAAGGCTTGATAAGTGTTTCTTTCAGTTCATTGGTTTCCTCATTCTTCTCTTTGTTGCTATTTTTGTTTGGGGTTTGCTTTGTGACTTATGGTTTAAAAGAAAAACAAGTGATTTGTCCTTGTAAAGTTTCTATGTTCTTAATTTTGTTAGATGCATTTGTGTGCTATTGTTGAACATGTTCTTCTGCCTCTAGTACGTCCTGTAAACCGATAGCTAGGTCTAGAGGCGTGATCAGTGTCTTAGTTCAACATGCTGTAACAAAGGAGAGCACTAGCTGTCTTATAAACAGTGGAAACTGATTTCCCACGGTTCTGGAGGTTGGTAGGCTGAGATCAGGGTGCCAGCATGGTTGGGTTCTGGTGAAGGCCTTCTTCTGAGTTACAAGGTGTTGGCTTCTTGCTTTCTCCTCACTTGGCAGAAAGAGCTGCTGGCTCTCTGGCTGCTTCTTATAAGGGCACTAATCCCATCCATGAGAATTCCACTTTCAAGACTTGATTATCTCTTCAAAACTCCACCTCCAAACATCATCACATGGGGGATTAAGGTTTCAACACATGAATTTTGAGGGGAATACAAACATTCAGCCTGTTGCCACCAGATTTGATGGATTTGCAAAGATGTTCAAAGCTGTTCTGTATATCCACCCAAAGGCGCATAATGTCTGGTCCTCTTCAGTGGCAGCAACCATTGAAGATCATTGTTTAGCTTAATTAGAGTCACCATTGAAGATCATTGCCTAGTTCTATTGCTTACTGAAGTCACAAAATAGTGATATGGAAAATTTACTATTCCTCCTTTTTTTTGTCAGCTGGAATGCTTCTATATAGAGAAACTTCTCGTCAATTATGTGTTTACTTTGAGATACAGATAAGCCAGATAAATGCCTGATTCATTTCCTTTATGTATCAGTGTCCAAGAGATAAGCTAATTTTTTTTTTTTTTATTCCCCAAAGATGACCAAAATGATACTTGTTGCTATTGTTTTGTGTCATTAGGACATTGTGGGTTTATAATGTATTTGTTCCAACTTTTTTCAGTTGGAGCCCCTTTAAGATGGCACTTGAATCCTTTTGACAATGCCTGGTAGTCTTGCTGGTTGCCTGGTATGACTCAGTGTTCCAGGCTTATCTCATTTATTTCACACCCCAGAATCAGCCAGTCGACCAAGAAGCCTGTGTTTCTTTTAGTGGAAAATTATATTAAGGAGCCACAATCTGAATTTAGAAAGATTTAAATCCAGAATCCCAAATGTCTACTTCTATTATTAATATATGTGTTTGTTAATGGAATATAATTAACTGTCTTTGATAGCTCAAGGCATGGAACTAGGAGGAGGGAAGCCAGCTAAGTTTGAGGCCAATGACTCCTTCACTTTTCAATGGAAGGAGGAGTGAAGAGGAGGAGGACATCTCTTCCATTTCCTTCCTCCTCTTCCTCCCATCCTCCCTGCTCTGTCATCTTCTTACCCCAGCTCTCCAAGCATCATGAGAAGCCAAACATTTCACTTTTCTAAATGGAAAATCACCATTGGTCTGTCAGATCTAGCTGGGGGTAGGAATGGAGTTGGATGTGGAGAATTGATTAAAAGACCACCAAAAGAAAAATGACATTTTTCCTTTTTAGAAACAAAACATTCTTCTCTATATTTCTCTCTCTTCACTTTTTGGGATATTATGGATAGTACTCTTTTGTGATTGATACCAAAGAAGGAATGCAGAAGTCTGGTTCCATGTATGAGATTGCAGAAACTTGTGGAGCTGATGAGCGATAGCCCTGGGTGTTCTCCAGGACCCCAGGGAAGAGGAGATGGGAACCATAGCAGTAGTTCTCCATTTAGACCTGGAGCTGGAGCTGGGGTTTCCAGTGGATCCAGAATAACCTGGGGCTCTAACATCCCTCTGCTCTCTGAGTGTGTCTGCATTGGAGCAGCTGTGCAACCCACTGGCATGTCACTACCCCTCGGGTCAGGAGCAGCGTTTGAAATTGGATGGAAAATTAGTCACCTCTTCAAGCTTCCCGGAATCATTTTTGTTGTTATTGTTTCAGGGGAAAACCATAATAGCATTTCCGAAAGTGGAGTGGTTGTTTCCTTTATTGTTACCTGATATTTCTTAGTTGATACATTTTTTTTTTCCAGCCTGCTTTTCCACCAAACTTATTGTTCAGGGGGAGACACAATCGAAATCAATTGCTAATTAAATTTGTGTCTAAATTAATAAATCACAACTATTCAGATCATATCTGTCTGAATAATTCCTATTATGGTGAACATAATTGTTAGATTCAGCATTTAATGAACCATATTGTTAGGTAAAATTTTTATGACAATTGGGACTAATAGAATATATTAACCTTTATTCTTCTCAGCTTGATACTACATTGGACCATGTTAATATGAAGCACCTGGAAGGGTTTCATCATTAAGTAGCCATTGTGACTCTGTTGGCCTCCTGATGGAGCCTGAGAGGCTTTGGGAAATTAGTGATGTTTGATGTTTGCCAGTGGGTGTCCTTATCCACAGTCAGTTTTGGGGGCTTTTGGTTTTGTGTGCGCATGTCTTTATGAGATGGAAACTGTACCAAGTTCAAGAGTTGGAATGCCTCATCAAATGTCAGCAACCTGTTTGGAGCACCTATCTATAAGGTACTCTGGATTTTGACCCCTAGGGCAGGTATGTAGTGGCTTGACTGTGAAAGAAATACACATGATTCCTTTCCTAGAGGAGCACACAGTCTAATGGAAAAAATAAAAGAGCTTTATAAGAATGTATAAAGGATACCCATTCCAAAGAAATCCTAAGCATTTTTAACTAGAGAGAGTTTTATAGACCAAGTCAAGATCTGACTCTAAAGTTCTGTGATCTTTTTCTCAGAGAATATATCAGAATTTATATGACCTCTTGAAGGCTAACTTTTTCAAATTATCAGCATGGCAATCTGGACACCTTTCCTAATGAACTTGGCTTCGGGAGATACCCTCAGAGTTTTAACTGCCTGGGATGGAACATCAGCTCTGCTTTTGTAACCAGGAAGGTTCTGTGACCCTAGTGTACAGAACCAAGAAATTATGGGCAATGTTACAATGAAAATGAAATGTTACAATGAAGGCCAGCCTCCCTTGCCTACCTGTGATGCTAATCAGCCTGGCAGTGGCAACAACCAGTGGCCACCAGTCTCTCACTGATTACAAACATACTGATGAGCACTTTGTGCGGAGTCTTGTATCACTGAATACTGGCCAGGGGCCTTTCAGTTTTGCATTAACCAAAAAATGGATCCCAATAAACTGTAGAATGCACAGACACTTGCCCTCACCTTAGTCCCTGACTTCCCTTTCTTGCCTGGGCTTCCCTCACAGCTCAGTTGATAAAAAATACACCTGCAATGCAGGAGACCCTGGTTCGATTCATGGGTTGGGAAGATCTTCTGGAGAAGGGGTAGGCTACCCACTCCAGTATTCTTGGGCTTCCCTTGTGGCTCAGCCGGTAAAGAATCCACCTGCAATGCGGGAGACCTGGGTTCAATCCCTGGGTTGGGAAGATCCCCTGGAGAAGGGAAAGGCTACCCACTCCAGTTTTCTGGCCTGGAGAATTTCATGGACTGTATAGTCCATGGGGTCGCAAAGAGTTGGACATGACTGAGCGACTTTCACTTTGACTTTGCACTTTCCCTTTCTTGCCTAGGAGAGGGGTGGGATAGAGTGGAAGGGTGCACTTGAGACCTTCCCTGTGAAGCAGTGACAGGTCTATTGAAGTCACCACACATCTGCATACAATTCTGCTTCTTTGTTGCCTGCTTTGTTAAAAGCAGTAAACCTCTTGTAAAGAGGCCTGCGGTTAGGATCCTTAGTTGCTTTAAGCAAATTCCTAAGAGGAAAACTCAACCCCAGCAATCCACAGCAGAAGAAGTAGGATAAATTCTCAGCCTTAACAGATGTATTTTCCCACCTCCAAATCCAATAGTCTGGGGATATGTGCCCACATCCACATGTGACTGAGACATAAAAAACAGAGGGCTTTTCAAAAATCATTTTTATTGGAGTATAGCTGTTTTACAATGTTGTATTGGTTTCTGCTGTACAACAAAGTGAATCAGCTATATGTATACATATATCCCCTCTTTCACAGAGCATTGAGCAGAGTTCCCTGTGCTACAAAGGAGGTTCTCATTAGTTATCCATTTTATGAAAATGAAACTGTTAATTGCTCAGTCGTGTCTGAGTCTTCGCGATCCCATGGACTGTAACCTGCCAGGCTCCTCTACCCATGGGATTCTCCAGGCAAGAATACTGGAGTGGGGTGCCATTCCCTATACATAGTAGTATGTCAGTCCCAATCTCCCGGTTCATCTCATCCCCCTGATACCCACTTGGTGACCATATGAAAAAACAGAGGACTTTTAATCATCTGTCCTCTTGGGCTGTTTTCGTCTATGGCCTAAAAAAAATGAAATCTAAAAGTGGCTAGGAATCATTTGGGGAATTTTCATAGATGATGTGGGAGAGTTCTGAAGAATTAGGGTTTAACGGTGAGTTGTGGGAAGGGCATCTCAGAAGGGAGGCACAGAACTGAATCGGAGTGGGGAGCGAGGGGGTAACTAACCCCAGGCGTATTCTGAGGGTCCCAGGCAGCTGCCTTCAGTCCCCTCTAAGAATCCAGCACCTCTTCCTCCTCCAGACAGAGTGAGGAGAGACCCAGGCTGCTTCTCCAGGGTTGGTCTTGGAGGTCCTCCTGGCTGTTCTTACCTCTCTCTCTCCATCCCTTCGTCTCTTTCCGGGCAGTCCATCCCAGGCCTCAGACTAACTTTAGCCCAACTGTTACTGGGCTCAGGATGGATATATCAGCTGCTCCTCCCAGCCTGCCTGTGGGTGCTGGGGGAGTTTAGCCACTTGAAGGGCTTTCTTTGGCCAGTTGTTTAGTCACTCAGTCGTGTCCAACTGTTTGTGAGCCCATGGACTGCAGCTTGCCAGGCTCCTCTGTCCATGGGATTTCCCAGGCAAGAATACTGGAGTGGGTTGCTATTCCCTTTTCCAGGGGGTCTTCCTGACCCAGGGATTGAACCCACATCTCCTGCAAGTCTCCCGCATTGCGGGAGGATTATTTACTGCTGAGCCACCAGGGAGACCCCTCTTCAGCCAGTGTTCGGCACTCAGTCATGTCTGACTCTTTGCAACTCCATGAACTGCCCGCCAGGCTCCCCTGTCTATGGGGTTTCCCAGGCAAGAGTACTGGAGTGGGTTGCTGTTTCCTTCTCCAGGGGATCTTCCCGACCCAGGGATCGAACCAGGTCTCCCGCCTTGTGGGCAGATTCTCTGAGCCACCAGGGAAGCCCCTCTTCAGCCAGGGTCCGTCCCAAACAGAGCTGAGCTTGGAGACGCCGCAGAAGGGGCCTGGCACTCACAGTGGACATGTTCCTCCAATCCCTTCCTGAAGCCTGTTTCCCTGCATGGGCGCAAGGATATTTCTTGTGGTTGATGATGGTTGAAGGAGAGGGACCAGAAAAAAATCCGTTCCTGAAAAACAATGTGTGCAGGTTTGAAGATGATTTTCTCTCAGCCGCTTTTTCAAAGCCATGCGAAATGGCTTCTGGAAGGTAGGTGGTAAAATGAGGTATAATTTATCAAGCAGGCTGAAGGGGACCTTTGCTGGACATGGTAGGTATTTCTGTTTGGGTGTGGAAATATTTGGTTTTGAAATTATTAAACAACATCATCATCATCTTGGTGATTTTATCCTTTTGGTAATCTGAGTGGAGCGCATATTGTATTTGTGTCTGCAAATTACTTTGGAAAATGCATATTATTTACTTGTTCTGAAGAGACTCTTAGGCTCTGTTGTCTACATAGGAAATTTGGATCCAATAAAATGGGACTATTATGGACTCCCAGGCAAATAATAGCAGAGGCTGATACCTTAAAAATTAAAAAAAAAGAGTTCATCTTGGTTAGATATCAGAACAAAATTCAGTGTAAACCTCTACAACTCATTTCTTTCTTTCCTTCCTTCTTTCTCTTTGAACACAGTCTGAGCAGCCCTCTAGTTACATGAGGAAGTTTCTTTCTGCGCTCTGAGAAACAGCTGAGGCTTCCAAGCCTGATCGTCAAAAATGCCTCCTGTAACTGGGGCCCTCCAGACTCGGTGAGGAGGAGAACTTCTCTTCTGAGCATTGATTCTGGACGGAGCTGTGCTGGTGGAGGGAGTGATTCAGAGGGGAGGTGTCTGACTGGCCATGTTCCTGGATGGGCCCCTCGGGGGAGCCCAGGTCCACATGGTCTTGGGTGAACTTCTTAACCTCTGCACCGTAGGGGCCTGCGAGGCAGGCATATGATGGCTTTGAGCTGGAAGGATTTCTGCTGTGGGTCCCCTTTTACCACTCCCAAACTTTGGTGCAATCTTTCAAACATAGACACCGATTTCCCTTGAGGATCTAGAATTTTGTCTTTTCTTTGCTCGTCTCTGATCCCAAAGGCATATGAACTGAGAGGGGCTTCGGGACCCCTTGGGCATATAATCTTTTCATCTTTCTTTGAAGTCCTAGGGCAGTGAAACTCGTACAGCTTGGCCAAGTGCTCTGCCCTGCTGTCCTCTTGTCAGCACCTCAGTTTTGTCACCTGTAAAATAAGCAGAGGCAGCCTTTCTTTTCCCAAGCTCCCTCACACAAAATGTTCGTGGCTGGAGTATGTCCTGGTAGGGCTGCTTTGCTGAAATCAGGTAAGGAGCCCATAGGTTCCACCTGCCTCTCCCTCAGTCCCTTGATTGTCTCTGTGCCTATGAGGACATGATCCAGGGGTCCACGGCCACCATCTGAGTCCCCAGGGCAGGATGACTGCTCCAGGGATGGCGGGTCAAGGTATTTCGTGGGTGAATGAAAGGCCATCTCTGGCCTCCAGGATTGGCTCTAATGTATGTGACTGAAAAAAAGAGAGTGAGGCCATTGGCTTTTGCCCTCCTATATATTGGCTCTTTTTGGATGGAACTTGGGGATCTTATAAGTCAGTCTCTCAGATCTGCATGCTTGGGTGTGTCTTCTCCCACATGGCTTATTCCCTAGGATTTTGGGGGTGGGGTCCCAGGGCGACACTTGCATCATTTGCCTGTGGCTGGTGAAGGATTGTCACTGTCTGTTTTGAGGGAGCGTCAGGAGCTAAGGGGGGGCTTCCCCGGTGGCTCAGTGGTAATGAATCTGCCTGCAGTGCAGGAGACGCAGGTTTGATCCCTGGGTCAGGGAGATCCCCTGGAGAAGGGAATGGCAACTCACTCCGGTATTCTTGCCTGGAGAATTCCATGGACAGAGGAGCTTGGCGGGCTACAGTCTGTGTAGCAAAAGAGTTAGACGCGACTTAGCGACTAAACAACAACAGCAAAAGAACAAAGCAACAGGAGTAAGGAGCAGATCTCACTTTCTGGAAACTTGTGCAGTTGTAAATCTCAGACTCCGTCTGGGAGAACTGGAGAGATCAGTGCTCCCCTTGAGGTTCTTGGCATAGCCTCTGCTTCCACGGCCTCTCAAAGCTTCCCCGTTGGTCACATAACCCACGGGCTGCTTTTTTCTGGTGTCCTCGGTTCTCTAAATGGTAATGGATGAAAGAGCAAACACACAGGGAATCTTTGCTATCTTAATATTTGTTAAACTTTTTGATTCACTGAGGAGTTAAAGTCATGTCTGGTGACAAAACTGCACATTAGATTTGCTTCACGAAACACTCTGTGCAAACGGTTTAACTCATTTATTTCACCATCTTTAAACCAATGTAGCTGAAGAATTGCACCTCCTCTTTATAAATCTTCCCATTTATTCTGACTCAGGTTTATGGGAGGGTACAGGCCTAGTCTGTTTTGGGGTTTTAGATATGGCCCTGAAAACCTGACATGTGGTGCTCATAATGGTAGCAAACCAGCTCACATAGGTGAAAATAACCAGAGAAAAGCTTTGTCTAGGAAGCCTGAGGCACGTGCATTGCTGATAGAACATCACTTTCTCTTTCGAGATTCACTAGTTCCTTAACTTCCTCTCTTGTCTAACTGTGCCCCTTGTATTCTTTTTTTCATTTACCTCTTTTACTGCAGAAGTCCACTAATTTGATGGGAAATTTATATCTTTATGAGCTTCCCTGGTGGCTCAGATGGTAAAGAATCCACCTGCAATGCAGGATACCTGGGTTCGATCCCTGGGTTGGGAAGATCCCCTGGAGAAAAGGAATGTCACTCCATTCCAGTATTAGTACCTGGAGAATCCCATGGACAGAGGAGCCTGGCAGGCTACAGTCCATAGGGTGGCAAAGAGTCGGACATGACTGAGCAACTAACACCTTCAGTTTCACATCTTGATACGATAAAGAATCAATGCAAATTGCTCTAAAAGAGGGTTTAGAGGCTGTGATTTGTGGCTGATGTAAATTAGGTCAGGAAGAATTCAGCTTGTGGCTTTTCTCCATTCAGTTCAGCCTCTTCCTCCTCCTTCTCCTCGGAAAAGCAATTTCCAGAAAGGGACAGAGTTGCTCTAGGCGTCTTTGGCAACCCTGTGGGAGTGGTTGAAACCTTGCCCTTTAAGATCTGAGGCTTGTGCTGAGTGACTTCTCAGTGCTAGATTGGCAAAGGGGCCCTTCCCTGACAGCCTGGCTCCTTCCGAAGTGAAGTAGTGTAGGGCCAGGACACCAGGCTTGTCATATTTTTATTTTCTCAATATTTCAAGTTTTATTTGTGGTCTAATATCAGTCCAGTTAAAAAATCATCCAAGGATATTTAAAAAGAATTTCAAGTATGTAATTCAAAATATGTAATATGTTTTAGGGCTTCCCTGGTAGCTCAGCTGGTAAAGAATCCACCTGCAGTGCAGGAGACCCTGGTTGGATTCTTGGGTCAGGAAGCTCCCCTGGAGAAGGGATAGGCTACCCACTCCAGTATTCTTGACCTTTTCTGGTGGCTCAGACAATAAAGAATCTGCCTACAATGCAGGAGACATGAATTCAATCCCTGGGTTGAGAAGATCCCCTAGAGGAGGGCATGGCAACCCACTCCAGTATTCTTGCCTGGAGAATCCCGTGTACAGAGGAGCCTGACAGGTATAGTCCACGGGGTCGCAAAGAGTCGGATGCAACTGAGTGACTAAGCACAGCACAATATGTTTTATATTTTTAAAAGTTCAAAGCATATTTATTAAATTGGGCTTACAGTGATTTCCTCGTATCTTCCATATCTCTATTTTACCTATTGATTTTTTTGAAAGGCAAGGGGAAATCTCCACTATAATGGAGGAGTTTGCTTCTTTGTGTTTAAGACAGATTTTACTTTATAAATTTCTGTTATAGTCTTGAAATGTAAATGTTCAGGATGATTTTATCTTCTTTGTGAATTGTACCTTTTATCAATTTTAAATATTCATCTTTATTTTCTTTAGTCCATAATTGTTGATACATATTTCTTTTTAAATTAATTTTTATTGGAGTTCATTTGCATGTTATGTTAGTTTCTACTGTATAGCAAAATGAATCAGCCATACGTATACATATATCCCATCCCTTTTGGATTTCCTTCTCATTTAGGTCATTGCGGTGCATTAAGTAGAGTTCCCTGTGCTATATAGTATGTTCCCCTCAGTTGTCTATTTTATACATAGTGTCAGTATACAATGGAATGTTACTCAGCTGATTTATATTTCTGATCACTTTTTCTTTGGAATTTTTTGGAAATTAAAAATACGCAAAAAATAAAATTACAAAAGATAATGTAATAAAACCTTGATATTTACCACACCAAATGAACAAATATTAAATTTTCTGTGTGTACTTGAGATTTTTAAAAAATATTGATAAACTTTGCTTTTTAGAGAAATTTTAGGTTTATAGCAAAATTGAACAGAAAGTAAGTTCAGTTCAGTTCAGTCGCTCAGTCGTGTCCGACTCTCTGCGACCCCATGAATTGCAGCACGCCAGGCCTCCCTGTCTATCACCAACTTCCGGAGTCTACCCAAACCCATGTTCATCGAGTCGGTGATGCCATCCAACCATCTCATCCTCTGTCGTCCCCTTCTCCTCCCGCCCCCAATCCTACGCAGCATCAGGGTCTTTTCCAATGAGTCAACCCTTCGCATGAGGTGGCCAAAGTATTGGAGCTTCAGCTTCAACATCATACCCTCCAATGAACACCCAGGATTGATCTCTTTTAGGATGGATTGATTGGATCTCCTTGCAATCCAAGGGACTCTCAAGAGTCTTCTCCAACACCACAGTTCAAAAACATCAATTCTGCGGCACTCAGCTTTCTTTACTGTCCAACTCTCACATCCATACATGACCACTGGAAAAACCATAGCCTTGACTAGACGGACTTTTGTTGGCAAAGTAATGTCTCTGCTTTTAAACATGCTATCTAGGTTGGCCATAACCTTCCTTCCAAGGAGTAAGCGTCTTTTAATTTCATGGCCGCAGTCACCATCAGCAGTGATTCTGGAGCCCAAAAAAGTAAAGTCTGACACTGTTTCCACTGTTTCCCCATCTATTTCCCATGAAGTGATGGGACCAGATGCCATGATCTTAGTTTTCTGAACGTTGAGCTTTAAGCCAACTTTTTCACTCTCCTCCTTCACCTTCATCAAGAGGCTCTTTAGTTCTTCTTCACTTTCTGCCATAAGGGTGGTGTCATCCGCATATTTGAGGTTATTGATATTTCTCCCGGCAATCTTGATTCCAGCTTGTGTTTCTTCCAGCCCAGCGTTTCTCATGATGTACTCTGCATATAAGTTAAATAAGCAGGGTGACAATATACAGCCTTGACGTACTCCTTTTCCTATTTGGAACCAGTCTGTTGTTCCATGTCCAGTTCTAACTGTTGCTTCCTGACCTGCATACAGGTTTCTCAAGAGACAGGTCAGATGGTCTGGTATTCCCATCTCTTTCAGCATTTTCCACAGTTTATTGTGATCCACACAGTCAAAGGCTTTGGCATAGTCAATAAAGCAGAAATAGATGTTTTTCTGGAACTCTCTTGCTTTTTCGATGATCCAGCGGATATTGGCAATTTGATCTCTGGTTCCTCTGCCTTTTCTAAAACCAGCTTGAACATCTGGAAGTTCACGATGCATGTATTGCTGAAGCCTGGCTTGGAGCATTTTGAGCATTACTTTACTAGCATGTGAGATGAGTGCAATTGTGCGGTAGTTTGAGCATTCTTTGGCATTGCCCTTCTTTGGGATTGGAATGAAAACTGACCTTTTCCAGTCCTGTGGCCACTGCTGAGTTTTCCAAATTTGCTGGCATATCGAGTGCAGCACTTTCACAGCATCACCTTTGAGGATTTGAAATAGCTCAACTGGAATTCCATCACCTCCACTAGCTTTGTTCGTAGTGATGCTTTCTAAGGCCCACTTGATTTCACATTCCAGGATGTCTGGCTCTATAGATTTAAGGGACTAGACCTGATAGACAGAGTGCCTGCTGAACTATGGACAGAGGTTCGTGACATTGTACAGGAGACAGGGATCAAGAAAATCCCCATGGAAAAGAACAGAAAGTAAAGAGAGTTCCTAAATTATCCCTCCCCCACCCCTACCCTGGCCATCTTATAATACACACCCTCCATCACCATCAACATCCCATCAGAGTGGTACAGTTGTTACAATCCATGAACTTACACTGACACATCATTATTACTCAAAGGGCACAATGTATGTTAGGGTTCACTTTTGGTGGTATACATTCTGTGGGTTTGGATGAATGTATAACACGTATCCCCCATCATTACACAGAGCTTCACACAGAGTTTCACTGCCCTGAAAATCCTCTGTGCTCTGTCTGTTCATTCCTCCCCCACTCCCGCATCCCTGGGACCACTGACCTTTTTACCGTCTCCATAGTTTTGCCTTTTACAGAATGTGTTATAGTTGAAATCAGATGGCATGTAGCCTTTTCAGATTTGCTCCTTTCACTGAATAACAGGTGAGAGTAACATAAGATTCCTTCATGTCTTTTTATGGACTTTTTTTGTGAATAATTTCCATTTGGATACACCACAGTTTATCTATCCATTTATCTACTCTAGGACATCTTGGTTCGAAGTTTTGGCAAGTATGAATATGCTGCTATAAACATCCGTGTGCAGTTTTTTTGTGTGGACATAAGTTTTTAACTCCGTTTGGGTAAATACCAAGAATCTTGATTACTGGATCATATGGTAAAAGGGTATTTTGTCAGAAAGTGTCACACTGTCTTGCAAAGTGACGGTACCATTTTTCATTCCCACCATCAGTGAATGAGAATTCCTGCTGCTCCACAGCCTCTGATCAGCATTTGGTGTTGTCGGTGATTTGGATTTTGGCCATTCTAATAGGTGTGTAGTGGCATCTCATGTTAATTTGAAATTCCCTAATGATGTATGATGTTGGGCATGTTTTCTTTTGTTTGCTTGCCATCTTTATGTCTTCTTGGTGAGGTGTCTGTTTTGTTCTCTTGACCATTTCTTAATCTGGTTGGTTGTTTTCTTACTGTTGAGTTAAGTGTTCTTTCTATATTTTGGGTAGCAGTTCTTTATTAGATATGTCTTTTGCAAATATTTTCTCTTAGTCTGTGACAGATTTGTTTTCAAAGAAATAAACATCAGAGATGAAGTTTCAATCTCCTGTATTTCCCTCTCTAGTCCAGTTCCCATCTGTCCTTTCTCAAAGGGAACAATTACCATGAATTTAGTGTGTATTCACTCTAGACTTCCCTGGTGGTTCAGAGGTTAAAGCGTCTGCCTGCAATGCAGGAGACCTGGGTTTGATCCCTGGGTCGGGAAGATCCCCTGCAGAAGGAAATGGTAACCCACTCTAGTATTCTTGCCTGGAGAATCCCATGGACAGAGGAGCCTGGTGGGCTACAGTCTACAGGGTCGCAAAGAGTCAGACACGACTGAATGACTTCACTTTCACTTTCAGTCTAGACTTATATGTTTACTACATGTTTTCATTGATAACAATGTTTATTCATTTAAAAATTACTTAAAAGATCTCATACTGTGCGTTACATTTTAAGACCTTTCCACCCACTCAAGCTATGTATTTTTAAAGATATACTCATGTTAATACATGTAAATATACTTACTTATTTTAAGTAGTGTAGAGTATCCTATCACATGAATATATTACACATTTTATATTTCTTTATGTTGAGAATTTAAATTATTTCCAATTTTTTATTCTTATTAACAAAACTTTAGTGTCTCATTGTGTTTGTGTGAGTTTCTCTAGTACATGAAACTAGAAGTGGAATTTCTGAGTTATAAGATGTGTAGGATTTTTTCAGTATTACTGGAGATTGCTAAATTACTTTTCAGTGTAATTGTGTCAGTATATATAAGGAATGTATGAGGTTTTATTATTTTTTTTTTATGTATTTTTTATTTTTTATTCATTTATTTGGCTGCACCAGGTCTTAATTGCAGCATGTGAAATCTTCAGTCTTCATTGCAGCATACAGGATTTTTTTTTTTTAGATGCAGCATGTGGGATCTATTTCCCTGACCAGGGCTCGAACCGGAGTCCCCTGCATTATGAATGCAGAGTCTTAGCCACTGGACCACCAGGGAAGTCCCTGTATGAGGTTTTAATATTTCCATATTCTTGCCAGCAATTTGTGTGGTCAGACTTTTAAGTTTTTGTTAGTTTTAAGAATGAGAACTAGCATCTCACTGCTTTTTTGTTTGTCTTGTTGAATTTTTCAAACAATGTCTTCCTGATTACTATCAAGGCTGAGTACTTTTCATAGTTATTGGCCATTTTCTTGTTTGTTGCATGCCTCTTCACACCCTTCACCCGTTTTCTATTGGACTGTTTATTTCTTATTAATTTATAGAAGTTATTCATATATTCATGATCTGAAGTTTTATTGGCAGAGATGATGTTAAAAATATTAAACAATGGAATATGAAACACCAGTACAGCATGAACATTTACCAATCAAAATAGGTGCCATATCCAACCAGAGCAAACTGAATTCTTAAAGACATTCTTTTATTTTTGTTCTAAAATCATAGAGATTTATTGTTTATAACTTGGTATTCAGGTAACCAGAATTTTTATGAATATGATGGGAAGTAGGATCAATTCTTTTTAATGTAAGAGAAGTCCATTGACCCAACCTCATCTATGGAAAAATTCTTTATTATTCTTTCTCATCCACTATTTTCTTTTTCTTTTGGACATCTTTTTTGTATTGATACTGGTTTTCTTGACTCTATCGTCCATGAGTCCTGTAATTTCTCTTTTAAATCCCAACACTTTGTCTCTTGCTTTATGTTTTAGATGAGTTTCTCAAGGCAGTCTTTTATTTATTTCCTTATTTTTAGTATTTTGGCTGCACAGCTTGTGGGATCTTAGTTCCCCAACCAGGGATCAAACCTGGGCCCTTGGCAGTGAAAGTGCGTAGTCCTAACCACTGTACCACCAAGAAATCCCCTCAAGGCAGTCTTTTAAATCACAAATCAACTTTTTTAAACATTCATTCTGCTATTCACTTCCTCCACTGAGTTATTATTTTTGTGGTTTAAAAAAAATTCCAATAACTTCAGTTCTCAGATTGTCCCTAATCCATTTTAAAAAGTAGAGTTCCTTGAGGCAAAATTTGCATACAATAAAATTTGCCACTTTTGATTATGTAATTCAAGATAACAAATATGTACGGTTGTGTAATCATCACTGTAATTATCATATAGAATATCTATCATTCCAGAAAATTCCCTTTTGCCAATTTGTAGTTGATTCGTTTTTTTAAATCTTAACTCTTGGCAATCACTGACCTATTTTCCATCATTTTAATTTTGTTTTTTCTAGAATTTCATATAAATGGAATTACTTATTCTGTACTCTCCAGTGCCTGAAAGCTTTCACTTAGCATAAAGCTTTTGAGATTTCATCCGTGTTATTACAAGTATCAATAGTTCATTCCTTCTGTAGCTGAGCAGTGTTCCGTTTTGACATATATAGAACAATTTGTTTATATATTCACCAGTTGATGGGCACTCCTTTCCCCAACCCAGATTTTGAACATAATAAATAAAATGCTATGGAAATTCATCTACAAGTCATTGTGTGTATTATGTTTTGTATTCCATTGGTCATACAGCAAATGTGCATTTAATTTTGTAACAAACTGCCAAAATATTTTTCAAAGAGGTTATACATTTTATATTCCTGTTAGCAATGAATGGGAGCTCCATTTCTTCATGAGTGAGCTTTGGTAATTTGTGTCTTTCCAAAAATTGTTAAAATCTAGATTGAAAGCTGTTGGAAGGACATCAGGCCCAATTAAGGGCAGTTGTGGCTACTTCTTCTGGCCCCTACCAGCATCTGTGCACTACTGTGTTCACAGTAGATGTGCCTCCTGTATAAAGAATGACTCCTGGTGGTGAGAAGGCTTCTTTGGGGTTGTTAGAAGCAAACAAAGCACCGTAGGGGAGCTGGGTGGCTTTGTGATCTTCTCCTTTGCATTTTTCACTCCTTTTGCTGTAGCTGCCCGCCTGGCAGAATCTAAGATGTGGTGAGAATGTGGGCAGGGCCTCTAAAAAGCTGACATAGGAAGAAGGGTCTCTTTCCAGGTGTAGATAGGATAGACCAGAGGCAATCTTTCCCCCCTGTTTTTAGGATCCTGTCTTCACTGGAATCCAAATTTTCAGATACATAGGTGAGACCCTTTTCTTGTTCTCAGTGATACAATAAGATTTTCTTTTCCGCTAACTGAATTGCTTCAGGGAGAGAATTAATAAAAGGAGGAAGACAGCCCATGAGATAATTATATCATCATCTTCCTAGAATTCTGTCATATCACTTGTATTAGTTATCTATTGCTGCAAAACAAATTACCCCAAACTTAGCAAATTAAAGCAACATTTATTATCTCCAGCAGGTAAGGCATCTAGATGCTGCTTAGCCAGGTGAGCTCAGCATCTTTTGCAATGTGTCGGTCAAGGTGTTGGCTGGGGCTGCAGATGTCTCAAGGCCCGAATAGGGAAGGATCTCCAAGCTCATTCACTTGGTGGTTGGCAGGTCTCAGAAGATCTGCTTCCAAGCGCATTGATGGGGTTTCTTGCAGGCCTCCGTGGGCCTCTCCCCAGGACTGCTTCACAATATGGCAGCCGTCTTTCCCTAGAGAAAGCGGGAGAGAGAGAGAACCCAAAATGAAAGCACTTTTTATAGCCTCATCTTGGAGGTGACATCCCATCACATGAAGCATATTCTGTTCACTAAAAGAAGTCAGTAAGTCTAACCCACAAGCCCACGTTTAAGGATGAAGATTGCATGAACCCACGTTAAAATGACAAGTGCAGATACCAAGAGGTGGGGTACAACCTCTTACCTAATTATCTCTTCTCCAGCGTCTTGATTTGAGTTTTCCCAGAAGGAGACCCCAAAGAAAGAATTCAGTTGTGAAGAGTTTATTGGAAGGGTGATCCCAGGAAAATCTGTGAACAGTTGGGGATAGGATAGGAAAGGAAAGGAAGCCCATAAAGGGAATGTTGTCAGTCTAGTTACTACTCGGGGCAGCTGGAGGGCCATCCTGCTGGGGGATCTGGGAAACAATAGAGAACATGTCACAGTGTTATCCCAACCAAGGATGGAGGAGGCTGGGGTGTTTATCTGCAAACTTTCCTTCCGTCACTGGTTGAAGACTACTTGTAGGGGAAGTAATTCTCTCGTCTTATGTATGTTAAGAGTGCCCCCCTGCCCCCCACCAGTCCTACTTTGTATAGAGATCAGTGCTAAAAGAATACGGGAGGGGCCTCAACAACAGCCACTATGCCCAGCTAGGCTATAAGCTTCATGAGGACAAGAATCATCTGCCTGTCCTTTTCTTTCCATTGCATGGTTATTATCGGGCATATCATTGAGCAATGCGGTTGCTCAGAAAGTATTTGTTGAGAGGACAGGGGTCGTTGATAATGATGCCATGAAGGGACTCACAGACAGTGAGGGAGAGCGACCTGCCCGCTGATAACTGCAGTAGGATATGTGCTGTTCTCTGGATATTCCCAGGGTGCTGTCAGAGTCTAGGCAGCAAATGCCAGCTCTTTGGAGATGAGGCTAAGGAAGTTTTCACGTAAGAGTGAAAATCTGAGCTGAGTCTTGAAGGAGAATGGATAGGATTTTGTTGACTGGAGAAAGTAGGAGGCAGCATTGGGAGAAAGAATGAGTGGCAGAAACGTTTGCTATTAAAAAAAATTAGTGTTTAGTTACTCTAGATCCTTTCTCCCTCTTGTCCTTACTCTATTCTAGAAATTTCACTTAGTCTGAACTTTTGGCATTCTCTCTGGCGTGCCGTCTTATCCAGGAAGTCAACTTCAGCTTGATGGTCTGAATATGTGTTATTTCACCCTCTTATCCCAACAAACACACAAACAACACAGTGCTTTAAAGTGCTCTTGGCAAAGATAATCTTTTCTTGATCTTTAAAAAGGCAGGTACAGTATATATAGATACATAACAAATATTTTCTTTATGTATTTATTGTTTGTAGGAAATATAACCCTAATCCATCATTTACTAAAACAGGACAGGATTTATTAAATTAGTTCTAGTTTATCAAATATGTACAGATCTTTACATAAATTAATCCCCTTGTTAAATATTTGTGAAATTTATTAAGACTTTGGAGGAACTTTAATAATACCTGATCTGTCCAGCCTAAGTTGGCTTAATATTTCTTTTTTTTTTAACCTAAGGGATTGATGCAACTTTGAGGTGCAGACTCAGGACTCTTGATATATAGATGATAGAAGGCCCATGGAGGTATCAACAGCTGGGGCCTGATAGGCAGGCAAAGAAAGGTGACATCTGGGTACTTTGGGGTGAACCTCTTTGTTCAGTAGGTCTAAAAAGTTCTGATGGTGCTGCTTGGGGACAGTGGGACCTGCCGCTCTGTGATGATGTCCTGAGAGGCAGTGTCAGGGGCGGAACTGGAGCACGTGGATGCCTTTGCTCCTGCTCATTAGTCAGTAACTTATTGAGCCCCTGCCATGTGCCAGGCGTGGGCCCCATCTGGCTTGGAATACAAAATGACCAAGATGTGGGACTAGCCCCCCACAGCAGGAAAGATAGATCTATGTACGTACGTTCTGAATCTTGTCTTCACCATTTACAGCTTCTCTGACTTTGAAATTACCATTTCTTTAGATCTTCATTTCTTTCTGCAGAAAAGTAAGATAAATATACAGAATTACTGGCAATATTAAGTTAAGGCATATGAGAACATAAGGCTGAGGGGTCATTTCTGCCTTCCGGTTATATGCAGTCAGTATGTCAGTCCTGACAATCCGGAGCATCTTTGGAGAATATCCACTTTGTGCTCCACCACCAGTGCTTCCACCTGTCCTGGCCATCATCACCTCTCCTTCTTAGTGATCTCTCTGAACTAATTTTTGTCTTCTTCTAATTCATTCTTAAGGTAACAGCCTTTGTGAATTTTTTTTTTTTTTTTTACAGTTTAAGAGTGATCATGCCAGTTCCTCACTTAGAACTGTGTAATTCCTTCTCATTTCTCTTAGGGCTAAAATCTGATAAGGTCCTGCTTGACATGCCCCCTCTCCCCTGCCTCCCCACTACAGGTGGGCTTAGTGGTTAATGCATGTGCATTTAGACTGCCTGGATTTCCATCCTGGCTCTGCCCACTTTGTGCTGTGGGGTTGTGGGTGTGAGAGATGTAACCTCACTCTAGGCCCTTCCCTCTTCTCTGATTATGTTCTATTGATCCTTAGGTCTCAATTTAAAAGTCATAGATTCCTGGAGGCCTCTCCTGATTTCCTCCACAGACCAGTTTCTTTCTCTACTGTGTGTGCCCATAGCACTTCCTTTACCCCTAGATCTTCCATAATTCACACCACACTGTGATCACCTAAATAATTTCTTTTCTTGAAAAGATTTAAGGTCCTTGAATCAGAGATGCCCTGCATCTTACTCACCATAGTATACTCAGCTCATGGAGGGGGCCGGGGGTTAGCTGGCACTGCATGACCATATTAACAATAAAACATAATTGGCATCATCGACTCGATGGACATGAGTTTGAGCAAATTCTGGGAGACAGTGAAGGACAGGGAAGCCTGGCTTGCTGCAGTCCATGGGGTTGCAGAGAGACAGACACGACTGAGTGGCTGAACAACAGCGATGGCTGAACTATCTGTAACAGTTTAAAGTGCTATAACAGGATGGTTTGTAAAGTATTATGGGAGCCTCCTGAAGGTTTAGCTGTGTACGGAAAAAAACAAAAGTGCCCTGCAAGATACTCAGTCCTCCAGCAGGCTGCCCGAGGCAGGGAGGTGGCAGTAGGGGATTGATTTGATGGTGTTGGTGCTGGGCTGTCTTGTGGTGTCTGTTTCTTCATGCCCAGCAGATTTTAGCAACCTCTTAGACTAAAGCGTGAACTTTCCTAAGAAAATGAAGGCCTTCCGATCCCCTCCAGAGTAGATGGACTCTACCCACACCCCCGCCCCCCAGAACTGGAGCAAAGAATATGCAAATTATTTTAGGCACTTGGACATCATGATTGGAGTCCAGGCTCTAAGAATATTTCATTTCCTGCAAAATTGTATATGAAAAACAGTTTGGGAACAAGGAATTCTTTTGGTCCCAAATTTATATAGTTAGTGTTAGTCACTCATTCATGTCAGACTCTTTGCCACCCTATGGACTGTAGTCTGCTGGGCTCCTCTGTCCATGGGATTCTCCAGGGAAGAATACTGGAATGGGTTGCTATTTCCTCCTCCAGGGGATCTTCCTGACCCAGGATCAAACCTGGGTCTTCCACATTGCAGGTAGATTCTTTACCATCTGAGCCACTAGGAAAGCCAAATATATATATATATATATATGTTTTCAAAGATTTGAATGCAAAGACTCTGTTTGGCCTTTAACACTTCAGTGACCTTAGAACTTTCCACCTTGTAAATTGTCAAAAAATACCTACTCTCTATAAAAGTGCTACACTGCAGTGTATTCTTCAGTGATTCATATAATTGTCTCCAAATTAAATCTGAAGTAAAGAGCAGATGGTTTTGTGTTCACTCTCCTTCCCTCTGTACGTGACTTTACCTGTTGCGATGCAGTAGGCTGGAAGCTTTGCGAGGATGTGGAAGTTTATGCTTTTAGGGAGCCTGAGCTCTCACTGGGGAGCTGGGACATGCACTTCTAAGAGAAAAAAAAAAATCTCAGGAATCCAAGGGTGGAATAATACAGTGTGAAATATGCCTTTTACTCTGGCGGGACATGACAAGGGGAATGACCAGCCCTGACTGCCATTGCTTAAGAAAGTTTGACAGAAGGTGAATTTTGAGCACCTTTGTAGGAATGGAGAGGTGTGGAGATATTCTAGGTGTGGCGAAGGGTCCTGGGAAAGGCACAAAAGTGGGCTGTGTGGGAAGTGAAAGATTGGTAAGCTAATAGGCGGGAGAATCAGATATGAGAGAGTGATTATGGTTGTGGGGTCAAGATCACGGTGTTTGGCAGTCACCCTCCCTGGCAACCTGGGTATGTGGATGACGTCACAGATCTAAGAGTGGAGAAGGCTGATTTTCTTCCAGCCTCTTTTGTTCACTAAACTCTGAGCATCTACTTGATTCCAGACTCCAAGACAGATACCATGATCATAAGGCACCATCCTTACTTTGGAGGAGTCCCATGTTGAGTGGAAGGGACACGGGAATTTAAAGTTACAATGCAGTATGATGCAGACAGAGGTGTGCTGTGTCAAGCCGGGGACTGAGGGACTCTGCAATGACTTCACGGGAGAGGTATTGTGTGGGGGCTGCATCCTAGCCATAAAAAGACATTTCAGGCCAACAATTGGTGTCCCGGGGACTTTGAATTGTGAATGAGCCTCATTCATTCAAGGGGCAAAGCAGTAAGTTCAGGGTAGCTGGAGTTCTCAGGAAAAATGGGCATGGGACATGAAAAAAGGGACATGAGGGGGATGAGGAGTTTATAGCCAGACCAGAGATACTTGGCCTGGACTCTGCAGGCAGAGGGGCTTGTTGGGCCTCTCAACAGGGAAGCAGCATGGTGGCACTTGATTCCAAGACCAGAGTGCTGGTAATGCTGTGAAGGACAGAATGGAGCCAGACGAAACCTGCGGCAGGACTGCAGTTTAGGAAGAAGGGTTTTGTGGTGGTCTCAGTGACAGAGTGACAGTGGCCTTGAAATGGGCCGGGGGCGGGGGGAATGGAGACCAGGTCATTTCTTAAGCCTGGCTTGATGTGGTTTCTACTTTTTCCAGAAAAAAGCTCTTTCGCGTCTGTTTCCATTAATTTTCTAGTGAATGCAAATTCAGGTCCCTTTTCTGCAGTCTTCACCCCTTCCTCCCCTGCAGGAGTTGAAAGCGGCATAACATGGCAATGAATACAATGACTTGCACTCAGGAGAGGCACTGAGGTGGGCTCTTGGCGGTGCCGGCTGGCAGGAGAGGCTAACATTAGCAGTACTTTTGACCTGCTAGGAGGAGCTCTCGGAGACCCATCTTCCCTCGCTTTTCTCTTGGCTCTGGCGGGAGGTGAAGCGGGCGTCCATATCCCTCTGCCCGGACATCCATTCACCCACAAGCTCATTGTGGTCGGGCGTGGACAATGGTTCTGTTTCCAGTGCAGTCGGCAGCCGCTTTTAGGAAGGCTTGAACTTCTCCGTGGTCCTCAGAGGAGGGGGAGATGCATTGGCCTTTGGCTGCCTGGACAAGGCCAGTGCTTTTCCTCTCTAGCTGGGATGAGAGGTTCAAGATGGCAGGACGGCGAGTGCTGTAGAAGTGCTGTGGCAGAGAGAATTAATTGCTCTTGAGGGCATCTGAAAGGCAGCTTGTTTTAAACAGGATCTTAAAAGGTGGTGGCAGGTTATCTTATCTTAGCAGGGGGCGAGGGGAGTGTCCACTGGAGAGGGTGAGACTGCGGAATGGCTCAGCCTGTGGCTGCCTGTGCTGGGACCGCACCCTCTGGTCCTCACCTTCACAGAATCTTCAGAAGAGCTTGCTAATCAGAAGTGAAGTCAAGGAGCCAGGAAACCCTGTTCTAAACTCAGTGTGATGAGATGGGGGCAGAAACAGGGTTGGGCTTGTTCTAGGGTGGAGTTGGAAGCTGCCTCTTTATTTTTTAAATCATCATCATTTGAGGAGAAACTGATATGTCCCTCCTCATCCACCCACGATTCACCTCCCAGCCTAGTGGTGATGAAACGTGGAGGGTAGCTGTTCAAACGCTACCTCTATCTGGGACAAAATGCGTCTCTTGTCTGGCAAGGAGATGGGCATATCTGTCAGCAGCTCCCAGAGCCTCAGCATCAAGTAGGTGATTTTATTGGCAGAAGCCAGGGACCTGAGGGGAGGCTTTCATGGGGCACCTGAGTCGGGATGGGCTTGCCTGGGAAGAGGGCATCTCCAGGTGACCATCTGAGCTTGGGGAGCAGGTGCAGAGAAGGTACGGGAAGGGTAACAGACAGACCTCCCGGTAAAACTTCATCCACTTTTGAATTTTGCTGAGACCCAGCCCAGGTGGCTGAAGTCGTGGTCTGCTAGTGGCTCTATCTGCTTTGGGGCCCATCTGCTGTTTTCCCCAGCACAATGGCCGCCCGTTTGGGGTTGTGACCCAGGAGTCCCCATGGTTATCAACTGGGAGAGCTCAAACTGACACTTGAAAAGCAGCTTTGTTTAGTGTCCTTGACATAACTAACCACATATTAACAACAGGGCCTTGTGGTATTGAGGCTCCCTGTTTGTTCAGAATCTTAATAGGTGGGCTTTGTGCACAGAGATTTCTAGTACTGCTTACCCTGTATTTTAAGTCAAAGTGGATCTTTGTGTGAAGGATTCTCCACCTCCTTTTCCCTTTTGACAAAAGGACGTAAGTGTTTTCACTCACCTTTTGTGACTTACAAGCAGCTGAATGGCACTTGTGGTGTTTGAATGTCATAGAATAGGCATTATCACTGATAGAGAAATGTCCTTTTCCATGTTTCTGAGCACTCCAATGCTTACTATCTTTCTTGTGTGTGTGTGTTCTCTCCCCCTCTTATAAAAGTGCCTGTGAGCAATTCCTGAAAATGTTTCTCCCCCATTTTTTAAAGTATGGATGTACTTGGAATGCTGTGTGGGAATTGCTGCTCCCCTGGGAAACCATTTGTGGTGGTCCCTTCAGCAGAGCCCCAGGCAGAGCTCAGCTGGACGTGTGATAGGAGGTGCAGCACTGCTCTGAGCTGGCTGACGCATTTTAAGAGGAGTCCGAGTCTGGAGGAGTCATAAATAGTTGTGGTAGAGAGAGTGGTGATGCTGTTTGTGGTGATGCTGGGGTCTAAAAATATCAGAGGAGATGCCATTTGTAGTCATGGTCACAGGGCCCATATGACTGGTTTTGTAAGAACGTTTCACTCTGTTTTTCAAAAAGGATTATATTTAAGTAGCTTTAGCTATGAAATTAGTGGCAGTTGGCTCTAAGTCACAGGACTCTTTGGTTGCATGAGGCTTATGTCTTTGGGTTCTCCATTGATGTTATGGAGTCAGGAACTGGGATGGATGTGAAAGTAGAAAGTCATGGTCCCTGAACTTTTTATTTTGGTCAAGTTGTGCAAAAGGAGTTTTGGTGCGAAATGGTGTCTTAGTTCAAAATGGTACCTGGCCAGTAGGTTCTGATATATGTTGTTGTTGTTCGATCGCTCAGCCATGTCCAACTCTTTGTGACCCCATGGACTGCAGCATACCAGGCTTCCCTGTCCTTCACTGTCTCTCAGAGTTTGCTCAAACTCATGTCCATTGAGTTGATGATGTCATCCAACCTTCTCATCCTCTCTCACTCCCTTCTCCTCCTGCCCTCAATTTTTCCCAGCATCAGAGTCTTTTCCAGTGAGTTGGCTCTTTGCATCAGGTGGCCAAAGTATTGGAGCTTCAGCTTCAGTATCAGTACTTCCAATGAATATTCAGGTTTGATTTCCTTTAGATTCTGATATAGTTTTTAGCAAAGATCTACTGAAACATTTATGGACATTAAACATAGAGTGCAGACAGCCAGGTGCCAAAATTTAAGATGAAGCTATACTTTAAGAAGAAGCAGAGTACATCATGAGAAACGCTGGGCTGGATGAAGTATAAGCTGGAAACAAGATTGCTGGGAGAAACATCAATAACCTCATCTCAATATGCAGATGACACCACCCTTATGGCAGAAAGTGAAGAAGAACTTACGAGCCTCTTGATGAAAGTGAAAGAGGAGAGTGAAAAAGTTGGCTTAAAGCTCAACATTCAAAAAACCTTTCCATCTGGGGCAGAAAGCTCAGGACAGGCCACACTCCAGAAAAGCATACAGCCAGTCCCTCTCTACCACTCTGGTCTTCCTGAAAATCACTTTTCAAACAGACATAGAGGCATATAGCTCAACATTCAGAAAACTAAGATCATGGCATCCAGTCCCATCACTTCATGGCAAATAGATGGGGGAACAGTGGAAACAGTGGCTGACTTTATTTTTCTCGGCTCCAAAATCACTGTTGATGGTGATTGCAGCCATGAAATTAAAAGGCGCTTACTCCTTGGAAGGAAAGTTATGACCAATCTAGACAGCATATTAAAAAGCAGAGACATTACTTTGTCAACAAAAGTCTGTCTAGTCAAGGCTATGGTTTTTCCAGTGGTCATGTATGGATGTGAGAGTTGGACTATAAAGAAAGCTGAGTACCGAAGAATTGATGCTTTTGAACTGTGGTGTTGGAGAAGACTCTTGAGAGTCCCTTGGACTGCAAGGAGATCCAACCAGTCCATCCTAAAGGAGATGAGTCCTGGGTGTTCATTGGTAGGACTGATGTTGAAGCTGAAACTCCAATACTTTGGCCACCTGATGGAAAGAGCTGACTCATTTGAAAAGACCCTGATGCTGGGAAAGACTGAAGGCAGGAGGAGAAGGGGATGACAGAGGCTGAGATGGTTGGATGGCATCACCAACTCAATGGACATGGGTTTGGGTGGACTCTGGGAGTAGGTGATGGACAGGGAGGCCTGGCGTGCTTCGGTTCATGGGGTTGCAAAGAGTTGGACACGACTGAGCGACTGAACTGAACTGAACACTAAACATAACAAAGAATGCTGAAATACAGGCAGATGGACAGATTCTTGGCTGCAAGTAACAGAAATGATCTGAACAGTGATAGGAAAGGGCTTTACACCCTCCTCTTTCTCATGGTTCAGAGATGTGAATGTAAATTTCAACCAAAAATTTAGACATTAGAGGAATTGTCTTCCCTCTCATTTTTCCCCACTCCCCACTTGGTTGCATGAGGCTTATGTCTTTGGGTTCTCCATTGGTGTTACGGAGTCAGGAACTGGGATGGATGTGAAAGTAGGAAGTCATGGTCCCTGAACTTTTTATTTTGGTCAAGTTGTGCAAAAGGAGTTTTGGTGCAAAACGTCTTTTTATAACTCCTTGAAATCAGAGAGTCACCAAAAACAACTGAGTAGGAGGTGAAATGAGGGATTGTGGAGGTGCCTTGTGTGTGAAGAACCCAGAAGTGAAATGCTGGAGGGCAGTGCAGAGAGAGGAAAACCTAAGAGAAGCTTGTGGCTAGAAATTGTTGCATTTCATGTACGACATCACTGCAGAGGATCAGAGACTCTGTGGGTTAATGGTTCTCTGTTTTGAAAAACAGAGGTGATCTAGCAGAAGTGAAATCACTGTGAATGGGAATTAAACCTGGAGGTATGCACATTAGCCTGCTCTTTCACTATAGAAATGATTGGGATGAGATTGCCAAACATATCTAGAAAGGAGACTAATGCAAATCACTTTGCCATGTTTTCTGACAAATTCTGAAGGTAGATATGGTTCACTTAGTTCAAGGAAGGCCTATTAAGACACTGTGAATAAAGGAAACCTCAAGGAAATTCATGCTACTAAGAATGATCAATGTCCAGATTCAGGTTTAAAACTCAGGAAATCCTCTGATGCCTTCAATAGAAGCCAGGTCAACATGGGTAAAAGAAAAAGTGCTGTAGGATGAGGTAAAAAGAAAGATGGATAGAGATTGAAAGCTAGAAAAATATCCAAAGTTCTGATAGCAGCATTCAGAGACAAAATGGCATCAGTGAAGAGCACCACATGATATATTTGAAAATCATCTTGTTTTGAAGGGCAAAGGCTGTATAAGAATGCAGGAGAAAGTGGAGAAAAATTGTAAGAGAAAATGATAGAAGTAGAAGACAGATTGGAGGGTCAGCACATGAATAATCGCTGCCTCTGATGTAGGGGGTGGAGTAAATGGAAAGGTGCAAATCCAAAATATATAAATATGTCATGAAAGTCAAATTTTTTTGAACTGAGGAAAAGACTTGTAAGTAGATTTTAAAGACCATTCCAGATAAAACTAATGAAAAGATAACTATACCTAGACATTCTGACAAAAATTTTGTTATAATGATGATGGAAAAAATCATACAAAAGTTCACATAGAAAATTAGATTATCTACATAAAAACAAAAATAAGTTTGGCTTTAGACCTTTTAGCTACATTAAATTTCAGAAAGTAATGAAGAGTCATCTGTAGGATTTTGAGGGAGAATAGGTGTGATCTAAGAATTTAAAGCCTAGACATATTGTCTTTAATATGTGAAGGTAACAGAAAGACAGCCTTGGTTTTACTAGGTTTAGGAAATATACCATGTATATCCATCTTGAAAAATTACTCAAAGTGTTTTGAGAGAGTCCTTAGAGAGAGCAACATTAAAATATGATGATGATGGTGTAATAATAAAGCAAATACACGTGGTGCACTGCTGTAAGACCTTTATTCACATTAACTGATACACATTTTATATTGCATTATGAAGTATGTACTATTGATATGCCCATTTTTACAGATGAGGAGCTGAGGGGCAGAGAAGTTAAATAACTTAACCCAGAGTTACATGACCAGTATTTGGACCCAGGAATTCTGGTGCCAGAGTCCTTCATCTTCATGTTCTGTTATCATCCTGTGACAAAAGGCTGAGTCAGCTCTGAAATTGTTTAAGTTATAGATAGGCATACATTACTTTTTTATGTGTGATTATAAAATGAATGAAAATGTCTTATTCTTAAAGGATATAAAATATAAACACGATATGAAATCATTATAATAATCTAGGATTAAAACCTTAGAGAATATAATTGAATATCAAGACATCTGTTATGATTACTCTCTCTTTTAGCATTTTAAGAAATCACAACTCCCTTCTTGGGTCCTAAATTTATGGTCTTAAATATGAGGAGCTCCAAAGATACTTTTTCGTTCTTAAAGCTGACAGTTAGAAACACATGCTTCAGAGTGCTCTTGAAAAAATGTAAGATAACAAATACTAGAGATAAGAACTAGAAAAGTAAATAAATATAAAGCAAGTGTCTATATAAGGAAGCAAAAAAAAAAAAACCCGTAAAACGAAAGATGTAGAACCAAGTATATCAGTAAAACATCCATCTATCTATTTATAAATGTGTTAAGCCTGTCTGTGATAAAGAATCTCAGAATGGGTCTTAAAGTATAATTCACATGAGACATATCTGTAAAAAAAAAATGAAAAAAAAATGATATAAGATGGCTAAAAATGAATGAATGGGCATAGATATATCAGAAAGGTGCTAACAGAAAAGCAAAAAAAAAAAAAATGTCTATATATATGCTTAATACTAAAATAGAATTAAAAATCATAAAATAAAGATGCTTACTTTCAATGACATGTTGGAGCTGGCACGTGCTGGCCTATGTGAGCCTACTTATGTCCATCTTATCCCAATTCTCAGTTTAGTTGGGATTTATTCTTATATCAGTAACATGAAATGAGCCCATGGTGGGAGCATTTACACCACAGTCGGCAAAAGCTACAAATCACAGTTTAAAAGTTTTTTCTTCAGAGACCCTCTTTACCACAACTCTACTTGTTACTTTGTATTGGTAAAGAGTAAAATTCACAAGGGAGATATGCATCATGTATTGAAATATATAGAGTAAAATTGCTGGAAATACATAAGGAAATCAACAGAAAAACAGTTCAACAGGCAGCTTCCATGTTTATCTCTCATTCTTTTGATAGAATGAGTCTGCAAACAATAAATATGTAGAGAATTTGAATTATATAGAGAATTAAGTTGATTTAGTAAATACATATTTACTGAACAGTATTATATGTTAGTTCTTTTTTAGCATCCATGCAATTTCTAAACTTCAACCAAAAGCCTTAACAAATTCCAAAAAGCTCCAAAAGGTAAATGTTATAGGCTTTTTTCTTGGTTGCACTGTAAAAAACTTAGAAATTACTAACAAAAGTTTAACTTAAGAAAAAGTTAAATATACTTAACCACTTGGTAGTTTGCCCCAAACAGACAATGAAAAGCAACCGTTAAGCCTCCAATCAAACCAAAAAATAAGAAAACAATACAATTCTCCCTAACAGTGTCTAAAATAATAATAGAATATTAAAATTTCATTTGCATATAATTTGGAAAATAATGTCAAGAACATTACATATCCGAACTTGTTAGATGCAACCAAAGCAGTGACAGAATTAAACTTCATTGTCTTAAGTGCTTCAGTATTAAAAAATTTAATGTACCTAAGTTAATTATATTTTAGCTTAAGAAATCAGAAATAGAGTTCAAAAAACTATCCCAAGGAAAGCAAGTTGAGAGAATTCAATGCAGAAGCAGAGATTTATAAATTTTTTAACAGTTATAAAGTGGTATAGTTGGTAAATAAATTAAAATTCTAAGCTTTTGACAAGACTAAAAAGTTATTAAAACTGAAGTGGGTAGCCTTTCCCTTCTTCAGGGGATCTTCTCAACCCAGGGATCAAACCCAGGTCTCCCACATTGCAGGTGGATTCTTTACCAGCTGAGCCACAAGGGAAGCCCATATTAAAACTTCGAAAATATAATAAAGAAACAACTCATAATGTAGGAATCAAAATGGGGTATAGCTAAATATGTAGAAAAAATTTTTTAAATTTTGAGAGACTACTAGCTAAATTTCTGTATTACTAATTGTAAAAGTTCTGTCAAGATAAATCTGAATAAACTCATGACCAGAAAAGTTGAAACAGTCTACGTTAAGAAAGGGGTCAAGGTCTTTTCTGTCGATTGTTTTCAAGCTATTAAAAAATAGATGGTTCCTGGTCCTTTAAAATTACTTCTAATCATAAGAACAGTTTAAAAGTTTGTTATTTTATTTCCAGAGTGAGAATAATCTCATATCATATCCTGACAAAAATAGCAACCAAAATTAGTAATCTATTTCTTTGAGAATATACCCAATCATGAACATATATGATGAATACATAAAAGTAATATGTGATATATTAGAAAATAAAATTTGCTAAAAACAAAATGAAATACCAGCAAGCAAAAAAAAAAAAATAGATTATGGCCAAGAATTTTCATTCTAGTGTTATAGGAATGTTCCACATTAAGAAGCCTCTTGATATAATTATGCACAATAGCTCAGAAATTGAAAAAAAACCCTCTCACATCATTTTAATGAATGGCAAGAAAGCCTTTTGATAAAATGAAACAACTCTTCCCAAGAATATAAATGTGTTTTCATGCTGAAGATTCCTTACTTTATATCTACATTTAGCATCATAAATAATGTTACAACGCTTGAGGGAGGTCCATTTACCTCATTTCTAACCCCAGGAAACTGAGTTAAGGCCAAGGCTTCCAAGTCTCGCACAAGTCACCCTGTAGTGGTTCATGGTCCTGAGAGTCTCTAAGGAAAGGCCGCTGTTCACTCAGTCACTCTCTTGGTGTGTGGGGCTCTAGGGGCTTCCTGCCCTCTTCACCCGGTCACTGTGCACTGTCCACTTACATCCGTCCCAAGTGTCTTCTGAGAGCCCGTTCTGTTCCTCCGGGCACTTCTCCCCAGCCTCAGGCAGGACCAATTTCAGTTTCAGACTCTCTGTTTCAAGAAGGAGACCCATGCAGTCCACGTGAGCCAAAGGGCAGAGAGGGAGACTCGAGAACACTTCTGAGTTGGGACTAAGTCGCCGGCCAGAGCACTTCCTGAGTGTGCTATTTCTCTGTTGCAGGTCACCTGTTTTCTTTCTGAGGATGTCTGTGCTTTTTCTGTATGACTGCTTTAGAGCTGGTTTGCCAGGATTCAAATCCCAGCCCTGCCACTTACCAGTGACATGACCTTGGACCAGGCAGTTAACTTTTCTGTGCTTCAATTTCTTGATCTTCAGAATGGGGATGATAATAGTGCTTCATAGGCTTGTGCTGAGGATTAATTGAGTTAATACATGTAACAGACTGAGAGCCTTGGTTGGCACATTGTAAGTGCTCAATGGCAGTCCCTACCATGCTCACACATGCGTGGTGCTGACCACGTGCCAGACACTGATAGAGAAGTGAGTAAGTAACCCAAGGTAACGCTGCTAGAATAAGGATGAACCAGGATTCAAACCTGAGCAGTGGTTCCAGAGTCCACACACTTGACCACTTTCCTTCGTGGTTCTTTTAGTTTCTCTGCTTCATATTAATAGTTCCTGCTTCTGTGTAACTGTAATTGGCTTAGATCTAATGGCCCTGCTGGTCCCTCATGGCTTCTCTCTTTAGGCGTAGTTTCTGCGTTTGGCTTCACCACCAACTGCCCAGGTTCTCTCTAATCTGAGAGAAAGAGGGAGGGAGGGAGAGAGAGAGAACTTGAGATTACTGATCCAGCTCCTCTTTTGTGTCTGGCCGTGTGGTAAGTTGTTGGCTGTGCCCTGCACCTGTTATCCTTGGATTATTGCCCCTGCCCTTCCACTGAGCTGGGGTTTGGAGAAGAGTAGAAAGTTACTGCTTCAACTGTGATAGAAACTGGAGCGAATTCTCTTAGAAGGGGATCTGAGGGCAAGATGGAGCCATGATTGACCTGCTGAATACCCTGCAGTAAAGGCTCTTGACCCTGCTGTTCTTTCTTCTGAAAAGGGACCTCCTGGTTTTGGACCTGGTTTTGAATGGGTGAGTAACAATGGCCTTAGGAAATAGTTTTTGTACATGGAAGGAGGCTGCTAATGTGTCTTCAGAATTTTAAAGCATGGTTGTAATGGAAACTTAAGTTTTAGTGAGCCACTTATGCCAGATGAGATTAGATATTTGCAGAAGCAACACCATTTCTTAATGGATCAGAGATGCAGTGATTGTCCAGACTCTCTTACCATGCACCAAGCTGTATTCTCAGAAAAGACATGTCTAGCATTAAGCAACATTATTTAAGGTTCATGTAACCTTTCATTCAGTCACTCATTCCACATCTATGGGGCACCCACCAGTCCAAGGGGTATAAGACAGCCCCAGTGACTGGTGCAAGCGGTTCACCGAAAAAGGAGCCAGAAAATATACACCTATTCCTTTTTATTCAGCCCAATCTGAGAGTGAGAGATCCGAATCTTAATACCTGGTGATTATTATTGGTCATCAATATGATGACTAGTAATTAGTTATGAATAGTGTGGCTTCAAAGCTGTAACTCAACAACCATGTGGCCTTAGATCACTCCCTTATATTTAAAAGGGAATAATAATTTTTTGTAAGGATTAGAGATAATTGATACCTGGCTTGGTGCCTGGGTGCTATTACTTTTAGGCAACATTTTCCCTGGAGTAAAAAGTGCCAATCCATTCTATTCCTTTTGCTCTTACTTTGTGTTCATTAAGCGACTTTCTGACATGTAATTCACTCTTCTGAAGCAATCGTTCCAGGAGAGAGTGTTTTGAATGAGCAATGTGAATTATCCTTTAAGACATATTTCCCCTAGTAAATTGATAAATCAATGAACACATTAGCGTTCTGGTTGGCAAATTAGGTTTCTGTTAATTTGGTTACAGGAGTAACTTCCCCAAGTATGACCTATTCTAAGTGAATAGGTACAATCATGTTTTGAGATTCCAAAATCTGAGGACTTGAGTGGTAACTAACACTTGCCGGGTGCCACCTACTCATCAGGCCAATCTGGGCAGGGAGTGGTCTGATACTGGAACTGCTACCTGAAAAGGGCCATTCACTTGGTGATGTTGTGTGAGCTGGTTGAAATGGAGCCACCCTAGGAACAGATGCCCAGATCAGGCCTCTTGTATTGATCATGTAAGAGTAAAATTGTCCTGAACTTAGGTGGTAAGTTAGTGGGCGTGGAAAGACAGAAATGGACATGTGATGAAATTGAAAAAGATTTGCTAGAGTTGATGGTCATAATTTTGTGAAAATTTTACCTTTAGCAGTTATCCATGTCAATCCTGAGAAAGTAGGTGATGAGCTTGGTTCTGTCTCTGGTACCTGTGGTCCCATCCACCGTTCGGGGCCCTGGTGGACACACTGCATTGCCGGCCTCTTGAATGGTTCTATTATAGCCTCAAGTGTTTTGCTAAAACACGTTGTACAATAGCTGTCTCAAGTACGCCCAGGCATGGCTTGAGCTATGGGTACATGCGCTGGGTGTATTAATCAAGTTTAATAGATCCCAATGTTTGAAACAATGCCTTAAATTTTTTTTTCCCAGTGACTGCACAGAAGTGTGGCATTGTACAGCAAATAAAAGTGTTGCTACAATGCCTGTAAATCAGAGCTTTAAACTATGTTTCAATTATCCTTCTATTATCCAGCTGGTATTTAAGCATGTTTATTATTCAAATCAGCAGCGAATGTGCTGCTGTTGTGTAAACAACTGTCACTTGCTGAAACAATGATTAGAAGGCACCATCCCTTTCAGGTGTACTTAGGAGTACTTATACCCCAGCCACTTGTATTTAAATATCATGTAAACACAATGCTTGAGTGACTACTCTCACTCCTGTTCCCAATGCCTCATGCCAATTCTATTACATTAAGAGGGAAATCTATTAAATTTTTCATTTATACACATCCGTACACTGTTTTTACCCATTGTATCATTAAGGCTTAGATTAATATAATAGATATGCTGAGAGATACAGTGTGCATTGAAAATGCCCGTGCAAAATAAAAGCAATTTCTCTGCATTATTTGGGGGTGTTAGAAAGCTTTTGTGAAAACAATGCAAAGAAAATTATTTTCTGAATAAAAAGCATGACATGGAGAAAAGAAAAATTTAGCCCCCAGAAAGAGCAATCTTGAACCTTTATTAGCTCCATTACCAATTCAGCATATAAAAAAGTAGAGAGTCAGAAAATAGGATTAAATAGAATTAATGTGTCTCTTTTGAAGGTTTTCTGCTATCACTGGGAAGGTGTGTGTTTGTGTGTGTATCGGGATTGGGTTTATGGCTGGTGGTTGTTGGGGAAAGCTTAGAATTGCTGCTAGGCTGTGTTCCCAATGAATTTATCTTTTTTTTCTTATGCCTCGGTTTCCACATGTAAACCAGGAGGACAAAGTTTTGAGTACAAGGGCATTAAAAATGGGGAGGAGACAAAATCTAATCAAATGATTGATATACCAGGGATTTTGTGTTACCTGAAGTATGTTTGGGGGGCTTAGTAAATTCTTATTGATTGAGTTCAGTTGTGTGTGTATGTGTGTCTGACTTTTTGCAACTGCATGGACTGTAGCTTCCAGGTTCTCTGTCCATAGGATTTCCAGGCAAGAATACTGGAATGGGTAGCCATTACCTCCTCCAGGGGATCTTTCCAACCTCGGGATTGAACCCATGTATCCTGTGTCTCCTACTTTGGCAGGCGAATTCTTTACCATTGAGTTCAGTTGCTAACCTGAAAATATTATCCAAATGTTTAGAGAACCAAAGACAAAAGAGGGTGCATGCAAGAGAGAAGGGAGTAATGTTAAGATTTGGGATTCGAATTGTACACTCACCAAATTCTTAGCAAAACCTCTCAAGTGGATTATAAAAGACTTCATCCTTGGAGGTAATGTGAATAATGTCCAAAATGCTGCCTTCTTTTTTTTTATTTTGTTTAAAAAAATTTTTTTTTAAATTTTATATTGGAGTATAGTTGATTTACAGTGTTGTGTTAGTTTCAGGTATACAGCAGATTGATTCAGTTATGCATATAGATACATCTATTCCTTTTCAGATTCTTCTCCCATGTAGGTTATTACAGAGTATTGTATAGAGGTCCCTGTGCTGTACAAGTTGGTCCTTGTTGATTATCTAATATAGTAGTGTTTATATATTAGTACAGACCTCCTAATTTATCCCTCCCCCTACCTTTTCTCTTTGGTAACCATAAGTTTGTTTTCTAAGTCTGTGAGTCTGTTTCTGTTTTGTTGAAGTTCATGTGTATCATTTTTTAAATGCCACATATAAGTGATGTCATATGATATTTGTCCTCCTCTGTCTGGCTTACCTCCCTTAGTATGATAATCTCTAGGTCCACCCATGTTGCTGTAAATGGCATTATTTCATTCTTTTTTATGGCTGAGTACTATTCCTTTGTATATATATACCACATCTTCTTTATCCAGTCATCTGTTGATGGACATTTAGGTTACTTCCCTGTCTTGGCTGTTGCAAATAGTGATCAGTGAATATTGGGGTTCATGTATCTTTTCAAATTATGTCTTTATCCACCTCTTGGTTAGGATTGGGATTGCTGGATCATATGGTAGTTCTGCTTTTAGACTTTTAATGAGCCTCTGTACTGTTCTCTATAGTGGCTATAAAAGTTTACATTCCCACCAACAGTATAGGAGGGTTTCCTTTTCTTCACTCTCTTCAGCATTTACTGTTTGTAGACTTTTTGTTGATGGCCGTTTTCACTGAAGTGAGATGATAACTAATTGTAGTTTTGATTTGCATTTCTCTGAAACTCCAATACTTAGGCCACCTGATCAGATGTGAAGAGCTGACTCACTGGAAAAGACCCTGATGCTGGGAAAGACTGAGGGCAGGAGGAGAATGGGGCAACAGAGGATGAGATGGTTGGATGGCATCACCGACTCAACGGACATGAGTTTGAACAAATTCTGGGAGACAGTGAAGGACAGGGAAGTCTGGTGTGCTGCAGTTCATGGGGTCACGACGAGTACGACTTACAGACTGAACAACAACAATAATTAGTGATGTTGAGCATCTTTTTCATGTGCCTATTGGCCATCTGTATGTCTTCCTTGGAGAAATGTCTACTTAGATCTTCTGCCCATTTTTGATTAGGTTGTTTAATTTTTGATATTGAGCTGCATGAGCTGTTTGTATATTTTGGGGATTAATCCCTTGTTGGTTGCATTGTTTGCAAATATTTTCTCCTATTCTGTGGGTTGTCTTCTTGTCTTATTTATGCTTTCCTTTGCTGTGTGTGTGTTGCCATCTTAATTGATTTCAAAATGCAATAAATTCCTAGTTCCTTAGAATCTGTAATATATAGGGTAACCATATAATTTATCATGCAACTCGGGACATTTTGAGAGTGAGTTGCAGTTATGCCAGCACATCAGATATAAACCAACACTGTCCTGAGCAAACCTGTATATATCATTGCCCTAAAATCACATGGCTAAAAATCTGCCTAAGACTTAGAGCAAGGAAACAGAATGAAAAGATAGTGAGTCAAGGGTCTGACTGTACTTTTCTTTGGAGGTTGGTTATTGTTTTATCTTTTAGGGAAAGCAATTTTTTTTTTTTTTTGGAATTAGAACACATAAAGGCAAGCAAACTCAGCTTTCAGAAAACACAATAAGCACAAGACCACTCTTACACATTAGATAAATTAGGCATCAGTTACTCACTTTTCAAAATAACCTTTCCATAATGAAAAGATTCTTAGCTAGCAGCCTATTCTTGTATGTGATCTGATTTACTCAAGTCTTGCCTAGGGAATATCTGTTGTACAAATGTGAAGTCTTTACACCAAGTGCAAGTATTAGTTACTCAATCACGTCCAACTCTTTTTGAACCCATGGACTGTAGCCGGCCAGGCTCCGCTATCCATGGAATTCTCTAGGCACGAATCCTGGAGTGAGTAGCCATTTCCTTTTCCAGGGGATCTTCCCAACCCAGGGATTGAACCCAGCTCTCCTGCATTGC
Organism: Giraffa tippelskirchi; assembly: GCF_054371585.1. Lineage (NCBI taxonomy): Eukaryota > Metazoa > Chordata > Mammalia > Artiodactyla > Giraffidae > Giraffa > Giraffa tippelskirchi. Next base: position 10,515,284 of record NC_137279.1, read on the forward strand.
AGGCAGATTATTTACCATCTGAATCACCAGGGAAGCCCCTTTATACTAAACACAACTTTAATTTCTTAGCAGGGACTTGGGCTCAGTCAACAAAGTCAAATGACGATGCCTGGGATCAGTATTTATGGTTATCAAACCAATAAATATCAATCCTTAGGTATTAAATGGTAGGTAAGATGTTGGTTAATGAATTTTATAATTTTCTCCCCTGCAACAGCACCTGGAGACTACAAACTTTAATACTAGCATACTAAAACCATTTTTATCTCTTGGATAACCAGTTTTTATGCTAATGTCCCATGCTTCCTACAGCCATTTTAAGTTCTTTTATTATGTTCATGGATGTATTTTATTGAAGCATGTGTTCTGAAAATTTTTTTCATTGGTGGAAGAAGAATATCAGTAAGTTTGTTGTTTTATATTTTCATCCAGTAGCTGAATATCTGATCTCTTTCCCATCAGGGCAGACTGATTGTCACAGTTCTGCTTCTAGTATCTTGAATTGCCTGTTACCCAAGGACTTCTTGACTCCCTGCTTACAGTAGGGTGCTAATTCATTTCCTGCAGGGCTAATTGCCGAGGTGACAGGAACAGCATTATTAAGCCTCTTGGTATAATGCTCAGCACCCTTCAATTATCTGCTCTGTCAGATCCTAAGCCCCTTCCGTTACCTGATCTGTCTGCATCTGTCCATAAGCAAGTTTCCATGGTACTTCCTAGTGCCAGTCACCAGATCCTGAATACCTACAACAAACCCTTCAGTGTCCTTGACTGCCTGACTTTTTTTTACCCCAAAGTTAGGCACACGTTTATCTTTGTTATTTAAGCTCATTTAATGGAGATAAGTACAGTGTAGTTTGCTTTTGTTATTGATGGAACGCTGATAGGGTTTCTGCTGAGGTCTATTCTTTTCTTAAAATTTAAAGTTATTTATTTTTAATTGGAGGATAATTGCTTTACAATATTGTGTTGGTTTCTGCCATGTATCAACATGAATCAGCCATATGTATATGTATGTCTCCTCCCTCTTAAACCTCCCTCCCACCTCCCATCCCATCCCACCTCTCTGGCTTGTCCCAGAGCACCTGATTTGAGCTCCCTGAGTCACATAGCAAATTTCCATTGGCTATTTAATTTTATATAACGTAATGTGTATGTTTCAGTGCTGCTCTCTCAATTCATCCCATCCTCTCCTTCCCCCCAACCCCCACTCCATGTCCACAAGCCTGTTCTCTATGTCTGCATCTCCACTGCTGCCTGCAAATAGGTTCACCAGTAACCATTTTTCTACATTCCATATATATGCATTAATATATGATACTTGTTTTTCTCTTTCTGACTTCACTCTATAGTAGGCTCTAGGTTCATCCACCTTATTAGAACTGAGTCAGATGCGTTCCTTTTTACGGCCAAGTAATATTCCATTGTATATATCTACTACAACTTTATCCATTCATCTGTTGGTGGACATCTAGGTTGCTTCTATGTCCTAGCTATCGTAAATAGTGCCATGGTGAAGGCACATTGGGGTAGATGTGCCTTTTTCAGTTATTGTTAGAAGGAACATGTGTGTGTTAGTCACTCAGTCATGTCTGAAGCTTTGGGACCCTGCAGACTATATCCCACTAGGCTCCTCTGTCCATGGGACTCTCCAGGCAAGAATACTGGAGTGGGTTGCCGTTCCCTTCTCCAGGGGGTCTTCCAGACCCAGGGCTCAAACCCGGGTTTCTTGTATTGCAGGCAGATTCTTTACCATCTGAGCCAGAAGGAAAGCCCATAGAAGGAACATACCTCAACATAATAAAGGCTGTAAACAACCAACCCACTGCTGAGGTCTGCTCTGCACTCCCAAACCTAATGTTGTGTAAACGCAGGGTTTACTGGCCAAATCATAGACGTCAATAAGGATAATTATAAAAATAGTCTAGGCAACATAAATTGTGGCTGCCAGTTATTCTGTGGCTCCCTCTTCAATGGAGTATGGTGACTCTGTGGGTCTTGTTTACCCATCCTTCACGGTCTTCCGTTCAGGTCCTGTTTTCTCTGGAAAAACATTTTCAACTGTTCTGACCCCACCCAGTTCTTTCTTGAATGTATAGGATCCAGAGGTTATAATGATCAATTCTTGTACTTCACCATATTCTACTGTTATTTGATGCCGTTTCCCAGACATATTTACAAGCTTATTTGGGTAAGGGGAGGGTATCTTTCACTTCTACGAATGCTCTAGTGGCTAGTACAGGGCTGAGGTCATAGGCTACAGTAATGTAGCCAATATTGATTAAGTACTTACAGTTTTGGAGGGAAATACTATAAAAAACACATTCCCTGCCATCAGAAGGGTTTCAATATAGGATAAATCCAGTGACATGAGAAAAGAGGCTGTATTTTAAACTCATATAGTTAGGCTTCAAAGGAATAACATAGTCATGGAAAATGGAGCTATGAGAAGATATAATTCAAGAAAAACCTTCAGTTGAAAAATAATGTTGGGGAATGTCATTTTTTTAAGAAATATGAATAGCTTACTAGCCTGGCAGAGATGGTCCAAATCTGGAGGAGCTTTTCTCCTGAAAGACTCTGAGCTTCTATGTGGAAGCTGTGTGGCTTTGGGAGTGACAGGCTGTTCAGGAGCATTAGAGAGCCTGAGGCTAGACAGTGGCATTTTTGCAGAGGACACTGGTGGAGGATAGGGGAGGAGGGTACTGTGGAAGAACAAGCCAACTTGTGCACATCACCTTGGGGTTGCCCAGAAGTAACTAGTGAGCTTTTGACAGTGGAATTCCTTTATTCCTCTGCTCTGAATCCTCAACAGTAATTCATTCCTTTTGGAAAAAAAAAAAAAGCCAAACCTTTAAAATGGCTTTTGAGGCCCTTGTTACCCCTATGACATCATCTACTCTTTCTCATGACTGCCTTACTTTTTCCTCAAATAAGCTAGATACTTGCTGCCTCAGGGCCTTTGCACTGGCTGTTGCCCATGCCTGGATTTCCTCCTGGCTGACCACTCTCACCCCCTTCCAGCCTTTGTTTAAAGGTCACCTATTCAAGGAGGTTACTCTTGCCTGGAGAATCCCACGGACAGAGGAGCCTGGTAGGCTGCAGTCCGTGGGGTTGCGAAGAGTCGGACACGACTAAGCAACTTCACTTTCACTTTTCACTTTCACGCCTTGGAGAAGGAAATGGCAACCCACTCCAGTGTTCTTGCCTGGAGAATCCCAGGGATGGCAGAGCCTGGTGGGCTGCTGTCTATGGGGATGCACAGAGTCGAACACGACTGAAGCTACTTAGCAGCAGCAGCAGCATTCAAGGAGGTGTCCCTTCACTACTTTTCCTCTCACCCAGCACTCCTTATTCCCCTTCTCTTGCTCTATCTTTTCCCATGCACTTGGCACCTTCTAATATATTTTATAACTTGCTTGATTTTTTTGACTTTCAGTCTTTCTACTTACAGAATATAAACTCTATAAGAGAACGGAATTGCACCCATTTATTTTCTAATATTCTCCTGTACCAAGATCGCTGCCCATTATACGCTCAATAAGTCTTTATTGAATGAGTAAATGAATAGGAGGGCCTGTAGGAATAATCACCTTTTTATGTGACCCTGATTCATTTGCACTCTTAGCTGATTATGCTTGGGACATTCATACTACAATTGGAATCAGACTCTATCTTCATTTCTGGTTGATTTTTAAAGTTATGTCTTAAGGCTCCATTAAAAAATATCTCTATTCCTTAATGTCTCTGGAAGTAATCCATGGTCTATAAACCAACATTTCAATGCCCAGCGGAAGAACCTGGCAAGGAACTTGAGAGTGAATGACTTTATATAAAGGAAGAAATACCTACATCACTTGAACAATTGCTTCCTCCATATTTGGAGCCAAGTAAGTCAACCTTTAGGGAAATAATTCTTGTCTCAATTTAGGGTTTTGTATAAACTGAGAAGACAGCTCATTCTCAGTGGCTATAACTAAGTCAGACAACTCCAGCAGCCTGCTACTTAAGAAACTGTTAATGGCTAGCTTATTAGACTATTAGTAACTGCTTTAGCCCATTAGTAGACATTTAAGTGGTACAAACTGCTGGAAGTTCCAGCAGGGTGAGGCAAATATCTATATAAAGTCAGGCTTCCTTATATGGTGTTTACTTGTAATGAAGCACACCTGTACTTCATTTCCCATCTAGGGTGGCATTTTGAGGGCAATAATTTGGAAAGGGTGGTTTTGTACTTGGAAGCTGTAAACAGTTGCTGATGACCTGACCATTGGCCATGCACCTCTAATTGCCACCGCCTCCCTCTGCCAACTACTTCTAGTGATGTAGGAATTAACTGAAAACCCTGGGGATTAGAAGAAATGTGCCCAAACCTGGAGGGGTGGCCCGTGTGCAGACTGCAAGGAGTTAGTTAGCCTGCTGTGAGTCTTGATTTGTTCTGTTCCTGCAGTAGATAGCATAATGGCCCCTCCCAAAGATGATGATATCTGAATTCCTGGAACCTGGGAATACGTTACTTTACATGGCAAAAGGGAATTTGCAGAAGTGATTAAGACCCTTGAGATGGGGAGATCAGCCTGTCTCATCCAGATGGACCTGATGTAATCACAGAGGTCCTTAAGTGTGGAAGAGGGAGGCAGAAGAGGAGGTTAGAATGATGCTGTGTGAGAAGACCTCTTATACTTGAAGATGGAGGAAGAGATCCATGAGCCATGGACTGTGGGCAGCCTACAGAGGCTGGAGAAGACAAGGGAAAGGATTCTTTTTGTAGAACCTGCTGAAAGGAACACAGTCCTGCTAACCCTTTACCTTGGCCCAGTGAGACAAACTTCCAACTTCTGACACTGAAGTTGTAAGATACTACGTTTGTCTTGTGTTCACTCATCACATTTATGGAAATGTGTTGCAACAGCAGTAGGAAACTGAGCAGTACCCCAGGTGGTCAGTAGACTTGATGGCAGGGTAGCTAAAGAGACAGAGGACCTAATACCTTTTCTTAAGGCATTGGATTGGCAAAAAATCAACACATAAGACAAGTTTCCATGGGGTTGCAAAGAATTGGACATGACTGAGCGACTGAGCTGAACGTACTGAAGACAAGTTTTCTATAACAATATTTGGAAGGTTCAAACTTTAACCTTAACCCCATTCATTTTCTTTAATTATAGTTGCAGTATAAAACATAGTGATTCAATATTTTTATGTTTTTGAATTTATTTTTTAATTGGAGGATAATTGCTTCAAGAAAATTAGAGATACCAAGAGAACATTTCATGTAAAGATGGGCTCAATAAAGGACAGAAATGGTAGGGACCTAACAGAAGCAGAAGATATTAAGAAGAGGTGGCAAGAATACACAGAAGAACTGTACAAAAAAGATCTTCACGACCCAGATAATCACGATGGTGTGATCACTCATCTAGAGCCAGACATCCTGGAATGTGAAGTCAAGTGGGCCTTAGAAAGCATCACTATGAACAAAGCTAGTGGAGGTGATGGAATTCCAGTAGAGCTATTTCAAATCCTAAAAGATGATGCTGTGAAAGTGATGCACTCAATATGCCAGCAAATCTGGAAAACTCAGCAGTGGCCACAGGACAGGAAAAGGTCAGTTTTCATTCCAATCCCAAAGAAAGGCAGTGCCAAAGAATGCTCAAACTACCGCACAATTGCACTCATCTCACACGCTAGTAAAGTAATGCTCAAAATTCTCCAAGCCAGGCTTCAGCAATACGTGAACCACGAACTTTCAGATGTTCAAGCTGCATTTAGAAAAGGCAGAGGAACAAGAGATCAAATTGCCAACATTTGTTGGATCATCAAAAAAGCAAGAGAGTTCCAGAAAAACATCTATTTCTGCTTTATTGACTATGCCAAAGCCTTTGACTGTGTGGATCACAACAAACTCTGGAAAATTCTGAAAGAGATGGGAATATCAGACCACCTGACCTGCCTCTTGAGAAACCTGTATGCAGGTCAGGAAGCAACAGTTAGAACTGGACATGGAACAACAGACTGGTTCCAAATAGGAAAAGGAGTATGTCAAGGCTGTAGATTGTCACCCTACTTATTTAACTTATATGCAGAGTACATCATGAGAAATGCTGGGCTGGAGGAAGCACAAGCTGGAATCAAGATTGCCAGGAGAAATATCAATAACCTCAGATATGCAGATGACACCACACTTATGGCAGAAAGTGAAGAAGAACTAAAGAGCCTCTTGATGAAAGTCAAAGAGGAGAGTGAAAAAGTTGGCTTAAAGCTCATCATTCAGAAAATGAAGATCATGGCACCCGTCCCATCACTTCATGGGGAATAGATGGGAAAACAGTGGAAACAGTGGCTGTCTTTACTTTTCTGGGCTCCAAAATCACTGCAGATGGTGACTGCAGCCACGAAATTAAAAGACGCTTACTCCTTGGAAGAAAAGTTATGACCAACGTAGATAGAATATTAAAAAGCAGAGACATTACTTTGTCAAGAAAGTCCGTCTAGTCAAAGCTATGGTTTTTCCAATGGTCATGTATGGATGTGAGAGTTGGACTATATATATATATATAAAGAAAGCTGAGCACCAAAGAATTGATGCTTTTGAACTGTGGTGTTGGAGAAGACTCTTGAGAGTCCCTTGGACTGCAAGGAGATCCAATCAGTCCATCCTAAAGGAGATCAGTCCTGAATATTCATTGGAAGGACTGATGTTGAAGCTGAAACTCCAATACTTTGGCCACCTGATGTGAAGAGTTGACTCCTTTGAAAAGACTGATGCTGGGAAAGATTGAGGGCAGGAGGAGAAGGGGACAACAGAGGCTGAGATGGTTGGATGGCATCACCGACTCAATGGACATGCGTTTGAGTGGACTCTGGGAGTTGGTGATGGACAGGGAGGCCTGGCGTGCTGCAGTTCATGAGGTTGCGAAGAGTCGAACACAGCTGAGCAACTGAACTGAACTGATTTGCTTTATAATGTTGTGTTTGTTTTTGTCATACATCAGTGTGAATCAGCCATAAGTAGATAGTGATTCAATATTTCTTTTACATCTTTTAAAAATTAAAAAAAAATTTTTGTTTTTTTAATTTGCATTGTGATATCGTATTTTTAATGATTATATTCCATTTAAAATTATTGAAAAATACCGGCTGTAATTCCCTGTGCTGTACAATATATCCTTGTATTTTATTTATTTTATACATAGTAAAAGTTTGTGCCTCTTAAACCCTTACCCTTATCGTGCCTCTCCTCCATTCCTCTCCCCACTGGGAACTCATTTCTTCCTATGTTGCTTTCAGTTCAGTTCACTTCAGTCGCTCAGTCGTGTCCCACTCTTTGCGACCCCGTGAACTGCAGCACGCCAGGCCTCTCTGTCCATCACCAACTCCTGGAGTCTCCCCAAACCCATGTCCATCGAGTCAGTGATGCCATCCAACCATCTCATCCTCTGTCGTCCCCTTCTCCTCCTGCCCCCAATCCTTCCCGGCATGAGGGTCTTTTCCAGTGAGTCAACTCTTCATATCAGGTGGCCAAAGTATTGGAATTTCAGCTTCAACTTCAGTCCTTCCAGTGAACACCCAGGACTGATCTCCTTTAGGATGGAATGATTGGATCTCCTTGCAGTCCAAGGGACTCTGAAGAGTCTTCTCCAACACCACAGTTCAAAGCATCAATTCTGCGGCGCTCAGCTTTCTTCACCGTCCAACTCTCACATCCATACATGACCACTGGAAAAACCATAGCCTTGACTAGATGGACTTTTGTTGGTAAAGTAATGTCTCTGCTTTTCAATATGCTATCTAGGTTGGCCATAACCTTCCTTCCAAGGAGTAAGCGTGTTTTAATTTCATGTTGCTTTAGCAGGAGCTAAAAACCTCCAAACTTTCCAACCCAACTTCTGTAACATGTGCAGCATTTTAGCAAGGGAGGAGAAATACGTTGATACCTGAAACAGTTTGAAACACGAAGCTCCATGATCAAAAGCCACCATCATAAGAACACAATAGTGCAGTGCAAGTCACTCAGTTGTGTCTGACTCTTTGCGACCCCATAGACTACACAGTCTATGTAATTCTCCAGGCCAGAATACTGGAGTGGGTAACCTTTCCCTTCTCCAGGGGTTCTTCCCAACCCAGGGATTGAACCCAGGTCTCCCACATTGCAGGCAGATTCTTTACCAGCTGAGCCACAAGGGAAGCCCAAGAACACAACAATACTATACAAAGTGCATGGTGAAGGGGTGCAATGACACAATGTAGTACCAGTGAGTAGCCTTATCAGTATAACATATACGAGTCCAGCCATGCCAACAGCCGTCAGCAAAATACATCCCACAGTGGCTCTTGCTTCTGTTAGCAGGCACTCAGGGGCTCAGATATATTGCCATGTCTTCCATGTTGCTTATGGCTTGATTGTTTTCACCCATTTTATTAATTCTCATCTCTTTGATTAGTTCTGAGCTATTTCAGTGGTCTTCTCAACTTCATTCATTCTTCTGTTTCTTCACTATCTTCAGAATGCCTGTCATGTTTGGAGTTTATTTTCATCTTAGAGCCATTTTGAGATATCTTAATGTGTTTGATTAGGATTTTTTATAACTTCTCAGATTCTTACACCTGATTTGCCAATTTAAATTTAAACTTTTCACCCATGATTAATTTAAAAATGCTGAGGGAGGTGTGTTTTCTTGTAAATAGTTTTTGGCATTGTATGAAGTTCGAAATTGATATAAGTACCTGACACTGCACATATAAAAATCCTAAGCTTAATTTTATAAAACCTTTGGAAAAGGGTGCTGTTATTATAATGGGCTGAATGGCAGCCCCTCCAAAAGAGCCACATCTTAACTTCCCGGGCCTGGGAATATGACCTTATTTAGAAAAAGAGTCTTTTCAGATGTAATGAAGGCTCTCAAGATGAGGTCATCCTGGATTATCTTGTTCAGTCGCTAAGTTGTATTCCACTCTTTACAGCCCCATGAATTGCAGCACCCTAGGCTTCCCTGTCCTTTACCATCTCCCCGAGTTTGCACAAATTCATGTCCATTGAGTCAGTGATGCCATCCAACCATCTCATCCTCTGCCATCTCCTTTTTCTCCTGCCTTCCATCTTTCTTATCATCAGGGTCTTTTCTAGTGAGTTGGCTCTTCACATGAGGTGGCCAAAGTATTGGAGCTTCAGCTTCAACGTCAGTCCTTCCAATGAATATTCAGGACTGATTTTCTTTAGGATTGACTGGTTTGATCTCCTTCCTTTCCAAGGGACTCTCAAGAGTCTTCACCAACACCACAGTTTGAAAGTATCAGTTCTTTGGATTGATAATGGACTCAAATTTAGTGACAAGTATCTTCCTCAGAGAAGGAAGAGGAAAGGACAGAGACACAGCAAAAGACCATGTGAAGATGGAGGCACAGATTGGAGGCATGCAGCTACAAGCCAAGGAACGACTGAAGCCACCAGGAGCTGGAAGAGACAAGAAAGTACTCTCCCCTAGAAACTTTGGAGGGAGAACTGCCCCATGGACATCTTGATTTCAGACTTTTGGCATCCAGCCTGAGAAGGAATTAATTTCTGTTGTTTTAAGTCACAGAGTTTATGCTAATTTGCTACTGTCGCCACTGGGAACTCAGTTCAGTTCCGTCCAGTCACTCAGTCGTGTCCAACTCTTTACAACCCCATGGAATGCAGCACGCCAGGCCTCCATGTCCATCACCAACTCCCAGAGTTTACTCAAACTCTTGTCCGTTGAGTCAGTGATGCCATCCAACCATCTCATCCTCTGTCATCCCCTTCTCCTCCTGCCTTCAATCTTTCCCAGCATCAGAGTCTTTTCAAATGAGTCAGCTCTTCCTATCTGGTGGTCAAAGTGTAGGAATTTCAGCTTCAGCAACAATCCTTCCAATGAATATTCAGGACTGATCTCCTTTAGGATGGACTGATTGGATCTCCTTGCAGTCCAAGGGACTCTCAAGAGTCTTCTCCAACACCACAGTTCAAAAGCATCAATTCTTTGGTGCTCAGCTTTCTTTATAGTCCAACTCTCACATCCATTCATGACTACTGGAAAAACCATAGCCTTGACTAGACGGACCTTTGTTGGCCAAGTAATGTCTCTGCTTTTTAATATGCTGTCTAGGTTAGTCATAATTTTCCTTTCAAGGAGCAAGCGTCTTTTAATTTCATGGCTGCAATCACCATCTGCAGTGATTTTGGAGCCCCCCAAAATAAAGTCAGCCACTTTTTCCACTGTTTCCCCATCTATTTACATGAAGTGATGGGACTGGATGCCATGATCTTAGTTTTCTGAATGTTGAACTTTAAGCCAACTTTTTCACTCTCCTCTTTGACTTTCATCAAGAGGCTCTTTAGTTCTTCCTCACTTTCAGCCATAAGGGTGGTGTCATCTGCATATCTGAGGTTATTGATATTTCTCCCGGCAATCTTGATTCCAGTTTGTGCTTTGTCTAGCCCAGTGTTTCTCATGATGTACTCTGCATAGAATTTAAATAAGCAGGGTGACAATATACAGCCTCGACGTACTCCTTTTCCTATTTGTAACCAGTCTGTTGTTCCATGTCCAGTTCTAACTGTTGCTTCCAGACCTGCATAAAGATTTCTCAAGAGGCAGGTCAGGTGGTCTGATATTCCCATCTCTTTCAGAATTTTCCAGAGTTTGTTGTGATCCACACATTCAAAGGCTTTGGCATAGTGAATAAAGCAGAAATAGATGTTTTTCTGGAACTCTCTTGCTTTTTTGTAGTCAACAAAAGAGTCCAAAATGCAGTATTTGGATGCAGTCTCAAAAACAACAGAATGATCTCTGTTCGTTTCCAAGGCAAACCATTCAATATCACAGTAATCCAAGTCTATGCCCTGACCAGTAATGCTGAGGAAGCTGAAGTTGAACGGTTCTATGAAGACCTATAAGACCTTCTAGAACTAACACCCCAAAAAGATGTCCTTTTCATTACAGGGGACTGGAATGCAAAAGTAGGAAGTCAAGAAATACCTGGAGTAACAGGCAAATTTGGCCTTGGAGTACAGAATGAAACAGGGCAGAGGATAATAGAGTTTTTCCAAGAGAATGCACTGGTTATTGCAAACACCCTCTTCCAACTACACAAGAGAAGACTCTACCCGTGGACATCACTGAATGGTCAATACCAAAATCAGATTGTTTATATTCTTTGCAGCCAAAGATGGAGAAGTTCTATACAGTCAGCAAAAACAAGAGCAGGAGCTGACTGTGGCTCAGATCATGAACTTCTTATTGCCAGATTCAGACTTAAATTGAAGAAAGTAAAGAAAACCACTAGACCATTCAGGTATGACCTAAATCAAATCCCTTATGATTATACAGTGGAAGTGACAAATAGATTCAAGATATTAGATCTGACAGACAGAGTGCCTGAAGAACTATGGAAGGAGGTTCGTGACATTGTACAGGAGGCAGGATCAAGACTGTCCCCAAGGAAAAGAAATGCAAAAAGGCAAAATTGTTGTCTGAGGAGGCCTTACAAATAGCTTTGAATAGAAGAGAAATGAAAGGCAAAGAAGAAAAGCAAAGATATACCCATTTGAATGCAGAGTTCCATAGAATAGCAAGGAGAAATAAGAAAGCCTTCCTCAGCGATCAATGCAAAGAAATAGAGGAAAAGAATAAAATGGGAAAGACTAGAGATCTTTTAAGAAAATTAGGGATACCAAGGGAACATTTCATGCAAAGATGGGCACAATAAAGGACAGAAATCATATGGACCTAACAGAAGAAGAAGATATTAAGAAAAGGTGGCAAGAATACACAGAAGAACTGTACAAAAAAGATCTTCACGATCCAGATAATCACGATGGTGTGATTACTCACCTAGAGCCAGACATCCTGGAATGTGAAGTCAAGTGGGCCTTAGGAAGCATCACTACGAACAAAGCTAATGGAGGTGATGGAATTCCAGTTGAGCTATTTCAAATTCTAAAAGATGATGCTGTGAAAGTGCTGCACTCAATATGCCAGCAAATCTGGAAAACTCATCAGTGGCCACAGGACTGGAAAAGGTCAGTTTTCATTCCAATCCCAAAGAAAGGCAATGCCAAAGAATGCTCAGACTAGTGCACAATTGCACTCATCTCACACGCTAGTAAAGTAATGCTCAAAATTCTCCAAGCCAGGCTTCAGCAATACGTGAACCGTGAACTTCCAGATATTCAAGCTGGTTTTAGAAAAGGCAGAGGAACTGGAGATGAGATTGCCAACATCCGGTGGATCATCGAAAAAGCAAGAGAGTTCCAGAAAAACATCTACTTCTGCTTTATTGACTATGCCAAAGCCTTTGACTATGTGGTCCACAACAAACTGGGAACTCATGTAGTCATAAAACGTTCAGTACATACATGTTACCTGTTAATGTCAACATTTATAAATAATCAGGTATGGTTTTCATGAGATCATTGAATCACTGACCACCCCCATTGGCTGGAATGTTTACATGAAAAGCCTCACCCAGCTAAATCTTTCAAAATTACCCTTAAGTGTTTTTATATATAAGATAGCTAATATCAGTAAAGGATATAGTATATTTTCACACACATGTACCCATATGAGGCCATGGTGTGGGAGTAAAGTTTTTTAGAAAAAGATGATTGTAGGTGAGTCCTGAGTAAGATGTATGTTGATATATCCTAGAGGGAGAAGAGGGAAATAGGAGTCCAGCTGATCCATTTATTTTATAGGAAAATTTAATTACTGGCCCCAGGAAGCATTTTCTTTGTATTTTATATAACAACTGCATTCTCAGCAGATAGAGGGAGGCAGACCTTGGGGCAAGCAAATGGGAAAAATAAGCTATAAAGTGTGTTCACAGAATATGACTGTTATTCCACCCTGGAACTTAATAGAAATCCTTTGACTGTTCTGCAGTCAACAGGACTCATCTAATTGGTGACCATGGTAACAAAATCAGGTCATAGGGAGGTTCATGCTGAGATCAAGCATATGTAGATCTCCTAGTTCAAATATACATAAAGATAAGAACCTGTTGGTAAGAGTCCGAAATGTTAGGTTGAAGATGGCCTCTCCTCCTCTGAGCTCATAATACTGAGAAAATGATCATTTGTTTGCAATAGCCATATGTTTTGCAGAAAAGGAAGAGATTTTTCAGATTCACTGGGGGGAAAAAGATAATTCAGAAATGTGAGACCAGAATGAGTGCATAGATGTTGCTTCATAGATCTGTGTAATTTACTCCCTGGGGTTCGGAGTGTGTCTGACTTATATTTTAGACATAATTAAGTAATCAGCAGTGTACATTGTAAAATGAATGTTTAGGCTGCTTGAGGTTAAATTTTCACAGCCATAGCAGCTGCGTGGTACCAGCGACCACTCCTCCCCACAGCCAAATCCTCTCCCCTGCATACAGTCAGTTATTTAAAAATCTGTGAATGGGACTAAAATGATTTTCACAGTCACCGTTTTTTCAACAGATGTAAAGAGCAACCACATAGTAACCACTGGATACCAGGATTACTACACTTCATGCTCGTAAGCGTTTTCTGTTCAGGCTCAGTAGCTAGAGTGACAATAATCATATCAATTATAGCATGAATAATACTTATATTTATGTAGGCTCTCATTTGATCCTCTGAAAGCCCTCCGAGCTAGGAAGCTTCCCCCATGAGCCAGCTGAGAACACTGAGATGATGAGAGAAGTTACAGTTCTGGGAGGTCACAGGGCTTCTGCTTTTTAAATGCAGAATTAGGGGTTGAGATCCTTAATCTTGAGTTAATGTATGTAAAAGGCTCCAACCCGAGTCTGCACCTGATAGTGGGAGTTGTTCCTCTTGTGTTTCTTCCTGCTCTGTGTCCAAACTGGGGCTGTTCTGCTAGTCTCTTTGGCATGTGCCCCCTCACTGGGTGCGCTTCTTTCTCACTCCTGAAGGCTTATGCTCAGAGACTCTTGGAGGGATATATGAAGAGGAGAGTGTCTTCCCTGTAACTCAGATGATAAAGAATCTGCCTGCAATGCAGGAGACCTGGGTTCAATCCCTGGGTTGGGAAGATCCCCTGGAGAAGGGTACGGCTGCCACTCCAGTATTCTTGCCTAGAGAATCCCATGGCAGAGGAGCCTGGCAGGCTATTATCCGTGGGGTTGCCAAGAGTTGGCCACGACTAAGCAACTAACACTTTGACATGGAAAGGAGAGGGAAATAGAAGGACTCCTTCTCTTTTTCTTTCTTTTCTTCCTTTCCTCCTCCTTTGAATGTCCCTTCTCCTCTACCTTTCTCTTGTTCCTTCCTTAATACGATAATCTCAAGGTGCAGAATGTTGCTGCAAATGGCATTATTTCATTCTTTTTTATGGTGAGTAGTATACCATTGGGAGAAGGCAATGGCAACCCACTCCAGTACTCTTGCCTGGAAAATCCCATGGATGGAGGAGCCTGGTGGGCTACAGTCCATGGGGTCGCAAAGAGTCGGACATGACTGTGCAACTTCACTTTCACTTTTCACTTTCATGCATTGGAGAAGGAAATGGCAACCCACTCCAGTGTTTTTGGCCTGGAGAATCCCAGGGACGGGGGAGCCTGGTGGGCTGCTGTCTATGGGGTCACACAGAGTCGGACACGACTGAAGCGACTCAGCAGCAGCAGCAGCAGTGTACCATTGTGGTGTATGTGTGTGTGTGTATCACATCTTCTTTGTTCATTCATCTGCTGAGATATTTTCTCTCTATTCTCCTGTCATCCTGGCTGCTCCACAGTAAGTGGTAGAGATGAAATTGATACTCTGGTCTTGGAAATTCCCAAGCCCAGACTTTTGCTTGTCTTGATGGATTTTTTTTTTTTTTTTTCACTTTCTGACCTCTATGGGTGGGAGAACCCCAGGGCTCAATCTTTGGACCTTTTCTCTTTATCCTTCCCAGTTCCTAATAATTTCATCCGAGTCTACTGACTTTTTATATCTGCAACTGGTATCTTACTCTGATATCCAGACTGCCCCATTGAGATCTATAGTTGGATGACTGACTGCCTTGGAATCAGGGACTCCTGATTTCCTCCCATACCTGCTTTACTCTTGGTCAGTAAATAGCAACTCCATCTTTGACGCTGCTGAGCCTTGCACTTTGGGGCTCCTTAACTCCTCTCATTCTCTCCCACACCTACAACTGATATTTCAGCAAATAATTGTCAATCTACCTTCGAAACGTACCTAGAATTCAAGCACTTCTCTCCAACCCTGTTGCTCTGCTGATTGAAGACACTACCTCTTGTCTGGGTGATCACAATATAGTCCTAATTGGTCTCTCTGTTTTCACTATGCCCCATAGTAGCTTGAAGGACCTACTTATAACAATCTGAAATAATAATCATCATTATCATAGCAAATATTTACTGGGTACCAGGCATTTTATGTATATTAATCTATGTAATCCTCATAACAACCCCACAGGGTAGGATTTATTATTGTGTATGTTTTGCAAGTGCAATAAATAAGGCAGAAAATGGATAAATAACTTGCCCAAGGCCACACATCTGGCCATTTAGGAACAAATTTGCTGAGTGGTGACTATGAGAGATTCAAAGTGGGGGTTGTTAGCACGATGTTCCATAAATGATTGATTCTTCTTCCCCGTGTAGATCAGTTTTACAGTAATAACCATGCTGTTCACCATTCATGGAGTGTGTAGGGGTAGGCACTGCAAAAAATGATTTACACCAATCAATTCCTTTATTCTCTAGGGATAGTTGTGCATGGATGATATTAGCCCCATTTTACAGATGAGGATATTGAGGCTGCTTCACAGTAAATGGTAGTGATGAGATTTATGCATTGGTCTCTGAAACTCCTAAGCCCAGATTTTTCCCACTGGACAGAGGTATGAACTCAGGTGGAGCCCAGGAGGAGAACCTCTGGTGTTACTACTTCAGCACTTTTTTTTCTTTTCTCAAAAGGGAAGTTAGTGCGAGTCAGAGACTGGCACCATCAGGGTGGTGCTGGAGTTGGCTGTTGCTTCAGGGAAGTGGTCGGCTGGCTGATGAGAGCCAAGTGATCCTGTCAGACAGAGGTGAGAACACCGTGGAGCTGACCGGCCAGGGCAGGACGTTGCCTGTGCCTCCTGGGTGATGATGAGGAATGGTGAGGGACGTGGACAGTTCTATTTTTCCCCAGGACTGGCAGCGTGCCTGGGCTCTGCTGGCACCGGGGTGGCTTATGGACTCCAGATCATGGCGGTGAAGTACTGGGTGTCTCTGGTAGCCATCAGCCTGCTGTGGGCAGAGAAACTGAATCTCCTGATCATTTCTCAACCTCACACCCACACAGTAGGGAGCATAGATCAGCCTTTTCTTGCCTTCCGGGGCCTCTTGTTTCCATCTTAGTCTCTTTGGAAACACCGACAGTCCTGTGGGGATCAGCGCCTTGCCGGGACTTAGGACTTGTCTCGGGAATTTGACACACGGTCTTCCCTGCCTTGTCTCACCCACCCACTCACATCTGCTGACCCCCTTTGGCACTGTTAACACCCAAATAGCTCTCAGTTCTCAGCTTCAAGGCTGTTTCCTCAGATCCCCCTGACCAAATTTTCACTCTCAAATCACCATTGGCAACCTTTGCTTAGGGAGCTTATCACTTACCACTTTTCAGTCTGAAATGACATTTTCTGTGCTTATGTTTTATTAACCTCTCTCTCTCCCCAGCTGAACTTTGAAACTAATAGTAATAATGAAGACCATGGTAAGGGTAACAATGACAACAACAGTAACAGCATCTAACATGCTCCGAGCGTGGGTTCTGGGTGTTCCCCTGTGTTTTTCCCTGTACCACCTGATCTAATTCTCACAACAACCTTTTGAATTTTGTATTACTTTTTATTCCCGTTTTACAGATGGGAAAACTGAGCTTCCATAACTTGCTCACGTTCACCTAGCTCCTGGGTGGAGTCACTAGGCTCTGAATGCAGACTTCTTGACTCCAGGGTTCCTTGAAGCTCTGTGAGGGTGGGGACTGTGCGTTAGCTCACCATTGATCCCTGGAAAGAGGCTCACAGGAGGAGTGTATTATACATTTTGTAAGTGAACTTGATTTCCTTCTGGTGGGTCAGTCCTGCTCTGACTGTCCTGTGGATTTTAAAGCTAGATTCTTCTTGGGATTGGGCGATCCATCCCATCCACTCTCTTCAAGCACCCTGTATCTGTCTTGGACCCATTGTCCTCCTTGAAGTTTTAGGTGTTCACATCCATTGACAGTCCTCAGGCATCCAGGAACTGCCCCTCCAAAAGTTTCTTCCACTTCCAAGATTCACGCCTCTGTTTTCATCCCTGGCATGTCCCATCTCTCCTCTTCACCTAACTCCCCTGCCTTGGGAAGCAGGTGGAGCTTTACCTGTGCATTTTCTTCCAAATAGTTTTCTATCTTTCTTTCCTTCTTCACTTCCATTTTCAGCACTGAGAACTGTTCCTTGGGGAAATCCCACGGGGATCTCTGGCAGGTCTGAGTTGTCTTTCAGGCTTTCAGCTATGGACTTGAGGTCTTATTCCTACTCACGATGTTCTAGCATCCAGATCTCAGCCCAAGTATGCCACTCAGCCTTAAAGTCCAATGGACCACCATTACAGTATTGCCATGAAACCAGCAGGGTCATACAAGCCACTCAAATGTACTTCTCATGGCCTCTCAGGGTTTCTAATACAAGTAAGGCTCTCTGGGTCAGTAAGACCTTCTGTGATGCCCCAGGCTGCAGTGCACTTGGGTCCTACCCTCAGGGACCTGGTGGCAGAAGGCAGGCCTGACAGGCAAGGCTGGCATATGAGCACCAGCCAAACATGGAGTGTAGAGACAAACTAAAGCCATATTTCCCTGGAGCTGTTTGCTTGCATGTTAGTTGGTGGGTCTGTCCATTCTGGCTTGTTTAAGGGTTATTGGAGCTCGTTTCTGCCTCTTGTACTGAGAGCCTGAAGGGCAGGACACACACCCCTGTTACCCTCCCCACTCTCAGCATGGCTGTCAGCACATGGCAGGCAAGCAAAGAGGTCAAGGGCTTGGTATAAGAACATCTTTTGTACACAGATAAGGTTTCTAGGTGTTGTGAATTCACTATGTACTTTCTTTCCTGATTTGAGTGATGCTTTTGAATTATGGTGCTGAAGAAGACTCTTGAGAGTCCTTTGGACAGCAAGGAAATCAAACCAGTCAATCCTAGAGGAAATCAAGCCTGAATATTCATTGGAAGGAGTGATGCTGAAGCTGAAGCTCCAGTACTTTGGCCACTGATGCAAAGAACTAACTCATTGGAAAAGACCCTCATGCTGGGAAAGATTGGGGGCAAGAGGACAAGGGGACAACAGAGGATGAGAAGGTTGGATGGCATCACCAACTCAATGGACACGAGTCAGAGCAAACTCTGGGAGACAGTGAAGGACAGGGAAGCCTGGCATGATGCAGTCCATGGGGTTGCAAAGACACAACTTAGTGACTAAACAGCAACAGCAAAGCAGATGGCTGGACAGTCTTGGTGAGTTGAGGTGGGGATGGAGTACAGAACAAGGGCTGTCTCTGGGCTGAGGCACTGACATGGGAGTGTGGAGATGGAAGGAGCCTTTCAGAAAGGGAACCCCAGTTTCCTTCCTTCCCATTCCCATCTTTCTCTTCCCTTTTCTCTCCCGCTGTGTTTATCTTGCAATCTCTTCTGCTACCTAGTCTCAATGACTTATTCCCAGACTGACATCTGTAGTATCATTTGGTTCCTGGAACGCCTCTCCTATTTGGGATGGAGACCGAGAGAAGACAAGAATCAGCAGGGCACAAAAGGAAACTCAGTTTGGTGAGCAACTACTATGTGTTAGACAGAACACTTGGCCCCTTCTGTTGCCCTGTCTTATTCTTGTGTTAATCCAAAGAGGTAGGTGTGGTTACCCACATTTTCGAGATGAGAAGCCTGAGGCTCAGGTAAAGTCAGTAACTTTCTGAAGATCACTCGGTCAGTTAATGGAGTGGAGTTGTAAAGCGGGCTCTGTCTGACTCTGGAGCTGGACTCACTTCCCAGCTAGAAGACAGCACTTCTCTGGGGCAGGTGGTGGTGAGGAGTTGGAGGCTCCCAGCTGTGCTGGACATACCTTACCAGGGTTCTAAGTATTTTAAGCTGTTGGTGGAAAGGACTTTCCTAAACTCAGCCTGCCCTTCTCTCTGGCTCTCCTCTCTGGCTTGGAGATCAGGCCTGTCTCTGTGTTGAATTGTGTCTGTGCTGCAGTCTCCCTGCTGGGTACCTTTTCCTTAGCACAGATTGTGTTTGAGGACACATTCCAGGGCCAGACAAAACCATTCCAGTGTGACACAGAGGTGGCCCTGGGTCTGACTGTCCACATCTCTTTAGGTTCTGTCTGTACCTATAAGGACATCCAAAGATGCTGGTGCTCTGAGAATGTCCTCTCCCTGCCACCCTTGTCCCTTACTCAAACATGCTTTTCTTGGCACTGAAGAGTCAACAGGTGTGAACAAGTGTACAGACCTGGCATGCCAGGGCTGGCACCGCTTATGGCCTTCACTCACCAGAGATGGCAATTGCCACCTTCTGCAGGCTGCCCATCAAAACACATTGTTGCCTGGCACCTCCATAGGCTCCAACCAACTTGTGAGCAGGCACCGTGCCATCCCAGCAGATGGGCAGAAGGGGTGGGGAGCGGCCAAGGCAGCCCATCCTGGAGGTGTGGGAAGTGGAGGTGGTGAGGGTTTGATTTGCCACTGAGGATGTGTCGGGGTGATCTCTCCATCTTAGACGGATACGGCAGGAGTTCAACGGGGATGAAGTCTGTGGTTTCCTGCACCTCGTTGGCTGCGGCTTGTTTTGAGGGGGAAAACGTGACTTGAATCTCATCAAAATACTGTGGCTTTGACTCTAATGGCTTTAAAGAGAACACGGGAACTCAGGGAACAACACTGAAGAATGTGGCAGATAAAGAAGGACCAGAGAGGCTTCTAAAGAGATTCTTACCTACTATGACCGCTTTGCCAACCCCTTCTCCACCACATGCCAACTATCCTAACAGGCTGACCACCTCTGCCAGCAGGCCAAGGCCAAGCAGGGCTGTGGTCAGGAGGAGGCTGTGCTGTGGGTGGTTGGTAGCACAGGTGAGGGGATCCCAGGAGGCAGGAGCAGGCTCCTTACAGCACAGCCCTCCCACTGCCCCAGGACCTGCGTCATTATTTTGGAGCTCAAGCAGGTGATTGTCAGTGTATTCAGATATCTTGAAGGAGTCACCCAGGCCTGGCCCGCAGAGCCCATGATGAAGGCCATCGAAGTGGGAGAACAGACAAGCGAAGGTTCCTAGAGGAGAGACTATGTCTCAGGAACAGCTTCTAGGCTGTCTGGGGAAAGCCGGGCGGGGGGAAGGAAGTGGCAGCAATTAAGCCTGAAAGGTGGGCGGAGCCAAGGGTCCCTGGCTGGGAGCTCAGTGGTGGTGGTCGTGGCGATGGTGGTGGTGGTCGTGGTGATGGTGGTGGTGGTGGCTTCATTTGACAGATAGGTGGAGCCGTGGGAGGTTTTCAGTAGAGAAGTGCTCTGATCAGAGCTTTCTCTGAGAAACCCAGAAAAGGTGGTGATGTGCAGAAAGGCTCAGAACCGGGAAGTTGGAGCCCAGAAGTTGCCATGATGGTTCATGGGTGGATGAAAGCAATGGGAATGGGAAGAACGATGGGAAGGCCTTCACCAGCATACGGCGACGATGGGATGAGAACTTACAGGAGGAGAGAAGAGAGAAAGAAGAGTAATGCAGAGAATAGAGGACCATTGATGGGAACAGGGCAGTCAGAAGAGGCTTGGGCTTGATGGGCAGAGCTTCCAGCTGGGTTATTTTCAGCAACAGGGTGCATATTATTTGGTACTGCTTGTGAACTTTCATGGGTAACTAAGAATTAACTTTCCATAACAGTTTGTTATTCTTACAGGAATGAAGGCTCCTGGGGAGTGAGAACCCTCAGGCCTGTCTCCCAGATCTGAGCGTCAGCTGCCCCCTTGAATTTTGGCCCAGAGTACGTTCTTCACTTTTATAGAAGGTTGTTTGTGACTATCCTGCCTTCAAAGCCAGCCTTTTGTTTCCCACAAATGTTCTCTCCACTTCCACACGTTGCTATAATCTTTTTGGTTATCACATTGAATAATTTGCAGTCTCTGCCAATCTGAAATTACATGTGAGGTGGCTCTGTTTGTGGCCTACCCAGCAATTAGCCACACGCCATTTTATCTCTGCAATTACACTGCAAAGGGAGAAAACAGTCCGGTCCTTGTCCCAGGGGAGGCTGAGGAACAGCAGTGTCTCAGAGAGGAGAGTCAGTGCGTCTGGAGGGGTCGGGCAAAGATGGCGCTGGGGACAGTACTGAGGGTCTCATCCAGGTAGACTCCCTTCCTTCCTGTTGACCTCCTCACCGATTCCTCACATCTGTTTGTTAAGAATCACAGAATTGGATAGGAGAACAAGATGGTGGAGGAGTAGGTGGACATGGAGTA
This sequence comes from Giraffa tippelskirchi, assembly GCF_054371585.1. NCBI lineage: Eukaryota > Metazoa > Chordata > Mammalia > Artiodactyla > Giraffidae > Giraffa > Giraffa tippelskirchi. The sequence continues at coordinate 10,536,766 of NC_137279.1, forward strand.
CATCTCTCTCCATGGATACATCAGGAATATACCTTTAGACACAGAAGTGCATGCAGAACACCAGGTGAGAGTGGACAGGAGTACCTGACCAGTGGAAAAGAATATATAGAACCCTGCAAAAGTTGGTAGGACAAAGGAACTGGGGGAAAAACAGGAGTGTTAGTGGGACTGGACCTCCTTCGGCGGGTAGGGGAACTGAAGCAGGGGTCCGATCCCCACATCGGGGCACTTGTCTGAGTCAGAGGAGAAACATTTAAAGCTGAGAGTGAAACAGCCAATCTGTGGCAGCCTAAATGGAATGAGAATCAGGCAGTCCTTGCCACAGCCATACATATGCTGGGCAGGAACGCGCTTCTCCTGGTAGGGACAACGGTGGGAGCTGGAGTTAAGGGATTGTGGAGCAATCCCAGTGCGAGGGCTGCTGTTGACTGTGGAGAGATGGATCGGGGGGATGTGAGGGAGGAGGTTGTGGTGGGAAATGCCTGTGGAGGAAAGCCAGGCAGCCATGGAAGCAAGGTGATAATGCTGAGTCACACGTAGAGGGTGGAGACATCACCATAGCCTCTCTCTCCCCACACACCAGCATCCACAGCTGAACGTTAGAGAGACTGGCCCATCAAATACCTGATGCACTGAACTACAGAGTAGGACCCCACCCAGGGTCCCCCTTTAAGTGCCCGACGCACCGATCTACAGAGTAGGACCCCAGCCAAGGGGGCTGCTCCATGTACCTGATGCGCTGAATAACAGAGAAGGACCCCAGGGAAGGGAGCTTTCTAAGGGCCTGTACGGGCAGAGCTACAGAGAAAGATTGGCCAAAGAGGCCTCCTGATCACCAGCTATAAGAGATTCAAAAAAGACTCTGATAGGCTCATAACTCCTGTGGTGGCGGCAGTCCGTGTCCCTGAACACTTGGTGCTGACAGGGTCCCTGTAAGCCAAGCAGCTGCACCACCTTCACGCTCAACTCTCACTGGGGCAGAGCTGCCACAGGCAAAAAAAGTCTTGTGTCTACGCGCACAGGGTTGCTTCAGTCGTGTCCGACTCTTTGTGACCCTGTAGACTGTGGCCTGCCAGGCTTCTCTGTCAGGGAAGGGGTTCTCCGGGCAAGAATCCTGGAGCGCATTAGCCAATACTGGCTGCCATACCCTTCTAGAGCACTATCTTTCCTGCTGCCCTAGCCGCCAACTCCCCTGAGTACCTGGTGCTGCCAGAACCCCTGCAACCCAAGCAGCTGCACCACCTCCACACCTGGCCCTCACAGGGGCAAACCCAAGTCCTCCAAGGCAGCCTCAGGAGCAAACCCAGTGGACGACCCACATGCAGAGGTGGAAATTAAACTACAGTTGAAGCCCAGGGGCAGTGTGGCCAAGGAAGAAGACCCAAAACCTTCCCACGAGCTGTACAAGCTGCAGATTAAATCCACACGCTCAACTAGGCAGATTCTGTGTCTATGGAATATATAAAAAGTCGTTGAGAGCTCCCACAAAAGAAAACGCACTAGTTCTGATAGCTGTGGACATGGGAGGCAAGAACACACAGGAGTGGGACCAGATTAAAGTCGGAGCTGCCCCCACAGTAGGTCCAAAGACCTACTACAGTGTTGGAGGGCATCCTAGGGAGGTAAGGTAGACTATGACTCCCATCGAGGGAAAGGACTCTGACAGCAGTGACTCAAGAAAGATTTATTATTCTTATTTTTTGACTTGTTCTGTAGAATCTTCTGGATTTTTTTTCTTTTCCTTCTCCCCCCCCTCCCGCCGTTGTAATTGTCAATTCTATTGGCACTATGAAATCCAGTTCAGCGTTTGAGGCTTTTTTTTTCCCCTCAGTCACATTTTTTATTGTTGTTATCAACCTCTGCCTCTACATTGGGTTTTTGCAGTTCTGTGGAGTTTTCCTTTTTTTTTCCTCTTTTTAAAAATTTTTAAACCTGTTATTATTTTTTCTACACTTATTCCTTTGTTTGCTTTTCCTACTGTTCTTTTCCCCTTGCAATTAATCTTTAATGTATATAAATCTTCTTTATCTACCTCTATTTAACTTTGCATATCTATTCTTTCTTTCTTTTCTTTCTCTCCTTTCCTCTCAACATGCTTGCTAGTTTTATTTTCATTGCTTTATTCCCCAATTGGCACCTTGCTTTAGTTTTGTTTTTCAGTTTGTGCTTTAGTTAGTTTTGTTCTGGTAGATATAATTTTTGGTTTCCTTTGTTTGCTGGGTCAATCGATTGTACTTTATTTTTGTTGGACTGTTTTGATTTTCCTCATGGGTGTTTATGTATATATTCTGCCACACTTTTTATTGTTGTTATAAACCTCTGCCTCTACGTTGGGCTTTTGCAGTTCTGTGGAGGTTTCCTTTTTTTCCCTTTTTTCTTTCTTCTTCCATTTTTTTCTTTTCTCTTTTTCATAATTTTAATTTTTTAAACCTATTATATTTTTTCTACATTTATTCCTTTGCCTTTCCTACTGTTCTTTTCCCCTTGCAGTTAATCTTTAATGTATACAAATCTTCTTCATCTACCTCTATTTAACTTTGCATATCCATTCTTTCTTTCTTCCCTTTCTTCTCAACATATTTGTTAGTTTTGTTTTCATTGCTTTATTCCCCACTTGGCATCTTGCTTTAGTTTTGCTTTCCAGTTTGTGCTTTAGTTAGGTTCATTCTTAACTGGGTAAATGTAATTTTTGATTTCCTTTGTTTGCCGGGTCAATCTACTGTACTTTATTTTTGTTGGACTGTTTTGACTTTGCTCATGGTTGTATATGTATATGTGTATATTCCATTATTTTAATAATTATTTGCCTGATTTTGTAGCTGCCATTTGTCTGGGATTCATCTTTGGTTTCTCATTTTTGGATATTTATTTTAATCTCACTTAATGCCATAACAAACCACCTGTGGAGTCTTCGTTCCTGACCAGAGATCAAGCCCTGAGCTTTTGGAGTGGGAGCACTGACTCCAAGACCCTAGACTACCAGAGAACTAACCCTAGGGAGTATCAAATGGTGAGAACTCACACAAAGGAAACCACTTGAATACAAGACCCGGCATCACCCAACCACCTGTGGCACCCTGTGTAGGACACCTCATCTAAACAACAAACAAAGCAAAAATACAAACCCAATCATCAGCAGACAGGATTACCACCTCACTCAGCCTTGCCCATCAGAGGAAAAACAGACAAAAACTCAGCACAAATCTCATCCTATACGAAGCTTACACAAACCACTGGACCAACCTTAGGAGGGCAAAAACCAAAAGGAAGAAAGAAGTCAACCTTCTTCAAGGAAAGAATTCAACTTTCCTTGAAGCCTGGGAAAAGGAGACCTCAAACACAATAAGTTAAAAAAAATAATGAAAAGGCAGAGAAATACTACACAAATGCAGGAACAAACTAGAAACACAGAAGTCCAAATAATTGAAGAGCAAATAGGCAAAATACCTGAAAAAGAATTCAGAATAATGTTAGTAAAGATGATCAAAAACCTTAAAAACAAAATGGAGAAAATGCAAGAATCAATTAACAAAGACCTAGAAGAATTAAAGAATAACCATACAGAGACAAACAACACAATTACTGAAATTAAAAATACTCTAGAAGGAATCAGTAGCAGAATATCTGAAGCAGAAGAACGAATCAGTGAGCTGGAAGATAAAATGGTAGAAATAACTTCTGAAGAGCAGAATAAAGTGAAAAGAATGAAAAGAAGTGAGGATAGTCTTGGAGACCTCTGGGACAATATCAAACACACCAACATTGGAATTATAGAGGTCCCAGAAGAAGAAGAGAAAAAGAAAGGGTATGAGAAAATTTTTGAAGAGTTTACAGTTGAAAATTTTCCCAACATGAAAAAGGAAATAGTCAAGTCCAAGGGGCACAAAGAGTCCCATACAGGATAAATCAAGGAGAAACACCCAAAGACACATACTGATCAAACCAACAAAGACTAAATACAAAGAAAGAATATTAAAAGTAGCAAGGGAGAAGCAACAAGTAACATACAAGGGAAACTCCATACACTTAACAGCTAATCTTTCAGCAGAAACTCTGCAGGCCAGAAGGGAATAGCAGGATATATTTAAAATACTGAAAGGGAAAAATCTACAGGCAAGATTATTGTACCTGGCAAGGATCTCATTCAAAATTGATGGAGAAATAAAAAGCTTTTCAGACAGCAAAAGTTAAGAGAATTCAGTACCACCAAACCAGCTTTACAACAAATGTTAAAGGGACTTATATAGTCAAGAAATACAAGAGGAGAAGAAAGATCTACAAAATCAACCCCTAACAATTAAAAAAATGGCAATAGGAACATATATATCAATAATTACTTTAAATGTAAATGGATTAAATGCTGCAACCAAAAGACACAGACTGGCTGAATGGATACAAAAACAAGACCCATATATATGCTGTCTACAAGAAAGCCACTTCAGACCTAAAGACACATATAGACTGAAAGTGAGAGGATGGAAAAATATATTCCATATGAATGGGAAGAAAAAGAAAGCTGGAGTAGCAATCCTCATATCAGACAAAATAGACCTTAAAATAAAGAAGATTACAAGAGATAACAAAGGACACTACATAATGATTAAAGGGTCAATCCAGGAGGAAGACATAACAATTCTAAATATCTATGCACCCAACATCAGAGCACCTCAATACATAAGACAAACACTTAACAGACATAAAAGGAGGAATTGACAGTAACACAATAATAGTAGGAGACTTTAACACCCCACGCACACCTATGGACAGATCATCAAAACAGAAAATTAATACGGAAACATAAGTCTTAAATGATACATTAGATGAGATGCATCTCATTGATATCTTCAGGACATTCCATTCAAATGCAGAAGAATACACCTTCTTCTCAAGTGCCCATGGAACATTCTTCAGGATAGACCACATCTTGGGTTATAAATCAAACCTCAGTAAATTTAAGAAAATTGAAATTGTATCAAGCATCTTCTCTGACCACAATGCTATGAGACAAGATATCAGTTACAAGAAAAAAACTGTAAGAAACACAAACACATGGAGATTAAACAACAGGTTTCTAAATAGCCAACAGGTTACTGAAGAAATCAAAAGGGAAATCAAAAAATTTATAGAAACAAATGACAATGAAAACATGACAAGTCAAAACCTATGGGATGCAGTAAAAGCAGTTCTAAGAGGGAAGTTTATAGCAATACACTCTTACCTCAAGAAACAAGAAAAAAATCGAATAGACAACCTAACTTTACACCTAAAACAACTGGAAAATGAAGAACAAAACCCCCCCAAAATTATAGAAGGAAAGAAATCATAAAGGTCTGAGCAGAAATAAATGAAAAAGAAATGAAAGAAACAATAGTAAAGATTAAGAAAACTAAAAGCTGGTTCTCTGAGAAGATAAACAAAATTGACAAACCTTTAGCCAGATTCATCAAGAAAAAAAGAGAGAAGAAACAAATCAGCAAAATTAGAAATGAAAAAGGAGAGGTTACAACAGACAATCCTGAAATACAAAGGATTATAAGAAACTATTATGAACAACTATATGGCAATAAAATGGATAACTTGGAAGAAATGAACAGATTCTTAGAAAAGTTCAGTCTTCCAAGACTGAACCAGGAAGAAATAGAAATTATGAACGACCCAATTACAAGCACTAAAATTGAAGCTGTGATCAAAATCTCCCAAAAAACAAAAGCCCAGTACCAGATGGCTTCACAGGAGAATTCTATCAAACATTTAGAGAAGAGCTAATGCGTATCCTTCTAAAATTCTTTCAAAAAATTGAAGAGGAAGGAACACTTCCGAATTCATTCTACAAGTCTACCATTACCCTGATACCAAAACCAGACAAAGACAACACACAAAAAGAAAACTATAGGCCAATATCAGTGATGAACATAGATGCAAAAATCCTCAACAAAATTTTAGCAAACAGAATTCAGCAACACATCAAAAAGCTCATACACCATGATCAAGTTGGGTTTATTCCAGGGATGCAAGGATTCTTCAATGTATGCAAATCAATCAGTGTGATGCACCATATTAACAAACTGAAAGATAAAAACCATATGATAATCTCAATAGACGCAGAAAAAGCCTTTGACAAAATTCAGCACTCATTTATGATTAACACTCTTAAAAAAATGGGCCTAGGAGGAACCTACCTCAAGTAAACGTCTACAGCAAACATTATTCTCAATGGTGAGAAACTGAAAGCATTCCCCCTAAGATCAGGAACAAGACAGGATGTTCACTTTCACCACTATTATTCAGCATAGTTCTGGAAGTCCTAGTTACATCAATCAGAGAAGAAAAATAAAAGGAATCCAGATTGGAAAAGAAGAAGTAAAACTCTCACTGTTTGAAGATGACATGATACTGTATGTAGAAAACCCTGAAGATAGTATCAGAAAATTACTAGAGCTAATCAGTGAATTTAGCAAAGTTGCAGGATACAAAATCAATACAAAGAAATCACTTGCATTTCTATATACTAACAATGAAAAATCAGAATTAGAAATTAAGGAACAAATCCCATTCACCATTGCAGAAACAGAATTAAATATCTAGGAATAAACCTACCTAAGGAGACAAAAGAACTGTACCCATAAAATTATAAGACACTAATGAAAGAAATCAAAGACAACATAAACAGATAGAGATATATTCCATGTTCCTGGGTAGGAAGAATCAATATTGTAAAAATGACTGTACTACCAAATGCTATCTACAGATTCACTGCGATCCCTATCAAATTACCAACGACATTTTTCACAGAACTAGAACAAAAATTTCACAATTCATATGGAAACACAAAAGACCCCAAATAGCCAAACAGTCTTGAGAAAGAAGAATGGAGTTGGAGGAATCAACCTTCCTGACTTTGGATTATACTACAAAGCTACAGTCATCAAGACAGTGTGGTACTGGCACAAAAACAGAAGTATCGACCAATGGAACAAGATAGAAAGCCCAGAAATAAACCCATACACCTATGGGTACCTTATTTTTGACAAAGGAGGCAAGAATATACAATGGGGCAAAGACAGCCTCTTTAATAAATGGTGCTGGGAAAACTGGACAGCTACATGTAAAAGAATAAAATTAGAAAACTTCCTAACACCATACACAAAGATAAACTCAAAATGGATTAAAGACCTAAATGTAAGATCAGAAACTGTAAAAATCTTAGAGGAAAACATAGGCAGAACATTCAATGACATAAATCAAAGCAAGATCCTCTATGATCCACCTCCTAGAGTAACAGAAATAAAAACAAAGTAATCAACATTCAGAAAACTAAGATCATGGCTTCTTGTCCCATCACTTCATGGCAAATAGATGGGGAAACAGTGGCTGACTTTATTATTTTGGGCTGCAGATGGTGATTGCAGCCATGAAATTAAAAGACGCTTACTCCTTGGAAGGAAAGTTATGACCAACCTAGACAGCATATTAAAAAACAGAGACATCACTTTGTCCACAAAGGTCCGTCTGGTCAAGACTATAGTTTTTCCAGTAGTCATGTATGGATGTGAGAGTTGGACTATAAAGAAAGCTGAGCACTGAAGAATTGATGCTTTTGAACTGTGGTGTTGGAGAAGACTCTTGAGAGTCCCTTGGACTGCAAGGAGATCCAACCAGTCCATCCTAAAGGAAATGAGTCCTGGGTGTTCACTGGAAGGACTGATGTTGAAGCTGAAACTCCAATACTTTGGCCACCTGATGTGAAGAGCTGACTCATTTGAAAAGACCCTGATGCTGGGAAAGATTGAGGGCAGGAGGAGAAGAGGACAACAGAGGCTGAGACGGTTGGATGGCATCACCAACTCAATGGACATGAGTTTGGGTCAACTCCGAGAGTTAGTGATGAGCAGGGAGGCCTGGTGTGCTGCGGTTCATGGGGTCACAAAGAGTCGGACATGACTGAGCGACTGAACTGAACTGAAACAGGTGGGACCTGATTAAACTTAAAAGCTTTTGCACAGCAAAGGAAACTATAAGCAAGGTGAAAAGACAACCTCAGAATGGGAGAAAATAAGACCAAATGAGACAACTGACAAAGGATTAGTTTCCAAAATATACAAGCAGCTCATACAACTCAATACCAGAAAAACAAACAACCCAATCAAAAAGTGGGAATAAGACCTAAACAAACATTTTTCCAAAGAAGACATATAGATGGCTAACACACACATGAAAAGATGCTCAACGTTGCTCATTACTAGAGAAATGCAAATCAAAACTACAATGAGATATCACCTCATACCGATCAGAATGGCCATCATCAAAAATCTACAAACAATAAATGCTGAAGAGGGTTAATACCCCTACAGTGGCCTCTGAGAGTTCAAGTGAAATGTCTCATACTTCAAATCAAAATCTAGAAATAAGGTTAAGCTTAGTGAGGAAGGCATTTTGAAAGCCAAGACTGGCTGAAAGCTAAGCCTCTTGTGCCAAACAGATAGCCAAGTTGCAAATACGGAGGAAAACTTCTTAAAGGAGGCTAAAAGTGAAACTTCAGTGAACACATGAATGATAAGAAAGGAAAACAGACTGATAGCTGATATGAAGAAAGCTTTAGTGGTCTGGATAGAAGATCAGACCAGCTACAATGTTCTCTTCAGCCAAAAGCTAGTCCAGAGCAAGGCCCTAACTCTGTTCAATTCCGTGAAGACTAAGAGAGGTGGGGGAGCTGTGAAAAGAAAGTCTGAAGCTTGTGGGCTCATGAGGTTTCAGCAAAGAAGCCGCCTCCATTCAAAGTGCAAGGTGAAGTGCTGATGCTGAAGCTGCAGCAAGTTATTTAGATCTCGTTAAGATTATTAATTAAGATTGTTATTGTTCAGTCACTGAAGTCATGTCTGACTCTTTTCAACCCCATGGACTATAGCCTGCCAGGCTCCTCTGTCCTCCACCATCTCTTGGAGTTTGCTCAGATTCACGTTTATTGAGTCAGTGATGCTATCTAACCATCTCATCTTCCACCACCGCCTCCTCCTTTTCCCTTCAATTGGCTCAGTGGTAAAGAACCTGCCTGCCAATGCAGGAGACATAAGAGATTCGGGTTTGATCCCTGGGTCAGGAACATCTCCTGGAGGAGGGCATAGCAGCCCAGTCCAATATTCCTGCTTGGAGAATCCAATGGAGCCTGGTGGGCTATAGTCCACGGGTTCGCAAAGAGTCAGATACGACTGAAGCAACTTAGTACAACACAGCAAAAGAGAAACAACATTTTAGGGTGTGTCAGGCACTGTGCTAGAAGTTGAGGAGTCAGAAATAAGTCCTGCCCAGTTACTGTCTTTAAGAAGCTCACACCTCAGAACACCTGTCTAAAGTCCTGATCCATTCATGAAGTCTTCATCTGTGACACTGACTGTGGTTTCAGCCCGGTCTGCATTCCTGGGCCTGCTGCTGATGGTCTCCTCCTCTGCATTCTCAGCCTTACTGCCACCCTTGGCATGGTTAATCCTGTGATTAAGTTCACACTGAGGACACTCCATGTGGACACTGAGTAGAGTTCTGAGTGGTACCTACTCACCCTGAAAGCTTGACTTCACGGGGATTTGTGCACTTGGCTTTGAGAAAGCCAATCAGCTTAGGTCAGCAGGCTCCATCTGGAGGTTCATTTTATTAATTCTTCTTTAGACATTGGTCCTATGGCTAGGTTATCAGTTAATTTATTTATACTTAATATCTTTTGAGAAAGAATCTATGTACATATATACAGTATATTAAAAAGCAGAGACATCACTTCACCTACAAAGGTTTGTATAGTCAAAACTATGATTTTTCCAGTAGTCATGTATGGATGTCAAACTTGGACCATAAAGAAGGCTGAGCACTGAAGAGCTGATGCTTTCAAATTTTGGTGCTGGAGAAGACTCTTGAGAGTCCCATGGACAGCAAGGAGATCAAACCAGCCAATCCTAAAGGAAATCAACCTTGAATATTCACTGGAAAGACTGATGCTAGAGGTGAAGCTCCAATAGTTTGGCTACCAACTGACTCATTGGAAAAGACCCTGATTCTGGGAAAGATTGAGGACAGGAGGAGGAGTGGGTGACAGAGGATGAGATGGTTGGATGGCATCACCAACTCAATGGACATGAGTTAGAGCAAACTCTGGGAGATAGGGAAGGACAGGAAAGCCTGGTATGCTGTAGTTCATGGGGTCAAAAAGAGTTGGACACGACTGAGCAACTGAGCAACAACAACAAGAGGAAGGTTAATAGAATAGAATAAAAATAGAAAATCTTGATTGAGACAGAGAAAAGGGAAGAATTATTGCCAATTAATATAGGTTAATACAGCTCTTGTGATGAAGCAACAGGGTTTCAGATTTGCTAACAGCCGGTGCAAAATGAAAAGCAGAATAATACAGCCATCTTTATTGGAAAGGAGGCAGCATAGTAAATTCTCAGAGGATCTCTAGTTCATCTGAGTCAAGATGCCTATATTACACTTGGCTGTTATGGTATAATAAAAAATAATTTTGGTGTTTTATTTTTTAATTGAAATATAGTAGCAGTTAATTATAAAGCAGTTAAGTTACAGGTGTACCCAGCAATTCCACTCTTGAGTATGTATCTGAAGAAAACAAAAGCACTAATTTGAAAAGATACGTGCACCTCAGTGTCTATAGCAGCATTATTTGGTAATTTGCAATTACCGAGACATGAAAACAACCTAAGTGTCCATCAGCAGATGAATGGATAAAGGATACACACACACACACACACACACACACACACACAATGGAATACTACTCAGCTGTAAAAAAGAATGAAATTTTTACATTTGCAGCAACATGGATGGACTTGGAAGGCATTTTGTTAAGTATATTTGGTCTTTATTTCTGGCTTCTGGTATAGAGCTTTAAAACCCTTGAAATTTCCTAAGGGATAGGAGGAGAAGTGCTTTTTGATACTTGTATTGAGCTTTTTTTGATCGGACGTGAGTTTTTGCTAATAACGCTAGTCACTGGAATGACCAAGTGATTAGAGGGTTGGAAGTTTCATCCCCACCCATTTACCTCCAGGAAGCTGGGGTGGAGTGGGACTGGAGATTAAACTCTGTAAAAACTCTTAACAAAGAGATGTGATGAGCTTCTGGGTTGGTGAACATATTAAGGTGTTGGGAGGTGATGTTCCTGGAAAGACCCGTGGAAGCTTCATTTTCTACCCTCCACCATACTACTCCCTCTGCAGCTATTTTATTTGGCTGTTCCTGAGTCATATCCTTCATAATGAACTGGTAAATATTAGCAAAGAGGCTTCCTGACTTCTGTGAGCAGTTCTAGCAAATTGTACAAATCTGGAGAAGGGAGGTGGGAAATCCTGCTTTGTAGCCAAGTTGGGTAAAAGTGTGGGTAACCTGGGAACCCACTACTTGTGATGAGTGTCTAAAGTGGGGGGCAGTTCTGTAGAACTAAGCTCTTCATCTGTGGTCCTGTGGCTAACTTCAGGTAGTTAGTGTCAGAATTGACTTGGATTATAGGATACTTAGGGTCTGCAGAGGATAGACTTTGAGGTGGCTGAGTCTCTGAATTTGGGGCAGATCCACCTGGGTCAAGGGACTCCAAGGAGACAGGGAGGATGGCCACATCAGGGGGACTTTAATTCCTAGGCGAGGGCATACTCTCCTGTTTTTTGTGTGAGAAGTATGTCCCTTCTTAGGGAATATACACAGACTCTGAGCTGGTCTGAGCATGACACTGGGTTTAGGAGGACAGAAAACACATTTCATATGACCTCCACCCATGCCAAGTGACAGTGTGAGTGAGTGTGTGACCATGGGCTGTGGACAGTGTACTTCATAGTCAAGAACTGCCTGGCAAAGGAAGATTTTTAAGAAGCGATGAGGTAATTGCATAGAAGCAGTGATGAAACCATGTAACTCAGATTGGGACTTGAACCCACAGTGGTAAAGAGTCTGTCTGCCAATGCAGGAGACATAAGAGACCTGGGTTCAATTCCTAGGTCAGGAAGATCCTCTGGAGAAGGGGATGGCAACCCTCTCTGGTATTCTTGCCTGGAAAATCCCATGGACAGAGGAGCCCGGTGGGCTGCAGTCCATAGGGTCGCAAAGAGTAGGACACGACTGAAGCGACTTAGCACACACACACACGCATGCACTCACGTGCGCACACACATCTAGTCTCAGGACTTAATGAAGCTCATTAAGCTCATTCTTGATGTCTCATCTCAAAGAATTCAGTGAGAGACAAAGTGATAGGTAAGAAGTGGGTTTATTTAGAGAGAAACACTCCACAGACAGAGTATAGACCATCTTTAAAGGTGAGAGCAGCACCAGGGTATGGGGCTTTTCAGTTTTTATAGGGGTGGGTAATTTCACAGGTTAATGAGTGGGAGGAGTATTCCCACTATTTAGGGGAGGAGGTGGGGATTTTCCGGAATTGGGCCACTGCCCGCTTGTTGACCTTTATGGTCAGCCTTGGGACTGTCATGGTGCCTCTGGTTGTGTCATTTAGTTTGCTGTTGTGTTACAGTGAGTGTGCACTGAGCCTCAAGGTCTAGTGAAAGTCTACTCCTCCACTATCTTGGCCTGTTTGATTCTAATCAGTTTATGTCATGCCCAGGGGCTAAGTCATTCTTTTAAAGGTTATGTCTACCCCTTTCCCTCCTGTTTCATTGGGACTTGAAGTGGCCCTTCAAGGGAGAATGGGGTGTAGGTTGCTAGAAGGATGAGGGGATGGTGTTTCCAGAGTGAAGCAACTGTGCAACAACTGGAGCAGAGGTGTAGAGGTAAGGAGTATATCTAAAGGTGCTATGGCACAAGGGTGAGTGTAACTACTAAGTATGAGTTTATGCTGTGCATCCCCAACCATTCTAGATTCCTGTCTACAGAGAGAGTGTCTTCTCCTGGAGGAGAATTAAATAAGGCAGAAACAGGAACAAGATACAAAATATGATGAATGCCATGAAGGCAATAAATGGGATGCTGTGAACACAGTGTTTGCACAGAGTTCTCTTATCCACTGTTTCATCCATAGCACAACTCTGACACAGGCAGGGGAGATATGATCGTCTGCATCGTATAGGCTGGGGACTCTGAAATTTGAGACGACACACCAAAGGACACAAGCCCTCAGCTCTTTCCCCTCCAGCGTGTTTTCTCTGCTGCGTTGTTGGGTAATTGAAGATGCTCAGTGAAGGCAGACTACCCAACAAGCTTCCGCTTCCAGCATGTAATCTGCCAGAGGGCAGGCCTGTTTGCTTTGTTTGCCCTGGAGCCCTCTCCTCCACCCTGGCATCCATTCAGTTTCCTGGTGACACGGCCACCAAAAGTCAGCCATCAGCATTTTGTCACGTTGAGCCCAGAGAAAGCTTCTATTTCACAAATGCCTGATGACATTGTAAGCAGTTGAGTAAATTGGCCTGGTTTCCTTGCAGAAAAATAAGCATATTCTGAAATGATAGAAGCTCCCATCAGTAAGAGGAATTATCTTCCATCTCCGTGGTTGGTGCTGTTGCCGCAGCTCATTTGCCTGACCCAAAGCACAGCAGTTTCTTTTTCACAAACCATTCCAGTTGGAGAGTAAACAGGGGTTTTGGGGGTCACCTTTCTGTGGGACTCTGCTCCAGATTGGGCTGTCAGTTCTGCCTGTGGCTTCCCCACAGAGTGAGATGAGAAGCAGATGAAAACTGGGATGGGTTGCAGTTGTGCTGTTTGGAGCAGACGTGGTAAAGCGTGGATTGAGTATTGTTCCTGTCTAGCATCCCAGCCATCTCCAGTGAGGAGAACAGGAGAGAGAGCCATGCTACTGCCATAAGACATTGGAGCTATTGGATTGATTCATTGGATCCATAAGCCTCATTGGACCCATGACTACAGGAACATGATGAAGAGATCTGAATCTCAGTTTACCCAGTAAGAAAATGTGCACAATGCTAATTGAGTTTTCTTTTCTTTTTTTTCTAAATCCATCATGGCTTGACACTGTCTTTTGAGGAAGCTTACAATTTAATAATAACTAAATCCATTCAGGGGTCCCCTGGTGGCTCAGACGGTAAAGAATCTGCCTGCAATGTGGGAGACCCAGATTCGATCCCTGGGTCTAGAAGATCACCTGGAGAAGGAAATGGCAATTCACTCCAATATTCTTGCCTGGAGAATTCCACGGACAGAGGAGCCTTGTGGGCTATGGTCCATGGGATCACAAAGAGTCAGACACTGCTGAGTGACTAGCACAACACAAAATCCATTCAAACCCTGGGCAAAGTGTTGAGAATCAAGAGTTATAAGGGAACTCAGAACATTTGTTCAAGGAGTGCTGTTTCCCTTGGGAGAGACAGCTGTGCAGAAACTAAGACGGGTATGTGTCCCCTGCACAGGTATGGTGGTTGTGATGTAGGCCAGTGGCTCTGCAGACAGATGGCATAAACCGGAGGACCTGGCAAAGACTTCAACGGAAAGTTTACATTTAAATGTGTCCTGAAGGCTGAGCGGAAGTTTACCGTGTAGAGCAAGGGATCTTGAGTTCTGGGGATCGAGCTTCATGGGCCAATCACGTACTCTCCAAACCGTAGTTTTCTCATCAGAAATAAACGGTTAGCCAGACCACTTCTGGGGCTTGTGTACACCAGTGGCTTTTTTTTTTTTTGACTGCGCTGCGTGTTTGTTGAGGCCCAATCTTTCTCTAGTTGTGGTGCGTGGGCTTAGTTGTCCCTTGGCATGTGGGATCTCAGTTCCCCAGCCAGGGGTCAAACCCACATCCCCTGCATTGGGAGGTGGATTCTTAGCCACTGGACCACCAAGGACGTCCCATCAGTGGCTATTTTCATTCTTATCCAACAGAGCCCTTGGATATGCCTTCAACCATTACCAGCTTCTCAGAAGCAGGGACCACACCCAGGTTTGCTTCTATATAAGATTCTGGTGTGTGCGGGCCAGAACAGACGGGTTATCGAGTGCAGTGGCACACGGGCCTGAGATCGTGTATTTTTCTTTTTTTTCAGTTGAAAGATTTATGAGTGCCAAGTCATCCTCTTTATATAAACATGTATCATTTATTGAAATTCCATTATAGGACTTATGATGCCTAGTTATTATCCAGCTGAGGGTCTTAGTCAGAAAGCAGTGGGAGGCACTGGTGTAGACGCTATGAAGTAAATGAATGAGTAACATTGTGTTGTCAGACCCAGGGAAAGAAATGCTATATATATTTATATCTTGTTTCTTATGAAATCTGCTCATAAGAGATGTTGTTTCCTTAAGCAGGTAAACACATGATCCTCCCGACAGGCTCTTTTTTTCTTGTTGGGAGTAGGCTGTTCACTTTGGAGAGCTCCTCTTCTTGGAAGAAAGCTCTAAAGGACAGGATCTGAGCTCGTTTCAATATGTTAATTCATTGTTTCCTTTCCTCAGTGCCTCCTGAGAAGACAAACTGAAACTCGTCTCGCCACTTTGTATGCACCAGACCTCCACACCCGAGGCTTATCACAAGCAATTATCTTACCCAAATAAAAAATGAAAATGGAAAAGTTAAATAAATAACAGGGCATCTTGATGGAATCGCAGTAATGCTCATCTTGGTTAACATTAGCCCTGACTTTTGGACAGAGAGATTTGTTAATGCGCTTGTCCTTTGTTTAGGCATCTATCTCTGTAAATCTCCTGACTTTCCAAAATGATGGATGGCAGCCCTCTCCGCTCTCCCCTAAAAATACATTCTCCAGGAAACTGGGAGAGGCGAAACATGGGCACTGTAGCCCCGAGTGATGCTTGCATCACTCAGATCAGGCAAAACTCTGAACACTAAATTCACCTAAAATGGTTGCAGTTGCCTCCACCCAAGTTGTAAGCTTCCCTTGTTCCTAATTTTCCTGCTCTGCGTACCTGCACGAGTCAGCTGTCGCTGAACTTGAACTGGAAACTGTGACTTGGCAGAGCAGCCAGGATAGACCAGTCTGGGCTCTGGCAGCAAAATAAACTCAGGAACTTAACACAGCAGAAGTTTTTCGTCCTTCTTCATGCAAAGTCCCCTGTAGATACTACTGATTTCCCACAACAGCTTCCCTCCAGAGCTCCAGCCTGGCTTTGCAGACGGCTTGGACCTCTCAGCTCCTCCATCCCGCTGTGCCCGTCCACCTTGGCTGCGGCAGAGTAAGGGCAGCCTGGAGAGCCAGACACTGACCGCTCCACGCTTTGGCGAGGAAGTGACGCCGGCCGTTTCCAGTCACATTTCACTGGTCAGAACTGGTCCACCATCAGCCCAACCATGAGGGCAGCAAAGCGCACCCGTAAGTAAAGGAGCCATCCGCTCTGTGGCACGTGAGTGAAAACTTTTGGACCATTGACAGTTGTTTCTATACTTGCCCTAAGTGTTGGTTGCTTAACCCAGATGTCAGCAATCTGGGAGTTCCATCAGACTTTTAAAGTCACCCATTTAAAAAATATATATATGCTATATATGTATATCATATTATATACATATATAATTTTAAATGGACTTTATTTTTTTTAAGGGCACTTTTAGGTTCACAGCAAAATTTAGCAGAAAGCACCGAGATTTCCCATATACATCCTGCCTCCCCACAGCCTCCCCTGCTATAAACATCTCCCACCAGAGTGGTACACGGGTTATAACTGATGAGCCTCTGGTGACTCATCACTGTCACCTGAAGTTTGTAGTTAGGGTTCACTCTTTGTGCTGTACATTCTGTGGGATTTGACAAATGCGTAATGATGTGTATCCATCATTATGGTATCATCCGGAACAGTCTCACTGCCTTGAAAGTCCTCTGTGTTCCACCTATTTGCTCCTTCCCCCTTACCCTTGGCAACTGCTGATACTTTTACTGTCTCCATAGTTTTACCTTTTTCAGAATGTCCTCTAGTTGGAATCATATAGTATGTAGCCTTTTCAGATTGGCTTCATTCATTTAGTACTATTTAAGTTTCCTTCATGTCTTTCAGGGCTTGATTAGCTTATTTCTTTTTAGTGCTGAATAATATTCCATTGTCTAGATGTACCACGGCCAATTTATCCATTCACCTACTGAAGCACATTTTTGTTGCTTCCAAGTTTTGCAATTATGAATAAAGCTGTAATAAACATCTGGGTAGGTTTTTGTGTGGACCTAAACTTTCAGCTACTTTGGGTTAATACCAAGGAGGATGATTTTGGGATCACATGGTAAGAGGTGTTTAATTTTGCAAGAAGCTACCACACTGTCTTCTAAAGTGTCTGTACCATTTGCATTCCCACTAGCAATGACTGAGCATTCCCATTGCATTTGGTGCTCTTGGTGTTTTATGTTGTGGCCGTTCTGATTTCACTGTTGTTTTAATTTGAAATTCCCTAGTGATACATAATGTTGAACATATTGCCTGATGTTTACTTGCCATCTATATATCTTCTTTGGTGAGGTATCTGTTTAGGTCTCTTGCCCATTCATTTTTTAGCCAAGTTGTTTTCTTATTTTTGAATTTGAAAAGTTCTTTGTGCATTCTTTATAGCAGTTCTTTAGCAGAATGTCCTTTGCATATATCTTCTCCTAATCTGTGACTTGTTTTAACATATTTTTTAAACAAAGTCTCAATTGCCATATGAAACCCCAAATTTCCAGCAATACCTTTGAAGATTCTTGACAGTAGAGGGACTTATATTTTTCATAGTCACTTCTAGCTAAGATTCCTGTAGCCAGAGAATTTTTTACCTCTAGTCTTGAGTAGATATGAACATGAGATGTGGCCTCTGTTTTCTTATAATTCCTTTCATCTTCATTGCCCCTCCCTCCATCCTACTTCCCAGCACCATGGAGCTACTGAAGGTTTGGGGCAGAGGAGGGAAGTTACAGCATGGGTCTGGGTAACAGTTTAAAGTGTGATATTGGTTATAGCCATTGTTCAAAGTTTCTCAGCCATACCCAGCACCTGGAATATTTCAGTGGCCACCCTTTCCTTTCCCTGCATGTTGCACTTTTCCCCGCCACTTCCAAGGTCTCTCCCCTTGACTTCCTATTTGTACCCCCTGCATCTTCTCCAGGCTCTGAACCTCTTATCTTCCCGTTTCTGATTGTAGGTACACATTTATTTCCTCTTATTTCCTGACACAGAGATACTTATTCAGTCCTTTTATTGTTTTGGTCTTTCCTTCTAGAACATACTTTAGAGTCTATCTTTTCCTACCCAAATAATCCATTAGGCATTTCATCCAAACATAATGTATTTTTTCTCTTTTAGAATTTCTAGTCCTGACTTTAAAATATCCCCTCACTCACTTTTGTAGGATAATCTTCCCAAGTGGGATATGAGGATAGGGTTTTTAAAAAGTGTAGAAATAACCAGCTGCACCGCACATCCAGCTTCAGAGAGGAGGTGGTATGTTATCTCTGATGGTCACTCAGATGCACATCTGTGCATAGAAGGAATCTCATAGTAAAAGCAGGTCTTCAACTTGTTTTAGGGACAGTCTACCTATAAAGTCCTCTGAAGGGCTGCCATAAAGAAAAAAATTGAAAAGGTTGCAATTTGAAAGTGCCACTGACGAGTCAAAACAAACCAGGGGCACAGTCCACTCACGCCTGTCCTTCTCCCTGGCAGCAAGGTCCTTGCACTGGGCAGTGTTGACAAGAGCACCCAGTGGTCCAGCTCTTAGGAAATGTGACTCGGTATATCCATCTATTGAGAAACGTCACCATCCACCCATTTATACACTTTAGAACTCTGTGAAAATCTGAGATTGCTTGATTATTTCATGATTGCTATTTCTTATTAATGTTTACCAACATTTGGTTGATTGCTAATTGTGAATAGTAATATTTCCCCCTTTTCCCCTTTTAGCAAGTCATGACGCTGCAGGGTAGTGGGGAGTGGGGTCACTCCTAAGTGCATTTAGAAATTCAAGGAGGTGCTATTTTGGATTTGGCATAAACTCATTCCGCTTAACTCTCTCCAGGTGAAATCAACAATTTCCTTCTCCGGTACCAAAACTTGTATCTCTTGAACTGTTTTTCCCCTTCTAATTCCTGTCCCTGGTTCCCTTAACTTCATACCATGATCTAGGAATGCTTGGGAAAGCTGGCGATGGGGTTTTTTCATCACTGTGGCCAAAATAAGATACAAAACTCCATGTCTTCAGTCTTCTCCCAACTTAGTCTCCTTCAGAACTCTGAGACGCCAGCTGGCATTATATGTCCTCATTGTTTGTGACATTATTCAAGACAATTGGGAGAGGACAAGAATAGTTGACACCTTGTAGCTAAAAGATTGAAAATATAGTGCAGAGTTCATTGGATATTTTCACTTTAAGGGTAAATATGTTGTCTTTAGGCAGGTTTGGGTTGGAATTTTAAGAAAGGAGTATTTACGGTTTTCATCTTTGTTTCCCTTGCCCTGCCCTGGACTATATAGGGAAGAGGAGGCAGATTGGGAATGAAAAAAAGATGGAGAAATATCTGTATTTATTTCCTTTTAATTTCTAACCTCTTAATAAGATGTGGAAAGAAATTAACCAATAATAACAGGAATAAACTATTGAGGAGTCTACTATGTAATGATTGTGGTGTTGGGTGCTTGGCACAAACTCTCAAGAGGGCTGTTGGATTTATGTTGAGGGAGCAGGTTTGCTGCTCCAAAGAGCTTGGCCGCTGAAGAGAGCAGGTTAAACTGTGTCAGTGGATGGAACTTACAAAAAGACAGATATTAAGGATATAAAGAAATTGCTAAGGAGTTAGCCCTGTCCGATAACTAATGGACCACCCTTGAGGAAAGTGACTTCTGGACTGAAAATTTAGAGGTTTGTCCTAAGGATTGCTAACAAATCAAGCAAGACATTATTACCACCTGAAAACATCTCTTAATTTTTTTATACTTCTATGATCAGGAAAAATAACCAGTGTAATTTTTAAAGGCATTGATTGTCTCATTGTCCACAGGGAGCCATGCATAAGAATGTGCTGTGGGAACATCCCAAGCACAAAAGCCGTTCCCTCTAGAAAGTGTCAGGTCAGGAGGATAACCCTGAGATAGAGGACGTCCTTCACATTGCCTTCACTACCTCCTTTTCAGATTCAGTGGAAGTCAAGCTTAATCCAAGTGGGATGGGATTTATCTCCTCGAAGAATGGGGACACTCTTCTTAGAGAAGGTAGTGTGTTTGTGATGGGCTGGACATGGAAGAGAGCACCATGCTTGGGTCAATGGGAAGGAAGAGACACTTGGATCCATCCTAAGAGGAGGCCCAGGAGTGGAAGTGAGTGGTTGACGTCAGCACTGCGCTTAGACCCAGCCAGAGGGATGCTCTTTTGGGGTCCTCCTCTGTTTCTCTTCTGCCTGTGCTCTATGGGTGCTGAGAGGTCATGGGACTAGGATGTGTGTCCACTCTGAACTCGTGCCTCTCCACCTCTGCTTTCTACATGGAATTCCTTGGCCTTTCGGGGCTGACATAACCTTTCTCCTGGGTTAGTGCTCCAGAGCACAGAATACAATACTTACATGCACACCCTGGGCTTGCAGGTTTGCCAGGGGACTGTGGCTCATAGAAGGCATATTTGGGACTTGGGGGTGTGGACTGGAGCTGGGCTGGAGCACCTGCATATATGAGAGGCTTATGCTCTGTGGGACAGAATGGCAAGGGAAGAGGCAACAGGTCGAAATCCTGGAATGGGCTTTCTTTGCATCTCCTCATCCCAGGCAGAACCCTAAGGAGTCTGAGAAGTCTCAGTGTGAAACTGGCCTTCCAGCTTGAGGGTGTATGTGTTTAAGGTATGAGTATAGAAAATAATACATTTTTTAAACAATATGCTCACGTGGTACTTATATTAGATACTTCCTCTGTGGCTTCCATTCTTATTCCTGTCTTTTTTTAAAAGTCATTTTATTTATGTGTTTGTTTTTGGCTGTGCTAGGTCTTCATTGCTGCATGCGGGCTTTCTTTCGTTGCAGGGAGCAGGGGCTACTCTCTAGTTGCAGTGCAGAGGCTTCTCATTGTGGTGGCTTCTCCTGTTGCAGGGCACAGGCTCTAGAGTTTGTGGACTCAGTAGCGGCGGCTTGCGGGCTCTAGGATTAGGGCTCAGTAGTGGTGCACAGGCTTAGTTGCTCTGCAGCATGTAGGGTCTTCAGAGACTAGGGATCAAACCCATGCCCCTTGCATTGGCAGGCGGATTCTTAACCACTGGACCACCAGGTAAGTCCCATATACCTGTTTTGGGTGTGCAAATATTCCCTCTCCTCCTTGAGATTGTTGTGAAGGATTTTGCTTCCAAAGTTCCTGGGGCAGAAGACAAAGGCAATGGAGGAGAGAGGCATCTGGTCTCCTCTTCCTAATGACCTATCAGATTCATTCTGGGCAAAATGGAGTCCTCACAAGTAAGGCCTATCTCAGTGAATTCTTCTCTCTGTGTGTTTGGTTATCACAAGGCACCCGTCCTCATTTTGTGGTATGCATAGGAGAGGGGTGCTCCTCGCATTCCCAAATTTCTTTAACCCTCTCTGATGAGAGGGAGAACTTGGAAGAAGAATAAATTGCAAGAGAGATCCATCCTCTGCCTACACACACAGTTTGAGGCTCTTCTTTCCTTGCCTTTGCCTCTCTACACTCGAAAGGCTCCACGGAGGCTTTGCTTCCACCTGTTTGCATCAGCTACAAAAGGGGGCTTGCAGAGAGAGTTGCCATGGCACATCTTTGCAGATAACAGGAGTTGGCAGATGTTTTTTAATTAAAGAAATTCAGGTTATGAAAAAGATGTCATGGGTAGCGAGAATGGGAACTTGCCAGCCACCAACCCCAATGCGCAGCATCTGCTTCTGGATTCTGTGAAATGCCACTGTCAGGAGTGGGAGGGAGAGGGGAGCAGATGTAGGGAGAAGGATGCTGCCAGCGCTTGATTCCCAACCATGTGGGGTCCAGGGCCAAAGCTCAAAGGATCTACATCCGTGGTGAACATAGAACAATGGTGCAGCAGAGGGTTTTGACTTCCTTCTTGGACAGATCATGCACTGGGGCTTTGTAGGACTTTGAGTCTTCTTGACCCTCCCTTCTTTGGGGGCCAATGACAGCAAGGAAATGATGTGGAAAGGACAGAGAAGCAAGTATTTTCAAGCCTTTCCCTTCCACATAGCTCTCTCTGATTGCTTTTGCCAGCAAGCCATCTTGTAGGCCTTCAGAAAGGAATTTTGAAGTCTTCTAGTTTCATCCTTCATTGCCATTAAGGGAATGGAAGCCCACGAGGGGAACTGACTTGTTCAAGGGGTTCTAGTGAAATCAGTCACATAGCTGGGTCTAGAACCAGGTCTCCTGATGCACGGCCACCACCGTCCCCACAAGAACTGCTTCCTTTCGAAGCTCTTACAGCCCATGTGGGTCATGCAGGCTAACCTTTGGTTGAATGCTATTCTTTGGCAGCCATCCTGTGTCAATATCTTTGAATAAATCCTACAAAAGTGTGAGTGTGACTACAAGAGTCACACAACTGAGATACTTACAGAAGCCTGTGGATAAAGTAAATGTGTAACAGACGAGGTGAAAAACAATGGGGGTGATAGAGCCTGAGGCATAGTAGAAGATGCATACCCCTCGTAAAGGCATCTAAATAATAAAGATTTTGAACCTTGTCCTGGCCAAACAGAATATTTTCAGGACACAGTTGTGTTGCTAGACTGTAGCTCCTGCCATAGAGCCTTAGATTTCAATAGTAGCCGGGCATATGGACCAGCATTGCCTTATAGGGATATAATGCAAGCCTCCTCCAGATAAAATTTTAATTTTTCTAGTAGCCACATTAAAAGTAAAAAGTAGGTAAAATTAATTGTCCTAATATGTCTTACGTAACTACATATATCCAAAATATTATCATTTCAGCATGTAATCAATTTAAACATTATTAATGAGATGTTTTGCGTAACAAGTGTTTGAAATCCAGGGTATATTTTGTGGCAGGCCTGGAATTTGAGTTTACCCTTCTGATAAACTACTTACGCTGTCTCATGGATGCTGGTAGAGGAGATGAGATTCTTGGGTCAGAGATAGAGGACTTTTTTACTCATGGCACAGCAAGCAGTGTATCAGCATGTTTGCTTCAGTCGCCCTGGTCCCGTGTCATCAGCAGAATTCCAAGATGGCCTCAGAGATTCCCATCTCCTTACATACACACACCTTCTAGTTATTCAACCAAACCCTGCTATGCAGGGATTTTGCAGATGTGCTTAAGACCTTAAATCAGTTGATAAATACTTTTTAAGAATGAAGATTAATCAGGTGGGTGTGACCTCTTTAAACATGGGGCTGGTGGTCAGAGACAGAGAGAGAGAGATTAATAACACTGATGGATTTTCAGTAAGAAATTGTTGACTTTGACATGGAGGGGGCCACATGACAGGAAATGTAGGTGGCCTCTATGAACTTAGAGTGGCCCCTCCTGATAGCAAGGAAAACGGGGACCTTGGTTATACAATCACAAAGAATTAAATTCTGCCAGCAGCCTGAATAAGCTTGGAGGCAGATTTTTCCTGAGTCTCCAGATGAGAACTCAGCTTTCAAGCCCCTGAGCAGAGAACATTGTATGGCCTCATGACCTACAGAACTGTAAGTAAATAAGTGAGTTTTATTTTAATCTGCCAAGTTTGTGATAATTTATTACTCTGAAAGAGAAAACTAGTAAGCTCCATAAAGTTGGCATGGAGAGTCCAGATAGATGCTGCACGTGGGTTTATATCACACTTGAGGAACTTAGAGCTTGGAAAACTCACCTTTTAATAGAGAGCAGCAGGCAAGTCTGCTCTGTGTCCCAGAGAAACATATTGTCTCATCCTCCAAGGTTGCTTACTGCGAACATGACTGATAAATGCCCCCATGTGAAAAGTAGGGGGCCTCACATTCTTGGCATACTGCTATAGACAGAATGATTATGTTCTCCCCAAATTCATATGTTGAAATTGAGTCCACGTGATACTATTTGGATGTGAGGCTTCTGGGGGGTGATTAGGTCATAAGGGGGTGCCCTCATGAATGGGGTTGGTGTCCTTATAGAAGTTTTCTCCAGAGAGTCCCTCATCCTTTGAGCCATGTGAGGACCCAGCAGGAAGATGTCAGTCTATGAACCAGGAAGTGGGCCCTTGCCACACACCAAATCTACTGCCATCTTGATCATGGACTTCCAGATGCCAGAACTGTGAGAAATACATTTCTGTTGTTCAAGCCACAGTCTATGGTATTTTTGTTATAAAAGCCCCAAAGGAATAAGACTCATACCAAGCAAAACACTCAGCAGCAAGAGAGATTTTGAAGGAATGTCTCCCAACTTTTCACACTGACAGCACATCTCCATTTCAATCACCCACATTTCAAGAGTTCATTGCCACAGGTGGCTAGTGACAGATGTATTTATTACACAGATATAGAAACTACTAAATAAATATTTTTTGAGAGGCTGATTGGAAAATTGAGAGTTGAGTTCTGTGGTCCTTTATCAGTGTGATTGACGCCTTTTCCTGAAGTTTAAAAGCTGTTAATGATGGAGAGGTTGATTAATTAGCCTAGCCAGTGCCTATGTATAGAATTACTTTAGGGCAGAATTTGGTTGTCAGACTCATGTATCTACCTAGTCACAGGTTTTATCCTCTAGAGAGATATTTCCAAATTTTTTAAAGTTGTTGCCCTGTTAATGGAGCCTCTTTAGGCTCAAAATTTTCTCCTAATTGAAATTTTATATACTGTATGTCTATTTGTGTGCTGTGGCCCTTTGGAAGATTGTTAATCATTATAATATTTAAGTAATTTTACTCTCCCAATCAAGTTCTGCCCGCTTGGGAGTGATACTTCCTCTGCTAAGAATGTACACTCCAGAGAACTGAGTTACATTTACCAAACTCACCAGAGGAAGACTGACATTTGATTGCCCGTGTACTGCATTTAAGGTGAGGTGATTTACTCTGCCATTTGTACAGGGATGCTCTTGTGGTGTGTCAAGTGCTCAGAGCAATGGGATGCTCGAGCATTCAGATTAGGATCCAGAGAGCTGGACAACATGCATCGTTGTCCTGAGTCCATGTTGCTGTTTGAAGTGACCATTTACTTCTCTTTTCTAGACTCTTGTCCTGCTAGACTGCAACTCCTACCCTAGGGCCTAAGACTTCAGTAGTAGCCAGGCTTATAGACCAGCACTGTCTCTTCTTGGGGTCAGCTCTGGATAAACACCAAAGCATGTTTACATTCTTAGGGTCCCACTCACCCATCAGTTACACACTCCAATCCCAGTGAACATCACCTTTATTTTTTTTTTTTTAAGAAAATATTAAATACTTTTTAAAGTAAGGGAATGTTTAAGTTTGTGTTTTCTTTTATTTTATTTTGGGGGGCCGTTCCATGTGGCATGTGGGATCTTAGTTCCCCAATCAGGGATCGAACCCACGTCTGCTGAAGTGGAAGTGCAAAGTCTTAACCACTGGACTGCCAGTATCACATTTTAACTCAAGCATTTTGCAGGAGTGACAGCCCAATTCATCTTTTAAGAAAACCAGTTTGTCCTTTGGAAGAGTGAAAGGGAAAGCTTTCCACCTGGATATATCTGCTTCAGAAAGACTGTGCTAAATCAGACTTTTCAGGTGAAAGTACTTTTAAGTTCCCAAGCCTAGGGGAGTCAAGATCACGCTTTCAATATCCTTAGAGGCTAGGTTCTTTTCCTCTATTTTGGAGCCACTAATTTCAATTCTGAAAAAGAATATATTACCCACTTTACTTAGAAGTATGCTTTTAACATCTTTAGATTTTTTTGTAATTAACTTCTAATTTAATTGTATAATGATCAAGGCATTTGATTTGTATAATACCAGTAGTAAACTCTGGGAGTTGGTGATAGACAGGGAGGCCTGGCGTGCTGCAATTCATGGGGTCGCAAAGAGTTGGACACGACTCAGCGACTGAACTGAACTGAAGTGAGTAGTTTGGTATTTATTGAAACTTGCTTTGCAGCCTAGCATATGGCCAAATTTTGCTAGTATTTTATGTGTGTTTGAGAAAATGTATTCTATAAAGTTGCCTGAAAAGTTCTTTGTATAACTCTAGGTGAAGTTTGTTAATTGTGTTGTTGAATCATCTATGTCATTATTGATTTTCTATCTGCTTGATTATCAATTTGGAAGAAGTATATTGTTATCTCTTACTGTGATTTCTTCTTGAAAGTTTAATTTTCATTTTAGATATTTCAAAGTTTATATCAATAGAAGTTTGTAAATTTTCTTAGTTCATGATGAGTTGTTCTCTTTATAAAGTGCCTCTCTTTATCTCTAATAATTTTTGAAATTTATTTCACCTGATGTTAATATGGTGACACCAGCATTCTATTGGATAATGTTCACATAATATCTTTTTTCCATCTTTTCACCTATAATATTTCTTTGCTGTTACATGTCTTTTGTATACTATATATAAAACTGATTAAAAATATGACAAAAACCTCTACCTTTTACTTGGGAAATTTATTTCATTTATATTTGTTGGAATTACTGAAACATTTTAGGTTTACTTCTCCCAAAGTTTTTGTGTTTTCCATTTTTTGTGTGTGATTTAATTTTTTCTTTTTTCTTTCCATTCCTGCTTTGCATTGATCAAGCTTTCTTTATTCTCATCTCTATTCTACTGATTTTAAGATTGTTCATTTTATTTTTGTTCTTTAGAGACAACATTAACATTTCAGCACAAATGTTTAGAAACTGTCATCCAGTGTTGTGTTGTACACTTCCAGGGTGTACCAGTTACATTGTTTTCTGGACTGTAACATGCTAAGGCCTTGATCTCTACCATTCCTTCCAAAAATGCAAGGAGTTTAAAACATTTTAACTGATCATTTCCTTCCATCTCCTGTGTTATTGTGCAACATTTTAATTGCCCTTTGCTTTTCTACCACAAATTAGTGTTTTTAAAATTGTTATTGATTAATACTATCCTTTCTTATTTATATTTACTCACAAGTTTGACATTTTTTCTTGTATTTTATTTTTTCTCTGGATTCAACATTTTTTCTTGAAGGAAGAATGTTAGTGGTTCTTGCATTGAGAGTATTGTTAATAATATTTTCTCAGTTTTTGATTGCCTATAAAGTCTTAATTTACTTATATGTTACATATTTTCTCTTGTATGTATTATATGAAGTATAAGAAAGAAAAATGATTTTTAGTTATTGTCTTTACTTTTGAATGATAGGTTAACTGGGTATAGAATTCTAAGTTCACACATATTTCTTTTTCTTAGCACATGGACAATATTTGTGCTGGTTATTATCTTACTGCCTCTCAGCTCCAAATCCACCTTTCTTTTTCATACTTCCTGATATCAGATCTGAACTCTGTAGATTATGTTTCTCCATTGCCAGAGGGTCCCATGTTAGGTTCTGCCAAGAGAGGGCACCAGAGGGACATTACAGTGCTGAAAGAGGAAAAAGAAATTTTTTCCTCCTGGTGTTCTGGTTTTTTTTTGTCTCAGTAGAATGAATGATCAGGGTGTAGAGATCCTTATTTAACTGTGGCGCCCTCCCACCAGTTTCTCTGTTACTGCATTGGAGGGTGGCCCTTAGGGCTCATGGCTCTTCAGTGGCCAGTTTCTCCATTACCACCTCAGTGGGCATCATGTTCCTGTGGCATCCATGCCCTCTCCTCAGAGGTCTAAATTGCAGCTTTGCAGGGTCTTGTCTTCTGAGATTTTATTGTTATTTTTTTATTGACTGTCCTCTGAGATTTTAAATTACATTTTTGTTCACTCTTCTCTGATCCCCAAGGGTAACAGTATTTTTTTCCCCTATAGTTTCTGTCTAGATCTTAGGGTTTGTTTTGCCTGTTTTAGTTGGTAACCACATTTTACTGGTTAATAATTCATTATATTAAACTTTTCCTGTTTAAATTGCTGGTTTGGTTTCTGACCAGACCCTCGCTGATGAAATATTATTCTACTGTTTTCTGTTTCAATTTGTTGCCATGAAAAAGACTATTGTCAGCAAAAGATTTGAATAGATATTTAATATAAAAGATTTACAACCAGCCAATAAACCCATAGGAAAATGTTCTACATTATTAGCCATCAGAGAAACGTAAATTAAAACCACAATGAGCTACCACTATACAGCCACTAGAATGGCTAAAATTAAAACGTTTGACAACAGTAAATGTTGGTGAAGATGTATAACAACTGGAACTCTCATATATCATTGAGAATGTAAAACTGTACAACCAATTTGGAGAGAAGTCTGGTAGTATAATATAAATGTATACATACTCTATGATCCCAGCAATTCCATTCTTAGGTATTTACCCAAGAAAAACAAACAAAAAATATATTCACAAAAAGGCTTGTTCATAGCATCTTTTTTCATAATCTCTAAAATGGAAATAGGAGAGGTGGCCATTGATAGGGGAAAGATGAACAAGCAGATGGATTCATATAATAGGAAACTACTTAGCAATAAAAAGAAATGAACTGCTGATGCATGCAACATCATGGATGACAATGTAAATCAGCATGTTAAATGAAGGAAGCTTTATACAAAAACGTAGAATTTTCCTTATATGCAATTCCAGAATAGGTAAAACTAATCCATGGCAGGAAAAAAAAAATCAGTATAATGGTTGACTTTGAGGGGATGGAGATGGGATTGACCAGAAGGGTACATGAGGGAATTTTCTGAAAGTGATGGCACTGTTTTATATTTGATAGAAGCTCAGATGTTCAAGCTGGTTTTAGAAAAGGCAGAGGAACCAGAGATCAAATTGCCAACATCTGCTGGATCATCGAAAAAGCAAGAGAGTTCCAGAAAAACATCTATTTCTGCTTTATTGATTATGCCAAAGCCTTTGACTGTGTGGATCACAGTAAACTGTGGAAAATTCTGAAAGAGATGGGAATACCAGACCATCTGACCTGTCTCTTGAGAAACCTGTATGCAGGTCAGGAAGCAACAGTTAGAACTGGACATGGAACAACAGACTGGTTCCAAATAGGAAAAGGAGTATGTCAAGGCTGTATATTGTCACCCTGCTTATTTAACTTATATGCAGAGTACATCATGAGAAACGCTGGGCTGGAAGAAGCACAAGCTGGAATCAAGATTGCCAGGAGAAATATCAATAACCTCAGATATGCAGATGACACCACCCTTATGGCGGAAAGCGAAGAAGAACTAAAGAGCCTCTTGATGAAAGTGAAAGAGGAGAGTGAAAAAGTTGGCTTAAAGCTCAACATTCAGAAAACTAAGATCATGGCATCTGGTCCCATTACTTCACGGGAAATAGATGGGGAAACAGTGCAAACAGTGTCAGATTTTATTTTTTTGGGCTCCAAAATCACTGCTGATGGTGATTGCAGCCATGAAATTAAAAGATGCTTGCTCCTTGGAAGGAAGGTTATGACCAACCTAGATAGCATATTTAAAAACAGAGACATTACTTTGCCAACAAAGGTCCGTCTAGTCAAGGCTATGGTTTTTCCAGTGGTCATGTATGGATGTGAGAGTTGGACGGGGAAGAAAGCTGAGCGCCGAAGAATTGATGCTTTTGAACTGTGATGTTGGAGAAGACTCTTGAGAGTTCCTTGGACTACAAGGAGATCCAACCAGTCCATCCTAAAGGAGATGAGTCCTGGGTGTTCATTGGAAGGACTGATGTTGAAGCTGAAACTCCAATACTTTGGCCACCTCATGAGAAGAGTTGACTCATTGGAAAAGACTCTAATGCTGGGAAGGATTAGGGCCAGGAGGAGAAGGGGACGATAGAGGATGAGATGGTTGGATGGCATTACTGACTCGATGGACATGGGTTTGGGTAAACTCCAAGAGTTGTTGATGGACAGGGAGGCCTGGCGTGCTGCGATTCATGGGGTCGCAAAGAGTCGGACACAACTGAGTGACTGAACTGAACTGGGTCATAGAAAAGTTTACGTTTATGATTTGTGCATTTCATTGTATGCAAACTTGACATCAAAATAAAGCGCCTGTAGACAAATTTTGAACTCTTATTTAATGATAAACTTTCTGAAGCATTTAAGAGGAAGTGTAGTCATACCTTAATTTACTTTGAAAGGCACACGTACCAAAAAATCCCCAAATAAAACAAAATAACAACAACAAAAAACTATTAAGGGACTGGCGGATAAATACAGAGGTAGATAAAAGATATGTGATAAAGCAAATATGGTAAAATTGAATAAAGTATTAATGGTAGAATCTAAGTAGTGGGAATACAGGTATTCACTGCAAAGTTTTATCAACTTTGTTCTATGTTTGAAAATTTTACAATAAAATGTTGGAAAAGCTGCTGTCCATCTAATAATAATTATTTTTAAAGTAGTCTGTACCTTCTCTATAGTTTTATTTAAAATCATTGTTTTTCATGTTCTGCCTTTCACTCTAATGTGTTTGCATGTGTGTGTGCTCAGTCGTGTCTGACTCTTTGCGACCCCATGGACTGTAGCCCACCAGGCTCCTCCGTCCATGGGATTCTCCAGGCAAGAATACCGAAGTGGGTCGCTGTTTCCTTCTCTAGGGGATCTTGCTGACCCAGGAATTGAACCCAGATCTCCTGCACTTCAGGAAGATTCTTTACTGCTGAGCCACCAGGGAAGTTTAGGTATAGATTAATTTTTATTGTACTCAAGACTCATGAGCTTACTTTTTTTTTTTTTTTTCAATTCTTAAAACTTCTCAACCCTTATTTATTTGAGTATTGTCTCTCTTGTTATGGAATTCCCATTATATCTATGCTGAAATTTCTCATCCTATCAACCTCAAATATTAGCCTTTGCTTTGTATATCTTTATCTCTCTTTGCTGCAGTTTGGGTGCCCTCACTTTGCACCTTTAGACATTTCATTTTCGTATTCATTGTTCAGTTTACTGATTCTGTCTTTGACTATATCTAATCTTCTGGTTCAACTGTGACTGTTTTTCATTTCTACAAATTCCATTTAATTATTTCCCTGACACAATCATCATTTTATTGTGTCCTTTTATTGTGTGCTTTATCATAAAAATTCTTTTATGATAGTGCAGATGGACTTACTTGCAAAGTAGAAATAGAGACACAGATGTAGAGAACAAACTTATGGATACCAAGGCGAGAAGGGGGATGGGATGAACTGGGAGATTGGGATTGACATATATACTGTCTGCATCTGCATGTGGACTCAGTTGTGTCTGACTCTTTGCGACTCTGGGGACAGACTGTAGCCCACCAGGCTCCGCTGTCCATGGGATTTTCCCAGCAAGAATACCAGAGTGGGTTGCCATTTCCTCTTCCAGGAGATCTTCTTGACCCAAAGATTGAAACTGCATCTCCTGCGTTTCCTGCATTGCAGGTAAATTTCTTTACTGCTGAGCCAGCAGGGACGCCCCATATATACTCTGCTGCTGCTGCT
Organism: Giraffa tippelskirchi; assembly: GCF_054371585.1. Lineage (NCBI taxonomy): Eukaryota > Metazoa > Chordata > Mammalia > Artiodactyla > Giraffidae > Giraffa > Giraffa tippelskirchi. The sequence continues at coordinate 10,568,139 of NC_137279.1, forward strand.
AAGTCGCTTCAGTCGTGTCCGACTCTGTGCGACCCCATAGATGGCAGCCCACCAGGCTCCGCCGTCCCTGGGGTTCTCCAGGCAAGAATACTGGAGTGGGTTGCCATTTCCTGTGCTATACAGTAGGTTTTCATTAGTTATCTATTTTATATATACTCTACTATGTATAAAATAGATAACTAATGAAAACATACTGTATAGCACAGGGAACCCTACTCAGTGCTCTGTGGTGACCTAAGTGGGAAGGAAAACTGAAAAAAGAGGGGAAATTGGTATTGTTATTATGTGTGTGCTCAGTCGTGTCCGACTCTTTACGACCCCATAGACTATTCCCGCTTGAGATTTTGTCCTTCTGGAGAAATTTTTTCATTTATTTCTGCCGGATACACCAGAGTCATAGGCCCTAGTCACTTTCTATGTTATGCATCTAGTGCAAAGTTGAACCCTAAACCCCCATGAAGGCAGTCCTGTGCTCATGAATTATCAGAGGAGCTGTTTCTTTTCTTTATCCAGGCCCAGTTTGAGATAGCTAAGCTACTTGATCATCTTACTGAGTCTGAATTTAGATTTTGTTTACTCCTTCCTATAATTCATTTCAGTCGCTCAGTTGTGTCCGACTCTTTGGGACCCCATGGACTGCAGCACACCAGGCCTCCCTGTCCATCACCAACTCCCAGAGTTTACTCAAACTCATGTCCATTGAGTCTGTGATGCCATCCAACCATCTCATCCTCTGTTGTCCACATCTCCTCTCGCCTTCAGTCTTTCCCAGCATCAGGGTCTTTTCAAATGAGTCAGCTCTTTGCATCAGGTGGCCAAAGGATTGGAGTTTCAGCTTCAGCGTCAGTCCTTCCAATGAGTATTCAGGACTGATCTCCTTTAGGATGGATTGGTTGAATCTCCTTGCAGTCCAAGGGACTCAAGAGTCTTCTCCAATACCACAGTTCAAAAGCAACAGTTCTTCGGCGCTCAACTTTCTTTATAGTCCAAGTCTTACATCCATACATGACCACTGGAAAAACCATAGCTTTGACTAGATGGACCTTTGTTGACAAAGTAATGTCTCTTCTTTTTAATATGCTGTCTAGGTTGGTCATAATTTTTCTTCCAAGGAGCAAGCGTCTTTTAATTTCATGGCTGCAATCACCATCTGCAGTGATTTTGGAGCCCCCCAAAATAAAGTCTGTCACTGTTTCCACTGTTTCCCCCATTTATTTGCCATGAAGTGATATTTGCATTTTACTTCCTTGCATCATGTGGACTCAAGGTCTTATGTGCTGACTCCATGTGGGCATTCACATCCAAGCTCTTACATTACCAAGTCTGGACGCCTTCGCATAGGCAGCTATAGCATCAGCTCAGGGTTTCTACACTGGTTTTCACTTCTCTTTATTTTGTGTCTCTGGAAGATTTCCTCACTCTCTTATAAATCCAGATATTGCTTTTAAAAAGATATTTATTATAATCCATTCAGTATATTCTAGGTGTTTCATATTGGGAGGGTCTTCAAGTAACTTGATCTTCCAGAATACCGGAAATGAAAGCTGTGTTAGGCATTTCACATGGATTATTTTATTAATTTTTTACAGCAACCCTATAATATATGTATTATTAGTCTAGGAAATCTAGGCATAGAGGGATTTAGCAGTGTTTCCAGGTCTCACAAGCTGGTAAGTGTGAAAGAGCTGGGATTCCTCCAATGTCTAAATGATTCTGGTATGTAGACTTCTGTTGTTTTATGTTGCAAGGATACAGAAACCCATTTGCTGGCCTGGGAACATTGTTTTGCCTGGGTCAGCAGTGTTAATAGAGTAGTACGTTAACAGCCTCTCTTCTGGATGTGCATTTGCTATTGTCTTATTACAATAGCAAGGCCTGAAGAACATTCTTTGTACCATAAGAGACAGGTGTCTTGAATTTCTCCCATTACCTGTCATGTCCAGCCTGTGGGCCATCTGAAGAAACCATGTTTGAGGTCTTTTATGAGGCCACTGTCAATTGACCCTCTGCTGCCTGACCAGAACACTCAGCCACGGGAGCATGGGACTTCTGTGTTTCAGGTAGATTTTGAATGAGTTTTATTTAAGTCATGTGCTCCTCTCTGCAAATCTGAGAAGTAATGAGCTTTCTGTTTGTCTCTGAAACTGCCCTGCAGACAGCAAGGGTGACCAATGGCTCTGGTTTACTTGGGATGAGGTGTTTTTAGGGATGTGGGACTTGGAGTGCTAGCACTGGGTGACTTCAGGGGAAACCCAGGATGTTAGTCACTGCAGACCACTCTGGGATATTGTTAACCAGATCAGTCCCAGTCCTTTGCCATGGGAGGCTAGAGCATCTTCTGGTTTCCAGATTTCCCTAGAGATGAAAGAAAGGGGATTTAATGGTGAGAAGACAGAGGACAGAAGATTCATTTCAAGGACATGTGGAATGAAGCAAAACCTCACCAGGTATTTCCCAGCTGTTCCTACTTACACCCCAGCAGAAGATGGAGCAGCTTCTGAGGGACAGAAAGTAAAAGCAACAAGGAAGGGGACTAAGATTTATAGAGCCTGGGTTCCTGTGCCAGGTGTTTGGTTAGATTCTTACTCTCTATATATTTTAGCACTTAGTCCTGCCTGGAACACTGTGAAACAGACAATATGATGCTTATTTTGAAGAGAAGGAAATGGAAGCTCGGCAAGATGAAGTTACTTGCCCAGTATCACATGTTTGCAAAAAGCGATGCCTGGATTCAAACCCAGGTGGACCGACCTCAAAGCCAGGGCTTCTTCTAACTGGAACACAGCGAGGGGTTGAGGAGGAGGGCTCTTTATGCCAGCACTGATTTAGGGAGTTATGAGGTGAAGAAGAAGAGTGAAAGTGAGGCGGGCACTGCATAGTGTCACAAACCTTGCAAACACATGCTACGACCAGGAAGTAACAGACAGTGGCTGCTGCTCCAGCGGCATCATCAGGCTTGAGGGATTCAGGGAAGTGGGCAGCAGAGCCTGGGGTGCTCTCTGCCTGTACCCAGCTCCTTTTCCCTCCACAATATACTTCTGCCCACTGTTGGCTTTGATGGCGTGCGTGGTCCGAAGGCTGGGTGTGGAGATAAAAATTCTCCCCTTCAGCTCTGCTGTTTGTAGACCATCGTGCAGGCAGTCCCGGTCCTCTGATGTTTGTGTCTTTGCTCCGTGTTGTTCGGTGCCTTAGTGCCTAATCTGAAGTTGCAAGCTTGGTCTCTCATGTCCCCACTTGCTCATCTTTAGAACAGCCTTTCCACTGCCTGTCTGTTGCATTGTCAAACGCTGTATCAATATTAAACATTAGTAGGGCATCCTTGCCTATTAAACACATCCTAAGGACCCAATGATCGGGGCTGCTTTTAAAAGGCCTCTCGTAATATTTACCTACCTGGCTTCCTTCTATACCCTTGGCTGTGTTTTTCTGAAACAGCTGTGTCCAGAACAGAAGGCTCTTTTGTGCAAACTCATAAGTCACCTGTACTTATTTTATGTATCCAGGGCTGTTATGCTCTGCAGCAAGCTATTTTTATTTAAATAAGAGTGGGTATTTGATATAATAGATTATTACATGTTCTGCATATAAATTACTAGGTCTTAGAAGTAAGAAATGAGTAATTTTGCCCTGAGGTAATGTAACAGCTACTGCGGAGTCACTGAAATCAATTAAATAGATCATTTGTGGTCAGGGCAGAAGCGTGGAATTACTCCTGAATTGCATTCAGCAGTCCTTCCCTTGTTTAATCATTCAACAACGAGTATGAAGAACCCAAGGTGAGTTTGAGACATTAGCTAAGTGGTGGGCAGGGCTACAAAGAAATATAAAACATATAAACTCAAGGAGACCAAAGACTTTACCAAATCCTTTCCATAGGAAGTGAACTGAAGTCATTGCCCTCTTTGATGGATAAAACTAAGCACCAGGGAATTGGGCTGGCTTACAGAGAAACTGGACATGGAACCAGAAGTGGGAGGGGTAACCTGCACAGTTTTGTTCAGGAGAACATAGAGTGAGGAAGAGGAGGCAGCATGGATCAGCCCCCGAGACTCTGCCTCGAGAAGACCAGTTATGATGCAGGATGTATTCAGAGCCAGGGGCCTTGGTACTCGGCTCAGCTCTGTTGCTTATTAACTGAATGATTTGGGACAAGTTACATAACCTCAGATATGCAGGTGATACCACCTTAATGGCAGAAAGCAAAGAGAAACTAAAGAGCCCCTTGATGAAGGTGAAAGAGGAGAGTGAAAAACCTGGCTTAAAACTCAACATTCAGATAACTAAGATCATGGCATCCGGTTCCATCACTTCATGGCAAATAGATGGGGAAAAAATGGAAACAGTAGCAGATTTTATTTTCTTGGGCTCCAATATCACTGTGGACAGTGACTGCAGCCATGAAATTAAAAGACATTAATTCCTAGGAAGAAAAGCTATGACAAAACTAGATAGTGTATTAAAATGCAGAGACATTACTTTACCAACAAAGTTCCATCTAGTGAAAGCTATGATTTTTCCAGTAGTCATGTACGAATATGAGAGTTGGACCATAAAGAAAGCTGAGCACCAAAGAACTGATGCTTTTGAACTGTGGTGCTGGAGAAGACTCTTGAGAGTCCCTTGGAAAGCAAAGAGATCAAACCAGTCAATCCTAAAGGAAATCAGTCCTGCATATTCATTGGAAGGACTGATGCTGAAGCTGAAACTCCCAATAATTTGGCCGCCTGATGTGAAAAAATGACTCCTTGGAAAAGACCCTGATTCTGGGAAAGATTGAAGGCAGGAGGAGAAGGGGGTGACAGAGGATGAGATGGTTGGATGGCATTACCGACTCAATGGACATAAGTTTGAGCAAACTCCAGAAGATGGTGGAGGACAGGGAAGCCTAGCGTGCTGCAGTTTGTGGGGTCACAAAGAGTCAGATACGACTTAGCCACTGAACAACAACAACGATAATATCAACAACTTAACCTCCTTGAGTTCCAGTTTTTTTCATTTGTCAAAAGGAATAATTGGACTGTTTACTGCAGGGTGATTGAAAGGATTAAATGAGGTACTGTATGTGAAATGCTTGGCACAGAGTAGGGCTCAAATAAAAAGAAGGGTCACGATGCTTATAATACAGGTCCCCATGAAAGGACTGGGCACCACTCTCACTGTGGGGATCACCCCACACTGCTCAGAAGACAGAGGGTGAGGGTCTAATCCTGCCCTTGCTACTGATCTGTATCTCAGCTGGAAATGAGACCCCGCTTTTCTCATGGTCCCCAAAGAAGAATCCAGTTGTGTGCGAGTCATGGAGATGGTGGCATCCTCTATCCAGGATAGAAGACACTTTGCTACCAGTTTTCTCCCTAAGAATCACTTCATTCTTTGCCAGCGAGAAACTTTTCATTTGCCTCTACAATTGAAGTGGAACCTCTGGGTTTTGGGGTCAGTGTCGTCTGGCCTGTGAGTCATCCAGGGCATTGTCCACTTTTTAATGAAGTGAGTCAAGAATGTATTGACCCAGGGCAAATTCAGTGGAGGATGAGAGATTAACAAATGAATCTGAGTGGTCTAGCCCCGCTCCTACACCACTTTCAGGAGCACAACACCCTTCAACCCTGATCTCACCCATTTCTTTGTCACCGTAAAATCCGCCCAACAAGAATGGGTGGACCCAACTGAACTTCTTTTATTAAAGCACCAATGAGTGAAAGATACTGTAAAATAACACTTATGTCAGAAACTAAAGTCAAAATGATGTCTTACTCTGATAATTAATATGATCAGGCTTCACAGCAGACTATGATAAATAAATTAGTCATTACATGCTTATGTTTCTTTCAGTTATAGGTTATTGGTCTAATAATTGCTTCCCTGAACAGATGAATTGTCTCAATATTCTGCTTACTTTTGCCTATAAAGATGTGACTTTTTTAAACCAACATTCAATAAAAATACCTTTCTTCTGGCCTTGTTGTATAAAATAGAGAATTTTTTTTTTTGGAATGGCAATTCAAGGAACTCATGAGAATGACTTTGATTTGATTTGGCTGATTTTTACTGGGTGTCTTCTCAGCATAAGGACCTGGGCCAGCCACCGAAGGGGACACATGGGCTAGACAAGGGAAAGGGTTATGATGACTCTGAGTGCACTAAGGCAGAAAGGGCCTTGAGGAGTAGCCTCAGAGGAGAGCAGCCTTTTCAGAATGCTTTGTAGAGAGCTGAGCCTTGGAAGCAGAGGGGATGGTGGGGAAGGGTTTTCTGGGTTGAAGGCATGGCAAGGACTGGGGAGGACAGAAGGAAAATGAGAGACCTCAGAGATGGCCATTCGCTGGTCTCTTTAAAGGGCCTTATTACACGTAGTTCCCTGAATGTTATGAATCCCTGTGTCCCTTTAACTCATTTCTAAGCAGCTCAGTGTCACTGGCTAAGAAGCAAAGAAGCCAAAATTCCACATTGGGTCTGTCTGATGCCTCTGAACTTCTCACTACTGGTTCTTAGACTTAAGGCACAACAGATTCACCCGGGGGCACTTTTGAGACACAGAATCCAGGATGTCACTGCAGATCCTCCCCAGAACCTCAGGGCTGGAGCCTGGGCAGGAGTACATTGAAATGGCCTGAGGTGGTGCTTCTCAAACCTTGTGTGCGCCCAGGTTTTCTAAGGAGCTTGTTAAATGCAGATGCTGATTCAATGGGCCTGGAACGGAATCTGTGTGTGTGCTTAGTTGCTCAATCGTTTCCGACTCTCTGCAACCCCACAGACTGTAGCCCACCAGGCTCCTCTGTCCATGGGGATTCTCCAGGCAAGAATACTGGAGTGGGTTGCCATGCCCTCCTCTGGGGGATCTTCCCAACTCAGGGATCGAACCCAGGTCTCCCGCACTGCAGGTGGATCCTTTACCGTCTGAGCCACCAGGGAAGCCCGGGACCCAAGAGTCGGCATTTTCTACAAGCATCCAGGGGGGCTGACCCTCCAGGTCGCTAAGTCGACTCTTTGGCTCGCAGGGCCCTGGGTTTCGGAACCGCACCCAAGGTTGAGAGTCCCGGCACTCACTGGTCTACATGGTCTTTACCGTCTGAGCCACCAGGGAAGCCCTGTTTAAACTTTTCTAAATATGAAAAGGGACCAGAGAGGCACAGAGCTGAGAGGCAGGAGGAAATCAGGATTGGGGCTGGACTATGGGGTCCAAGCAGGCGGTGATTTTCAAAGTAGAGGGATGAGAAGGCAGAGCCGCCGGCTTCAGAGAGGTGCTGGGGCCGAGCCCTGTGGCAGGTGGGCTGGAGCTGCTCTCCTGTCCCTGACAGAACCCACACATAAGGCCCTCAGAAGGACCCTCTGATTAAATAAATGTGTTCTTAGCATAGGAGGAAAACCCCAGGTTTAAAACTAATTTCCCTTCTGTGGGGCTCTTCCTCTCTTCCCCAGCGTAGACACACATTGACGTTCTCAGAGGAAATCACTTGCTGCTTTGAAACAAACCCGCATGCGGGAGGCACATACAGGCTTTGATAGAAAGATGGCCCTCCTGATTTGCTCTGCTTCCCAGACTGAGGAAATATTATTCATGTTCCAGTTATGTTGAAATGAAACACATTTTAAAGTTGTTTTTTTTTTTTTTTAATAATGGAAAAAACAGGTAATCCAAAGAAGTGAATATAATTCCTTTAAACATTTTTAAAAATAAATCAATTTATTATTTTTAAAAATTTAAATAAGGAAATAGCTTCATTGTTTTTATATATCACTAGATCATGGATTTGGTCTCATTAGAGAGTGAATGTTTATCAAAGACCCTGTGAAGTGGATGGTGGGGAGTAGCCAAATATTGATAAGAAAACACTGTTAATTTCTTTATAAAAAGATAAAAATTAGGATAAGTGAATGGCATCCATGGCCAGTATAGCACATGTCTTCTTATTTTCCCCAAAGCCCCCATCTTGGCAAGATTGTGTTGCTTAGGAACCGACAAAACGTGTCTCTCTCTGTGTCTTTTTTTTTTTTTTTAATGGTCCCTTTGTGCCCTGATATTTTTCCAAGTTGGCAGCTGTGAGGAAAAACAATGTGATTTGGTTAGATGCAGCCTCCCTCTCTCAAGTCTGGAGCAGAATAGATAAGAACTTGTATGTCAGAATACAAAGTTTACTCAGCACCAGTCAAAAGCTTTTGATGTTGCCTGCCCAGTCTGGCCTCGCATCTTTGAAGTTCTGTTCCACATGCTAGGGTTCCGTCAATAAGAAACAGACCTTTCTTTTCCCTGCTAGTTAAAACATCTGCCTCCTGGAAACGCCCCACATGAGAGCAGGTTACAATAGTTCCAGGGCTAGTAGAGACCCGAGCTTGGCCACGTCAGTGACTAGAGGATGAATGTTTAAGGAACGGAAGTCATTTAAGAAAATCCTCAAGGACGTGGGGGTGATGGGAATATTTTCCCATTCCAAGATAGGAAGGGAGCAGAGTCAGCTTGGTTGGGTCTCGTGAATGCAGTGGCTGACCCAGGGTGGTCTCCTCCTGTGGCTCTTTATCTAGGACTGTATTCACGTTATAAGTTTATACGTCACATGATCTACACTCCTTATCTGGGGCATTAGCTGCTTCTCGGTGAATAGGAGCAGAGAGAAAACAGGCTCATTGGTTTGTAGTGTCACTCTTTGCAATGTCATTTAAACTGCTTGGCAAATGGCTTATTTGTCAAAGAATATTGCTTTTTCCTGGAATAAAACCCAGTTACTGATTGCTGAAACCTATGACTATCAGAAATGATATCACAATGCACTTCTGCTGCCTCACAGCGGTGCCCTTTGAGGGCACAGAGAGGAGAGGTGGGGGTGGGAGCCTTTGTTCCTGGAAATGAAAGCATCTAAACAATGGAGTATATCTGAAGGACCGCAGATGCCAGGCTCCGTGCCCCAAACTCTGGCTTGTGACAAAAGCCTCCACCTCAGAGAGTTCGGTTCTGGAAATGTCAGCGATGGGTGGAGATCCAAGGAATGTCGATGAAGGGCAAGTGGGCAGACAAGCAGATGGACTGCAAACCAATGGCTGGTAGTCCCAGCTGCAAGTCTTGACTCTGTGGCTGTAGATCCAATGCATCAGCTGTTAGGAGGCTGGGGAGTGAAAGTCAGAGTGAAAGAGAACATAAGCCTGTGCCTCAGAAAATCCTTGCCAAAATGCTAAGCTTGATGAGTCAATGGTAGGGCAGGGGCAAGTTGGTGTGCTAAGGGTAACAAAGTCTTTGGGCATATTAGTTGCTCTAAGACATCACTAGCACCCTCTTTCTGTGTCTTTTCCTCTCTTGATAGTATCTTTGTTTTCTTCCAATTTCTAAATTTGGTGCTCTCATAGTCTTCTGTTCTCCATGTTGTCCTACCTTCCTTCAAATTCTGATGCAGGACTAGAATCTTTTCAGCTTATCCAGTCTAAGAATAAATGGCTAGAAATGCTCAGTTGTTAACTCCCGTTAAGAGCATTTTGCTTTTAAGGGAAGAAGGAAGGCAACGTTTATGTCAAAGAAATGAATCTCTAATGGTGGAATTTTAGGCAGGATTGAGTGGCGGGATTTAATTTCCCCGGTTATAATACCGTGGAAGGTCTCTACCAACGTCGATGAGGAAAGATAAACAGCCCTTTCCTTCAGTCAGTTTGAAAAATCATAGGGACGAAAACCACAAGAGACCCAGAATTCTTACCTGAAACATTTGTGGATAAACCAAGTTATGGCCATATTATGGTATGGATAGTGAAAGGTCTTGATAAGGAGAGTCCATACAGGTTTGGTCATATCTCCACAACCGGTTGGAGCCGTTCTAAGCCAGGTTTTAGGGATGTGGTAACATGGGAGAAAGTCTGAGGTCCTGGAAGTGGCACATGGGTCAACCTGGTGGCAGAACCAGACAAACCACATGAGGGTGCTGGATGAGGGAAGGGCAAGGAGGGTCCTGATCCCTAGGTCTGGAGGGTGGGACTGGCAGGACCAAGCCACTGTGGGCCCCAGCCTGGAGAGGAACACCGTGACATCCCCGTCTGGCAAGAGCCACGCTGTGCAGGCTGGACTGGAAGAGAAGGAGGCAGGGAGATGGTCAGGGAAGGTCCCCAAAGGCAGTGCTGATGGCCAGCGTCAGTCTCAGCTCTGCCATCCTGTTGCTGGGTGACTTTGGGCTGGTGGCCTAACCTGAGTCACAGGGTCTTTTGTAAGATGGGGATGATGCTGGTGTCTATCTCGCAGGATTCCTGTGATGAAATGAATTTTAATATATGTATTTTTTATCCTATGTATCACCTGATCTGTGCCTGGCACATAGTGTGTTTGATGTCGGTGTTAGCGATTATTGTTGTGTCCAGAGATAAGGAGGGGAAGCACAGGCCCACGGTGTCCACCAGGGGTGATGTTGGTAAAACAGTCTCAGCATCAGACCTGCAGTCGGGACTTCAGATCCTACATGGGGAAGCTCTGTGCATCCAGGCAGAGGAGGGGCGTGCCCCCAGGAAGCCCGATGCAGCCTGTGAACTGTCAGTGGACACTTTTGTCAGAGTTTAGCACCAAACTCAGTATGAAAACTGACCTTCACTTCTGTCCTCGCATTCCTGCCAGGGGAAAAATAGGAAGAAATGGGCTCAACTTGCAGTTAAACACAAGGACATACAAGCTATAGGATGCGTTTTCCAAGAAAGACTGGGGATTGTTAGAGCGCCATTCCCAAGATGGAAATGAGTTGCCAGCCCCTCAGGGGTGCGTTGGAGGAGGACTGGCTTCCATTGCTGCCTCGTCTCACGTCCCGTGGCAGGACTCGGTGACAACATGGGCCGGGAAACACTTCCTGAACCTAAAGCCTTTCCTCTCTGCTCAAACTCCAAAGCACCAATGACAGGTCAGCTGTCACCCTCTGAAAGAGAAGTGGCCCAAAGGTGTCCACTTCTGCTCCTGTCTGCTGCCTTCCTCCCCCTTAAGCCACTTCCACTCCCTACCCCTACCCAGCTGTCATTAAAATGACATTTTATTGTTGCATTCTTCCTTAGTTGTCAGTCAGAATCTATCTGCCTACCCCTTTCTAAATTACTTTGGGTCAAAAGACAGAACCTCTTATGGGGCTGAAAAGCCAAGAAAAGAACTATTTATCTAAGGAAGGAAACAAGGTCCTTTTTTATTTTGGAGACCATCTAAGATCTACTCTTAGCAACTTTCAAATGTACGATAAAATATTATTAATTCTAGTCACTCGACATTCAGAAAACTAAGATCATGGCATCCGGTCCCATCACTTCATGGCAAATAGATGGGGAAACAGTGCAAACAGTGTCAGACTTTATTTTTTTGGCTCCAAAATCAATGCAGATGGTGACTGCAGCCATGAAATTAAAAGACGCTTACTCCTCGGAAGGAAAGTTTTGACCAACCTAGATAGCATATTAAAAAGCAGAGATATTACTTTGTCAACAAAGGTCCATCTAGTCAAGGCTATGGTTTTTCCAGTAGTCATGTATGGGTGTGAGAGTTGGATGGTGAAGAAAGCTGAGCACCGAAGAATTGATGCTTTTGAACTGTGGTGTTGGAGAAGACTCTTGAGAGTCCCTTGGACTGCAAGGAGATCAAACCAGTCCATCCTAAAGGAGATTAGTCCTGGGTATTCATTGGAAAGACTGATGTTGAAGCTGAAACTCCAATACTTCAGCCACCTGATGTGAAGAGCTGACTCATTTGAAAAGACCCTGATGCTGGTAAAGATTGAGGGCGAGAGGAGACATGGACGACAGAGGCTGAGATGGTTGGATGGCATCACCGACTCAATGGACATGGGTTTGGGTGGACTCCAGGAGTTGGTGATGGACAAGGAGGCCTGGTGTGCTGTGGTTAATGGGGTTGCAAAGAGTCAGACGTGACTGAGCGACTGAACTGAACTGATAGTCACTGTGCTATGCATTGCATCCCTATGAATTATTTATTTTACAACTAAAAGTTTGTACCTTTTGACCACTTTCACCCATTTTGCGTACTCTCTTTACCTCCTTCCCTCTGCAACAACCAGTCTATTCTCTGTGTCTATGAGCTTGGCCTTTTTTTTTTTTTTTTAGTTTCCACGTATAAGTGAAATCATATAGTATTTGTCTCTCTCTGTCTGGTTTATTTAGCATAATACCCTAGTGGCCCACCTGTGTTGCCACAAATGGCAGGATTCTTCTTTGTGGCTGAATAATATTCCATTGTGTGTGTATATATATATATATATATGCACTACATTTCCTTTATCCATTTATCCATCAAAGGACACTTAGGTTGTTTCCGTATCTTGGCTATTTAAATAATGCTGCAGTAAACATGGGAGTGCAATTTTTTTTTTTGGTAAGTTAATACTCTTGTTTCCCTTAGCTAAATACCCAGCAGTGGAGTTTCTGGATCATATGGTACTTCTATTTTTGTTGTTTGAGGAACCTGCATACAGTTTTCCATAGTAGCTGCCCCTGTTTACATTCCCACCAACAGTATAAATTGATTCCCCTTTCTCCAATCCTCACCGACACTTATCTCCTGTCTTTTTGATGATGGCCATTCTGAAAGGTGTGAGCTGATATCTCATTGTGGTTTGGATTTGCATTTCCCTGATGACTAGTGATGTTCAGCGTCTTTTCTGTGTTCCTGTAGGCCATATGTTAGTCTTCTTTTGAAAAATGTTTATTCAAATCCTCTGCCCATTTCTTAATCTTTTAAGGTTAATTTTTTTTTTTACCATTAAATTGTTTGAGGTCCTTGTACATTTTTGGTATTAATCTGTTATCAAGGAGTTACTTATTAAAGTACTTTGTTCTCCTAGGTGGGGAGAGAAGCTTGAGGAGATAGTTGCAGGCAGGAAGGTCTAGATGGTATTTGCTGAGTAACAAGTAGTGCTGTTTGGCTGAGATACAACTGATGAAGTACTTTAAAAATGACCTAGTCATTTACTTCGATTCTTGTTCATCCTTAGAAGCCACCAGAGATGGAGGTTTTATTGCCATTTTATAGATAAGTGTACTGAGTTGAGGGCTTCCCAGGTGGCATTAGTGGTCAAGAATCCGCCTGCCAGTGCAGGAGATGTAACAGAGGGGAGTTGGATCCCTGGATCAGGAAGATCCCCTGGAGGAGGGCATGGCAACCCACTGCAGTATTCTTGCCTGGAGAATCCCATGGACAGAGGAGCCTGGCGGACTACAGTCCCTGGCATTGCAGAGTCAGACATAGCTGCCTGTACACACACACACAGAGTTATAAAAAGTAGTAGTAATTGGTCCAAGGTGATATAACTACTACAGGCCCCAAACTTTCCTCTCCCCTATGCCCCTACTACGGGAGGTTTGTACCAGGAAATAGCAGGGGAGAGTTTGGAAGGGTCTATTGAGGCAAGATTGAAAATGGACTTGAAAGGTCAAATCACCGTATTCTGATGGCAGTAGGGAGCCAACAGAGGTTCTTGAGGAGGAGAGCGCAGTGGCCAGAGATCTGCTTTAGAAAGGGCCGAGGGGAACCAATGGGCGAGGGGAAACAGTCTAGTGGAGAGCAGGAGAACAGAGCGGAAGCCGGTGGCCAGACGGGTTGCAAGCTCTGCACCAGTGGTGGGGTGGAGGGACACAGCAATGCGGCGGGGGCGAGGCAGGGACAGGAAGGATCGCTGGATCCGAAAGGACAGAAGAGGGGCCGGGAGCCGAAGGGTTCAGAGGCAGAGAAGAGAAGGAACGAGGGCTGGTTTCAAGAGCCCTTTGCGGTCTAGGGAATTGGATCTGTCCACAGAGAGATGGCAATCAGAAAGCCACATTCTAAAGTGGAGGTGACTCATTTCAGAGTTCTTATTTTCTTTCCACGGTGGGGTCTGGAAGGGGCACAAGTGAGGGGAAAATGAAAGAAAAACACAAACAGTAAATATAGGCAGCCCCGGGGCCACAGCAAAGGTTTAAGTGGACACAATTTCCAACTGGTGTGATGTTATGTTTAGAGACCGAAGCCCAGGCGCCTTGGCTTGGATTCTTAGGTTGGGTTTCCTTGAAGCAGGACTCGTGATTAATTGAGGAGGAGCTCTCAGAAGAGGCCTGTAAGGGGCTTAGGGAAGCTGGATGAGGCTAGGGAAGTCAGACACAGATGGTGCCTCCAGAGCCTGTCTGATCCCAGGGGGCGCTCTGGAGCAAGGATTGCATCACGGCAGAAGTTGTCCTGCAGAGGCAAGGCAGGTCAGCCACTGGCTGCGGATCTTCCGGAGGTGGGGGCTTCTAAACGCCCTGGCATCTCTAGCTGAGGAGGCACCGGTCAGCCAAGGGCGGTCTCTAGCCATCAGCGCAAGTGTGAGCACTTTAAAGCCACGCTTTATCTGCAGCAAGTGGGAAGAGAGCAGCTCCCAATAATGGGTGTCCACCGCCTTCATTCAAGGCTTTTACCTATTGTGGTCCTCTTCACTCTTCATTCCTGTCATTGATTTTATTTGCATTCTCTGGCCTTATCAGGCTTTTTCAGGCCTCTGTGCTGTTCCATATGCTATTCCCTGTGCTCAGAAAGCCTCTTTCCCCCTTTCTCTGTCTGTTGCTCATTTGATCATTTCAGATGAAGCGAAAGTGTCAGTTCCTCTGTGGAGCCTTCCTAGTCTTCTCAAGCAGGAGCTGATCCTGACTTCCTCTGTAACCCATAGCATCTTGCATCTGCGGGTATCAGAGCATTATGAAATGTTGCTTTTATTTTCTTCTTGTGTATCTGTGTTCTGTATACTCTTTGCATTCTTGGAGGACAGGAAGTATATATTTTAAAAAATTCAGTTCTGAACCCCAGTTGCTGTCCCCTGTGTCTGGCACATAATTTGAATATGGGCTTACTGAGAATGCCCTGAGTGAAGGGGCTGCAACCATAAGGTGCAAGCGAACGGTGAAGGAGAACCTGGTTTCCAACATAGCGTGCTATCCATGTGGGTGTTTTGGGTGAATGGCTTAATTCTTCTGCATTGAAACCTGCTGTCCATAAATATGCCTGCCCTTGGACGCCAGCTCAGTCCTGTTCTCCAGTGGCTTTGGGATTCTTCTGCCAGGTCAAAATGAAACCCAGGCAAACATGGCCTCTGTCTGCTATTAGCCAGAAGCATCTAAAATCCTTCCTAACTGCGTGCAACACTGCTGCTAGCCTTCATCAGCCATGATCCCATGATCGATGTGAACACATCCTTAAATCAGCAAGAACATTTAAAAATTGATGTAAACATCGAAGCATGACACTTACCTATTTATTTTAAAAGACAGCCTTACATAATCCATGGGGCTTCTAGAGTTTTGAAGTAGGAAGGATGGTTTTGTGGTGAGAGGAATAATGGATTAGAGTACTTCAATTGGGATAAGGAGAAGGGAACAGGGCAGTTAAGTAATCTGGTCAAAGTCACATAGCTCATAAATGATGGGGCTTTTTTGAACTTTAAAAAATATATAAAATCAATTTTATCAAGTTGTAATTCATATACAATAAAGTATACCCACTTTAAGTATAGAGATTGATGAGTTTTAATGAATACACTCACCTATGTAACATTTCCAAAATCAATATACAAGACATTTTCATCACCCTCAAAGTTCCTTCATGCCCCTTTGTAGTCAGTTCTCCTATCTCTGACCTAGACATCCAGTGCTCTGCTTTATGTCACTGCTTTTTCTAGAATTTTGTTTGAAATGAATGATACCATATGTAGTCATCTGTGTCTGGGTTTTTTCCACTTGGCGTATTGTTTCAAGATTTGTCCTTTGGTATACTATTAACGGTTTGTTGGTTTTCTTGCTGAGGAGCATTCCACGGAATGCTTATTCCATATTTATTCCATATTTATTCATTCAGTCTCCAGGTGATGGGCTTGGAGCTGTTCCAGATTTGGGGCTACTATGTGTAATGCTGCTCTGAACATTTGTGTACAGGTTGTCGTGTGGACATGTTTTTGTTTCTCTTGGGAAACGTCCTAGGAATGGAATTGCTGGGCTGTCTAGTAAGTATATGTTTAATCTTACAAGAGAGTGTCCAACTGCTTTTCCAAGTGGTTGCACCATTTTCCATTCCAAGCAACAGTGGATGAGGGTTTCACTGTGGAGCTTAGTTCTGAGCTGAGGTCCATCTGATTGTGAAACCCAGATCCTTTCTCCCAGGTGTACCAGGCGTATTCCCAAATCTGAGCGTATGTGTCAATCATCCAGGGAAAAGTGTTAGTTGCTCAGTCATGTCCGACTCTTTGCAACCCCTGACTATAGCCCGCCAGACTCCTCTGTCCATGGAATTCTGCAGGATACTGGAGTGGGTTTCCATTCCCTTCTTCAGGGGATCTTCCTGGCCCAGGGACTGAACCTGGCTTGCCTGCATTGCAGGCAGAGTCTTTACCATCTGATCCACCAGAGAAACTCTATGCATGAATCATCCTGTGAATTTGTTACAAATACAGATTTAGGACCCTATCCTTCAGAGTATCTGATTCAGTAAGCCTGGAGTAGAGCTTGGCAATTTGCATCTTTAACAGATGGCCCCAGAAGTTTGGGGTGGTGCTCGTCCACAGAACACTCTTTGAGAAAGTGTGGTATGTAGTTCACCAGATTTTCCAGAGAAAATCCCCCCCACCCCCAAACAGAGACATCTTGTATTCTAACAGGGAAATGGCTGCACTTAACAAATGCCAACATCTGGCTCATCCAGCTGTTTCTCTATCACCATTATCTATGGATGCTGTAGATGAAGAGATAAATGGCAAGGAATGGTGGATAATTTCCAAACCTTTCTGAAGTGACTTTGAAATGTATGTTTGTGCTTATTTTTTTCCTGATCATCTGCTCCTAGGGATTCATGTCAAGCAAATACAGAGACTGCATTTTCAGGATAGAAGTCAGGAATTTCTGAGAAACTGTGTAATTTCCCTGGCTGCTGAAGTCCTCCAGGACACCAAGTATAGGCTTTGAAAAGATGAGTGGTTCTCAAATGTCCTGTACATACGAATCTCCCAGGGCATGTGTTGCTAAGCAGTGCTTGGCAGGGCTCCCACCAGGAAACTGCCTTGGATTATTGGCATCCCAGGTATGACCCATGATGGTGGTGGGCGCTGAACCTCACTCTGAGAAACACTGACATAAACTGTTGTTTCTCCGTCTCTCTTCAGGGCAAGAGGAAATAGTCCATTCCAAAGAATTACAGCCAAAGAAACAGGAGTTTGTTATTATTAATAGTATTATCTGTAGTCTTCTCGGTTGGTGTTAGGATGAGGTAGGTAAGAAACCGTTCCTTGGATGGGACTTCCCTCATGGTCCATAGACTAAGACTGCACTCCCAATGCAGGGGGCCTGGGTTCGACCCCTGGTCAGGGAACTAGACCCCACGTGCCATAACTAAGAGATCCTGCATGTCACAGCAAAGATCGAAGATCCTGTGTGCTGCAACTAAGATCCGGCACAGCTGAAAAAATAAATAATATTTAAAAAGAAAAGAAAAGTGTGTGCTAATAATTAAAAAAAAGGAGACTAGACCTTGGAATCAGACCTTCAACTCCACCAGTTACTAGGT
The DNA here is from genome assembly GCF_054371585.1 of Giraffa tippelskirchi. Lineage (NCBI taxonomy): Eukaryota > Metazoa > Chordata > Mammalia > Artiodactyla > Giraffidae > Giraffa > Giraffa tippelskirchi. The sequence goes on from NC_137279.1 coordinate 10,585,648, forward strand.
GTGTGGTCTTGGGCTAGTATCCTAAGCCTCAGTTGTCTCATCTGTGAAATGGCAATAATACTTCATTCTGTCTCCTCGGTTGTCTATGGCTGTGATGGTTGATTGAGATCCCGCCCAGAGCCTGGCATATAGTTAGCACAACTGGGTGAATGTCAGAGGAGCAGCAGTGTCACCTGCTCTCATTCCCTGGGCCCCTGTTGGTCCAGGGTTGCAAATGGCAAATCCTCATCACGCTCAAGTTCCCTCTGGAGAACCTGGGCCTTCAGCGAGACGTGGAGCTGGCCCTTCTTCCCTTCTAACCAGGGAGCTTGTGGACAAAGCATTTAATCCACCCCTCTTCTCCCAGGGGAATGAAAAGTGCCCCCAGCCCCCAGGCCCTCAGCCGTGTCCCCAGTGAGCCAGAGCTTATTGCTCCTTGTCACTTCTTATCTGATCTCCAAATAACACAAAGGCAACTCCTGCCCGGTGAAGGTCTGATTGGAAGTGACCTTCAGACACCCGGGCGTGTGAATGTGTGAGAACAGGCCAGGCCTGGCACAAGGAATCTGTCTTCTCCCAGCTCCGCCTCGCCCTGGAGATGGGGTCCCGCCCCTCCCCTCTGTACCCCACCTTGCCTCTGGGGGGCCCCCCAGAGCTGGACAGAAGTGCCTTCCTTCCTGAGATTTCTCAAGCCCAGCAGACTATCTGCAGGTGGAGAGGAGCAGACTTTTCTGGGTCTCTCTTCTCAGACCTGGGGCGCAGCTCAACATGCCCTGTGCAGAGTCCAGGGCCAGCAAAGAGTAGGTGCCCAGGATGATGTTCAGTTCAGGGACCAGGGGCTGCCTCATCTCAGGCCTCCTTAGCCTCAGACGGAGATGAGACATGTTCAGTTGAGAGCAAGGGGGTCTCGCCTTTAGAACTCGACTCTGCCTTCCTGTCTCCAGTGCCTCCCCCACCTCAGATTCCGGGCTCAAGTTCCTTTCTTGACAGTCACGCCCCGTCTCTCCAGGAGAACACTCTTTCTTTGGAATTCTTCGCTTCTGCTCTGAAGCGCGTTTCCTTCCCCTCCCCTTTGCCATACACGGTGACCTTGGCATGTCTGCCAACACTCAACATCGTGAGGCTTTATAAACCTCATATCTCAGAAGGGGCTGACATTACATTACAAGAGGATCTGTAAACCTCCCCGGGATGACTGATGTCTTTTTTAAACAACAGACCAAGACTTCATTTAAATTAGTAACATGGAGATTAGAGGCACTCTCTCAGCCCCTGGCTTGGCCACGCCGCGACGCTGGGAATATCAGTCACATGAAAGCTGTTAAGTTTGAGATGGAAATAAATCTGGGAGCCTGTAAAAACTGTCAGCAGGTCAGGGAAGTTTATGAACTCTTGCTGTATCTAATCATAAATCATCAGAATAAGCTAAAACTGAGAAGAAAAATGTCCTCTTTTGTAATCTAATGCTGTCTGTTAGGGCAATAAAACTCAAATGAAATGCATGCATTGCAATTTTTAGCTGATACTTTACATTATTAGCAAAGTGAAGGAAGAGACTCAACTTAAAAGAGTGAGACAGATGAGGGGAAGGCCACCGTCCTCCTAAGGCTTAATCCTTGGCTTCGTGGCTATTTCTTCCCCTCCCACTGCTGTGGGCCTCAGAACCAGGAAATATACAGATGCTGGTTGATACTGATGCCAGGGACTTAGGTGCTGAGAGGCAGGTAGTGAGTGTCCCAGTGGTGGCCTTGGAGGTCACATGATTGAGTCTCAGCTCCCAAGGGCTTCCCACACTGCCCTTATTGGCGCAGTGGACGTTCCCACACTTTCAGAGGGTAGAAGGTGTGGGCTAGCTCTCCTTGTTCCCATCAGCCTGGACATGTGCCCTCATCCTCCAGGCCCTTTGGGGGTGACTCATTTCCAAGCCAACTTCTCAGGCTCTTCTCTGTAACCCTGCAAACCCTCAGTGATGACTCACCTGTCTCATACCTTTCTCTCATTTTCTGTGGTGTTTGATGTTAAGGATCTCTTTTTGCCTTTATGTTTTCTGGGACCTGCCCAGGAATTAACAAAGCCTCAAGCACCCATGGCAGTTAAGTGAGGAAAGGGGCTGTTTCATTCACATCAGTTATGTATCGTGTGCCTGATTTGTGCTGGGTGCCAGAGACCCAAAGGGAAAGAAGTCAATACTCCACAAGAGGGTAGGAGGAAGGTGGGGCAGTCCTGAGCTCCTGCTCCAGATATCAAGTGTGGCATCCACTTGATGGATGCCCCTCGTGGATCTTGTTAAATCCTGGGAAGATATGAAAGGCTAGAGATGGAATAGGGCAAGAGCCAGATTCCTTCGAGAAGGTGGAGGGTTTTCATGAGGTGGATGATGAGCTGCCATTATTCACGCTTGCTGATAACTCTGCAAGAGAAACAGCTCATCTAATGCTTTGACTGCTGCAGGCATTGGAGGATTTGATATATGAAAGAATGAATGAAATGGGTTTAAGGTAAAGCAATTGAGATTTTGAATGACTAGATAGTAGAACTTCTGGATCTTTGAAATGTTCAAAAATTGGAATATGGGAGCTCGGGGAGATTGAGAAGACTCCATCCCTGAAGATCATCCAAAAAGCATTAAATTCCCACTTCTCCGAGTTTAGATATCCTCCTGCAAGAAGGCAAAAGTCTGGGCAAGCTCATCTCTGGAAGTACCATTCAGCACTCCTCTCTGCCCTGTACTCAGCTGAATCGTAGGGTGGGAATCCCCCTCCAAGAAGCTGGTGGCACCCCCCTCTCCATACCTGTGCTCCTAACAGCATCTCCCTGGGCTCTTGACACCGGTGCTCTGTGGCTCTCTTTTCCTGGTGGAAATAGAGCAATGGGCAGATTCCTCTGCAGGGGACTTGCACTCAGTTAGGGATCAGCATGGCAGGTGGTCGTCCCCACTTGGTCTCAAGTTGGGGGACCAGATGAGCCTCATGAAGAATGAACTTCCCAGAGTAGGCTCCCAAAAGTAAACAGAAGGGGGGGGATTGCAAAAGCAGGCAACTTTCTTACAGATCTCTCAGGAACGTGGGCAAATAGCAGCCCTTAGCTTGGTCTCGTAGAGCAGAGGAAGGGAGATAGTGTGAGGTCTCAGCAGTGGCTTAATACCTCCAGAGACCTTCCCCCCGCAGTGGGTCAGCAGCCATGAACAGAAAACTCAGGCTTGAGTCTACTGTCTGAGGTTTCCAGGAGGTCTGGGACCCCGGACTTGGACTCACCCACACTTGCTTAAATCTACAGATTTTCTTTAGGCAGCATGTACGTCAGAAGAGAGCATTCAAAGGGAAATTTGCCTTTATGGATGTGTTTCCATTTCTTACTAACTTCCACATAGAAATTTTTAGTTTAGCTTCTTGATGGTCTTGGGAAGAGGGTTGGTTGGTCAAGGACTATCCTCTTAATTTTAAAAGGGGAAGAACAAACAGCTTGCTTAAGAATAGCTAATAAGCGGCATTGTTTTGTTTTTTTTTGCTAAGTCACTAAGTCGTGACCGACTCTTTGCAACCCCATGGACTGTAGCCCATCAGGCTCCTCTGCTCATGGGATTTCCCAGGCAAAAATACTGGAGTGGGTTGCCATTTCCTACTCCAGGGGATCTTCCCGACCCAGGGATCGAATCCATGTCTCCTGCATTGGCAGGCGGATTCTTTACCACAGAACCACCTTGGAAGTCCAGTAAGTGGCATAATCATACTTAAAACCCAGATCTTTTTGCTCTCAGATCATTGTGTTTTCCATTACGTTAAGCCACCTGTTAGTTTTCTAAGATTTTGCTGGTCGTAAGAGATCAAAAAATTAATGTGAACTTGAAAGAGAGAATTGGCTGTGCTGCTCAGAGGCTGGAGGTTATCAGGCAGTGGACTAAAAGATGTGCAGTAAGATGAAATTCACATATATTTTGTGAGTATGTATTTTTGTGTTATCTTTGCTGTAAGGAGAGAGAGAGAGAATACCAACAATGAGGGAGAGGGGATAACATTACAAAATGTAAAGTTTTACAAAGCATTAGAAAATCTTATAGTACCCTCTTGACTTGGAAATGGACATGGGTTTGGGTGGACTCTTGGAGTTGGCGATGAACAGGCAGGACTGGCATGCTGCGGTTCATGGGGGTCGCAAAGAGTCGGACACGACTGAGCGACTGAACTGAACTGAACTGACTTGGAAAGACCGTTTGCCATACATATCACCCTCTGTTATATTCCCAGAGGCCAAACAAAGAAACTGTTGCTTTTAGTTCAGTTGAGTCGCTCAGTCGTGTCCGACTCTTTGCGACCCCATGAATTGCAGCACGCCAGGCCTCTCTGTCCATCACCAACTCCCAGAGTTTACCCAAACCCATGTCCATCGAGTCGGTGATACCATCCAATCATCTCATCCTCTATCATCCCCTTCTCCTCCCGCCCCCAATCCTACCCAGCAGTAGGGTCTTTTCCAATGAGTCAACCCTTCGCATGAGGTAGCCAAAGTATTGGAGTTTCAGCTTCAACATCAGACCTTCCAATGAACACCCAGGATTGATCTCTTTTAGGATGGATTGATTGGATCTCCTTGCAGTCCAAGGGACTCTCAAGAGTCTTCTCCAACACCACAGTTCAAAGCATCAATTCTGCGGCGCTCAGCTTTCTTCACCGTCCAACTCTCACATCCATACATGACCACTGGAAAAACCATAGCCTTGACTAGATGGACTTTTGTTGGCAAAGTAATGTCTCTGCTTTTAAATGTGCTATCTAGGTTGGCCATAACCTTCCTTCCAAGGAGTAAGCGTCTTTTAATTTCGTGGCTGCAGTCACCATCAGCAGTGATTCAGGAGCCCCCAAAAATAAAGTCTGACACTGTTTGCACTGTTTCCCCATCTATTTCCCATGAAGTGATGGGACCAGATGCCATGATCTTAGTTTTCTGAACGTTGAGCTTTAAGCCAACTTTTTCACTCTCCTCTTTCACCTTCATCAAGAGGCTCTTTAGTTCTTCACTTTCTGCCATAAGGGTGGTGTCATCTGCATATCTGAGGTTATTGATATTTCTCCTGGCAATCTTGATTCCAGCTTGTGTTTCTTCCAGACCAGCGTTTCTCATGATGTACTCTGCATATAAGTTAAATAATCAGGGTGACAATATACAGCCTTGACGTACTCCTTTTCCTATTTGGAACCAGTCTGTTGTTCCATGTCCAGTTCTAACTGTTGCTTCCTGGCCTGCATACAGGTTTCTCAAGAGACAGGTCAGATGGTCTGGTATTCCCATCACTTTCAGAATTTTCCACATTTTGTTGTGATCCACACAGTCAAAGGCTTTGGCATAGTCAATAAAGCAGAAATAGATGTTTTCCTGGAACTCTCTTGCTTTTTCGATGATCCAGCGGATATTGGCAATTTGATCTCTGGTTCCTCTGCCTTTTCTAAAACTAGCTTGAACATCTGGAAGTTCACGGTTCATGAATTGCTGAAGCCTGGCTTGGAGAATTTTGAACATTACTTTACTAGCGTGTGAGATGAGTGCAATTGTGCAGTAGTTTGAGCATTCTTTGGCATTGCCTTTCTTTGGGATTGGAATGAAAACTGACCTTTTCCAGTCCTGTGGCCCTGCTGAGTTTTCCAAATTTGCTGGCATATCGAGTGCAGCACTTTCACAGCATCACCTTTGAGGATTTGAAATAGCTCAACTGGAATTCCATCACCTCCACTAGCTTTGTTCGTAGTGATGCTTTCTAAGGCCCACTTGACTTCACATTCCAGGATGTCTGGCTCTAGGTGAGTGATCACACCATCGTGATTATCTGGGTCATGAAGATCTTTTTTGTACAGTTCTTCTGTGTATTCTTGCCAGCTCTTCTTAATATCTTCTGCTTCTGTTAGGTCCATACCATTTCTGTCCTTTATTGAGCCTATCTTTGCATGAAATGTTCCTTTGGTATCTCTAATTTTCTTGAGGAGATCTCTAGTCTTTCCTAATCTGTTGTTTTCCTCTATTTGTTTGCACTGATCGCTGAGGAAGGCTTTCTTATCTCTCCTTGCTGTTCTTTGGAACTCTGCATTCAGATGGGAATATCTTTCCTTTTCTCCTTTGCTTTTCGCTTCTCTTCTCTTCCCAGCTATCTGTAAGGCCTCCTCAGACAGCCATTTTGCTTTTTTTGCATTTCTTTTCCATGGGGATTTTCTTGATCCCTGTCTCCTGTACAATGTCACAAACCTCTGTCCATAGTTCATCAGGCACTCTGTCTATCAGGTCTGGTCCCTTAAATCTATTTGTCACTTCCACGGTATACTCATAAGGGATTTGATCTAGGTCATACCTGAATGGACTAGTGGTTTTCCCTACTTTCTTCTATTTAAGTCTGAATTTGGCAATAAGCAGTTCATGATCTGAGCCACAGTCTGCTCCCGGTCTTGTTTTTGCTGACTGTATAGAGCTTCTCCATCTTTGGCTGCAAAGAATATAATCAATCTGATTTCGGTGTTGACCACCTGGTGATGTCCACGTGTAGAGTCTTCTCTTGTGTTGTTGGAAGAGGGTGTTTGCTATTACCAGTGCGTTCTCGTGGCAAAACTATTAGCCTTTGCCCTGCTTTATTCTGTACTCCAAGGCCAAACTTGCCTGTTACGCCAGGTGTTTCTTGACTTCCTACTTTTGCATTCCAGTCCCCTATAATAAAAAAGGACATCTTTTTTGGGTGTTAGTTCTAGAAGGTCTTGTAGGTCTTCATAGAACCATTCAACTTCAGCTTCTTTGGTGTTACTGGTCGGGGCATAGCCTTGGATTACCGTGATATTGAATGGTTTGCCTTGGAAAGGAACGGAGATCATTCTATCGTTTTTGAGATTGCATCCAAGTACTGCATTTTGGACTCTTTTGTTGACCATGATGGCTACTCCATTTCTTCTAAGGGATTCTTGCCCACAGTAGTAGATATAATGGTCATCTGAGTTAAATTCACCCATTCCAGTCCATCTTAGTTCGCTGATTCCTAGAATGTTGACGTTCACTCTTGCCATCTCCTGTTTGACCACTTCCAATTTGCCTTGATTCATGGACCTAACATTCCAGGTTCCTATGCAATATTGCTCTTTACAGCATCGGACTTTGCGTCTATCACCAGTCACATCCACAGTTGGGTATCGTTTTTGCTTTGGCTCCATCCCATCATTCTTTCTGGAGTTATTTCTCCACTGATCTCCAATAGCATATTGGGCACCTACTGACCTGGGGGGTTCATCTTTCAGTGTCCTATCTTTTTGCCTTTTCATACTGTTCATGGGGTTCTGAAGGCAAGAATACTGCAGTGGTTTGCCATGCCCTTCTCCAGCGGACCACATTCTGTCAGACCTCTCCACCATGACCCATCCATCTTGGGTGGCCCCACACACTGAAACTAAAATTACAGAAAATTAACTAATCTGATCACATGGACCACAGCCTTGTCTATCTCAGTGAAACTGTTGCTTTACTTTTCCTGAATGTGAAAAGTAGGAGAACTAAAGATACCAGTGCCATCCATTTATGTGAGTATGGGTGTGAATCTTTTACTAGTAGGTAGCATCCTGTTATCAGAAAATCTCTTCCAAAGAAAGGTGACTGAGATTAGCTACCTTTACCCTTAAGGAATGGGAGGAAGAATATGAGTGTCCAGAGATGGAGGTAGAGGCTATCAGACAGGTAGCAGGAATGCAACGTTTGTGAATTAATGGGGACTTTAAGAAGGAAAGGTCAGCATGTCAGAGGTTGAAATTTTGGGCAAGTATATCCTAAGAAGAAGATTAACATCCAGGAGGATTTTAGATAGTGTTTTTGGAATTAACACACGAGTAGAAGAAGAGTCCATTTAGTCAAAGCTCTGGTTTTTCCAGTGGTCATGTATGGATGTGAGAGTTGGACTATAAAGAAAGCTGAGCACCAAAGAATTGATGCTTTTGAACTATGGTATTTGAGAAGATCTTGAGAGTCCCTTGGTCAGCAAGGAGATCCAACCATTCCATCCTAAAGGAAATCAGTCCTGAATATTCATTGGAAGGACTGATGCTGAAGCTGAAACTCCAATACTTTGGCCACCTGATGCAAAGAACTGACTCATTGGAAAAGACCCTGATGCTGGGAAAGATTGAAGGCAGGAGTAGAAGGGGACAACAGAGGATGAGATGGTTGGATGGCATCACCGACTCAATGGTCATGAGTTTGAGTAAACTCCGGGAGTTGGTGATGGACAGGGAAGCCTGATGTGCTGCACTCCATGGGGTTGCAAAGAGTCGGACATGACTGAGCAACTGAACTGAACTGAGAAAAGGAGAGAAAGAAGTAGAATTGAGCAGAGGAAGATGCTGAGCTCTGATGCAGTCTTCCCTGAGGCTGCTGATGACATATGGGAGCTCTGAAGGTGGGTTGACCCTTCAGGGATGACCTGAGTTGAGGTGAGGGAACTGAGCCTTTTTACCCTCGTGCTGATGAGTTACAGCAAGTGGGCTGCTCTAGGAAATGGGTGTGACCCTGGGTGAGGGGGCTGTCTTCAGCTGAGGCCATTGGCAGAGGTGACTGGCATCCTGGGATGGTCTGCTGCTAGCACTCCTGGCAGCTGGATGGTCAGGGTGGTGGCCAGCCCATTCCCAGAAGGAGGTCAGGGTAGCACATTACAGTGTCCATCACAGTCCACCCTATGCTCTTCAGAGTAACTCCATATATGTTCTCAGAGCAGTTCCTCTAGGACTCAATCGGAATTTCATCCCTTCCTGAGGAAAATTTGGAAGAGGACAGTTATGGGAATCAGTTATAGCCCCAAATGCCTTCCCGGGTGGCACTAGTGGTAAAGAACCTGCCTTCCAAAGCAGGAGACATAAGAGATGCGGGTTCAATTCCCTAGTCAGGAAAATCTCCTGGAGGAGAATACAGCAAGCCACTCCAGTATTCTTGCTGGGAGAATCCAATGGACAGAGGAACCTGGTGGGCTATGGTCCATAGTGTTGCAAAGTGTCAGACACGACTGAAGCGACTTAGCACACACACACACACACACACATAGCCCCAGTCACTGCAGCCGGTTTCAGGACTAGAGCTGATACCCCACCTTTCCACTGCTCCCTGTAGCCTAGATTCCCTTAACCATCAGCTAGTGCTTCTGCTGGTCTTATTGGCTTAGCTGGTGCCTTGTCTCTGAGAATCTGAGCCACTGGAGATCATGCCTTTCTCAGATGAGTTTTGCTATACTTGTCCATTCACTGTCAAAATTGGGCAAGAGAAAGCCAGAAGAAAGTGAAAGCTGCTTAGTCGTGTCCAACTCTTTGTGATTCCCATGTACTGTAGCCCACCAGACTCCTCTGTCCATGGAATTCTCCAGGCAGGATTACTGGAGTAGGTTGCTATTCCCTTCTCCAGGGGATCTTCCCAACCCAAGGATTGAACCCACATCTCCTGCATTGCAGGCAGATTCTCTGCTATCTGAGCCACCAGGGAAGCCTGATCCCCATTCTGTAACCACAGCCCTACCTCCTCCTGCAGGTCAGGGTCTACTCCCTTTGCCAAGATGGCGACTCCTCTTCTTGACTGCTCATTCTTGCACACATGAAGCCCAAAGTGCCAGTTACTCATGATCCAGCTTTTACTAGCTTTCTTCATTGCCTCAGCTGAACTTCCCAGGAGCCACCAAATTCTATACTGTTCCTATGATTATGTTCCTCAAATACCTCATTCATTGCCCCTGCTAATAAGTCCCGCTCCACCAGCACATCATCCTATTTTATCGCCTAGGAAAGTGCTGACAGTCGTACTGAAACCTTGAACGGGGCTCTTTGTGCTTGTTCCAGCACCAGGGATGGGATCCTTGTTGCCAGCCAGGTGCTAAGAGATCTCATTTTCTCACATCTGATACCAACAGTCACACCTGGAGTCCCCAAGGAGCAGACTCAGATAAAGATTATGTGTTAGAATTGATTAGGGGATGCTAATATTTATGAAAGGAGATTAATGAAACAGGGTTAGGTAGAGGGAGAAGCTGGACTGTGCTGGCCTCAGTTGAAGTCTGTTACTCAGTCGTTACTCTTTGTGACCCCATGGACTGTAGCCCACCAGGCTTATCTGTGCATGGAATTTTCCAGGCAAGAATACTAGAGTGGCTTTCCATTCTCTTCTCCAGGGGATCTTCCCGACCCAAGGATTGAACCCACGTCTCCTGCATTGCAGGCAGATTCTTTATTATCTGAGCCACCAGGGAAGCCCCAGTAGACCCTATGGGGGCCCCAAAGTAGGTGTGCCCCTTCAGAGATGTCTTGAGCTGGGGCGAGAGATAGGACTCTATTCCTTTGTATCAGTCTATCAGTGGATTTGCCCTCCACCCCCAGAAGGAGAATTGCCTTGGGCCAGGCAGTTCTCTTCTGCTTAGATAATCCCCAAAGGAAGCTGGGGATGGCTTCCCTGGTGGCTCAGACGGTAAAGCATCTGCCTGCAATGCAGGAGACCTGCGTTCGATCACTGGGTCAGGAAGATCTCTTGAAGAAGGAAATGGCAACCCACTCCAGTACTCTTGCCTGGAAAATTCCATGGATGGAGGAGCCTGATAGGCTACAGTCCGCGGGGTCCCAAAGAGTTGGACACGACTGAGAGACTTCACTTTTACTTTTTTTTTCACTTTCAAGAGTTGTCTGCAGGCAATGCTCCCAGCAGTTTAAAGGTATAAAATCTTCATTCCTGGAGAGGGATTTAGGTGGGTGGTGCATTTCAGCATTTTTTCATGATTGATTCCCAAGATCTAATATGATCAAAGAAAATGAGGGTTGAAATCAAAAGGCATTGGATTTGGTACTCAAAAACCCCAGTGACTTCTGAGTTACTGAGTTGAAGGAAACACTAGAAGAGGAATGTAAAAAAGAAAAAAAAATAAAGTTATGAGTCTCAGGTTATTAATTTTTGGTCAAAGGTTCAATTGAAATTGGGTAAGAGATAAAAATTAAACTGAAGGTATTAGAATTCAGAGTTGCGAACTGATAGGCTAAATAAGTCCAGCAGTCTTATTTTATTTCTTCTATATAATTTTAATAATTAAATCATTCTATTTAAAAAGTTGAATGTTTAGCTTTTCTGGAAAAAAATCAAAGATTTGGGTTACACTAGGCCTGTATTCTGATGAAGCAGCAATGATTTGAGCTGAGTGATTTTGCTTCTTCTAAATGGAACCAGTGCTCTCCAGTTGGCCACAGTCCTCACCCCTCCCTATTGTGCCTTACTAATATACTATTGCCAAATCTCCATAGGGACTTGAGTTTGCAATCACATTTTTATCTACTTTGTGAATTGTGATATTGGTTGAGCCCTTAATGTATCACTGGGTTTTTCCAACTGTAGGAGTTACATGGGATTTTATATTCATTCAATAATTTAAAATATTGAAGATTTCAATTTTGCTGAGCTTCTGGGTTCTCAGGTGCAGTAGTGAACAGAAGGGGTGAGCTCCCTGCTTACATTCTAGGGAAGAGGCACGCATTAAACAAGCCAGTCAATTAATGAACAATTATGTCAGATGGTTGTAAGAAAGATCAACAGAATTGTAAGAACAGATGAAGAAAATCCAGCAGAGAGCTGTGAAAGAGTCTAAGTCTGGGGTTCAAGAATGGGAGTGGAAACTAGTGGGATTTCAGGCAAGACATTACTTATGATGAGAGAAAACCAGCTGAGTAGGTTTGAAGGCTCGGGCGAGCAAGGAAGACAGAGGGTCCACTAATTGTACTGGGCCTGAGGTGGACATGAACTTGAGGTACTCAAGCAGGCTATCAAGGGCTTCCCTGATAGCTCAGTTGGTAAAGAATCCACCTGCAATGCAGGAGACCCTCATTTGATTCCTGGGTTGGGAAGATCTGCTGCAGAAGGGATAGACTACCCACTCCACTATTCTTGGGCTTCCCTTGTGGCTCAGCTGGTAAAGAATCCGCCTGTAATGCGGGAGACCTGGCTTTGATCCCTGGATTTGGAAGATCCCCTGGAGAAGGGAAAGGCTCCCCACTCCAGTATTCTGGCCTGGAGAATTCCAAGGACTGTATAGTCCATGGGGTCACAAAGAGTCGGACACGACTGAGCGACTTTCACTTTCCTGAGCAGCTGAAGGAAGGCCAGCGTGGCTGGGCACAGTGAGGGGGGAGATAATGAAGCCATAGAGGCAGGCCCCTAATCCCAACCCTGGTAAAGCTACAGAAGCCAGTCTGAGAAACGTGCATTTCATTTTAAGAAAAATGCGAAGTCACCAGAAGGCTTTTAGCTGGGGAGATGCATGATCATTTGGGCTTTCAGTAGGGTCACTCTGGCTGCTGGGTGGAGGATGGATTTTCAAGGGGCTCAGGGGAGGAAGGGAACAGGGAGACCAGTTAGGAGGCTACTATGATCACCCAGGTGAGAGGAAAATGGTTTGGAATGCTCTGGGATGCTCTTCTGAAGGGTTTACAGTCAAGTCAGGAACAGAAAATGTGCATGCGTGCATTCACACTTGCTTGTGCACACACACACACACAGACACACCTAAAGCAAGTAGATGCAGATAGATGCAGAAACATCTGCCTAGCAAATAGATGCAGAAGCATTCAGATTGCAAAGAACAGAGCTTTGAGCACACCAGGTTGGACGGCATGTTGATAAATTTTAAGAGGAAGCTGCTGGGAAAGGCTACATGGTGGAAGTGAGTCTGGAGTTGAGGGAGGTCATGGATTAGAGGAGGTGGAAGGCGTTCCAGGTAAAGGGGAAAAGTGTGAGCAAAGGCCCAACATAGGCAAGAATCTTTGCAGTAGAGTGAGGAGAGCACAGTGGGGCCAGGATGCTGTGGGTCTGGCGGGAGGTGTGAGGGCAGCAAAGGAAGTTGGTGAGCAGTTCAGACCTGCCCAGTCCAATACACTGGCCACTAGCCGCCCAGAGCTTAATTCTTATCACTGCTGTCTCCCGTGGGGGTGTGGTTAAGCAAAGCATCAAGAGCTACTGCGTGTGTGTGCTTGATATCTGCTCCTTTTAATCCTGGTGATCCCAGGGGCATTCTCACTCCCGTGTCTGTTGAGCACTTGACCTGTAACCAGTGAAACTAAGGAACTGAATTTGAAATTTAATTCAAATTCAGATTTAAAACTTGAAGCCACGAGGACCATTTTTTCTCCATTAAACAAAACTTCAGTGCTTCTGTAGGTTTATGTTTGACTTGAATCATTGAAAGCCTAGCATCCAAACTGAGGTGTGCTGTATACGTAAGCTCTACACTGGATTTCCAAGGAACAGCGTTAAAGAAAAAAAGGTAAAATATCTCATAAATAACTTTATATTGATTGCACGTTGAAATTAGAATCTTTTGATTCATGGATAAAATAAAATGTTATTAACATTAATGTCATCTTTTTGTTTTTTGCTTTAAAAAATATGATTACTAGAAAACTTAACATTGCATATGACTCCAATTGTATTTCTGTTTGACAGCACTGCCTTAGAGAACCAAGGTGAAGAGCTCCTGTAATTTCTCATTCAGTAATTTAGAGTTGACTTTTAGTCCAAGTCCTCAAGTAGTGACTGCATATACCACCCCAGTCTTCATGACAATAATGATCCATTAATTATCACCTCCTACGGTACTATTGGTTAACGTCTATTGAGTGCTTATTCTTGTAGCATGATTCTAAGTACTCTCCATAGACAGACACATGTACATTTAATCCCTAGTGCAACAGGCAGACCCATTAAGGCATGGACTCTGGCATGAATGATCAAATTGGATGCATTACTCCTGGTAGGAAGGGCCAAGCAGGACCAGAGACAAGGAGCTGGAAGGCAGAGAAGTGTGGGCACAGAGGTGAGCCAGGGTAGAGAAGATGTCAAAGTGAAGCCTATTCTGCCTGGAGAAGTGGCCTGGGGCTGGATTGTCTTGTAAAAAATCTTGCCCCTCTTGGCCTTTGTGGGGTGAGGTAATCCATCAGAAACATCCACTGGAAGAAGGAAGAGAGTCATTTCAGAACAATACTTCTTTATATCCCATCTTAAGCTGTGAAAAGAGAAATTTCCTGTTTATGAAAACAAAATTGGACTCCATTCTGGGCTTGTGATGACACCACCAGCTCCCAGGCTCTTCCTCTTTTTCACCTTTACTTTCAGGGTAAAACTCCCCCGTGATCTGTAGCGTAAAGGGTGACACAAATGGATGCCTGCGACCTCACCCAGAGACCCAGACATGAGCACGTGGGTCAAAGAACTCCTTTGGCTTTCCTGCTGGAGTTTCCACCTCCAACCGTTGTACCCCGGAAGGAATGACCCAAGTTGGGTTAATGACAGTGACTTCCTCTTGCAGCCTCCAAAACACAGTGGATGGTTGCTCTCCAGTCCCCAGCGGGGCAGCGGGGCAGAGGAAAAGGTGATGAAACAGCCTCTTGTCCATTTCTCCTCATTGTTGTGGGGAGAGGACACTGCAGCTGCGTTTCCTCTGCAAAGGGCAGGCGAGAGAAAGGAGCAGACAGGCACACAGGTGTCCTCTTCCTGACCATGGATGGCCAGGACACAGACCACTGGTCTCCCAACACGCTCTTCAGCTGCTTTCAGAAGCTGATGGCTTTATCCTGCCTGCCCTTCAGTTTATGCCTTGCTCAGGACACCATGTAACAGTTCTGACTTTTTGCTGGACGCACAAAGCCTTTACTTTAGGAGTCACAGTGAAGCCCAATTTGAACAGAGTACTTAAAATATGAAATTGATCTATGGGGCAGTGTCAATATTCAATTTTCGATCTGCCAACATGATAATTTCATCATTATTAACCTAATAGCAGCTGAAACTGGGGTGGGGGGAAATAGGATAAGTTGGGGGTATGACATTAACAGATGCACACTGCCGTGTATAAAGTAGGTAAACAACAAGGATTTACTCTACAGCACAGGGAACTGTGTTCAATATCTTGTAACGAACTATAATGGAAGAAAATTGAAAAAAAGACATATGCATATATACATGTGTAACGGAATCACTTTGCTGTATATCTGAAACTAACATAATATTATAAATCTACTATACTTCGGGAAAAATAAAATAACATCTGAAATGGTGTGTGCCATAGCCTAGTGGACACTTCCACATTTTATAGTCACCCCTGAATGACATGATAAAATGCTCAGTTCCCCGCAGGTTGAGTTATATGGAAGGTTTGTTTTTCTTTCTTGTTTTATTTTGTTGTATTTTAAATACTGGAAAGAAAGGCAGAAGTGTAGAGAGAAAAGGACATGGAAAAATAATTGTCACAGATAAATTAATTATAAATGCCAGATAATTTAAGACTGTCTGAGTTATGGAGGTGGTTGCTGTTGTTCAGGCACTCAGTCGTGTCCGACTTTTTGCGACCCCATGGACTGCAGCACGCCAGGCTTCCCTGTCCTTCACCATCTCCCGGAGTGTGCTCAAACTCATGTCCATTGAGTTGGTGATGCCATCCAACCATCCCATCCTGTCGCCCCCTTCTCCTTCTGCCCTCAATCTTTCCCAGCATCAGAATCTTTTCCAATGAGTTGGCTCTTTGCATCAGGTGGCCAAAGTATTGGAGCTTCAGCTTCAGCATCAGCATGAAAGTGGTAGGAACTGGCGAAGGTTGGCTTGGTCAGGAGGATGAAAAGGATACTGCAAAGTAAACTGGAAAGCCTTGTCAATTCGGATAAGTGATAGGAGGGGATGGAGAGGCTTAGGGCAGCTTCATGAAAAGGAGTAACCAGCTCTCTGTCTTCAGTCATGCTCTCGGTGACAGCTGGAGGGATACTCTGTGGGCCGACAGGATTCAGTGTGGGAGGGACTTTCCTCCCTGGTGGTCAGTGACCACACAGGCTCCTTTGCTCCAGTAGTCCAGCCAGAGGTGGCCATCTTGCCGTCTTTGAAGGGCTTGCTCCACCAGTCTTGTAAATGAGGTCCGACTGGGGGAGAGAGCAGAGTAAAATAAGCCACTGGAAGAACTGGTTTTACACAGGTTTGGCTCCGATGGAACGAAGGGTCAGCTTTTCACTGTGCCCCGTGTATCAACTTATGTCCCCTTTGTTCGCAAAAGGGCTCTTGGGTGAGAACACCCTGCTGCTCAGCTGGTGAGCTTTTCCATCACTCAGGGTTTGATCTTTTACTAATCGTTAGCACTGAAAATTGACAGCTTGATCATACAGTCTTACTTTTGAAGAATTCAAATCCTTAAGTTATTTTCCTCTCGCTTGGCCTTGTAGCTGTCATTTCTCTTTCTGTCAGTCATTTAGAAATCTCTCTCAAATGCCAAGGGCTGAAGACACAGATTTTGCCCTTGTGAAGTCAAACATTGAGATACGCATCAAGTGACACAGTGAGAGATTTACCAAGGAGGGTGATGAACTTTTAAGTTTGATACCTTGGCCCGGCCTGCCGGGGTGGCCACGTGGACAGAGCCCAGTGATGACGCCTGGCCTGTGGCATTGCTCCAAGTGGAGCCAAAGTCAGTGTCAGGACAGATAGTTCAAAAACCAGGTTACTGATTAGAGGCTGTACACAGTGAGAGCCACAGAGGGTGGCATATCCAAACAAGGCAATGGAAATATGGTTTTTTTTTTCCTTAACACACAGGTGTTTAAATATTTTTATGATTAAATCTATCTTTCCTTTGTGATTTCTTCCTTTGGTTTATAAAGTTCTTCCCCATTTATAAGTTTAGAAAAGAGATAAATATTCACCTACCTTTTTTTTCTCTAGTTAAGAAAATACAGGATGGGGGAAGGATGAATTGGGAGTTTGGGATTAACATATACACACTAATATATGTAAAACAGATAAACAACAAGGGCCTACTGTATAGCATAGGGAACAATACTCAATATCTTGTAATAACCTATAATGGAAAGAATCTGAGTAAGAATATATACAAATGTATGGATAACTGAATCACTTTGCTATATACCTGAAACTAACACAGCATTATAAATCAACTATATTTCAATTTTTAAAAAGTGGGGGGGGGGGGAAAGAATTCAATGAGCTATATCTCAACCAAGAATTTCCTAAAAAAGGAATTTGATATATTCAGAGACAAAAAAGAAAATGTAAAACTGATATTTGAATATCCAAGTGATAGCCTCCCAAGGACATAAAGAGATGAGGTTGGTGCTCAGATGTGAGACAGGTTTGGGCCTCATCAGCCATCATAGGAGTGAGAGAATCAGGGCCAAGTTCACAGCTGGGAGAAGAAATCTTTTCAGGACACCAAGAGGAAGGAGACAGGCTGGGCAGGAGGACCGAGAGGGGAATGTTGTAGAAACCAGGAAGAAGGGATTTGAGAAGAGAAGAGTAAACACATGCCTCGTTTAGCTGGACAGTCCGTGTCAGATGAGACAGGCAGAAGAAACTGAAGAACAGAGGCTGCCTAAGTCACTCAGAGGGTCAGAAGCAGCTTGGGACCAGCACTGGTTGGCCGAGGAAGCTCTGGTTTCTACAGATTTTTGAAGCTCCTGGCTCCGTTTCACCTGAACCTGCTAAATACGAGGATGCCAGAGCTGCTGCAACTGAACGACCCAATTACTTTGTCGTTAGTTAGGAAATATACATATAAAACAATGTAGGAAACAAACAATGTGAAAACTAAAGGATGGAGTTGGGACCAGGGTCAGGTGAACATGTGGAGCATTGTTCCACATGTTCCAAAGAAGCACTGAATGCCTGCCCAGTTTAAGTACATAGATGGGCTGATATATATGATGACTATAAGCCCAATTCTAAAAGGAAGTTGGGCTTCCCTGGTGGCACAGTGGTAAAGAACCCACCTGCCGATGCAGGAGATGCAAGTTTTCTCCCTAGGTTGAGAAGATCCACTGGACCAGGAAATGGCAACTCACTATAGTATTCTTGCCTGGAAAATTCCACGGACAGAGGAGCCTGATGCGCTACAGTCCATAGGGTCGTGAAAGAGTCCGATACGACTTAGCTACTTAACAATGACAGAAAGGAAGTTAGGCTTTAAGACGTCACTTTTCAAACTCAAGGTTATTTTTTTAAGGGGCACAGAGATAGCTTGTCCCAGGATGCATGAAAAAAAAAGAAAACCTTCTAGAAATACAGTCTCACCTGTGCCAGGAGAACACCCATCGGAAAGTATATCTTTGTCCTCAGAGCTATGGATATCGTTATGATCCATCTTCTTTATTCCCTGGACATGGATGGGGAGGTGGGGGAAGGAACTGAGGAAATTATACAGTCCAACAAAACGTATGTCACCAGATATTAACAGATAGAACCCCTGGTGTGCAAAGCCATCCCAAAGTTGAACCGACTAACTCACTTAACCAGGGCACTGAGCCGTGTATAGTGAGATGTCAGTTCTATTCCTAACTCTGTAACTGGCTATCTATGTGACCTTGGGAAAATCAGTTCCTTTCTTTGGGTCCTCAGTGGTCTTACCTATAAAATGGGTCTTACCTATAAAATGGATTGAGCTAAAGGATCTCTAATGTCTCCATTCACCTTTGGCAGTTTACAGTTAGGGAAACCAAAACATTAGAAAAAAATCAGAGCACTCCCTGAAAAAAATAAAAAACTAATTTGGGGAGTCTGTGTTTCAACCTTTCAAAACAGACGGCGTCTTACATTTAGAATCTTGTGACATTTTTAGATTCTTGGATTCCCTAAAATCCATATGAACAAAATGCATGGTGTTTCATCTGCCCTGTTTGGTGTTTGGCAGTGGATAGGAGCCAGGATATGAGGGGAGTGTGTTATTGTTTTGCACATTTATGATCGCTGGTTGCATTTGTTATAAACAACTCTGTTCTATTTAGGGAGCTGGTGATCAATAAGGCAGATAATATTTTCATCATATTCGAAAAGACTAATGTTGTGAAGACAGCCTGTTGAGGGGGCCTCTGTTTTCTTAGCAGCTTTACAATTTCCTGCAGACTGTCTGCCATCCAGACGCTTTTCTTTGCTGGGTCTGTCGTCCGTTCCAAGCACCAAGAATCATACTCCGTCATTTGCTAACGCCGGATTAAAAAAAAAAAAAAGAAGTGTCACTTCTGGTAGAACTAGAGGAAAAAAAAATCATGGCAAGATTTTCTTTTTCCATATTTCCAAACAGTGGGGGGAAAATAATGGAATGTTTGCCTTGAATTTTGTGTTGCTTTGGCTGCGATGAAGAGAGAGTTTCTTGAAGGCAAAAATCTGTCTTTTGTCTTATTATTGCCATCTTCAATCATAGGGAAATCTGCTCTAGCTGGCAGTTTTGCATTATTCCTTTTTTTTTCCCCCTCCAATCTGTCATTTGTACCAATCATGGAGTTTCTTGAACCAAGCATGGACTTGAACGGCATGGAAAAGAAAGCAGCTGTGGCTCAAGAAACAGATCAGAATGCTCTGCTTTTTCTCCCCCATTCCTCCTCTTCACAGAGGAGTCTAGGAAACCCTTAGGCGGCAAAGGTGCTGTGTATTACATCTGTGCAGATCTTGGATACCCAGGCGCATCTCAGAGGCTCCTTTCCATCTGGGGCAGAAAGCTCAGGACAGGCCACACTCCAGAAAAGCATATAGCCCGTCCCTCTCTACCCCTCTGGTCTTCCTGAAAATCACTTTTTAAACAGGCATAGAGGCATATAGCTCAACAGTCTGAAAACTAAGATCATGGCATCCAGTCCCATCACTTCATGGCAAATAGGTGGGGAAACAGTGGAAACAGTGGCTGACTTTATTTTTCTGGGCTCCAAAATCACTGCAGATGGTGACTGCAGCCATGAAATTAAAAGATGCTTACTCCTTGGAAGGAAAGTTATGACCAACCTAGACAGCATATTAAAAAGCAGAGACATTACTTTGTCGACAAAGGTCCATCTAGTCAAGGCTACGGTTTTTCCAGTGGTCATGTATGTGTGTGAGAGCTGGACTATAAAGAAAGCTGAGCGCCGAAGAATTGATGCTTTTGCACTGTGGTGTTGGAGAAGACTCTTGAGACTCCCTTGGACTGCAAGGAGATCCAACCAGTCCATCCTAAAGGAGATGAGTCCTGGGTGTTCATTGGTAGGACTGATGTTGAAGCTGAAACTCCAGTCCTTTGGCCACCTGATGTGAAGAGCTGACTCATTTGAAAAGATCCTGATGCTGGGAAAGATTGAAAGCAGGAGGAGAAGGGGATGACAGAGGATGAGATGGTTGGATGCCATCACCGACTCAATGGACATGGATTTGGGTGGACTCCAGGAGTTGGTGATGGTCAGGGAGGCCTGGCATGCTGCGATTCATGGGGTTGCAAAGAGTCGGACACGACTGAGCAACTGAACTGAACTGAAAGGCATATAAGGGATCATCATTTTGGTGATTCTCTTCTGCGAAAATAACATGTTTTTCTATTCAGGCCTATGGTAGAGTGCACTTGAATCCTTTCTAGATCTTTTCCTTGGACCCTTGAGTCTCCTTTTTGCCTTTCCTTTCTTTCCTACAAAGCCCAAATTGATGAGAGAGGTGTCTGTTTTAGGAGGTGGCAAAGCTTTCCCCGCTAACATCATTGGGAACCATCCCTCCATCCCCACCACCCCTACCATTCCACACTATCAAGATACTCACCAGAATTTTCGCTTGAATTTCTTATGCATGCTAAGTTGCTTCAGTCATTTCTGACTCTTTATGACGCTATGGACTGTAGCCCACCAGGCTCCTCTGTCCATGGGATTCTTCGGGCAAGAATACTGGAGTGGGTTGCCATGCCCTCCTCCAGGGGATCTTCCCAACCCAGGGATTGAACCAGCATCTGTTATGTCTCCTGCCTTGGCAGCTGGATTCTTTACCACTAGTGCCACCTGGGAAGACCATACTTTTAAAATAAACAATCATATTAATAGTATGTATATTTTTGATAAGATAATTTTCTTAAATATAATGGCTGGTACAACCTACATGTTTGTTAAGTGAATGAATACATACATGAATAAGGGGTAGTGCATTATGTGGCCCCACCCATTGGCTGATTCTGTAGGCAATCAGGGAAAGATCCGTGATCTCCCAGGCTGGGAAGGAGGACAAGGCAGCATGCCTTGCCTGTGAAGCACTCTAGGTGAAGCAGTGCTTCACGAGATGGAAGGAAATTAAGAGGCAAGAACAAAGAAGCAGCGAGAGAAGACAGACCCCTCCTGATCCCTTGTATCCTGGCATGGGGCCAGATTCAGGGTTTTCAGAAACAGGTGGAAAATTCCACAAGATGAGTTGATTTTCTTTTTCCAAAACAAAACTCTGATTCAGTCCATGTGAATTAGGTTCAAGGTGGTGTTTCGTATTTCTGTTTGAGCATGTTTGCTTTAAATGTCCTTAAGGCCCACAAAAAGTTCTCAGATGGTCAAGGACTCAGAAGGCAGCCACAGGTCCCAGGGCCTTGACTCCCGAGAACGTAGGAGTCAGGACTGAGAAGGAAGCCCCCCTCCATCCATGGACTGTTGTGGTCATGCTGCTCCCGTGCCTGGCCTGGGGCTGGGCTCTGAGCTGGCCCGTGGGGTGTCCTGGGTCGGGGCAGCCACTGAGTATATACTAGAAGTTAGAACAGAAGGAAGCCGTGTAGGAGGCTAGCTTAGGAGAGAGCCCAAACCTGACAAGTTGCTAAAGGAAAGTGGCTGGTATTGGGGATCTTCAGGAAGAGACACAGGAGGAAGGAAGGAGCAGAGACTCTGTATCTGCTGGGTTCTCAGCAGCTTTATTCAGAACCTCCTGGGGCTCTCTGAGGGTGGAGTTCCTTGGATGGGAAGCTGAATGGTTTCTCAGAACTTGGTGGTTTTCTCTGAAAGTATTCTCAGAACTCCAAGCCCCCATATTGGATTCTGTCCACTCTCTATGGTTCTCTAGTAGTTACGATGGACATATCCTCTTAAATTTGTTGTTCCTCAGGGACTAGCGAATAATTCTCATTCCTCCAAATAAGATTTCCTTTCTTATTTATTCATTTATTGTTTATTCATTTGTCTATTAACTCATTCATCTTTCAACATGAAATCTCTGGATTTAATGAGATAATATTTGAAAGCCTTCTTTGAGGCCTATTAGGAACCCAGAAAGAAGAAGTCATTTTTTTTTTTTTTCTGCTACACTGATCAGCTTGTGGAATCTTAGTTCCAGACCAGGGATTGAACTCAGGTCTTTGGCAGTGAAAGCGAAGAGTTTTAACCACTGGACTACCAGGGATTCCCCAAGAAAAGGTCATCTTAGACTTGATTTTTTTCAGTTAATCTTCTGAGGCTTTGTATTTCCCAGGTCATGACCTGGGAAGGTCTGATCAAGACTCTGATCAAGATAGGATCATTGGAAAGCAGAGGTGTGTTGATGTCTTAGCTAGAAATATTGGATGCCAAGCAAACATGACCAAGGCTTTTCTCATTAATTTTTCTCAAGCTCTCTTGTGGCCTCAGTCTGGGGACTTTATTGTGTGGAATTTCCCTAATAGAGGCAGAGAGGCACTCATTTGCATTTTCTCCTTGAAGGTGAGAGCCACGTGGTCTGATCTCATGTCTCCATAAGACAAAGCAGCAAATACAGAGGGGCTTAACTGTGGTGAGTCAAGATGATGTGTTTCATGGACTTTGTGAGATCTCTGAAAAGCTCCAGAAATTTATCTTGTTTTAGTAGACTCCAACTAGCAGTTAGTAACCTAAATTTGATAGATGCCTGGTACTTCGTAGTTGACAAAGCCCTGCCAGGAAGACTGATCTCATTTAAGTCTCACAATAACACAATAGGGCTGATATTGTTATTTCTCCTTACTTTATGGTGAAGAAGTGGGCTCAGTGGCTTATCCAGAGTCAGACCACTGGTTTCGGACATTGTCAGGGTTCAGACCCAGGACTGCTGGCCCAGACCCCACATTGTGTCACCACCCCAGACGGTGCTGTCCTGATGCTATTGCTGCAACTCCTGACCTCACCCCCTGGCTTCCCCTCAGCAGACAAGCAGGGCATCAGAGGTACTTTGAGCAGGAGGTGCAGCTGGGGAGAAACGAAATACCTGGAGAGAGAAAGGAAAGGGAACCATGGGGCAAGGTGGCAGCAGTGGGGTAGTTTGCTGGGTTATTGGTTTCTCAATTTTTATTCCTTCTAATTCCAAGTTGGCCTTGGCGTTTTATGAAGCATCTGGGTGGCCCCATCTCTCACTTTCTAATCGTTGGCTTTTCCTCTTGTATGGAAAGCCAACCCATTTGGAGAGATCCATTTCTCCTTTGGCTTTGCTCTGCATTGGGGAGAGATTATAACTCCAAGCAACTTTTGGTCTTGTTTTTATTTTTATTAAAGAAAGTAAGGTAATAATTTTTTAACTTTGGAAAATTTGGAAAAATACAGAAAAATGGCAAAAAGAAAAACTAAAAGATCAGTTATAGTCTGCCCACTTAGATAATATTTGGTTATATCTTCTTCCAGCCATTGTTCAATTTCTTCTTTTCTCTCTGCTGTTTCTAATTGCATACACCAGATAGGCCTTTTATCTTACGAGTTAGGGTGCAACTTAATGCCCCAGGGTACACGATTTAAGAAATGTTCCCCTGTTTTCATGTGGTCTTACAGAACATGTTTTTTTCCCTTATCTCCCACCTTATTCCACAGTGTAGTTTTATCATATAATTTTTAAAATAACCCCCTGCTTTTGGACATTAAAGTTGTTTCTGATTTTCCCCTGTTATAAATAGACCACTTCCTCCCAGCTGGTCACTCTCAGCTCTGGTGCTTGTTCTTGTAACTGGGCTCCTACGTTGTTCTTTGTCATTGAACCTCCACCCGGTGCCCCATTTCTGGGAACTGTGTCCCTGCTTGGTTTCCTGCTCGGGGCCTCAGTTCCTTCCAGGGACTGCAGTCCTGTCTCTGATATCCAGTCTCTCCCTGGCTGGCTCTCCGTCACCTGCTGCCAGACCAGCCATGTGGGGTGCTGACACCCCCTCTCTCGCTTGCCACTCGACACTCCTGGGGTGGCCATCTGCCTGGCCCAGCTCCAGGAGGCATGTTGCATCTTTAGGTCTTGATTTTCCCTGCTCGGGGTGTGATCTCGTGCCTTGGAGAGAGACGGGAGGGTCCAGCCAGCACTTGGGGAGGGAAGGGGAGGCGTGTGCAAATGCGTGAGTGAGTGGGCGTGGGGGTGGCAGTGGCTGATGGAAGGGGTGGCTTACCAGGGGTGGTGTGGGGGAGCAGGAATCCAGGAACTACTAGACAATTTAAAGTCCCCCCCACCCCGCACCTTCTCTCTCATATCTGGGCCCTGGATATCATGTTACTCAGCTTGGAACATTCTTTCCTCTCAGCCCAACTAACAAATCCTCATCCTTCAGGTCTCAAGCTTAGATCAGAGATCTCCCAGCTTTCATGAGCTTTGCAGCCAGGAGAAGTCTCTAAAAGTTATTCTGATTAAGTAGTTAGATCTGAACAATGTAGTATTAAGTCTACACCTGAGTGACTTAGTAACCATTTGAAAAATAATCTCACATATAGAAGGAGATACAATATTTAAAATTCATTCTTAAATAAGCACAGTTACCTACTCATGGCATGTACAGAGCTGCTGGCCAGTATCCGTCTTCTTGAACCTTAGGATCAGATTAGGCACTGCACTGGTTTTTTTATGCAAGTACCTCTTTTATCACAGCAAACGCTGAAAAGCCAGCTTTCTAGATGCATCCTTGCAAGGAATGCATGTGATCTAGTGTGGAAAGAGACACCACCTCAAGCCAGTGGGTCGAGTTGTATGCGACACACGGAGGGTAGTGCTGTGTGACCCTCAAATACCCACAGAGCCCCATGAGTTTGTTGTGATGGACTGGGCTCTTCAGGCTCATCACCTAGCATCGTCTGCTTACTTGTCTCTTTCCTGTTTCCTTAGTTGTAAGCCCCCCAGGACAGGCAGCATATCTGTCTCGTTTATCTAGAAGAGTGCTGCCACCTAGGAGGTGCACAGTACATGCTCATGTAGTGGAGGAATTGTTGTGGTTTAGTCGCTCAGTTGTGTCTGACTTTTTGCGACCCCGTGGACTGTAGCCTGCTGGGCTCCTCTGTCTATGGGATTTCCCAGGCAAGACTACTGAAGTGGGTTGCCATTTCCTTCTCCAGGGGATCTTCCCGACCCAGGGATTGAACCTACGTCTCCTGCATTGGCAGGTGGATTCTTTGCTGCTGAGCCACCTGGCACACCCAGTGGAGGAATGGAGCCCACTAGCTTCTCATGCCTGATCGCCTTACAGGTGTAAGGGTGGAGGATTTAGAGGTAAATTAGCTGAAGTGCTGGTTTGGTGAGAGCAAGGACAACATTTCCAACTTAAAGGGCTCTGGTGGAGGATGAGAGGAAATCATCAAGGTTGTATCAGAGGACATGTACAGGTGCTGAGAAGGATGCTGCCGATTACAGAATGAGGGTGAGGGAGTGCAAACCATGATAAGAAAAGCCCAAGGAGAGGATGAAAAGAAGATTGCACAAGAGGTCAAGACAGATAATGAGAAACGCTTCCCTTACATAAGGAATGTCTGCTCAGGGAGGACGGTGGCAGTGCCCCCTCCAAGACTGAGCAAAAGCAATTTATTGACAGACATGGTTTCTGAAAATTAAATGGATCTTTGCCTTGGTATGCTCACAAAAAAAGGGCAAGGGACAGATCCACAAAGACACAAATTTCCCAAGGGAGAGAGAGGAAATATCATGGAAGACAAGAAGGGTGAGTGGAGAAGGGGGGAAAAAACAAAAACAAAAAAACCACCTTATTTTCATAGCATGGCTATGACCTTCGGGGCTAGCAAACGGTCCAAATGGGACATCAATTGAGGAAACCAATCTCTTATCGCTGGCCCTGCTGGCCCCAAAGCTGCCAAGGGTTTGGTGCCCACACCAGTCCCTGGGGACTCATTTGGTCACATTCTGTTCCTGGGTCTGGGACCAACTGCTCCAAACAGGCTTCCTTGCCAAGTCAGGGCAGCGAGAAAGCTGCACTTTTGAAGTTGCTATTAGTGTCTTCCTCAGCTGATTCTGTAAGGTATTGTTTTCCGGTAAAGGAGGAATAAGGGAAATACTTAAACAATAACTGCTCTGAGGGAATGTGTACAGGGAAATCATTATCTCTTATTGTGCCAATAAGTTTCAAGGCACCAAGCCAAGCTTTTCTTAGGCTGATGGAGGCCAGGCTGTAGCTCTGAGGTCGAAACATGTACCAAGGAGGGAGTTTGTGCTCCATGCCTCCCAGAGACTCCCAATCTGTCGGAGGTGAATTTACCACCAACTGTTTCTCTCCTAGTGGGGATTGTGGTTTTGAATGCTATTTTTCAAGGAGAGAAAAGACATTCTCACAACTGCAATAGAACAGGAGAGCTGATGTTACCAAGCTCTTGTTCTGTGCTAGGCGCTGGAATCGACACTTTGTGTATAATCTCATTTAAAACTCATTAAACAGCCATCTCCCTTTACAAATGAGGGCTCTGAGAGCAGAATTAACCCCAGGCCAGCTTGTTTGAGAGTTTAGGTTTTTGCCTGGGGAGTAATGCTGAGACTATCCAGCCAACCCAGTTAGTCTGCCTGTTTCCTGAGCACATATTATGGGTGAAGCGTGTTTTCAGCATTGAGGTGGCCAAACAGAGAAGAATGATGTGCTATCTTCTGGGTCCTCCCCTCAAGGAATTTACTGGGAACACAAAACTAACTTGGAAGAAACAGGCATCAAATGAGGGGCTAAACTGGCCAAACTGGAAATAAGTACAATTTCAGAAAAAGTTTTAGGGATGTGGCGCTATTATTACAAATTGGAAAATTGATCTTAGATTTCAGGGAAAAAAGAAAATAGGATACCTGTTCTTAGAATGATACAATCTTAGAGGAATAAAGGATTTGGAAATTTTGTAGAATCGTTTTTTTTTTTTTTTTTAGGAGGAGGAAATTAGGGGCCAGAATGGTTGTCACATGATTTCCTGGTAGATGTCCATCACTAGTGGTCTGTATTCCAACATTTGCAACTAACTTCCAGACTGACTCATGACTCCCAGCCTGCCTGACGAGGGCTGGAGAACATGGGGTGTGTGGGGGGCAGCAGTGAAGCTCTTGCCCAGCTTCTTAGGCGAGGCTCTGTGCATGGGGTAGGGCCAGTGAGCAGGAGGAAGTCCATACCAGGGGAAATAATACTAAGATTGTTGTTGTTCAGTAGCTAAGTCATGTCTGACTCTTTTTGACCCCATGGACTGCAGGAAACCAGATTTTCTTGTCCTTCACTATCTCCCAAAGTTTGCTCAAACTCATGTCCATCGAGCTGGTGATACTATCCAAACATCTCATCCTCTCCTCATCCTCTCCACCTTCTCCTCCTGCCCTCAATCTTTCCAAGCATCAGGGTCTTTTCCAATGAGTTGGGTCTTCACGCCAAAGTATTGGAGCTTCAGCTTCAGCATCCATCCCTCCAATGAGTATTCAGGGTTGATTTCCTTTATGATTGACTGGTTTGATCTCCTTGCTGTCCAAAGGACTCTCAAGAGTCTTCTCCAGCACCACAATTCGAAAGCATCAATTCTTTGGTGCTCAGCCTTCTTTTGGAAAAGGAAATGGCAACCCACTCCAGTATTCTTGCCTGGAAAATTCCATGGACAGAGGAGCCTAGCGGGCTACAGTCCATGGAGTCGCAAAGAGTCGGCCACGACTGAGCGCATCAGCAGCAACCTTCTTTATGTTCCAACTCTCACATCCATACGTGACTACTGGAAAAACCGTTGCTTTGACTAGACGGACCTTTGTTGGCAAAGTGATGTCTCTGCTTTTTAATATGCTGTCTAGGTTTGTCATAATTTTTCTTCCAAGGAGCAAGTGTCTGTTAATTTTGTGGTTACAGTCACCCTCTGCAGTGATTTTGGAGCCCAAGAAAATAAAGTCTGTCACTGTTTCCACTTTTTCCCCATCTATTTGCCATGAAGTGATGGGACCAGATGCCATGATCTTAGTTTTTTGAATGTTGAGTTTTAAGCCAGGTTTTTCACTTTCCTCTTTCACTCTCATCAAGAGGCTCTTTAGTTCCTTTTCATTTTCTGCCATTAGAGTGGTATCATCTGAATATCTGAGCTTGTTGATATTTCTCCTGGAAATCTTGATTCCAGCTTGTGAGTCATCCAGCGCAGCCTTTTGCATGATGTACTCTGCATAGAAATTGAATAAGCAGGGTGACAATAAAATGGCTTGACTTACTCCTTTCCCAGTTTTGAACCAGTCTGTTGTTCAATGTCTGGTTCTAACTATCACTTCTTGACCCCATACAGGTTTCTCAGGAGACAGGTAAGGTGGTCTGGTATTCCCATCTCTTTAAGGCTTTTCTACAGTTTGTTGTGATCTACACAATCAAAGGCTTTGGCCTAGTCAATGAAGCAGAAGTAGATATTTTTCTGGAATTCTCTTGCTTTTTCTGTGATCCAATGGATGTTGGCAATTCGGTCTCTGGTTCGTCTGCCTTTTCTAAATCCAACTTGAACATCTGAAAGTTCTTGGTTCATGTACTGCTGAAGTTTAGGTTGAAGGATTTTGAGCATTACCTTGCTATCATGTGAAATGAGTGCAATTGTATGGTAGTTTTAACATTCTTTGGCATTGCCTTTCTTTGGGACTGGAATGAAAACTGACCTTTTCCAGTCCTGTGATCACTGCTGAGTTTTCTAAATTTGCTGGCATATTGAGTATAGCACTTTAACAGCATCATCTTTTAAGATTGAAATAGCTCAGCTGGGATTCCATCACTTCCACTAGCTTCGTTCATAGTAATGCTTCCTAAGGCTCACTTAGCTTCATATTCCAGGATGTCTGGCTCTAGGTGAGTAGCTACACCATCATGGTTAATCGGGTCATTAAGATCTTTTTGACAAATCTAGATGATAAGATGGTTGGATGGCATCATCAACACAATGGACATGAGTTTGAGCAAACTCTGGGAGATAGTGAAGGACAGGGAAGGCTGGCGTGCTGCAGTCCATGGGATCACAAAGAGTCGGACACGACTGAGTGAGTGAACAACAAACAACAAGACCTTTTTTTGTATAGTCCTTCTGTGTTTTCTTGCCACCTTTTCTTAATCTCTTCTGCTTCTGTTAGGGCCCTGCCATTTCTGTCTTTTATTGTGCCCATCTTTGCATGAAATATTGCCTTGGTATCTCCAATTTATGGTATTTCTCCATAATAGGATGCTAGTCTGTTATTTGGAAGAGTTTCTAGAACACTGATCATGGTTATACCATTTCAATAAGAGATGCTCTCTTCTCCTGTTTCAACATTCAGAAATGTCAGTTGCCAGCAGTTCTCATCTGCATTTTTGTGCTCGATTTCTAATTTGAATAAGAGGCATCTGGGCTCAACTGGCATTCCTTCCAGTCTCAGTTTTCTGATACTCAGGTGAGTATCTCAGTCTTCTATCCTTTAGGTCTTAGCTGTTTTGCTGAAAGGAGGTTATTGAGATGGTTTGGTTTTAGGTACTAGATAGACAGCTTGCTTCCCTCTGCTCTCCCCAAATGCCTTTACATTCAGAAGTCTCCTGCTGGACATCCTTCCTTTGGAGATTGCTTCCCTGGGCTAAGTGCACCATCTCCCTGTTGAAAATGAAGACCCTTAGGAGCTTCCGTGTTTGTGTGAAGTACCCAATTAGATATTTTCACAGGGAGAGAGAGAGAATGAAAGTACCTGCATTGTGGAGCATGAGGAGGAAGGGGGTGGTGGTGGTGTGGGGAGCTGGGGTGAATGAACCAGGATCTTCAGCAGCTCATAGCAGTCAGGTCCCTACAGGGAAAAGTCAGGTGGGTCTGCTTGGCTTTTGTAAGAGCATCTTGTAAATGTTGCTTCCCTGGGAAGGCCACCCTCTCAGCCGCCCAGGGAAAAGGCAGCTTTGTGATTAGGCTGAGGCCCCAGGGCTGCTCCAGGAATCCAAACGTCAGAAGGTACAGAAGGGAAATAACACTTGGAAAGTGAGATTCCACCGTGGCGACAGGACACAGGGTTCACTTGTGGATTACGTCAGAGGCAACCAGGGTACGGCTTCCTCATGGAAACACAAACCTGGACACAGGGAGAGACATGTTTAGACTTTTAATAAGTTTTTCCTGGTTATAAAAGCAACCCGAAATCATGGTAGGAGAAACCCAAAAATATAAAGGAAAAAAATTCCTAATCCAGAATTTCGTTTAACATAGATACAGTTAATATCTTAGTGATTGTTCTGTCTTTTACATACATACGTATCTTGTATATTCATATTTTAAATCTTATATTTATGCTATATATTTTGTAACTTGCTTCTAAATTAATATTGTATTGAGCATAGTTTTTACTAAAATTCTTCATTAATGTAACATAGATTTACTAAAATAATTTAAAAATACTTACTCATATGATATGCCATAATTCATTTACTACTTCCCCATTGTTTAGCATTTAGGTTATTTTAATTTCTAGATGTACAAATATTTTTTAGCACTTCTAACTTTTTTTAGATTAGATTTAAAGACTTGCAATTATTGAAACAAAGAACATCAATTTGTTAGTATGCAGTAAAAAAAATTTTAAAAAGAACACAGGGAGAGATAAAAAGTGAAAGAGAGAAAAGAAGGAGAGAAGGAAGGAGAGGAAAGGAGAAGGAGAGGAAAGGAGATGGAGAGGAGGGGAGAGAGACAGAGAATTAAAATATCCTTAATTCCACTACCTAAAGCAGTCCATCCCTAACATTCTTGTGGCCTGAGGCAAGTGTATGGATTAATGTCCACATACCATATTTGGAAAGTTGAGAAAGTCTGAATACTTAGAGGTTATAAATTCAGCTGACAAACTATTAGATACAATCTCTTCTGTCCTTACTCTTGAAACAAACTGAAAGTACAGGTTCAAATTTACAGTTCTTGGCCTCCTCGAATTCTCAAACCAGAGTCTGGGAGCCTGGAGAGAGTGGACCCTGGCCACTCCCTTTCTCGTCCCAGGCATGACTCAAGCCTCCACCCCGAGGGTCCTTGGTTGCATGTGAGGACACTGCAGTCAGTCCCAGGCTCGGGTACGACCCACACCTTGGCAAACAGCTCCCTCCTGACCATCTGTTGGTCTGGGGGTGTGCTCATCAGTAACACAATTTACCCTCAGCGAAAGGGACCCAGAAAGAAGCTTATGCAGCCTGGGAAATGGGAACTCCAGGGTCCAGGGTTTTAGAGTGCGTATTCGGAGAATGAGCTAGGGCTTTGGGTGGGTTCATCTGTATGGCCTTGGAGAGTCCCTGCCTCATGCAAGTGGCAGGATGGAGAACGGCTCGAGTGAAACCTAAGATATGGGGCTTCAGGAAGCACCCAGGCCTAAGGGTGGTATAGACTCAAAGAATATCAGAACTAAAAGTTGGGGATAATCCTTCCAGATACATTTCCACACTCACCCATACCTGTACAGCCACAGATAAGATTGTTTTGTATAAGCTATTTTATAGTCATCTTTATAACCCGAGGTATTGTGAACATATTTCCAGGTTATTCAATGCATATGCATGGACGCTTTTACTCAGATTTTGTGGAGCGTCTTCCAGTAAGCGCCTCATCACCAGTACCTTGTTTTAATCCATATCCTTGCTCACACCCAGCATTTTCACGTCAGTTTAATTGCTAATGTGGGAAGCAAAAAAAAAAAAAAATGACATTTTAACGTTGAGTCATAGTTTGAACACTTTTCTGTATATTCGTGAACCAGTTTGTTTTGTTTGATTCATTGTCTCTTCACATCCTTGGCCTGCTTATTCAGGAGCTGTTAGAGAGTGCTCCTGAAGCCTGAAGAAAGGAGAGGAGGCGGAGGGCTATGGATGGATGAGGAGCTGGGGTGCCCTGTCCTCACTGCTGATCAAGAACTATCGCTTTGCGGAAGAGCACGGAGGCATGGAAGGGTCTGCAAAGGGATGCCGGAGCAAGCAGGTGTCTCCGTGTAGCAACCAGGAGGATACTGGGCTGAAGCTCCTACTATCAGGGGCACCAGACCTGATTCCACAGAGGAAATGCTACTCTTTGGGCATCTTTGTTGTTCAGTCGCTCAGTCACATCTGACTCTTTGCCACCCCATGGACTGCAGCATGCCAGCCTTCCCTGTCCTTCACTACCTCTGGAGTTTGCTCAAACTCATGTTCATTGAGTCGATGATGCCATCCAACCATCTCATCCTCTCTCACCACCTTCTCCTCCTGCCCTCAATCTTTCCCAGCGGAGGAAAAGACTTCCAGAGTCTTTTCCAAAGAGGCAGCTCTTCGTATCAGGTGACCAAAGTATTGGGGCTTCAGCATCAGTCCTTCCAATGAATATTTCATGTCCATTGAGTCAATGATGCCATCCAACCATCTCATCCTAGGGTTTCCTATATCGCGATTCTGTTCTTCTCCTCCAGGAATATAGATTTTGGCTTGTGATCTTGAAGTTTACTTGGATTAGGGCAGGTGTTTATGGTCTGGAACACACTTCCCAGGGCAGGAATTGTTTCAATGCTTTCCTCATCCTGATTTGCAGAAAAACAATATATGACAGTTGTGGGCTGATGACTGTGTGCCAGGTATTCAGGTAGGGAAAGGGTCATTCTCTGAGAGTGAATTTGCTTCAGGGAATCCTATTTGTTTGTGCAAGAAGGACTCCACAGATCTAGCAGCTAGAGTCACCAGATTTGCCAGCAGGAGCAAGTTAGGTGCTTTCCTGTTTTTGAGCCCATCTTTGGGAATGCATAGACCAGCCATCTCCAAAGACGTGTAAAGCATTTGCTCTGTATAATGACTGTCTTCTTGGGTTGCCTATAGGGGTTGACACCATAAATTCCTTTATGATGCCTTATATTGCTTCCTCCATGAATCTTCCCTGACAGCCTTAAAAGCTCCTTGAGGGCAGGTCTGTCTGATTCTTTCTCGGCTTTGTGGGCAGTGGGGCCAGAGAGGGCCTGCTTATTCCAGTCTTGTTATCTTTTATGACGAGGGAGCTCCATTTGTGTAACACACCTGGCCCCCTTCTGCCTCTTCACTCACTCTTCTCCAGGAAAGGAGGGGTGACTCATCTGCTTTGTCACTTTGAGAGAAATCCCTCCTCCCTTCCTCCTGGGATCCGGCCGCCCACATGAAGCAGCTGTTCTGCTCTGTCCCTCTCCCTCCCGCCCTCCGTGCCTTGGGTTTTACAAGTCAGGCTACCTGTGTGTGTCCTTTGGGGAAGGGCTGGTTGAGGAGTAGACTTGACATTGGGGACTTATCCTGTCAACTCCATAGGATCTGTCACTCGCACCTTAAAGTGGAATATTTTCTAATGAGTATTTATCAGATTGCTCTTACTCCAAGAAACGATAGGAAGCATTATCAGGGAAATAAAAGGAGTCTGTAGTCTTGTAAAATTGAAAAGATCTATGTTAAAGTTAAAGTAGTCTATATCCGGAGAGGGAAATGGCAACCCACTCCAGTATTCTTGCCTAGAGAATCCGGTGGACAGAGGAGCCTTGTGGGGTGCTGTCCATAGGGTTGCACAGAGTTGGACATGACTGAAGTGACTTAGCAGCAGCAGCAGCAGCAGTCTATATCCTGCAGGACTTCTCAGGGCCTTGAGTATACTAAATGTGCATTTTGGATCGTGTAGGGAGGCTGGGGGACTATGGGATGGGATGGTATTTAGTCCCTGGGGCTAATTAGCAAAGTTGCTCCTTTGGCTAAAACTTATGTTCCTCATATCTGTCTTAAAGTCTTCGATGTTTCTCAGAATGTGCAGTGAAAGGCTACAATTTACAATCATAGCCATCAAGCTGGAATCTGACCATGGTGGGGAAATGTAATCACTAGGATAGATATAAAGTTTGTGGCAGGGAAGGAGCCCCATGGCATTCATAGTACAGGCTCCTTCCTGGAGAGACCTCAGCAGTAGAGGGGCTAGGAGATGAGGCAACAATCCTGTGATGAATTTCTACAGAGGCCGTTTGCATGGACCAGACCACAGACAGATGCAGAAGTAGAGGGAAGGCTTAATTCTACTTCTTTAGCCACTTCAGCTGAAAATCCCCGGGTCAGTGGTTGTCCAGGTGTGTGTCCTGGGTCAGAAGCATCAGCATCACATGGGAGCTTATTGGAAATGCAAGTTCTTGGCTCCACCCCAGATCTTCTGGATCGGACGCTCTAGGGGTGGGGCCCAGCAATGTGGTTTAACAAGTCTCTGGACAATTCCGATACACGCTCAAGTTTGAGAACCTCTTGGTTTATGTAATACCCCAGGCTGTATTCTGATACAGTAAGAACTTCTACATTTTTACAATCAATGACTCTGGTCACTACTGCTGCTGCTGCTGCTAAGTCGCTTCAATCGTGTCCGACTCTGTGCGATCCCATAGATGGCAGCCCACCAGGCTCCGCCGTCCCTGGGATTCTCCAGGCAAGAACACTGGAGTGGGTTGCCATTTCCTTCCCCAATGCATGAAAGTAAAAGTGAAAGTGAAGTCGCTCAGTCTTAGCGACCTCACAGATTGCAGCCTACCAGGCTCCTCTGTCCATGGGATCTTCCAGGCTAGAGTACTGGAGTGGGTTGCCATTCTAGTTTAAGACAAATTTTATAAATAAAGGGACCTCAGAAATTTGAAAAACCGTATGGTGTAGAGGGAAGAACTGAGGCCTTGAGATAAGAGATGTCAGTTAAAGCATCGGTTGGTGAGGGTCTTCAACAATTCATTTCATTTTCCTCATCAATAAAGTGGGGGAATTAAAACCTGCCCTGCATGGCTCATGGGATTGTATAAAAGGAAACTGAAAATGTAAGTAAAGTTATGGACAATCTGTAAAGTACTTTGTATGTGTCGAGAGTGATGTTGGGTCAATGTTCATTGAATCTGATTTAGG
This sequence comes from Giraffa tippelskirchi, assembly GCF_054371585.1. Taxonomy (NCBI): domain Eukaryota; kingdom Metazoa; phylum Chordata; class Mammalia; order Artiodactyla; family Giraffidae; genus Giraffa; species Giraffa tippelskirchi. The sequence goes on from NC_137279.1 coordinate 10,620,443, forward strand.
CAAAATGCAGTCTCCGTTTCCAATTAATAATTATAGTCTGAGTACAAAATTCAAAATTGTTGTGGATTCAGGCATTGCTTTTCCACTGAGGCTTCACCTTAAAATAATCGTTGGGGTTTTAATGAGACTATTGGGAGATCTTTCCCTCCAATATCCATCATGAAGTGTATTTGCTTTGTCAGGGGAAAATGTAAAATATCTCTGTTAAATTATTCTTGATGTCATCTTTAGTTTCTCCTTTAGAGAATAAAAAGAATATATAGTTTCTACTTTTTAATGCCATTTTCTAAACTGCACCCTTGGTGAGGAGGATGGAGGAAATCAATACAGCTTTCCCCAAGGATGGTGACTGTCATCCCCTCTGTGTCTTCACTGTATTGATTGCTCATGTCATCAGCAAATAACTGACTTTCCCCACTCAGCTGTCCCCAGCCACCCTCAGAAGGCATTAGTTGAGTAGAATTCAGTAAGATGGTTTACTTGGCCAGGTGTTTTTATGAATGGTGGACATGAGCGAACTTGTTTTTAGGAGTAAGAGGAACTGGGTAGAATAACTATTGAGGTAATTCTCTCTGTCCCAAATGGTACCACCTGGCCTTACTGTGCTAGACTTGCCACCACCAGATCATCCTTCCTGTAGGTTAATCTTTGTTGCTCCTTACTGTCCACCAGGAAGAGGTAGCACTAGCATCACCCACCTTCTTGAGAGGATTCATTTTGGGGCTCGAGCAAGTTTAGAGCAAGAGGAAGCGTCCTGGAACAGGATGCAGGCTCCAGTTAAGGTAAATGGGAACCAAAAACATGGCGAACATGTCCAAAGAGACAGTGGTGAGCTTTAAATTCTAGCCACTTGTCGAAGTCATGCGAAACTATCTCTGGCTTTACAGCTGATCTAATAATTGGCAGCAGACAGTGTTGCAGTCAAGATGGACCTGTTGGCCTTCTCATATAAAGATGCTGTAATTTTAAAGGCAGGGCACCTCCCTTTGCAAATGAGGCCTTTCCAGGTAAGTTTGCTGCACGTGAAGCTCTAGTGCCTCAATGTCTCTGTGCCAGAATCACATCTCTGGGCAGAGGGTGAGCCGGCTGGTGCCAGAAAGAAGGTGCCCACCCCACTCACCTGGATGTGTGTGTGTAGCATTAATCTAATGAAACAATAACCACCCCTATGTATGATGCACTGATATGTTCTATTCCATTCTATTTCATTAAAACAATTGCTAGCTGTGACCTGGTAGGTTGCCTGATGGCTCACAGCCCTACAATTTGAGAACCACTGCCACAGAGAATGCATCTTCAGCTCCCTCTGGAACAGCCTGGAGGAGTGGGAGGCTGGGGGTGGGAGGAGCTGGAACTTTAGATAGTCCAGGCGAGGGTGCTGTGGAGCCAGGAGCACATGGAAGGAACAGTACAGGGGCTCTCGCATTGGCCAATGTCCTCGTTCTGTGGATAAACAGAAGACATCAGCCTTCAGTGCCTGCAATCTGCTATCTTTCAAGAGCTGTCCAACTCAGCCTGAGAGAGGAAGGAAGAAAGGCTTGATGAAAAAGAAGAAAGCAACCTCCTCTGGCCAAAATGCCTCCAGCACTTGCAGGCTGGATGTGGCCAAGGCTTTCTTTCGCCATCAGGATGCCTGTTAAGAGCAAGACTTCTTGCAGAAGGGCCAAGACAGAGGGACAAATGATTTGGTGGCACTCAGCCCCCAGGCTGTGTTCCTCCCTAGCAGGTGCCTCCCTCCATCACCGCATGCTCCACAGAACACGCCATCTGGGGGCCTTGATGCAGGAGATGGCTGGGACTTTGGGAGCCGATTGAGCTGCTGCTAAGACAGAATGTGTCCCTGTGAGAATGTACACTGTGTCCAGGGGGAGGCATCCAGCCTGCTTCCCTTTAAGTCTGGCTCTGCCTGTCTCCATGGGGACTTGGGGGCGGGAAGGTACAGGGGGAGGAAGCAATTCTTTGCAAGGAGTGACCCCTGGGAGTTGGGTGCAAGGCCACCTCTGTGACTGTTATGGGGTAGGGAGAGGTCAAACGATTAAAAAAAATTAGCTGGTTAGTTGACTAACTCTAGTTTCAAAGCCAAAGTGAGCCAAATGCCTTGTGGATCAGGTGCTCAGAGGAATCCTGTTATCTTAGGTGGCCCGTCTGGTCCCCACTGCAATAGATTGGAGTTTGGTAAAGACAGGGTTGGAAAAGCAGCATCAGCAAAGTGCAAGGCATGGCCCCAGCTTCTAAGGAGCTTACAATCCAATCAGAAAAAGGATATTAAAAACAGAGAGCTGTTAACGCACAGTACACGCAAGACTATAAACAAATGCCAAGTGGGCAGAATGAGGATGCTATAGGAGTTCAGGAAAGCGGAGGTCTGGGAGCTACGGGGGAGCTGAGCTGGTCAGGCGGCTCTCAGAGAGGCCTTGGTGGAAAGGAGGAGGGTGGCCATTGAGAGGGTGGCCAGGGAAAGACCTGGAGGTGAGGAGAAGTGAGAAGCCCACAGCGACAGGCACTGAAGATGCAGGTGGGGTCATGATGGAGGGTGAAGCAGACTTTGGAGATTCTCGACACCAGGCTGAGGGAATTTAAAGGCCAGAGCCTTAATCTTTCTGTGACGTATATGGCATGTGCAACAGATGCATCTAGTGAGGAGGACCCAGGGCAAGAAGTGTGTCAGTGTGGCTGGGAAGCCACTATAGGACATCTGATGGGACTGGACTGAAACGTGGAGGTTGAGGCCACTGGGCGTCCTTGAGCCCTGGAGGACAGATTTGTGAGTGGCAGCTGGGCATGGTGAGCAGCTATGGTTCTGGAAGCAGACACGCCTGTGTTCATACCCTTGTGTCGGCTTCAAGCTGTGAGATGTCATTAACTATGCAGGCCTCAGTGTTCTCATCAGTAAAAAGGGAGGCAGCGCGGTTGTCCATGCAGGACACCTGTCAAATGGCAATGTGATAGATCTGGCATATTCTAGACCCCCTGCTGTGATCCTGCTGTTTGTGTCCCCTGACCCCAAATTTTGGGATGGTATTTGGAGGTGGAGACTTTGGGGTTATTAGGTCATGAGAGTGGTACCCTCGTGAATGGGATTAGTGCTCTTATAAGAAGGACCCCACAGGGCTCCTTCACTCTTCTCACCATGTGAGGACACAGGGAAATGTCAGAAGTCAGTGACCCAGAAGAAGGTCCTCACCAGGACCCAACCATGCTGTCAACTTGATCTTGGACTTCCAGCCTCCAGAACTGTGAGAGATGCATTTCTGTTGTTTATGAGCTACCATCTGTGGTGTTTTGTTTTAGCAGCTCAACAAGTTTGGACAGCCCTTAGTAGATACAGTTATTATTATTATTATTGCTCTGTGCCTGTGTGTTAGTTGCTTGGTTGTGTCTGACTCTTCGTGACCCTTTGGACTGTAGCCCGCCAGGCTCCTCCGTCCATGGGGTTCTCCAAGCAAGACTACTGAAGTGGGTTGCCATTCCCTTTTCCAGGGGCTCTTCTGACCCAGGGATCGAACCCAGGTCTCCCATATTGCAGGCAGATTCTTTACCATCTGAGCCACCAGGGAAGCCCCATTATTATTACTGCTACTACTACTCGATGCTTATTTCTCTAGCCTGGCTCCTGCTTCCTCATGCAAAAGGACAAGCTGCTACCAAATTTCCCCTATCCCAGAGGTCACCTAGGGATGTGTTGAGTGCAGTCAACACACAGTGGCTCCCTGGCACCATTCCCCTTCTTTGGCGGTAGGGTCACCACATCTGATGGGAACTAAAGCCATATTCTGCTGGGTCCCATTGCCAGGTACCACCACTGGACCCCACTAAAGTAACCTAGGTCTGCATCAGTCAAATGTGTGCAACTGACACCAGAGGGTAGGAGGGGGCAGGGCAAAGCACTGACCTCATGTGGAGATGGAACGGGGAATGTCAATCCGGCTTTATTTCTGTTTGATTAAAAAAAAAAAAGGTGTGCTGCATGTACTGAGTGCCTTCTCTGTGCTTGGAATTGTTCCATCAATATTTGTTATTATATTGGAAACACAGTCATTCAACAATTGATCAGGTGGTTAAATATTGAAAGATTATTATGAGTGAGTTAAGAAAACATAAATATTATGCTTTAGATAATCCATGAAAAGAGGATTTTGCTCTTAAGGGGAGAGTTGAGTAGGAAAACTCACATGCTCTTATGAAAAATGAAAGCACGTCCTTACTGACTCTCTTGCTCACAGGCATCAGGTGATACCTGCTCTGTCTTCACTTCTAAGGGACCTGTTGAGTGGCTGGTGATGAGTGCTGACTGCCTGGTCCATGGGAACAAAGACATTCCAGCATCCTAAAGCCTGGGATGGAAGCAAAGAGATGCTCTAAAGAATGAGATTTCTCTTATTGCCTTAGCTCTAAGTCTCATCAAAGAGCTTTTGACAGAGGGGTCTTCTTGGAATGAAAAATGTGCATGGAACTGGAAATTAGGGAATTGCTATCTGAAGCCTTGTTTCTTTGGGGAATTGGTTCTTCCTCATGATTTATTTTTCCACTTTGAAATATTTCATTCATTCATCCCACATTTCATTCATGGCATTTCATCAACATGCCACTATGAAAAACTGGGCCAACTTAATTTTTTTTTCCTTTGATGCTTAAAAAAAAGTTTTCTGATTCAGTCACATTAGGTTCTTTTCCCTTCTGAAAAATGGTTTCTTATAGATTTTAAAAATAGGAAGATACAGGGGAAATAAAGCTCTGTAATGATCCCAGTGTAACATATTTAGTTAGCAGCATTAATGATATCAAAACAAAGTGGCTGATCATACCCACAGCTCCTTTGAGAACACTGAATGAAATCATGTGCATAGTCACTTTGACAAGTATGCAGTGCTCAGAAAGGGGTTTGGGGGGAGCAAAATGGGAAGAGCCCAGGCTTAGGGGCCAGACACTTGGGCTCTAATCTTGACTTCATTATGTACTTGCCCTGTGGCTTTTAGGAAGTTATTTATCCCTGTTAGTTGGGAGCTATGGGTATAGAGGAGTATGATAGACTCAGCTAATGGCAACCTTTATTATTATACAAGGGCAAGACATTGCTATCGTCATTATAATGATTATTTTTTATTATTTTCAGTCTTAGAATGAGTCATATGGCCTTTCTGCAACCTTCTTAATGATACTTCATTTGGGTTAATATTCAAATGAGATTGTATTCCGGGACTACTGCTGTTGATGGGAGGTGAGGGTAAGGAGTGCAGCCTCAAGGAGCAGTTCTTTAAGGTTAATTCAGGACAGGGGATAATACCTAAAGTGGCTAAAATTTATTTTTTCTCTGAAAACGCATGGGTTCACTTTAGTTCATAAAACTTAGTTCACACCATTTATACTACACCAGGTGCTGGGAATGCAAATAATAAACCTCAAGAGGTTCCTGACCAGAGGAGGCAGATTGTATAACCACAGAATAATGTGGGAAGTGAGACGATAAGGAGATATACGGCTTCTGGGTAGAAGAGAGCCAGGGCATATGATGCCATAATAGGATGCCCCTTAGCCACTTGTAACAGAAAGCCTGACTAAAAATGGCTTAAATAATAAAAAGAAGCATTATTTTATGTAAAAAGAAATCCTAACCTAAGAAAGGCCAGAGTTGTTTCATTTAGTAACTGAACATAGACCCAGTTTCTTTCTATCTTCTCACTTTGCCATCCTCACTTAGTATAGTGTCAAGATTTCCCTCAGGATCACAAGGTGGCTGCAATAGCTCCAGACATCAACAGTATCAACAGACTAACACCAAGGGAAAAATAAAATCTTGTTTCTTCCCTAAGTATCACTTTTTAAGAAAACTTTATAAAAAGTAGCTACTCAGCCACAGCAAACTTCCAACATTTCCTAATCAAGTCACCTGGACACTTGTGGAAAAATCACAATACAGAGAAGGGCAATGACAAAGACAGCATTTAGATTTACTGAAATTTACCAAGTCATGGGGGAGGAAGAATACCTTAAATAAAACTGGGGCTTTGCCAGCACTAAAGAAAATAAAAGTTGGTCTTTAGATGAGCAGCTGAAAGAATTGTCAACAGCATCTAACTCAGCCTTGGGGTGAAAGAGTGGGAACCAGGAAGGCTTTCTGCAGGAAGTGATACCTCTTAAATAGGAGGTGCCCAGGTAAAAGTATTTGAAAGTGGAATGGAGCTAGGAAATGGAAAAGAGAACCACATTAACAGAAGCAGTGGAGGAAAAAATAATATAGTAAATTTGGTTGACCACAAAGAGCTCAAAATTATGGAGTTTTAGAGACATTGTTTTAAAATATATAGAAAATTAAATCCATCCCTAAAGAATTTGGAAGAGTGAACACTTATTGAATGTGTACTGTGTTGCAAGCACTGTTCTGTTTTTGCATGTAGGTTGTTCTGGATAGTGATGTATAGATTGTTTCATTTATGTGTGGCTACTTAACAACCTACTTTAAAACTTAGAACATTGAAACAACAATCCTTTTACTGTGTTTCATAATTTTATGGTCAGAAAATGGGGCAGGCCTCTGCTGGATGATTCTTCTGCTTCAGATTGTGGCTGAAGCTGGGCTCATTCAGTGATATTCAGCTGGTGGTTAAGCTGGTCTTCAGGGTCCAAGGTGGTTTGACTCACATGCTCGGTGCCTTGGTAGAATGGCTAGAAGGTTGGGTTTGCCTGTGTTCCTCTTCCTCTCCTATAGACTTGCTGCTTCCCTGTGGGGCTTCTCCAGTCATCCAAAGATGGTGAACACTACCGGTTCTTTGAAAGTTTAGGCCCAGAACTGACAAATTTCACTCCATTAGCCAAAGCCATAATAAATCAGCCCAGAATCAAGAGGAGGAGGACTGAGATTTCCACCTTTTAGTGGGAAGAATGTCAAAGAATTTGCCGCAATCTTTAATCCACCAAATACTAAATTTATTTATTCCCCCAATGACCCAGAGATAGTTGTTAGTTTATAGATAAGGAAATGGGGACATGATCTGGTTATGTAACTTGCCCAAGTTCAATGCTTAGTAAGAAAGGGTTGTCAAGATTGAAACGCAGTCTGGCTCCAGAAGACATATTTACCTGTGATTCCACTGTTGTCTGTCACGAGGAAGGCCACACTCACTGAAGAATTTAGACAGAATATGTTTCTATAGTTTTAAACCACAAGGAAGATTAGAGCTCCTTTCTCTGAAGAACTGTCATGAGCCTTCTGCTGGCTAATTCATTCTCCATGACATGTGTGTTGAATGGCCCACTGACACTGTTAATACCCTGGTTTGGTCCCCATATTTTTAAAGAGCTTTTGATCTCTTCTTTCTGCCTCCAGGAACCCTAGCCTGGGCGTGGAGGCTCCAGCAGCAGATTAAATGCATTTCAAATGATGAGAAGACAAAACCCTGCCTTCACTGCCCCCACCACTCTCCTGGATTGTTGACGGATTATTTACTGTGTTTGCCTTGACTTGAGCTATTTAATTTTTCCCAAACAGATGCAGCCGATTGATTAATGGCGCTCCCCACTAAAAGTCAGAAATGTCAGCGAGACTCTTAGAATCAGTGTCATTCTGGATGAGAACAATAGACATGGCTGAGAAACAGGGCCCTGTGCCAAGTGTTCTTGAGGCTAGGAGGTCATGTGCCACTTTTCTGCTAAGAGAGAGATATGTATAAGGGCAAGGGAAGCAGGAGTTTGGGGGTGGGGCATGTGCTAATAATAGCGTGGATCACATGACACCCAAGTCACCTCGAAAGAGGCTTAGTTGGTGGAGGTGAATTCAAGTGCTCGGAATTAAGGACATTTCTTCAAATGTCTCCCAATGTGTAAAAATAGACTGAAGGAAACACCTGTGTGATGAAGAGAGAATTGCGAGGTTAGGCTGACCTCCCTTCAGAGGGCTTTTGTGATGTTCTGTGGAGTAGTTAGGAGCAGGACTAACGCAGAATTTGTGAGGTGCAGTCAAACTGCAGACGGTTTAACTAGTTTTAAGAATATCAGGACGGTAACAGCAGAGCATTGAACAGAGCACAGGCCTCCCGAGTGCGGGGAGCTGTGGGATGGTGCAGGTTTATGCCCGCGAAGCTGGCTTCGGTTGGGAGAACTTGGTGTCCAGTTGCTCTTATCGAGTGGGACAGCAATGAGTGGATCTGACAGTGACCTCAAGGCTGGCCCCAAGTGACACTGGGCAGGGAACTTGTTTTCCCTCTATAACTGCCTCCTCTTCTCCTGCAAGCCTCCTCCCTCCTCAGCTACCCAGAACTCCCCGACTCTCTCACCACGTTCCTCCCCACCCCTCAGAAAACCTGCCTGCAGGAAAGCATCGAAAAGGCTCCCAGGCCCTGAGGTGTAAATGACTAATAATATTTGGAGTGCTCCCCCTACATATTTGTATTTTTACAGAAATTTAAGCCTCAGGGAAAGCAATGATGAAATTTCAGGTATTAGCTGGTTCATGGGAAAATTTATTTATTTTTATAATGCTGGGAGGTTTGCCCAGAGCCCTTGAGATCACACTGTTACAGGCATCCACTTATTCTGGCAGTTGGGAAGGCTGTGGCTCTCTGCTCTTGGGGGCTTTTATCCCTGAGTGTGCAAGCTGTAGCCTCTTCTTTTATGAATGGAGCTGGAAGGACCCCCCCACCCCCAACCACCATGGTCTGTAGTCTGGACAGTAGGACATGCTTAAGCACTGTTCGCAGGAAATGTGGCCAAGCTAGATTCCATTTTGGTTGCCCGTCTGTATTCCGAGTCTCACTCCTCCCTGCTCAGCTACCCCCACCCCCAGCCCCTTCCTGCCCACCCAGCTCTCTCAGAGCGCATGGCTCACGACTTGGCAGGCTTGAGCTGCGCTTCTTTCCTTGACACTCTTTCTGAATATCAGAGACACTTCCGGGGTTGGCTTTACCTATCACTTCCGGCATTCACTCTGCCAGGGCTTCCCTGGCGGCTCAGCAGTAAAGAATCTACCTGCAGTGTAGGAGACATATGGGGTTCGATCCCTGGGTGGGGAAGATCCCCTGGAGAAGGCAATGGCTACCCACTCCAGGATTCTTGCCTGGATAATCCCATGGACGGAGGAGCCTGGCAGGCTACCGTCCATAGGGTCATAAAGAATTGGACACGACTGAAGTGGCTAAGCACACACATGTGCACATTCATTCCCCCAAACCCCCAACAAGCACTTGATCCGGTGAGGGTTTTGCTGCTGGAAGGGTTGGGGCTGGGGAGTGCCCTCTGGACACCCTGAACCAGGCTTTATCTCTTTCTCTTGGGCCTGCTGTGAGTGGCTTCTCTTTCCTCAGGCTTCGTGTCAAGGGAAACGCCTTCTCCAACCACAAACCAACAGGGCCTCCCTTATCTCTCAGATTGACTTGGCTTCTAGGAAGTGGTTGTGGCTTACAAAGCCACGGCATGAGCCCAGGAAAAAACCATTTCAGTTGTACAGGGCCAGACAGAAGCCCGGCCTCACAGAGGAGGTTAATAATAGAGCCCGTCCTAGAGGCAGTCCAGGAAAGCCTTTGGAATTCTCCAGCCTCAGATATGCTCGGACCCATCTATTCAGAAGCACTTTTTTCTCCAGGCCTGTCTCTGTGGCAACCTGGCTCTAGAAAGAAGGTGATCGCAAGTCTGGTTTTGAAACCTCGGGTGCTATGACTGTTTTAGGATTTGAAGCCAAAACATATTGAGCAAATAAAAACCTCTGACTCTCCAGGAATTTTCACTCTTCGTTTTCAAACACATCAATCAGTCTGTCAACAGCACTGACTGAGGGTCTATTCTGTGAAGAACCATGGGCTGGGCACTGTGGGGAGATTTGCAGAACCGTGTATTAATAGTTTCATTCATCCATCCATTTATCTAGCCATTTAATTCAATATAATGAGTTGAGTCAAATCAGAAATACCCACTGAGCCTTACTAGCCACAAAACCCTGCCTTCGAGGGATGCCGGAACTATAAAGATAGTAATGTATAAAAAGTCACTCTCAAGAGCTTATCATCTAATCAGGATGGTGGCAAAGGCAAACACATAAATAGATTAGACCAGGCGAACTATGATAAATATAACGAGAGAAGTTGGCCAGAGGTGTTTCAGAGATTCAGAAAAGGGACCTGTCACACTGAGTTGAAAGAATTACAAAAAGCAGTTCCTTATTAGAACTCATTATTAGGCACATTAGGTATTCAGTAAGTATATGTTGAAAATTGCTAGATTAGATGGGGTTGGATACGAGACTTGGAGGATTGGTAAGATTCATAGGCAGGGGCAATGATAAGGCAAAGACATTGTATGTGGCAATCACCATCGTAGCAAGTCTGGTGAGGTCTAAAGGGAGAGCACATTGTTCTGTTTATTCACCCATCATCTTTCCTTCATCCCTTCGTCTGTCCAAGATGCCCTTCAGTGAGGGGCACACCAGTGAGTAAGAACTAGAAAGTATTTGCAAACCAAGAAGCAGTGTAGTGAGTGGGGCCAACAGAATGGAGGTGCAGGGTTTAAATGACAGATAAGGCAGGAGCCAGAGGTAGAACCCAAAACATGACCCAGAGGCTACCGGGCAAGCCAACGAGGTGGCTGCATCTGGACACCCCAGGCATGGTCACGGAGTCCCTGTGACTCAGTCTTCAGATGGGCACTTAGTCCTGGTAAGCTCTTGAGAGTGACTTTTTATACATTACTACCTAATTAAATAGTAAGCCCTTGCTGTGTGCTCAGCATTGTGCCGGATGAGAAAAAGATCCAAGAGAAATACATGAAGTGATCTTTGTCTAGACAGAGCTTATAATCTAGTTGAGTTAACGAGGGTAAATTAAAAACAAGATAAGTGGAGCATATCCATATGAGAATAATTGTGAGAGTATACACGTACAAAGTTTAGTTTTTTTAGGAACCTCCGCACTGTTTTCCACTGTGGCCACACTAGTTTACATTCTGAAAAGTTACAAGTACAAAAAGTTGTGGGAAGTTGAAAAGAGCAATTGTGGTCCCAAATCACTTCATAAATGTTGAAGGTGTGCCTGGGCTACACGTTTTTACTTAAGTGTAGTTGATTTGCAGTATTGTGTTAGTTTTAGGTGTATAGCAAAGTGATTTGGTTATACATATATATGTATGTGGGCTTCTCAGGTGGCCCTAGCGGTAAAGAACCTGCCTGCCAATGCAGGAGACATAAGAGATGCAGGTTTGATCCCTGGGTCGGGAAGATGCCCTGGAGGAAGGCATGGCAACCCACTCCAGTATTCTTGCCTAGAGAATCCCCAATAGACAGAGGAGCCTGGCAGGCTACAGTCCATATGTATGTATGTATGTATATTCTTTTTTCCCAATTCTTTTCCATTATAATTTGTTTCAACATATTGAATATAGTTCTGTGTGCTATAGAGAAAATCCTTGTTGTCTATTTTATATGTGGCATATAAAATATTTATTTATATATTAATATATATTAATATATATAATTAATTATATATAATTATAATATATATAATATAATTAATATATATAATTAATATATATTTTATATGTGCATCTTTTAACCCCATACGCCCAATTTATGCCTCCCACCCTTCCAACTGGTAACTGTAAGTTTGGTTTCTATGTCTGTGAGCTTGTTTCTGTTTTGTAAATTAATTCATTTCTAAAATATACATTTTCTAAAATATACAAACACCTCATACAACTCAATAACAACAACCCAATCAAAAAATGCACAGAAAACTTAAATAGACATTTCTCCAAAGGTGACATACAAATGGCCAATAGGCATAAGAAAATAATTATTAGAGAAATGCAAATCAAAATTACAATGAGGTATCACCTCACACAGTCAGAATGGCCCTCATTAACATGTCTACAAATAATAAATGCTGGCAAGAGTGGGGAGAAAGGGAATTCTCCTACACTGTTGGGGGGAATATAAATTGGTGCAGCCACTATGGAAAACAGTATGGAGGTTCCTTAAAAAACTAAATTAGAGCTGCGGATCCTTCAATCCCACTCCTGGGCATATATCTGGAAAAGACAGAATCTCTAATTCGAAAAGATGCATGCACTCCAGTGTTCATGGCGGCACTATTTACAACAGCAAGACATGGGAACAACCCATGTCCATCAACAGAGGAATGGGTAAAGAAGATGTGGTACATATATACAATGGAATATTTCTCAGCCATAAAAAGAATGAAATGATGCCATTTGCAATAACATGCAAATGGCCTAGATACTATCATACTAAGTAAGTCAGACTGAGAAAGACAAATATGATATTACTTCTGGGCAGGATCTAGAAAATAGTACAAATGAACTCATTTACAAAACAGAAGAATTAAGTTTTGATCGAGCCTTTGAGGATCAGCCAGTCAGAGATGGTCAGGCAGGAGAGTGGAGGACTGAGCCCACAAACCTCTGCCTCCATCTACAGAGCTGTTCACAGCCCAGCCACCTGCTGTTCTTGGTAACCTATGGGCTAAGCAGGTCTGAGGAGGCTCCCAGGCCATTAGTGTGCTGGAGGTGCCTTGCACAGGCTTGGGAGAACCAATATTGTGCATCTCTTTTCAATTCACTTTTATGTGGCATCATGTTCAGTTCAGTTCAGTTCAGTTTAGTCACTCAGCCGTGTCCGACTCTTTGTGACCCGATGGACTGTAGCATGCCAGGCCTCCCTGTCCATCACCAACTCCCGGAGCTTACTCAAACTCATGTACATTGAGTTGGTGATGCCATCCAACCATCTCATCCTCTGTCATCCCCTTCTCCTCCCGCCTTCAATCTTTCCCAGCATCAGGGTCTTTTCCGATGAGTCAGCTCTTGGCATCAGGTGGCCCAAGTATTGGAGTTCCAGCTTCATGTTAGTAGCTTGAAATCCACTGTGAAGGGAATGTTTACATCACAGACATCAGCAAATGCTACAGATCTGGGAATTTTTCCTGCCCCCCTGGATTTCTGACTGATCAGCACACTTTGCCCCTGTTCCATTTCCCTCTATGATTGAATGGTAGAATAATAGAAATAATGAATGATAGAAATGATGGAAATAGGAATGATAGAAGTAAATCACGACCTCCAGGAAGAGAAGTCTCAACCTGGGTCTAATCAAGATCTTACTTTTTTAAAAAAATTAGTTTATTTATCTATTTTTTAACTTTACAATATTGTATTTGTTCTGCCATACATTGATGTTAATCCACCATTTGACACAGTTTAGTAAACAGTTCAGGAGTTCATTTTTAAAAAAACATGCACTTTTGGGTACCTACCACCTGGCAGGCCTTGAACCCAAAAATGAGCATGATACTGGGGTGAGGAGAAAGGGACATACAAATTGATGGCAAAGCAAGCTGGCGAGGGCTTTGATGGAGTTATCTGTAAGATGCTACAGGAACAAAGGAGGGAGACTGGAGTGGATGGAGTATCAGGAAAGGTTTTCTCGAGAAAGCATCACTTGTTTTGATTCCTGAAAGACAATTCTAGGCAGAGAAAACCTATCTGCAAAACAAAGGTATATTTGAGGGCTTTCTGCTCTGTGCACTCTCATTAACAAGGCTGAAACATATTAATAACTGGCTCCAATTTTTTTAACACAGGAGTAACACATCAATACATTTTTGACGTAAAAAAAGAAAAAAAAAAAAGCCCCAAATGTAGATGCTCCCAATCCCAATTAATTGTCAGAAGAAAGTACTATTCCTAGTTGGTTGTGTATCTGATATACTTTTTACTATATTATTATGTGTATGTACTTATGAAATACTTCTTTGAAATATACAAATGATCATATGCTGTATGCATTGATTTGCAGTTTACTCTTTCTTCCCCACTTGAAAACATTATCAGAACTCTTTTCATGTCACTACAAATAGATTTATCTCATCCTTCTTAAGTGGTATATTGTATCCTGGAGTGCTAATATGTATTCTTGGCTATTTTTCTACTGATGAACTTTAGGTTGCTCTCAATTCTTTGTGAGTAAAAACAATACCAGAATTGAGATCTGTCTAAATCTTCTTGGGCATGTATATGAGTGTTTTTCTATATAATAATCATGATTACTGGGTCATAGGTTATAAATATTTCATATTCTAATAGGTACATTATCTTTTAAAATGATTTATCAATTTAGTTTTCCACTAGTCTCTTTCCCTCAACCTCTTACCTTGATAAAGGCTATTATCAAAAGAGTTCATTTTTGCTACCTTCATGGGTTTAAAAATGAGATCTCACTGTTACTCTTTTATTTAAAAAAATAATGATATTTTTGAAAATAGAGATTTTTTGCCTTGTGAAATTCTAGTATTTAAATGATTAGAGTGAAAAATTGGCTTTTTTCCTTTTGTTGTACCATTCTATGAATTTTAACACATACAGAATTAAGACACCTACTTCTCGTTTCTAACACTCACCAACCATTGGTGCATTCTCTATTGCTATAAGGTTGTTACATGAGATTGTTACTTAAATAGAATTATACAATTTGTAACTCTTTAAGATTGGCTTCTTACTCAATAGAATGTGCCTGAGATTCATGACAGTTGTTGCATAATATCAAAAACTTGTCCCTTATTATTGCTAAGTAGCATTCCATTGTATGGATGTACCAAGTTTGTTCATCCATTCACTGAATGAAGGACATTTGGGGTGTTTCTAGTTTTTGGCAAGTATGAATACATCTATTCTAAACACCTGTGTAAAGGTTCTTATGTCAATATATATTTTCATTTCTCTAGAGTAAATACCCTGGAATGGAATTTCTGGGTCAAGTGATTATGTATGTTTAATTACATGAAATTGCCAAATTATCTTCCAGAGTAGCTGTGTCATTTTGCATTCCCACCAGTAATGTGCAAGAGTTTCAGTTGTTCTGCATGCTCACTAGCCCACTCTTGTTACTGCCAGTATTTTCATCACAGTCATTCTAATGGATTTATAGTAGTATCTTACAGTGGCTTAAACTTGCATTTCCCTAGTAGGGAATGATATTGAGCATCTTTTATTTGCCAGATTTTTTGTTGACTTTTTGGTTGGGTTGTTTGTTTATTTTTTATTGTTGAGTTTTGAGAATTATTTATACATTGTGGATATAAGTCCTCTTTGGAATTGTGATTTGCAAATATTTCCTCTCAACTAATAGTCTGTATTTTCATTCTTGGAGAAAAAGTATTTAACTTTGAAAGACTCTATAATTTTTTTATGGATACGCTTTTGGTGTCCTGTCTATGAACTCTTTGCATAATCCAGGTCATGATAATCTTCTATGTTTTCTAAAAGTTTTACATTCCGTATTTAGGTCTATGATCCATTTTCAGTTAATTTTTTGTAAGATCTGATGTGTAGGGTGAGGTTTATTGCTTTGCATATGGATGACAATTGTTTCAAAATCATTTGTTGGAAAGACTCTCCTTTCTTCATTGAACTGCTTTTGCTCCTTTCTCAAAAATTATATTATGGACATATTTTTATGTGTCTACTTTTGGACTCTGTTATGTTCCATTGATCTCTTCCCCTACCCTTTACCAATATCATATTGTTGTTCATTTGTATTTTATAACTACTTAAAAAATTGAAGTACAGTTAATTTACAGTGCTGTGTTAGTTTCAGGTATATAGCAAAGGGATTCAGTTATATTTTCTTGTAAACTATTACAGGATATTGAACATAGTCCCCTATATGGTAGGTCCTTGTTTTTTTCTTAATCTATTTTGTATTCAATAGTATGTATCTGTTAATCTCAAACTCCTAATTTATCTGTCCGTCCTCCCCCCCGCGCCCTACTATCCCCTTTGGTAGCCATAATTTTATTTTCTATGTCTATGAGTCTATTTCTGTTTTGTAAATAATTCATTTATATCATTTTTTGATTCTACATATGAAGGTACAGAATAGTTGTCTTTGTCTGAGTTACTTCATGTAGTATGATCATCTCTAGGTCCATCCATGTTGCTGCAAATGACATTATTTCATTCTTTTTTATTTCATTGTAGATACTTAAGTTCATTTAGGTTGCTTCCATGTCTTGGCTATTGTAAAGAATGTTACTATGAGCACTGGGGTGAATATATTCTTTTTTGATTTAGAGTTTTCTAGGATCCCTGGATCATAAGGTGACCCTATTTTTAGTTTTTAAAGAAACCTACATACTGTTCTCATAGTGGCTGTACTAACTTACATTCCCATCAAGAGGGTAGGAGGGTTCCCTTTTCTCCACACCCTCTCCAGCATTTATTGTTTGCAGACTTTTTAATGATGGCCATTCTGACTGAGTGTGATACCTCACTATAGTTTGAATTTGCATTTCTTTAATAATTAGCAATATTGAGGATATTTTCATATGCCTGTTGGCCATCTATATGTTTTCTTTGGAGAAATGTCTACTTAGGTCTTCTGTCCATTTTTTGATTGGGTTGTTTGTTTTTTGTTAATGAGTTGTATGAGATAGTCGTCTAGTTTGGAAATTAATCCCTTGTTGATAGCATCATTTGCAAATATTTTCTCCCTGTCTGTAGGTTGTTTTTTTATTTTGTTTGTGGTTTCTTTTGCCGTGAAAAGGCCTTTAAGATTAATTAGGTCCCATTTGTTTATTTTTGTTTTTATTTCCCTTACTCTAGGAGACAGATCCCCGAAAATATAGCTACAATTTATGTCAAAATGTGTTCTGCCTATGTTTTCCTCTAGGAGTTTTATAGTATCCAGTCTTACATTTAGATCTTTAATCCATTTGAAGTTTATTTTTGTATATGGTATTGGAGAAAGTTCTAATTTCATCTTTTTACATCCTTCTCTTGACAACACTTATTGAAGAGACTATCTTTTCTCCATTGTATATTCTTGCTTCCTTTGCCATAAATTAATTGGCCATAAGTGCATGGTACTTCTGAGCTTCTTATCCTGTTCCATCGATCTAGATGTTTACTTTTGTGCCAGCATCATTCTGTTTTCATTTCTGTGGCTTTGTAGTATAGTCTGAAGTCAGTATGTGTGATTCCTCTAGCTATGCGCTTCTTTCTCAAGATTGTTTTGACTATTTGGAGTCTTTTGTGTTTCCATGCACATTTAAAAAGTTTTCTTCTAGGCCTGTGAAAAAAAAATGCCATTGGTAATTGATTGTGATTGCACTGAATCTGTAAGATTGCCTTGGATAGTATGATCATTTTAACAATATTGATTCTTCCAATCGAAGAATACAGTATATCTTTACAACTCTTTTTGTTGTCTACAATTTCTTTCATCAACATCTTATAGTTTTTTTGGAGTACATGTCCTTTGCCTCCTTAGGTAGGTTTCAGTTCAGTTCAGTCGCTCAGTTGTGTCCGACTCTTTGCGACCGCATGGACTGCAGCACGCCAGGCCTCCATTCCTAGGTATTTTATTCTTTTTGATGTAGTAGTAATTGGGATTGTTTCCTTAACTTCTCTTTCTGGTATTTCATTGTTAGTGTATAGAAATGCAACAGATTTCTGCATATTAATTTTGTGTCCTGAAATTTTACTGAATTCATTGATGAGCTCTAGTAGTTTTCTGATAGCATTTTTAGGATTTTCTATGCTTTATTGACTATGCCAAAGCCTTTGACTATGTGGATCACAAGAAACTGGGAAAATTCTGAAAGAGATGGGCATACCAGACAACCTGACCTGCCTCTTGAGAAACCTATATGCAGGTCAGGAAGCAACAGTTAGAACTGGACATGGAACAACAGAATGGTTCCAAATAGGAAAAGGAGTACATCAAGGCTGTATATTGTCACCCTGCTTATTTAACTTATATGCAGAGTACATCATGAGAAACGCTGGGCTGGAGGAAGCACAAGCTGGAATCAAGATTGCCAGGAGAAATATCAATAACCTCAGATATGCAGATGACACCACCCTTATGGCAGAAAGTGAAGAAGAACTAAAGAGCCTCTTGATGAAGGTGAAAGAGGAGAGTGAAAAAGTTGGCTTAAAGTTCAACATTCAGAAAACTAAGACCATGGCATCCGGTCCCATCACTTCATGGCAAATAGATGGAGAAACAGTGGAAACAGTGGCTGACTTTATTTTTCTGGGCTCCAAAATCACTGCAGATGGTGATTGCAGCCATGAAATTAAAAGACGCTTACTCCTTGGAAGGAAGGTTACGACCACCTAGATAGCATATTAAAAAGCAGAGACATTACTTTGTCAACAAAGGTCCATCCAGTCAAGCCTACGGTTTTTTCAGTGGTCATGTATGGATGTGAGAGCTGGACTATAAAGAAAGCTGAACGCCGAAGAATTGATGCTTTTGCACTGTGGTGTTGGAGAAGACTCTTGAGAGTCCCTTGGACTGCAAGGAGATCCAACCAGTCCATCCTAAAGATTGGTCCTGGGTGTTCATTGGTAGGACTGATGTTGAAGCTGAAACTCCAATCCTTTGGCCACCTGATACGAGCTGACTCATTTGCAAAGACCCTGATGCTGGGAAAGATTGAGGGCAGGAGGAGAAGGGGATGACAGAGGATGAGATGGTTATATGGCATCACTGACTCGATGGACATGGGTTTGGGTGGACTCCAGGAGTTGGTGATGGACAGGGAGGCCTGGCGTGCTGCGGTTCATGGGGTTGCAAAGTTGGACACGACTGAGCAACTGAACTGAACTGAATGTATATCATCAGGTCTTTTGCGAGCAGTGACAGTTTTACTTCTTTTCCAGTTTGGATTCCTTTTATATCTTTTTCTTCTCTGATTGCTGTGTTGAGAACTTCCAAAACTATGTTGAATAAAAGCGGTGAGAATGGGCATCCTTGTCTTGTTCTTGACCTTAGAGGAAATGCTTTCAGCTTTTCACCATTGAGTATAATGTTAGCTGAGGGTTTGTCATATATGGGCTTTATTATGTTAAGTTATCTTCTCTCCATGCCCACTTTCTGAAGAGTTTCTTTTTATTATAAATGGATGTTGAATTTTATCAGAAGCTCTTTCTGCATCTATTGAAATTATCATATGGTTTTTATTCTTTGCTTTGTTAATAGGTCTATTGCATTTGAGTGCTGTACCTTTATAGTAAGTTTTAACATCATATAGTTAGAGTCCTCTAACTTTATTCTTTTCAGAGTTGCTTTGGACATTTTGAATCCTTTGCATTGCTATACAAATTTTAGGATCTTCTTATCAATATCTGTAAAAAGCCTTGTTGAAATTTCGATTGACACATCATTGAATCTATAAATGAATTTAGGGAGAACTGATACCTTTACTATGCTGAGTCTTCCATTTCATGAGCATGATATGTATTTCCATTTATTTAGGTCCTCTTTGATTTATTTAATCACCATTTCATAGTAATTCTGTACATTTCCATATACAGATACTGTACATGTTTTTTAAGATGTATACCCTTCTAAGTATTTCATTGTTCAAAGCTCCTGTAAATGTATAATTTATTACATTCAGTTTCCAGTTTACATTGCTAGTATGCAGACATACAGTAGACTTTTTGGTATGGACATTGTATCCTGCTACCTTGCTAAACATACTTCATCCTAGAAGTTTTTGGTAGAGCCCAAGGATTTTCTATCTAAATGATCATGTCATGTGTGAATAGCAAGTTTTACTCCATCTTTAAAATCAAAATTTATATGCTTTTTATTTCTTTTTCTTGCATATTTCACTGGCTGAGACTTCCAGTATTATGTTGAATGGAAGTATTGAGAATAGATACCCTAGCCCTCTTTCTGATCTTAAAGAGGATGCATCTTGGGGGGAATCTTTTACTATTAATTATGATATTAACCTAAGGTGTTTTTTGTTTTATAGATGCTCCTTGTTATATTAAAGAAGTTCCCTTCTCTCCCTAATTTGATGAGAATATTTATCATAAATGGGTGCTATATTTTGTCAAATGCTGTTCTGAATATATTGATAGTATCTATGCTTTTTCTTCTTTAGATGGTTAGTGTGATAAGTTATATTGTAGATTTTTGAATATTGAATCAGACTTGTATTCCTGGGATAAATCCCAGTTAATTATGATGAATTATTCTTTTTGTATATTGCTATATTTTATTTGCCAATATTTTGTTGGTTTTTTTCCACCTATGTTCATGAGGAATATTGGTGTGTAGTTGTTTTTTTTTTTTTGTACTATCTTTTTGTGTTTTAGTATCACTATAATGCTGGCCTTACAAAGTGTGTTGGAAAGTATTGCCCTTCTGTTTTCTAGAGGGCAGTGTGTAAAACTAGTATTATTTCTTCTTTAAATGTTTGGTAAAATTTTATAGTGACTCCTGTTTGGAACTGGAGATTCTTTTGGAGGAAGATTTAACTAAAATTCTATTTCTTTAATGGTTGTAGGATTATTCAAGCTATCTACTTCATCTAAGGTGAGTTTTGTAGTTTGTAGTTCACAAGAAGTTGTTCCATTTAATCTGTAGTATTAGGTTATTGTGCAGAATAGCTTGTAGTGTTTTTTTAATTATCATTCTAATATCTGTGGGTTCTGCAGTGATAGCGCCTCTTTCATCCCTGATACAGATAATTTGTGTCATCTCTTATTTTTTTGGCAGTTTTGTTAGAGACATCAATTTTATTGGTTTTTCTTTAAGAACAAGCTTCAGTTTTAATGATTTTTCTCTAGTCATTTAAAAAATCTAGTCATTAGATTTTTCTCTAATCATTTTTTTAAGGATTTTTGTATTTCTGTCTTCAGTTTTACTGATTTGTGCATTTACCTTCACCATTTACTTTTTTCTGCTTGATTTGTGTATTTTTAACTCTATTTCCTAGTTTGTTAAGGTAGAAACTTATTTGACACCTTTATTATTTGACACCTTTTTCTCTTTATAGCAAAGGCATTTTAGTGCTATAAATTTCCCTGAAAGCACTGCTTTAGCCACATCCTATGACTTTTCATATGTTGCATTTTCCTTTTCATGTGGTTTTATTGAAACTTTGACCCTCTTTGAATCATGTTACTTAAAAACTTTTTGTAAATTATAGTATAGATTATATTAGTAATATTATATTAGTTTCAGTTGTACAACATAGTCATTATTGGTTTTATATTGGTCTTTATAGATTACCCTCCATTAAAATTATTTAAAATGCTGGCTATACTGTGCTATACTATATTTTGTATCTTATTTATTTTATACATAGTAATTTGTACCTCTTAATACCCATAGGCTACTTTTTAAAAATTTATTTATTTTTTAATTGAAGGATAATTGCTTTACAAAATTTTGTTATTTTCTGCCAAATATCAACATGAATCAGCCATAGATATACATATGTCCCCTCCTTCTTGAACCTCTCTCCATGGACTACTTTTAAGTGTTCTTAATTTTCAGTATTTGGACACATTCCTGTTAAATTCTATTTATTGATTACTAGTAGGGGTCACAAAGAGTCAGACATGACTGAGCAACTAAGCACACACACACAGTATAATTCCATTATGGTCAGAAAATATACTTTGTATGATTTCAATTATTTTAAATTTGTTAATGTTTTATTTTATGACCTTAGATACAGCCTACAGATCTTGGTGAATAATCCATGTTCATTTGGAAAAAATGTGTATTCTTCTGTTTCTGGTTAATAATTAGGTCTAGATAATGGATGATGTTGGTTAATTCTTCTATTTTCTTGCTGATTTTCTGTCTACTGGTTCTTTTATGAGAGTGTTAAAGTTTGCAACTATAATCATGTGTTTGTGTACTTATTCTTGTATTTCTGTCAGTTTTTGCTTCACATGTTTTGAAGCTCCTGTTGTTAGGAATACATACATTTGGGGTTGCTATGCTTTTTTGGTAAATTGATACTTTTAGTCATATGTATTATTTCTCTTTAGCTTTGGGACCTTTTCTTTTTGCCATGAAGCTTACTTTGATTCTAATATAACCACTTGTGATAGGGAAACTCTAAAATGGGCTCCAATGATCTTCACTTTCTTGTATTCTTGCCCTTATGGAATTCCCTCCTCTTGAGTATAGGTTGACCCTAGTTACTTACCCCTAATCAATAGAATTCAGCATAGGATATCATATCCATGATTAAGTTACAAAAGATTCTGATTTTTGTCTTGCTAGCAAACTCTCTCTTTCTGGCTCTGATGAAGCAAGTTGCCATGTTGGAGAGGCCTCCATTACAAATAACTGAGGTGGCCTTGAGTCAACAATCAGTAAGGAACCGAGGCCATAAGTCCCGCAATCAGCAGAGACTTGTATCCTGACAACTGTATTAGTTAGAGGACTCTCCAGAGAAACAGACTCAATAGGAATAAATAGATAGGATTTGGCTCATGTGATATGAATATGATTTGTTGGGGTGTGGATTTCTTTGGTTTATCCTGTTTGGGATACTTTTGAATGTTTAGGTTGTCGTCTTTTGTCAAACTTGAGAGGCGTCCAGCCTTTATTTCTTCAAATACTTTCTCAGAACTTCCCTCTTTCTTATTCCCTTATAGAACTCTGATCACAGAAATATTAAACCCTTTGTTACTGCCCCACAGATCCCTGAGGCTCTGTCTTTCTTTTTTTTTAAAATCATCTTTTCTTTTTGTTGTTCATATTAGAATGTTTCTATTGATCTATCTTCAAGTTCACAGACTCTTCTGTCATCTCAAATCTGCTAGTAAGTCCTTTCAGTTAATTTAAAAATTTTGCTGACATTATTTTTCAGTTCTAAAATTTCCATTTAGTTCTTTTTACTGCCTATTTCTTTACTAAAATTTTAAAAGCTTCTTTTTAAAAAAAATTGTTTCAAGAGTGTTTGTACTACTCTTTTAAGCATTTTAAATTATTTAAAAAATTTTTAAGGTCTTTGTCAGATAATCCCAATATAAGTATCATCTCCTTGTTGGTGGTTATCTTTTCCTATGTGAGTTGAGAATTTCACAAATTTTCACACATAATTTTGAATTGTATTTTGAGTATCAGGTTAGGAGACTCTGGATCTTGCTTGAATGATATGGATATCAATGGTTTTTTTAATTTATTTTAATTGATGATTAGATTTAGACCACAAGTTCCCTCCTGCTTTCTGTGGGTTGTGGTTACAACATGTCAGTTCAGTTTTCATCTTTGCGATGTTTGCTGGTTCTGTCCCATGAGGGCACCACCAAGTGGTCATTCTGAAATCTGGGTGGAAGAGTTCTCAAAGTCTTTGATATGCTTATTAGGATTAGATTCAAGCACCAGTGGGTTTAGGGTGAGCCCAGAAATTCCCGGGTTACTGTCTTGAGCTCTTCTCTTTCTGTGATCTCCCAGTACTTCTTAGTTCCCTAGGGGTCCCCTTTTTGATCTTCCACGCAATTGCAGCATGTCTGTGACTAAGTGGTAGGACAGAAAGAAAGCAAAAAAGCAGAGGGATTTGACCTTAGCTTCATGGAATCCTTGCTCCACTGAATGGTAAGGAAAGTTCTTTTCCCTTAGAATTATAGTTCCTAAAGCTACCATTGCTGCTGTTAGTATTGCCATCCATCACCACCACTACAAGAATTGCCTGGGGGGGTGCAAGAGAATGAAGAAAAAGGAGAGGTGAAGCTGAAGAATTTAATAATTGATAGGTCAAGGGCTTCCTTGACAATTTCTTTTTTCTCAAATTTGTTCTCAGTGTCCCTGGCATTTGTATTTTTTCATATGAGTTTTAGAATCAACAAATCTTTGGGATATTGATTAGAATTGTATTTATAGGTTAATTTGGAAAAATTGTCATTTACGCAATTTGAGTCTTTTCAAGTAAAGTCTCCTTTTGTATCCTTTAGGAAAGCTTTATAGTTTTTCTTAATGAAGATTTTGCATACATGTTATGAAGCATATACTCAGA
Organism: Giraffa tippelskirchi; assembly: GCF_054371585.1. NCBI lineage: Eukaryota > Metazoa > Chordata > Mammalia > Artiodactyla > Giraffidae > Giraffa > Giraffa tippelskirchi. The sequence goes on from NC_137279.1 coordinate 10,644,220, forward strand.
TATTTTATAGTTTTGTTGAGATTTTGAAAGATATCATTCCTATTTTAAGTATTATAGGTATATGGGAATATTGTTGATTTTCTGGATACAAAAACTGTATCTTGTATTCAGAGTTTTACTAAATGTACTTATTAGTTTTAGCAGTTTTTCAATTAAACATTTTTTTTTTGGTACGTGATATTTTCCATAAATAATGACTCTTTTTATTTCTTTTATTTCCTCTCTTTCACTCTCTTTTTCTCTTCTCTCTTTTTTTTTTTTTTTTTGCTTGTTGTTGCATTGACCAGAAATACCAGTATAGTGTTAAATTTAGAGAGGAGAGAAAAGATCTTTGTTTTATTCCAATTTTATTGGAAATCCTCCTGATGTTTCACCATTAAGAATAATCCTTGCTATAAATTTCTAATAGATAGCATTCATCAAGATCAGGAAGGTGTTTTGTATTTATGTTGGTTAAAAATTTTTTAAAAATCACAAATAGATATTGAATTTCATCAAATGATTGTTCAGCATTTATTCAGATGTTTGTAATTTTTAAACTTTTTATTTTCTAATGTGGAAATATCCTTGCTCTCCTAGAATAAATTCTACTTTGTTGTGATGAATTTCTCTTTTTATACACACCAAGATTCAATTTTTTAATATGTTATTTAGAAATTTTGCATCTATGCTTATAAATGAGGTTCACTTATAATTTTTTCTTGAGATGTTTAAATCTAGTATTTGAACATCAAGGAAAGGATTTGATATAAATGAAAAAATTTATTATATCTTAACTTACAAGACTCAGATTTTAGAAATATATCTCAAGAAAAAGCTAGATATAGTCAATCATCATATTCATGATGTGAATATTTCTAATGAACCTGTCTAGAGTACTTTATGTAAATATTTTATTTAATCTTGAGAACAACTCTGTGTTCATATGATGCAGATGGGGAAACTGAGGCTCGTATCTCATTACTTGTCAAAGATCAGAGACAGTGAACTCTCATGACTGTAAGTACTAGAGATCCAAATGACAGCTCCAGCAGGATGAAGAATGGAGTTTGGCTAACAAACTTTGGGGAGGAAGAGTCAGCTGACCTCAGGAATGAATGCCAGTTGCAAGGCCTCCAGGATTATCTTCTTTCTCTAAGTATCAGCCTCACTTTTCAAACCAGCTTTCTCTCCTTGTCAGGACTCAGGGAAGCAGGTAACTCAGGCTTCACATCCTAGAGCTTTGTTTTCAAAGAGAGATGAATCTCTTCTTATTTTAATGACACTGTAATGGCCAACTTTCACTAACACGATATGGTTTGATTGGGGCAAGGAGCAACTTCCGAGAAGAAGAGGGTGGGTGCTGAGTACAGAGTTGTGAACCAGGAAATTATTAATAATTAGGCCTAAAACATTCACCATGTATCCATCCATCCATCCACCCAATCAATGTCAGTACCATGGATTCCACATTATCCAAGATTCATCCTCAGGAGTATCCTATTCTGGATCTCTGCTCTTGACCACAGAGAACAAAGAATAGTAACTGCACAGACCAAGGGTAAAAGAAAGAGAGGTGATTTTCAACTCAGAGTGCACGTTAGAATTTTCCTAGGAGTTTTTAAAAACTACTGCTGGACCCGCCCCTTCTCCTACTGACTATCCCAAGCTGGGACCAAAACACTGTATTTTGTCTCCGCAGGTGACTCTCATTTGCAGAGCTGAGGATAGGGATGGATCCATCCATCCATCAGTGCTTTTGAAGTTAAGTATTTATTTGAGTTAAAACGGTTAGTATGGCTTTCTTTTTGGCCAGAACCATCATCTCCCAGTAATTCGCCAAAACGACCAACACAAAGGGAAAGAGGAGGGGCACCCGCTACATGTTCTCTAGGCCTTTTAGAAAACATGGAGTTGTTCCTTTGGCCACATACATGTGACTCTACAAGAAAGGTGATATTGTAGACATCAAGGCAATGGGCTCTGTTCAAAAAGGAATGCTCCACAAATGTTACCGTAGCAAAACTGGAAGGGTCTACAGTGTTACCCAACATGCCGTTGGCATCATTGCAAACAAGTCAAGGGGAAGATTCTGGCCAAGAGAATTAATATGCATATTGAACATATTAAGCACTTTAAGAACCAAGATAGCTTCCAGAAATGCCTGAAGGAAAATGATCAGAGAAAGGAGGAAGCCAAAGAGAAAGGGACTTGGGTTCAGCTGCAGTGCCAGCCTGCTCCACCCAGGGAAGCACACTCATGAGAACCCACGGAAAGGAGCCTGAACTGCTGGAAGCCCTTTTTTGTGAACTCATTGCATGATGTGTGTGAAGAAAACAAAAGACATGGGCTGTAAAATAAATAAATAATAAATAAAAAGGGTGAGTAAGGAAGGATCTTGGAAGAGGAAACTATATTTTGATTTGTGGATGGTTTGGACTGAAGGGAGCTTAAACTGATAGAGATTGGGGTGGGACCCATTTTAGAAGGAGAAAAGACATGACGGTGAAAATGGTAAGTTGTCTTCAGGGCCAATAAACAAACCTGTCTGCCTAGGACAGCCCCCGAGGGACAGTGTGCAGTCCCCCAGGGGCAGTGACGGAGCCTCGGCCCCCACTCTGTAGCCAAAGCAACTCTGCTGTCGCTCTGCTTTCACGTTTAGTTCAACAACCGGTGTTGAGCTGGACCGGTTTGGAAACCATTGGCCTAAAGGTGATATATTTGATCCAGTTGGTTCGGTTGAGCAGAACAATTACAGGCTTGGATTCTGAAGTCAGACAAGCTCTTCCACTTACTAGCTGTATCCTTGGGGCTGGTTCCTTAACTTCTCCACACTTCAGTTTCCTTGCACGTTGTCAGGATTAATTTCATTTATAGCAAACTCAGCTATGACTAAAAGATTTTCTTTGCTTTACTGTAACTGAACATCAGGGCTTTCCTCAGTTGCTCAGTGGTAAAGAATCTGCCTGCAGTGCAGCAGCCACAGGAGATGTGGGTTTGATCCCTGGGTCAGGAAAATCCTCTGAAAGAGGGCATGGCAACCCACTCCAGTATTCTTGCCTGGAGAATCCCATGGACAGAGGAACCTGGCAGGATATAGTCTATACAGTCACACAGAGTTGGACATGACTGAAGTGACTTAGCATGCATGCATGGACAATTGAACCTCATTTCTGCCTTAAGCCTCAGTTCTACAGATGGTGAAAACCTTGTCACAGTGAATGGAGTGTAAAATTTGTCATTTATTTTTCCTCTCTGGCTGGCATCTGGTTTGGGAGGTGGAGTGGAAAGTGGGTAGAGGTTAATTATGGGGCATCAGGTCATGGGGAAGGTGTGGTCCCCAGTTATCACCTGACCATCCTGATGCCTCAGCTCCAGGCTGTTTCTGCTTGTCTCTAACCGCCAGCATCCACCTTCCCAGCATCAGAGAAAGACCCATGGTCCTGGCTGTTCTCTGGCCCACAGGCTGCACAGTCATTCTCCATTCCTCACATCTCAGCTGTGAGGCCTCTTCTGGTCTCTTAGACCTCTTTGTGTCCTGAGTCTCTCTCAGCTACACAGGTTAAAAAAAAAAAAAAAAAAAAAAATCTATATCTACCCAAATTCCAAACCTGACCTTTAGGAGGAGGCATAAATTTTGGAGTCCAAATGCTAAAAACATTTTGTTTTATATTTTTGCTATCCTAATCCTACTCCAAGTGTTGTGAATGCCAAAGTGTATTTTGGGGGCAAACAGAGGGTGACTCTATTAACAAGACCGTACAGGTGAAAAATCAATTGGCAAATATTTTGTAAAATGATTCTGACACAGAGATCATAACAACAGTTACTTTTTAGGGCCATTGTGAGAAATGAATGAGACAGTGTGTATAAAGATGCCTGGACCAAACAGTGGGTCCTCAAAATGTAGCCACCATTAATATCATTGGCTTTTGTCCCTGGGGCTGTAGCCCCACCTCTGTGTCATCCACTTGCTCTGGGTAAGGTCTGCCAGCCCTGCCTCCATTATGTATGAATAATGGTGATGAGGTGTTAGAAGCAGAGGGAGGGGTAGGGAGTTACGGGTTCATGGCAACAGCTCCGTTTTCTTAAAGGCTTCAGTGCAAAGCCTCTGATACAATTTGTTAGCCCACCCAACCCTGCAAATCGGAAATTGGGTTTATATTTGATCAATTTGGCTGGGCTACTGAAGCTTCATATGTCAACAGCAGCGCCGACTTATCGTCATAAAGCTCTGATGCCCGAAATGCCGCTCTGGCTTCTGGTTCATGCCTCCCACAATCTTGAAATAGAAAGAAACGAGCCCACACTTCTGGGTGTCGTTTCCGGGTCTGAGCCTGTCATAGACAACTTTGTCAGTCTTTGGAAACAGTCGCACCGGTAACTTGAGAGAGAAACAAATAAAGCAGCATCGGAAGCTGGAAGCTGGCATTTTGAAAAATCACTTTGTGTTTCATCATTTGCTTTTAGCTTATAACGTACCCCCTCAAACATGAAAGTTTTGAATACTTTTAAGGGCTTCCCGGGTGGCTCAGTTGATAAGAATTTGCCTGCAATGCAGGAGACCCGGGTTTGATCCCCGGGTCGGAAAAATCCCTTGGAGAAGGTAATGACAACCCACTCTGGTATTCTTGGCTGGAGAATCCTATGGACAGAGGAGCCTGGTGGGCTACAGTCCATGGGATCACAAAGAGTCAGACATGACTGAGTGAGTACCACTTTCACTTTCAAGGCAGCCTTGTTCCAGGATTTGTAGTAAATACTGAAAAGGGGGCAACACACAGAAGGGGTGTCAATTCCTTGATTAGTTTGGCTAGGTCTTCTTGCCCCGAGAAGCCAGATATGGGGGCTACTCCAGTGAGTGGCGACAAAAAGAATAACTTCTCTAATCATCAGAGGGAGAAGAATTTGGAATTTTCTGCCTGAGGTTTGGAATCAAAGATGGAATAAACGGGCTAGAGACAAGGGAGTGGCTAGCTGGAAGCCGGTGGATAACTGGAACTGGGGGACCATGGCTAATGAGAAAAGCCTACGGGGAGGAATGGCTGGTGACTTTTTCAGACAGTGATTCCTAGCATTGCAGTTGGAGTTGGATTCCTGATCTGGGTTGTGCCATCAGCCACCAGCTTCCATCTGGGTCTGACACAGGTGTTGTCTTGGGGAATTGAAAGAGAAGAGTTGTACGCCAGAGTTGAGACGGCTGTGGCCGGAGACAGAGAGGACCACAGTGAGCACACAGTCCTCCACCCAAGCGGAGGGAGGAGCAAGAGGAAGGAAGCAGACTGCCCACTCACTGTGCCCCCTGCACTCTCCTGAGCTAGTTCATCTGCTTATAAAATAATGTGTTCACATTTGCCATGTTTCTGAATCACGATGGACATGCAGGACTTAGTGAGTGAGCTGAGCTGAGGACGCATGTGCCTGTGCTGTGCACTTTCCTTGTTCTCTGCTTGCTTGGATGCCCCGTGCTTGTAACACTATCCAAAACTGTGGGGATGAGAAATGTTTGAGGAAAGTAGCCCTCTAAAATATGTAGAATCTACCAGTTTTATTTCCAGAATTCAGTCTGACTTGGCCAGAAGAGGTTGCTTTTAACTAAGGGTCCATTGGCGGATGAATGGGTAATGAAGATGTGGTGTATAGTCACAATGGAATATTACTCACCCATAAAAGGAATGAAACAATGCCATTTGCAGCAACATGGATGGACCGAGAGATGATCATACTAGGTTAAGTAAGTCAGGAAGAGGAAGACAAACATATGATGTTGTTTATATATGGAATCTAAAAAAATGATAGAAATGAACTTATTTAAAAAAACAGAAATAGACTCAGAGACATAGTAAACAAACTTATGATTACCAAAGGATAAAGAAGAGGCATAAATTAAGAGTTTGGGATTAATATATATACACACTACTATATATAAAGTAGATCACCATCAAAGACATAGTGTATAGAACAGGGAACTCTACTCAACATCTTGTAATAACCCATAATGGAGAAGAATCTGAAAAAGAATATATATAGCATCTATAACTCATTCACTTTGCTATAATGCCTGAAACTAACACAACATTGTAAATCAACTAAATTTCAACAAAAATTTTTTAAAAGAAGTTGCTGTAACTTACCTATAAGGATCTGGAACAATATCAGTGAATGAAGATGTGCCATGGTTAGTATGACAGATATCAATACAGGCTCACACCAAGGAAGACAGCCAGCACAGGCCTGAGTTAGAATGTGTTTTTCATTTCTACAAGTAGGATTTTTGAGAGAAAATGAACTTTTATTACACAAATGATATGAGTGAATTAAACTACTTGTTTTCAGTGGAAGGGCACATTAAACAGGGAATGATAAAACCAGATTCTTTCTTGTTCTACCAACAACTGATGACCTTTGACGATTCCCCTTCACCTTGCTTAGCTGTGTCCTCTGTAAAATGACAGGAGTTGTTCTTTGTTGTTTTTGTTCAGTCACTCAGTTGTGTCTGACTCTTTGTGACTCCATGGACTGCAGCATGCCAGGCTTCCCTGTCCTTCACTATCTCTTGGGGCTTTTTCAAACTCGTAACCATCATGTCGATGATGCCATCCAACTGCCTCATCTTCTGTCGTCCCCTTCTCCTCCTGCCTTCAATCTTTCCCAGCATCAGGGTCCTTTCCAATGAGTCAGTTCTTCCCATCAGGTGGCCAAAGTATAGGAGTTTCAGCTTCAGCATCAATCCTTCCAATGAATATTCAGGACTGATTTCCTTTAGGATTGACTAGTTTGATCTCCTTGCAGTCCAAGGGACTCTCAAGAATCTTCTCCAACACCTTAGTTATCGCTAAGTTTCCTTCCAACTTTAATTTTCTATGATTTAGGAAAGTTATAACAGAAACTCAAGTTTGGACAGTCTGTTAATTCAAAGATTCTCAAGTTTCTCTGTTCATAGCATCCTTTGTGCCTTAGTGATATTTTTCATAGTGCTCCGAGGCCAAAAGGAATACCTTCAAACTTCTATTTGTTACATGGTTAGGTCTGAACAACTTCGTAAGTATCTCAGTTCAGTTCAGTCGCTCAGTCGTGTCCGACTCTTTGCGAACCCATGAATTGCAGCACACCAGGCCTCTCTGTCCATCACCAACTCCCGGAGTCTACCCAAACCCATGTCCATCAAGTCGGTGATGCCATCCAGCCATCTCATCCTCTGTCGTCCCCTTCTCCTCCTGCCCTCAATCTTTCCCAGCATCAGGGTCTTTTCAAATGAGTCAGCTCTTCACATCAGGTGGTATTGGAGTTTCAGCTTCAACATCAGTCCTTCCAATGAACACCCAGGACTCATTTCCTTTAGGATGGACTGGTTGGATCTCCTTGCAGTCCAAGGGACTCTCAAGAGTCTTCTCCAACACCACAGTTCAAAAGCATCAATTCTTCGGCGCTCAGCTTTCTTCACCGTCCAACTCTCACATCCATACATGACCACTGGAAAAACCATAGTAAGTATCTAAGTCCTAATATTAATAATCAGCAAACTAAAATGGACTGGAATGGGTGGATTTAACTCAGATGACCATTATATCTACTGCTGTGGGCAGGAATGCCTTAGAAGAAATGGAGTAGCCATCATGGTCAACAACAGAGTCCAAAATGCAGTACTTGGATGCAATCTCAAAAACGACAGAATGATCTCTGTTCGTTTCCAAGGCAAACCATTCAATATCACGGTAATCCAAGTTTATGCCCCAACCAGTAACGCTAAAGAAGCTGAACTTGAACGGTTCTATGAAGACCTACAAGACCTATTAGAACTAACACCCAAAAATGATGTCCTTTTTATTATAGGGGACTGGAATGCAAAAGTAGGAAGTCGGGAAACACCTGGCATAACAGGCAAATTTGGCCTTGGCGTACAGAATGAAGCAGGGCAAAGGCTAATAGAGTTTTGCCAAGAGAACACACTGGTCATAGCAAACACCCTCTTCCAAAAACATAAGAGACGACTCTACACATGGACATCACCAGATGGCCAACACCAAAATCAGATTGATTATATTCTTTGCAGCCAAAGATGGAGAAGCTCTATACAGTCAGCAAAAACAAGACTGGGAGTGGACTGTGGCTCAGATCATGAACTTATGGCCAAATTCAGACTGAAATTGAAGAAAATAGGAAAAACCACTAGACCATTCAGATATGACCTAAATCAAATCCCTTATGATTATACAGTGAAAGTGAGAAATAGATTTAAGGGACTAGATCTGATAGACAGAGTGCCTGATGAACTATGGACAGAGGTTTGTGACACTGTACAGGAGACAGGGATCAAGACCATCCCCATGGAAAGAAATGCAAAAAAGCAAAATGGCTGTCTGAGGAGGCCTTACAAATAGCTGTGAAAAGAAGAGAAGTGAAAAGCAATGGAGAAAAGGAAAGATATTCCCATCTGAATGCAGAGTTCCAAAGAATAGCAAGGAGAGATAAGAAGGCCTTCCTCAGTGATCAGTGCAAAGAAATAGAGGAAAACAACAGAATGGGAAAGACTAGAGATCTCTTCAAGAAAATTAGAGACACCAAGGGAACACTTCATGCAAAGATGGGCTCGATAAAGGACAGAAATGGTATGGACCTAACAGAAGCAGAAGATATTAAGAAGAGCTGGCAAGAATACACAGAAGAACTGTACAAAAAAGATCTTCACCACCCAGATAATCACGATTGTGTATCACTCACCTAGAGCCAGACATCCTGGAATGTGAAGTCAAGTGGGCCTTAGAAAGCATCACTACGAACAAAGCTAGTGGAGGTGATGGAATTCCAGTTGAGCTATTTCAAATCCTCAAAGGTGATGCTGTGAAAGTGCTGCACTCAATATGCCAGCAAATCTGGAAAACTCATCAGTGGCCACAGGACTGGAAAAGGTCAGTTTTCATTCCAATCTCAAAGAAAGGCAATGCCAAAGAATGCTCAAACTACCGCACAATTGCACTCATCTCACACGCTAGTAAAGTAATGCTCAAAATTCTCCAAGCCAGGCTTCAACAATACATGAATCGTGAACTTCCAGATGTTCAAGCTGGTTTTAGAAAAGGCAGAGGAATCAGAGATCAAATTGCCAACATCCGGTGGATCATCGAAAAAGCATGAGATTTCCAGAAGAACATCTATTTCTGCTTTATTGACTATGCCAAAGCCTTTGACTGTGCGGATCACAATAAACTGTGGAAAATTCTTAAAGAAGTGGGAATACCAGACCATCTGACCTGTCTCTTGAGAAACTTGTATGCAGGTCAGGAAGCAACAGTTAGAACTAGACATGGAACAACAGACTGGTTCCAAATAGGAAAAGGAGAACGTCAAGGCTGTATATTGTTACCCTGCTTATTTAACTTATATGCAGAGTACATCATGAGAAACGCTGGGCTGGAAGAAACACAAGCTGGAATCAAGATTGCTGGGAGAAATATCAATAACCTCAGATATGCAGATGACACCACCCTTATGGCAGAAAGTGAAGAAGAACTAAAGAGCCTCTTGATGAAAGTGAAAGAGGAGAGTGAAAAAGTTGGCTTAAAGCTCAACGTTCAGAAAACTAAGATCATGGCATCTGGTTCCATCACTTCATGGGAAATAGATGGGGAAACAGTGGAAACAGTGTCAGACTTTATTTTTTGGGCTCCAAAATCACTGCTGCTGGTGATTGCGGCCATGAAATTAAAAGACGCTTACTCCTTGGAAGGAAGGTTATGACCAACCTAGATAGCATATTGAAAAGCAGAGACATTACTCTGCCAGCAAAGGTCTGTCTAGTCAAGGCTACGGTTTTTCCAGTGGTCATGTATGGATGTGAGAGTTGGACGGTGAAGAAGGCTGAGCACTGAAGAATTGATGCTTTTGCATTGTGGTGTTGGAGAAGACTCTTGAGAGTCCCTTGGACTGCAAGGAGATCCAACCAGTCCATCCTAAAGGAGATCAGTCCTGGGTGTCCATTGGAAGGACTGATGTTGAAGCTGAAACTCCAATACTTCGGCCACCACATGCAAAGGGTTGACTCATTGGAAAAGACTGTAATGCTGGGAAGGATTGGGGGCAGGAGGAGAAGGGGACGACAGAGGATGAGATGGCTGGATGGCATCACTGACTCGATGGACATGGGTTTGGGTAAACTCCGGGAGTTGGTGATGTACAGGGAGGCCTGGCGTGCTGCAATTCATGGAGTCGCAAAGAGTCGGACACGACTGAGTGACTGAACTGAACTGAACTGAATATTAATAATTTAAAAGTAATACATATAAATGGAAAGAAAAGATGATATTTTATTTCACTCCTACATGACCATGCTTATTTACTTGTGGGGGAGTGTGCATTTTGAGCACAGCACAACTTCTCCAACCATGGAATCCAACTGGAGCCCAGTGTTCTCATTTCTTCTTCCATATTTCTTTTCTCTCAGTACTTGCTTTTTAGCACAGCAATCATTAAAACCTGATTCTCGCAAAGACCTGATGTCACTGAAAGGAATGTAGCACCATCTATCTTGAAACAGTGAACCTCACGCTAGTAGTGTGTGTAGTGTCTAAAAGCTATTGCTGGGTTTTCTAGGAAATTAAGAATATCCGGGAGCACCTTGCCAGTTTGCTGCATTGCCCCAGGTGCCTAGGAACACTGTTTGGGAAGCATGACTTCAATCAATGTCTAAGGTCTCCCTCCCATTTTTAATGGAACTGTATATACCTCCCTGTTGTAGACATTTTTGGAATCCATGGGCCAAGCACTGAATTGTACGGTTCTCAAAAATCCAGTGCAATGTCTCTTGGAGTCCTGGCTTGTTGGTCCCAGCTCCCAGCAAAACATTCCACAGTTTCTCCACTGCTCTTTCATCTCAGACACTCTTGCTTAGCAAATAACCTGCCTTCTAATTTATAGAGGGTGCATAGCTCTCAGAAAGAAGCACTACAATTCTGTCCTCGCCCATAAACATTCCCCTTTGCCTCTACCCTCTTGCTTCATCCCTCCAGGCTTGGAGGAAGAGGAGCTGCCCTCCATGCAGAAGGCTCACCCTTGCCCTGGGCTCCCAATCCCACCCCTTCCCATGACCAGTGGACTCCACTGGGTAATTCCTTTCTCTACCGTCATTTCAACTTCATCTTTTTTTTTTTCCTTTAAATTTTTTTTTAATTGGTGGAAAATTGTTTTACAATGTTGTGTTGGTTCCTGCCATACAACAATATATAGCATTCATATATACAACATACATATAAATATATATGATGCTGCTGCTGCTGCATCACTTCAGTCATGTCCAACTCTGTGTGACCCCATAGACGGCAGCCCACCAGGCTCCTCTGTCCTTGGGATTCTCCAGGCAAGAATACTGGACTGGGTTGCCAGTTCCTTCTCCAAGGCATGCATGCATGCTAATTGCTTCAGTCATGTCTGACTCTGTGCGACCCCATGGACAGCAGCCCACCAGGCTCCTCTGTCCACAGGATTCTCCAGGCAAGAATACTGGAGTGGGTTGCCATTTCCTTCTCCACATAAATAAATATATATACTTATGTATAATTTATATATCCCTTCTCTCTTGAGCCTCCCTCCCCTCCTGCCATCCCACCCCTCTAGGTCATCATAGAGCACCAGGCTGGGCTCCCTGTGTTACTTAGCAACTTCCCACTAACTGTTTTACGCAGATAGTATATTTATGTTAATGCTATTTTCCCTGTTTGTCCCACCCTCATCTTCTCCTGCTGTGTCTACAAGGTCATTCTCTACTAAGTTCATCGGTACCATTTTTCTAGATTCCATATATGTGCATTCAACTTCATCTTAACTGCTTCCTTCTATAGAGCTTATGAGTGTGTTCAAGTCTCCTATGTAACCAGCAGGCTCTAATGATGTCCTTCCGACTGGTTGACTCCCTCCTGTTGGAAGACACATTCCCTGAAGAAGAGCCCACACTTGCTGCCTCCATTTCTTGATGACCCACATGCTCCCCGACGCCCTGCTGGCAGCCCTAGACCCCCACTCTCCTCTCCTGCCCGCCTCTCACTCCGCTCAGCCCTGGCCTAGCCCTCCAGCTGCAGGAACCACGTCTCTCAGAAGAGGCAGTGCAGTCCGTGGCTTGACAACATTGTTTCTCTGGCTCACTTTCTCCCTGTCTACCTGATAAGCAGCACATACTTCAAAACATCCTCTGAGAAGCTTTTTTGGTCCCTCCCTCCTCCTTCCACCGAAGGGAAACGGTCAGTCTTCCTTTGCGTTCTCAGCTATCCTTCTAGACACAGCATCTGTGGCCATTTACTTTCTGTACATTTCTTTAGCAAATATTGTCAGCTCCTGGAAAGCTAGACTGTGTCTTAATTATGCCTGGATTCCCAGGGTCACACATACCTGGCACATCTCCATACCCTGTGATCACTGAGTGAGTGGATGAAGTTGGTACAGGAATAGATTACTCTCAGCTACCCATGTCAGTGGGTTGGTAACATCCTTGCAGCAGACATTTGATCCCAAACAGTCGATTCTAGATTTCTCATTATCATGAGCTCCTTATAGATGCCATCTCACCCTTTCTCACAGCATCTCTAAGGTCTGTTTTAGGCCCATGTTTGACAGATAAGGAAACAGAGGCTCAGAGTTTCAGTACATCTGCCCTGGTCATACAGCTAAGGGTGGTGGAAGCGATATTCCGGCCCAACTCTGACCTCTTTCTCCACACCTGGGCATCCTCACATTGCCTGACCAATGTATGCTGACTGTCTGCCCCCTCATTAACTGTCAGCTGGTCCCATCACTTCTTGGCAAGTAGATGGAGAAACAATGGATGCAGTGGCAGATGTTATTTTCTTGGGCTCCAAAATTCACTGAAGATGGTGACTGTAGCCATGAAATTAAAAGACACTTGCTCCTTGGAAGAAAAGCTATGATGAACATAGACAGCATATTAAAAAGCAGAGACATTACTTTGCTGACAAAGGTCTGTCTAGTCAAAGCTATGATTTTTCCAGTAGTCATGTATAGATGTGAGTGTTGGACCATAAAGAAAGCTGAGGGCTGAAGAATTAATGCTTTTGAACTGTGGTGTTGGAGAAGACTCTTGAGAGTCCCTTGGACTCAAGGAGATCAAACTAGTCAATCCTAAAGGAAATCAGTCCTGAATACTCATTGGAAGGACTGATGTTGAAGCTGAAGCTCCAATCCTTTGGCCTCCTGATGCGAAGAACTGACTCCTTGGAAAAGACCCTGATGCTGGGAAATATTGAAGGCAGGAGGAGAAGGGGATGACAGAGAATGAGATGGCTGGATGGCATCTCCGACTTGATGGACATGAGTTTGAGCAAGCTCCAGGAGTTGATGATGGACAGGGAAGCCTGGCATACTGCAGTCCATGGGGTTGCAAAGAGTCAGACATAGCTGAGTGACTGAAATGAACTGAACTTAGATACATATTTAAGACACCAAGTCTGAAGCAAAAGCATTAAGTAATGCCATTCAGATGCCAACACAGTCATAAATGCTTGTGGATTATCAGTGACTGGGACCAAGAATTTGTGTTATAAATGTCACCCATCCACTGGCTTTATTTTTGTTCATTTAACAACTATCCTTTAATTAGCAAATCAACCTTCCTCAGAGAGAAATTAGACTTTAGCGGAATGACCAGCGATAATAGCCTGAAAGCCCTTTAATGCTGTTTCACAGAGGTGTGAGCTGCCCATCCCGCCTTGTTTTTCCTAACATGTTGCCCAGGGATAGTCCAAGAAATCTCTCAAGTTTACACCCTCTGTGGGCCTCTCACCTTGCAGCACCTGCACGTAAGTCCCCGTCTGGGCCCCTCTGCTGAGAGCTTCCTTGTTGCCAGGAAGGCTACGTTAAACCTGGGCTGGGGTGGAGGGGTGGAGGGGGCCGTCCCTTCAAGGAAACTTGGCAAAGCCTCTCTGGTCTCCTGAGCCCATCAGTTCAGGCCCTCCTCCCCACCCCTTGGCTTTCTGTTTAGTTTGACCTTGGTCACTGATGACAAGGCTTCTTTTCCTGCCAAACCAATCAATAAGCTAAACAGACAGAAGATGAGTATTTAGAATATGGGAAGCCAAACTCAAACACAGATAGGTTATCAGTCTAGCCCAGAGCAGACTTCTGAGCAAATATTTCATTAACAAATTTTTCATGGCAACTTGCATGTTAAAAAAAAAAAAAAAAAAGGGGAGAGGGAGAGAGAAAGAGAAAACAGTGGTGGTTGGCAGAGTTGGGGGGTAAAGAGAAAGGCTGCTGGATCCTTGAAGCTGAACTACCCCGGGAGGGGGTGCTTCCGGGATTGAGGAGCAGAGAGCTTGCAGAAAGGTGGGGTGACAGAGAGAAAGCCCCCAGGAAGGGGAGCCCCAATCCCCCTAAAACCTTTCAACTTCTGGCCTCCTCTCATGCCAGGGCTATCGTGTGTAAATTCACCTTCAGCCATCTCCGGGGGCTGGAGCTGGTTAAGGGTCCTGGATACAACCCCAGGTTGGCAGTCAGTGGCTGACTGTGGAGTCCTGGGCTGGTCACCCAGTGAGGGGGCTGGGAGGGGAAAGGAGATGTGGTCCCAGGGGAGCCCCGCGGGGGAGCTGGAGGCGGGGGCAAAGGAAACAGCCTCAACAATAGTAACAAGAGCAACTGTTTTTGGCTCCCACTAAATTTTAGGCACCTTGGAGGCTCTCTGTCTTGTTATATCATTCTCATAACCATGCCTAAGACTGTGATAAACACTGGTGTACATGCCCACTGGTACCTGTTCTGATTGTTCAATATTTTGAATATTATACCTGATTCACTACAACCCTTAAAGTAGTTTGGTTTTAAATTATGACTGAGGAACCCAAGAGTCAGAGAGGTTAAGCAGTCTGTTCAAGGGTGCACAGCTAGTGAACTGCAGAGGCAGGATTGGGACCTGTCCAATTAGGCCTGTCTGATTCCAAAGACATGCGGTTTTCAACTCCTTTCCTCTGCTTCCCTTCTAACTTTAAGAATACTTTAGAGGGAAGGTTGGCAAAGCATGGAATTACTAATATTCAACTCTTGGAAGCAAGTGATTGAAGGAAGGAAAAGAATGAATAGACTGAATTTTCAGTCCCTTGTGTGCTGTGATCCTTCCTACCCTTACTTGTATGCGCTTGGCTCCTGCCTCCCAGAAATTCCTTCCCCCCATTTCATCTGAATTCATGGGCAACCCATTGGAGCCTCAGCAGCTGATCACTGCACAGGAAAGCTCCCTGCCCTGCCCTGCACTATTTGCCCTTACTACTTTCAGAGCACTTACATCAATGCTAATTAAATGTCTTTATGTGCAATTTATTGATGAATATCTCCTAGATAGACTGGAATAACAACAATAAAAATAATAATATCTAATAATTATTAAATAATATAATCAATATAATAACAAATATAACAATATAATAACAAATTTTGGAATACATTATAAAGTCATTTGTTGACATTTAAATTTTTTCTCCTTTGTATTATCTTCTTTTTAAGGCTCTTCAATCATAACTTGATATAACTTCATACTTGTTTCTATGATTATTTGATCAATTTTATCTGCCCCCTAGATTGTAAACTTAGAAGGGGCAGGGTCCCTATACAAGGCTCATGGTTGTAATTCTTGTTCTGATTTATACTAAGGGATCAACATGTACATACATACCTTGGAGATACTGCAGGTTCAGTTCCAGACCACTGCAATAAAGTGAATATTACAATAAAGCGAGTCACGTGATATTTTTGGTTTCCCAGTGCATACAGAAGCTATGTTTATACTAATGCAGTAGCATTATGTCTAGAAAAATCAATGTACATATCTTAATTAAAAACATTTTATTGCTAAAAAATGCTGACCATCATTTGAGCCTTCAGAGAAGCATAATCTTTTTGCTGTTGGAGGGTCTTGTCTTGATGTTGATGGCTGCTGACTGATATCAGGGTGATGGTTGCTGAAGACTGGGGTAGCTGTGGCAACTTCTTAAAACAACACTGAAGTTTGCCACATTGAGTGACTCTTTCTTTCATGAATGATTTCTCTGTAGTATGAACTAGTGCTGTTTGAGAGCATTTTACCTACAGAACTGCTTTCAAAATTCGAGTCAATCCTCTCAAACCCTGCAACTGCTCTATCAACTAAAATTTATAATATCCTAAATCCTTTGTTGTCATTTCAATAGTCTTCACCAAAAGTGGGTTCCATCTCAAGAAACTACTTTCTTTGCTCCTTCGTGAGAAGCAACTCATCATCTGTTAAAGCTTTATCATGAGATTGCAGCAATTCAGCCACATCTTCAGGCTCCACTTCTAACTCTAGTTCTCTTGCTGTTTCTACCACACCACAATGACTTCCTCCACTGATGTCTTAACCCACTCAAAGTCATCCTAGGGGATTGGAATCAACTTTCAAACTTCTGTTAATGTTGGCATTTTGAACTCCTCCCAAGAATTACAAATGTTCTTCATGGCATCTAGAGTGATGAATTAATTCCAAAAGGTTTTCAATTAACTTTGCCATGATCCATCAGAAGAATTGCTATTTGGGGCATCTACAGTCTTAAAAATTCTATTTCTTAAATAACTTGAAAGTCAAAATTACTCCTTGATTCATGGGCCACAGAATAGCTGTTGTGTTAGCAGGCAGGAAAACATCATTAATCTCATTGTATATTTTCATCAGAGTTCTTGGATGACCAGGCGCCTTGTCAATGAACAGTAATACTTTGAGAGGAATCTTTTTTTCTGGGTGTAAATATTTAGTAAACCATGTCATAAACAGATGTGCTATCATCCAGGCTTTATTGGTCCATTTATAGAGCACAGACAGAGTAGGAACAACATAATTGTTAAGGGCCCCAGCATTTCAGAATGGTAAATGAACACTGGCTTCAACTTCAAGTCACCAGTTGCATCAGCCCCTAACAAGAGAGTCAGCTGGTCCACTGAAGATTTGAAGCCAGACATTGACTTCTCCTCCGTAGCTATGAAAGTCCTTGATGGTGTCTCCCTCCAAAAGAAGCTGTTGTTTTGTCTCCAGTGAATATCTGTTGTTTAGTGTAGCCACCGTCATTACTGATCTTACCTAGATTTCTGGATAACATGCTACAGCTTCTCCATCAACATTGTGGCTTCCCCTTGCACTTTGATGTCATGGAGATGGCTTCTTTCCTGTAATTTCATGAACCAATCTATCCTAGCTTCAAATTTTCCTTCTGTAGTTTCCTCATCTTTCTCAACCATCATAGAATTGAAAAAAGTTAGCGTCTTTCTCTGGACTAGGTTTTAGCCGAAGGGAATATTGTGGCTGGTTTGATTTTCTCTCCAGACCACTGAAACTTTCCCTGTATCAGCAATGAGGCTGTTCCATGTTCTTATCATTGGTGTGTTCACTGAGGTAGCACTTTTAATTGCCTACCAGAACTTACCTTTTCAGTTCACAACTTGGCTTAACTGTTTGGCCAAGAGGCCTTGCTTTCAACATGCCTTTCTCACTAAGCTTGATCATTTCTAGCTTTTGATTTAAAATGAGAAATGCGTGACTCTTCCTTTCACTTGAGCACTTAGAGGCCATTGTAGGGTTATTAATTGGCCTAATTTCAATATTGCTATGTCTCAGGGAATAGAAAGGCCTGAGGAGAGGGAGAAAGATGAGGGGACAGCTGGCTGGTGGACTAGTCAGAACACACACAACATTTATGGGTGAAGTTTCTCATCCATGGAACCCCCAAACAATTACAATAGTCACATCACAGATCATCATAACAAATCTAATAATAATGAAAAAGTTTGAAATACTACCAAGAAGTTGCCAAGATGTGACACAGAGACAGGAAGTGAGCAAATGCTGTTGGAAAAATGCAGCCAGTAGACTCGATTGATGCAGGTTGCTCACAGAACAGACCTTCAATGTATAAAGAATGAAATATCTGTGAAGCAGAGTAAAGTGAAGTACAATAAAATGAGGTCTACCTGTATGGTTGCATGGATTGAATTCACAGCGTGAATTTCTTTATTTTAATCTCCAGTTTCCTCAGGCAGGTGTAAACCTCTAATCTGCATCTAGGAGTTTAACCTTTTTAAATTTTGAATTGTAGAATACTCAGGGTAGGAGGGACCTCTTTGGCAGGAACATCAAGGTTAAAAGATAGCATGCGTGCCCTTGTCACACAGCGAGTTTATAGCAGAGCCAGGACTTAACTCACACCTTCATTGCCCATTGACTTTACATTCCTCCCAAGTGGTAGACCCTGAAGTCCCCAATGTACAGATGGGCAAATTGGGGCAGCACCCACGCCAGACCACAGATTATGCATCTCTCAGCTAAAGGCTGTCTCTGGGAGTCTGAGCTGACTCTAGGGTTAAGCTTCTGACAGCTCTAAGTATTTTTTCCTCTTTCATGTTGCTCTCAAATATATTTCTATCCCCATCAGACCATCCCCCTTGTTCCCATTTAACCTGAGAAAGTTAAACCCACTTTTGATCATCATGTGAAAATCTGAGGCAAAGTGCTTCCTTCAAGGCAGATGTTTGGAATCACTGAGCTGCAGGCGCTCAACTTGTCAAGTAACTTTTCAAATGATGAAAAAAAGGGGAAAATGTAGGTCAGGAAGCAATAAACTATATTCACATCCAATATATCCTCCTGCTTAAGGAGCCGACTTTGAATCTCCACCTTTTACTAAAATGAAACAAAAATCCAAATCCAACCCAAAGCATTACAGCTTTAAGTACTAAAAGTATTTATTATTTCTATTCAAGTAATCCAAAAGCATAATCTCAAGAACATCTCTGCTCCAGGAATGTCTCAAAACACCGTGGATTTGGTGTGATTCCTTTATCCAGATGTTTGTCGAAAAGACTCTGGATGGCATGTGGGGAATTAAAGATTTATTTTTAATATTCGAGAGAAGTCATATTTCTAATAACAGTGAGCCTTCCAATGTGTCCTCAGTCTTTGCTGCTTCTCTGCTCATTCTTGTTATTGTTGTCTTAAGTAACAGCTCTATTCTTTCAAATTATCCGCCTGTGGGTTTTCGAATGTTAATACCTAGATATTGGAAGAACAAGGTCATTGACGTACTTTCAGTATAATGCTGATAGTCACATCAAGTTAATTTCAAGAGACAATTTTTACCCACTAAGCTTTATCAAGTCCTACAAAAGATGGCTTTTCAGGGGGCAAAATCTCCAACAAACTGCCCCAGTTTCCCAGATTTTCAGAGTATTGTGACTTGTCTTTGAAAACTATGGGATGTTTCCAATTGTTAGTCACTCAGTTTTGTCCGACTACTGTGTGTGACCCCACGAACTGTAATCCGCCAGGCTCCTCTGTCCATGGAATTCTCCAGGTGAGAAGACTGGAGTGGGGTGCCATTCCCTTCTCCAGGGGATCTTCCCAACCCAGGGATCGAACCTGGGTCTCCCGCACTGCAGGCAGACGCTTTACCCTCTGAGCCACCAGGGGAACAAGTGTCCCTTAAATCCAGAGGCATCTCATCAGAGACCCCAGTGGTTACTATGTCCCCACTCTTCCAACAGTAAGGTGATAAGCTTCTTATTGGAAAGCCTCTCCCTCATCTATTATCCCCTTGCTTGTAGGGAAGGATATTCTAAAACACGGTAGATTTTATGCATTGAGTGAGTTTACCTGCTGGAGAAGATATATTTCAGGTGCTAGTGGCAGAGAGAAATTTAAAATTAGGTCACCTCATGGTTACAACTTGTGTCTATAACAGAAACTAAAAGGTCTCAGAGATCATACAGATTCTCTGGTTGGGAATCCAAAAGCGACCTACTGTGAAACATTCTTTAATTGGTTTGTGACACTCAAAAATATACTGAATATGTCTATGGAAACTGAAGTTTTGATATCAAATAATAAAGCTGGGTTAAAATTTAAGATCTGAGCTCTAAGATCAGTCCCCGTAGGACCAGTATGTGTGCTTTTAGAAGGGGCCAGCCTCTGTGTTGTGATTTTAGAGAAACACAACAGTCCTCCCTAGCCTCTAAACCTTTATTTAGTTGACTGTTTCTTGAAACTGGTGCATTCGAATTGTCTTTTAAGATTTGGAGACTTCTGAAACATAAATATTTCTTCCTTCTTTAGCTAACATTCAGATGGTATTCATTTCCTGCTAGGTATTCTTCTATGCTCTGTGAGTATTAATGTATTTAATCCTTTCAGAAACCTTCTGACTTGGGTATGAATGTCATCCCCATTTTGCACAGACACGGAGAGAGGCCAGGCAACACGTCCAGGGTCGCAGAGTCAGATGTGAGCTCAGAAAGCCTGCTTCCGGGGCTGGCTTCACACTACCCCATGCAGCCCCCTTAGCTCCCGTGTTTCCATGATGCTGGGAGTTTTCTTACTTGTGGAACATTTGGGAAAGGTGAGGGGGTTTGCATATTACAAAACATGACAGCGCTTTGGGGCATGCAGTGGAGTGGAGAAAAGAACACAAGGGAGCGTGTGAATAATGAGGACAAAGTCCGCTCATGTCTTAATTATGGCAACAGCTGAGAGAAAACTGTCACAACGGACAACCTGGACTTGCAGGTAGGACTCTGAATTTTGGAGTTCGTCTCTCACCTGGCGTATGAGGGACACTGAGGCTGAGGGAGCAGACAGAGGACAAGGGAAGCAGGGTGCTCAGATTCCAGAGTGAGTTAGTGGCAAAGCCAGTGGAGGAGCCCCGGTCCTCCACCTCTGGGTCGAGAGCCCTCTCTTCCCCTGAGGCAGCCTGTTGGCTCCGATTCACTGAGGGGCTGGAGGAACCTCACCAGAAAGGAGCCTTTTCTTTCTGTGGTTCTCCTTATAAAATGTCCACTTCCTGGGTGGCATATGGTTGATTGACACCACCCGGAAAGGAATTTTCATCCTGCTGTTTACAAGGATTATTTCCTATGGACACATTTTCTGGGAAGAGACGAGCACCTTGTTGACCTCATGTTACTTTGGGGGGAGCAGGTAATGCAGCTGAGGCTGGAAGTGGAGTTCATTGTCACTGTCCTACTTCCTAAAGACACAGTGCGTTTCTGACGCGCATCGGAGGGGCTAGGTGAAAGCACGTGGGCTGAAGTAAGGGAAGAAAGGAGGAACACAGTTGGAAATGAAAAGTATTGAAATATAAATTAATATAAACCCAGGGGTCATCTGGCATGCAGTCTTGGCAATAAGAGAATCTACAATGTGGATGAACAAGTGAAAGAAAAGTAATCAAAAGTAAGAAAGAGGCATATGTGAGGCATTAAGCATCAGGAACTGAGGCTGGGGAGGATTAGGGAACAAAGTCCAGAGAGTGTAAAAAGAGATAAGAAAGGCAAAGTGAATGAAAAGTGATTGCACCGGAGGTTAAGAGAAATCATGGGAAAATTGTCCAAGTGCGTAAGGAAGGCAGGGGTCATTGAAGGAGACAGTTGGATGGCTAAGACACAGCAAAGAGTGAATTATTGAAAAAAGAGCTGAGGCTGAAAAACATTAATTTTTTTTTTTTTTGTCTTGGAACTCTCAGTAAGATGGGGGACAAATGTTAGAAATCCACATGCATTTCCTAAAGGAAACAAAAGAAATACTGATGAATGGCAGGAACAAGCCACCATGAGAGATTCAGACATTGACTAGAAGACAGGAGGAGCCTGGCAGGCTTTAGTCCATGTGGTCGCTAAGAGTCAGACACGACTGAGCGACTCCACTTTCACTTTTCCCTTTCATGCGTTGGAGAAGGAAATGGCAACCCACTCCAGTGTTCTTGCCTGGAGAATCCCAGGGACGGGGGAGCCTGGTGGGCTGCCGTCTATAGGGTCACACAGAGTTGGTCACGACTGAAGCGACTTAGCAGCAGCAGCAGCAGAAGACAGGAAAAACATTGGAGACTTCAGTCCAAGGCAGAGCGTATGCAAACACACTTGAATAATAAACAACAGGAACTTAAGAAATGAGGATTTGAAAAACAAAAGTTTGGGGGAACCACAAGCCCCCAAAGTGTTGGCACTGCCCCCAGCTGTCTTGCATGCTAGGTCCTACTCCTCTGTTTCTCTCCCTCTGATTTCATAAAAAAAAAAAAAAAAAAATATATATATATATATATATATACATACATATATAAAATTGGCTAAGTGCTAGGCCTTGTGCTGTATATGGGCAGGTACCTGAATGAGTAAGGTATTGTCTGGTCTCTGCCTCAGCCAGTTTTGTTTTTGAAGAGTGGAGGCAGTCTGTAAATGGCTGTGGCCCAGCCTCTTGCTGCAAACCTGGAAGGGCTGAGTGGTGTAGGAACTAAAGATGTAGGGGGGAAGGTGGTCATTTTAGATTGGGACAAATTACATCTTTGTGGAGGAGATGAATAATATGATTGCTTGTTAGACTATTACAGAACAATCACCCCAGATTTTCTTTTATTTCCAGATAATTTTAAAAAGGTTTCCATAAAGTCGGGTGTCAGTGGTGTGTGTTATTTTAGGGGGAGCTATTCTAGGAACCCCTGACGTCACATTGTGTGGGGTGACTTCTGCAGATGCATGGAGTATCAATTGCAGATGAGGTTGCAAGCTGGGTCATTGATACTGATTGTCTAGGGCAGGGGTGAGAGTTTGGCCCACAAGGAAAAGGTGCGGAGACTGAGCTAAGACACTCATCTGGGGGACCCTTACTCCCCTAGCAGGGACTGAAGAGCACAAGGTGTCAGACAGAGGAACAAGTGTGATCAGTAAGGACCATAAAACTCTGAGTCCTGGAAGAGGAGAGGAAGATCATCACTGAATTTGATGATCCAGTTCAGTGTAGTGCCAAATAGGTAATGAGGCTAAGGACAAGAAATTTAGAGGTAAAACTGATCCTCCACAGTCACAGGCAACAGACTGGAAAGGAGGAATCCAAGTACAGAGGCAGATAAAATTTTAATGTCTTTGGCACCAGGATCTGGAGCAATAAAAGAAATCAAACATTATTCTGGATCACATAAATGGAAGGACTGTGAAAAAGTCAAAGGTAATTAGCTCAGAGTTATAAAAGAGAATGGTTAGTGGGGTTTGACCAAGGAAACAGGAGGAACGTCTGCTAAGATTTCCCCATTCCCTGTCCCTCTTCCCATCCAGCTCCTCTCTTCACGTTTGTTTTCTAAAACTTAACCTTGATTGTGATTCCTTACGATGTCTTCAGCCCTACACATTTGAGAACAAACATGGATTAGTAATAGTTGCTCATCCAGCTGATATTTTCATAGGCAGGCAGGACTGGGTGAGAGTGGGAGGTGAGGAAACCTGTTTCATTTTAATCCTCCTCCAACTTCGTGCTTCTGACATGCTTTGCCAGGAGCTCAGTGTCCCATGCTATTTGAGCATCATTCTATTCCCTTAGACCCTTCCAATACTATAAAATATAGATTTAAGAAACAAATTATTGATTTCTGCTTCTCAGACTATCTTCTTTGACTAGCAGGTGCCAAAGAATATTTTCTCAGAAAGAAATTAATTATCATCAGGTACAACTATATTGTTAGTGACCGAAAAGGAAAGTTACTGCAGTCTTCCAATTCAAATAGAAATTAGTGACTTGATTGATTTAAGAATTTCTCTTGTTTGTTTCTTTTAACAGCTCACTGGCATGCACATTCCAATTTCAATTTGTTACAGCCTTCTTAACATTTATTCTCCAAACAATAATTATGTGTGAATATGCCAGAGATGCATATATGCCTGGAAGTGCATATTGTTCAAAGACTCAGAAAGAAATACTTTGGAATCAATCAAGTTTTAAAAAAAGAAAACGATAGCGAAAAGGGAAGTAGTTTATCTAACTTCAGGCAAGCTATCTCCTTCATCCCTGTGTGTAACTGATAATACATTCACCAATTAAGCATTTAACTTATTTCCTTAAGGTCAGCTTGCAAAGGAGTCAATTCACGTTGGGACGTCAGGGACAATTTCACATGGGAAATCCACTTTATACCCACAGCAGGTGTGTCTTGGCTCGGAAAACAAGCTGTCTTGGGTGTAGTGGCCACCATGTGTTTACTAGGACAGCTGGGGTCATTGGCTTAATATTAGCTCTGGGCACATCAGCCTGCTATAAAGCTAACTTCTTCCCAGGAGGTGAGTTTATTTTGGAACGGTTGAATATGTGAAAGATATGTGAAGATAATGCATTGAATTGGATTGGCCAGGAGGAGGAAAAGGGCAGGGACTGCAGTCTGAACGTCAGTCAATGTCTCTAGAGACTGTGGGAGATGTTAAGTGCCATGTTAGGAAGCCTTAGGGGATTTTGATGTCCGTGGGCTCATTTTGGACTCTCCCCAGCTCCACCCAAAGGTCTCAGGATGCCTGCCTGGAATGCAGAAGGGAAGAAAGTGACGCGCTTCGCTCAGAAGTGCAACCCCCAGGATTTACTTTTAGAAAGACATGGTCCATTGAGAAAAAACAAAACCAGTTACTGCTTGCTGCCTCAGTTTAATGTACCAAACATTTATTGAGTACCTACCGTGTGTAGAGCTAACTGGCAAAGATGGTGACAGGTTCTAGGTGGCTCATTTTAAGGCACTTAGGAAGATAGATGCATACATAGATAACTCAAATATGCAGAAGGCTGGAAGAGTGAATATAATAGAATAATGGGATGAAAGATTCATCCCTTCTTATTGTGGTTTGTTTGTCCCTTTATTTACTCTTCACTGTGCAACACACGATCTTACACCACGTGGTGGTGGTTTAGTCGCTAAGTCATGTCCAACTCTTGCGACCCCGCGTATTGTAGCCCATCAGGCTCCTCTGTCCATAGGATTTTCCAGGCAAGAATACTGGAGTGGGTTGCCATTTCCTTCTCCAAGGGATCTTCCTGACCCAGGGATTGAATCCAGGTCTCCTATACTGCAGGCAGATTCTTTTCCAACTGACCTACCAGAGAAGCCCATCTTATACCACAGCTGTGCCTAAAACATCAGCAAGTAACTATGCAGGGAAAGCAACACCTTTCTTCCCAATGTACACAGTTGTTGTTTTTTTTGTTGTTTAGTCGCTCAGTCGTGTCTGACTCTTGCAACCCCATGAACTGTAGCCCGCCAGGCTCCTCTGTTCATGGAACTCTCCAGACGAGAATACTAGAGTGGGTTGCCATTTCCTTCTGCAGGGGATCTTTCTGACCCAGGGATGGAATCCATGTCTCCTGCATTGGCAGGTGGATTTTTTTTACTGCTAAGCCACCAGGGAAGCCCCAATGTACACAGTAGGACAATGGAATAATGCAACTGTTTTTATTTGAGGGCTGGGAAAAAAATCATTCTCATTGATGATGGTCGTGTGGCCTATTTTCCCAATGTGCAAATTAGCATAGTCTTTGAGTTCTGTGGCAAGACTTCAAGGTCATCTTGCCTCTTGCCCAGAGCAGTGAGGCTCTATCTTATAATCTGAACTTTGAGAGCAGAAGTTTTCAGAGCCTACCCTGGTTGTCTATTTCAACCTGGACCCATCTTCATCTTGAGGAAATTCGTTATGTATGGTTGAAGTCCCTCAGACTATTGGTTAATTTTGTCCCTTCTTCCAGATCCATGAGCTTAGGCCACCCCTTTTTCTACCCTAACAAATGGGGAATCGTTTCCCAGACATGCAGCTTTTTTGAAATTACAAATAAGTCAATAACTACAGGACCAACCCACTTACTGGTGCGTGAACTGCCTGAACCGTGTCCCGGTATGGAAACCAGAGGCCAGTGTCAAAGGAGGTCAATGTGATGGCAGGCTCTCAGGTAAAGGGAAATTAAAAGCAATAGACTCAACCGTGTGCTGGGGTGATCTGGAAGGCGGCGGAGCAGAACGGCCCGGGCAGGCTTCCTTGTCATGACTCCAGTGGCCCTTTTCAGAGTGTGAGCAGACCTTACAAAGAGGCACTGACCTCGCCTTTCAGATGACTAGCAGCTCACCATGATAACTAACCCCGTGGGAATTTCTTTACAGTCATGTATGGTAAAGGTCAGTGTGAATCAGGAAGAAGTCTCAAATGGAGGAGGTGTTTAAGAAATGTGCTTTTATTACTTTTGAGAGCATATGATAACTCAAGCACACCAACTGTTTAGTAACAAAAGGATATCCTTTAATGAGATAACAAGAGGGATTTTAAAACATCACATCAGCCATTTTATGTCAACAATGCTTGTAAGGATGTGGGGCAGAGGGGTGGGGGGATTACATGAGAATATTTTACTCTCTTAAGTGGGGTAGATATATTACCACACCTGAAATATTTAACCTTGCAATTTGTCCTAGTTTATAAAGCATGGATTTACTTCAATGAAGGTAAATTTTTGTCTAGCCAGTTAGAAAAATCACAGATTGGGCTTCCCAGGTGGTGCTAGCGGTAAAGAATCCGCCTGCCAATGCAGGAGACATAAGAGATGCAGGTTCGATCCCTGGGTCAGAAGATCCCCTGGAAGAGGGCATGGCAACCCACTCCGGTATTCTTGCCTGGAGAATCCCATGGATGGAGGAGCCACGGGGTTGCACAGAGTCAGACACGACTGAAGTGACTTAGCATGCACGCAAATGAGTAGAAACTGAACTAAGTGGAGTGAAATCTGACTATATTCAGAAAAGTCCTGTTATATAGATCCTACTGGATTTATGTTCATGTGATTAGAGCTGGACTGAAATTTTGAAGTAAGCATTTACCAAATCCATTACTAGTAATAGGTTAAATGCCGAAGAACAGTGTTTTTAAGATCTTTCCCAGAGCCCCTTTTCATTCCCCTCCCTCCTCTCTTGATCTAAGAAATAGATCCACCATTGCTGGACCCAGCTGTCTTTTTTCCAGGCACACAGGTTCCTACCTTCCTCAGACACTTACGCAATGACTAGTGTTTATCCCTTCAAGCTGTGTCTTATCAATTCCTTTCACTCCACCTTCTTGAGGCCTTCCTGGTCTATGGTAGCAGCTTTTTAACATCTTCTTGCCCTCTGTTCTGCTCCTTCAGGCTCATTCTACTCATTACCAACTAATTAAGTTTCCTAAAGCAGGACTTTGATCATATCTCTTCTGCTTATAAATGTTCAGTGGCTCACGATTACTACCCAGTACAGCGTAAACCCTCAGCCTGGAGATCCCCATGTCTGCTCTAACCAGCCTTCTTCTCCCTTCAGGTGCATGCTCAGTTGTGTCTGACTCTTTGTGACCCCATGGACTGTATCCTGCCAGGCTTCTCTGTCCATGGGGTTCTCCAGGCAAGGACACTGGAGCTAGCTGCCATTTCCTATTCCAGGGACTCTTCCTGACCCAGGGATCGAACCTGAGTCTCTTACATCTCCTGCATTGGCAGGCGGGCTCTTTACCACTAGCACCTGGGAAGCCCACCTGCTCCCTTTAAGTGCCCTCAACTCCAACCAAACTGGTCTACTTCCCAGTGCCCAAGTTCATGCCACGCTTTGTCATCAAAGCTGTTTTACAAACGATCTGCCTTGATTTTTGCCTGCTCTGCCAGGCTGTCCTTTAAATCCACTTCACTTTCACTCATTTATTGAGTCACATTCCTTCAACAGATCTTCCCCAATTGCTGGGTGCAGCCTCTGAGAAGCACTCCCCTATTTCTCTAGCTGGAAATAATACTTTCGTTCTTTATAATATTCTGAGAAGATTTCCTATAGGTTGTAGGTCAGATCCTGACTCTGCCAACTGCATTGTTGAAAGCTCTGGTCCTCCATCTGTGCACTAGTAGTTCCCTCCCTGTGGGGCGCCTGGGTTGTTGTGAGGATTAAACAGGACAGTGTGGTTAGGGTGCTTTACCTGGTGTCGGTGCCCTTGGGGGTGAACTGTCACTGTTCTCACTATTATTATTTATTGTGTTATTTCACCCCATTGCATTCTCTTTGTGACAAGGGCTATGACTTACGATCCTTGCATCTTCTCTCGAAACTGTCTTTCAGACCGTGTTTGCTCGCATCACTTAATCAGGTTCATTTAGTTGCAAGACACCGAGACTTCTCATATTATCTCAAGGGAAGAAGACTGATTCTCAGTGTCTGGACTGGACTCGAGGACTCACCAAATTCCCAGGTGGCCATGTGTCAGTTTCTGTCTCTCCATGTCTTCTGTTCTCTCTTCCTTCCTAATAGCTTCTGTGGCTGACTAAAAGCCACATAATTTGCCAGGTTCCTTGCAAAATGAAAGAGGGGTCCCTTGTTCAAAAAGGAAGAAAAGAGGCTGTTAAATGTGAACTAAAATATAAAGTTTGTCCTTTCTTCAGAGGCTTCTTTCTTCCTCTGTCTCTTTTTGTCTCCACTTGTATGATGTTTTGTATTTGTTTTTCAATACCGTCCTTCTTCCAGCCCATGGAAGTCAGTGCAGACCCTCACTGATGTCTAGGGACCCAGCCCTGTGACTTTGCACCACCAGCTGGACTTCCCCTCCCTACCATCCCCCAGATGGGAGCCCCATGCCTAGGGGAGGGATGTGGAAGTTGAGCTAGGCATCATCCCTTCCCATGAGTTCACAGCCCCAAACCAAAGCGGACAGCCACCCCTGAAGGCCCCGTGGTAGCCACCTCCACCTGTGATAATGCCCTAGGTACCTGGATCAGGGGAGGCTGGGAGATTTTCTCCTCTGAATTGCCCATCAAATGAGCCGTGATGTGCCAGCCCCAGACAGGGACAGCTGTCACCACGTCCTACCTCTAGATGCCACAGGTGGCAGCAGCCCGACCCTCCCTGGCCTAAGCTCAGTTCCTTGTTGGCCAGTGTGCAGAGGGGGTGGGGAGGAGAGTGAGGGCAGTGAGGAAGGGCGGGGCTGAGGACTCAGGGCAGGAAGGCGGCAGGAGACGGGGCCGTGTGAGGTTTGCTGGTGGCCCTCGGTGCGTGTTTCATTGTCTCATCCACCTCACTAACAAAACCCAAATTCAGATATGAAATTAAGCACTTAAATCCAAGCGTGGGGCCCTATTTGACCACTGGCTGAATGTCTGTGGGGCTGACCCTGTTGAGGGTCTTGCCTTTTTTAAAACAGCAGCATTCACCTAGAAGAGCATAACTCTATATTATGACTTCTGGCTGCAACTTCCACTGCTAACTGGTTTATTCCTACAGTTTCCAAAAATCAAATCACTAAAAAAGAAATCTGACTGGCCTAGCTCTTAAACACACACACACACACACACACACAGGCCATTAATTGCTTTCTAGCCTGTGGACCAGAAGTTGCTTGGGTCAGGGGTGCATTCCTGGTCCAATCATTGGACCAGGACAAAGTCAGGTTACACTGCCATGTTTTAGGGGAGCCATGGAAAGGGTGGTAATGATTAATATCATTAGTGCAGAGCTCAACAAATATATTTGAATGAATTAATTTGAATTTTTTTAAAATTAAAAAAGATCCTTTGAGACACCTCCTCTTATCAAAAAATGAAAATCATGGTATCTGGTTCCATCACTTCATGGCAAATAGATGGGGAAAATGTGGAAGCAGTGACAGATTTCATTTTCTTGGGCTCCAGAATCACTGTGGACAGTGACTGCAGCCAGGAAATTAAGACATTTGCTCCTTGGAAGAAAAGCTATGACAAATTTAGATAGGATATTTAAAAGCAGAGACATCAATTTGCCAGCAAAGGTCTATTTAGTCAAAACTATGGTTTTTCCCATAGTCATGTATGGCTGTGAGAGTTGGACCTTAAAGAAGGCTGAATGCCAAAGAATTGTTGCTTTAAAACTGTGGTGCTGGAGAAGACTCTTGAGAGTCCCTTGGACTGCAAGGAGGTCAAGCCAGTCAATCCTAAAGGAAATCAACCCAGAATATTCTTTGGAAGGACTGATACTGAAACTCCAATACTTTGGCCACCTGATAGGAAGAACCAGCTCATTGAAAAAAAAACCTGATGCTTGGAAGATTGAGGACAGGAGGAGAAGGGGGTGGCAGAGGATGAGATGATTGGATGGCATCACTGACTCAATGAACATGAGTTTCAGCAAACTCAGGAAGATAGTGAAGGACAGGGAAGCCTGGCATGCTGCAGTTCATGGGGTCACAAAGAGTCAAATACAACTTAGCAGCAATGAACAACAACCACTTAGCAATGTTTTGTTGTCAAGAGTTACAGATGAGCTTTATATATGGAAGAAGAAAATGTTTTGTTAAAATATATACTTTGGTATACATTATTTTCAAAAATTTATATTGGCTGCCATGTATTTTTTCTGAATTAATGAAGTATTATATTGTGTAAAATTATAAAACATTATAAATTATCTTGTTCCATTCCTGTCATTTCACAAATGTAGAATGCATTAATTAAGACATGACAAAATAGAGCAATTAAAGCATAATACCAAAACTGGAAAGAGTAAAGAGACATCTTAATAAATAAAACCACCAAGACAAACGGACAAAACCTCACACACATTTCTCTATGTAAAAATAAGAAAGAATTTAAAAATCTAACAAAAATACCTAAGCTTTGTACATAAAAGTGTTAATGTCCTTAATAAATAAAGCATTCAAATAAATCAGTAAGGAAAAAAGTCAATGGGCAAATTGACAACAGGCATGAGTAGACAATTCACACAGAAAACAGTTCAAATTGCTGGGAAATGTTCAACGTTACTACTTAAGAAAGAAATGAAAATCACAATGGATATAATTTTTCTGTAAGTTGGCAAAGATATGAAAGAATAATAAAGCCCATGGTTGGTCTATATTAAATGAAACAGGAATACTCCTGGGCTTAGGGGGATATATTATTGGAACAGCCTTTTGAAGGTCAATTTGGCAATATTGATCAAAATGTAAAAGATACATGAATTCTGACCCTAAATTTTTACTTCTTGGCTTGACCCCAAAGAAGCACTTGTATATGTAGACAATGGTATATGTATGGAATGTTTTGTTACACATTATTTGTAAAAGTGACAAATTTGAAATGTCCCAAAATTGATCAATAGAAGAAAAGCTAAGTAAATGTATGGTACTTTAGTCCATTCAGTGAAATATTATGTAGCCAATATGAAGAGCAAGGAAGATTTATATGCAGCTACATGGAAATATGTCCAAGTTATATTGTTAAATTTAAAAACATATGAAAGAAAGAAATCTATATAATGAATCCATTTATATAAAATGTCTATATACCAGTTAGTATTTATTAAACATGTTTAATAATGTAAAATTGATAATGTTACAGTACCGTTTATAAGTATTGTGCATCTATTTGTAGCTTCATAAAAGGAATGTTATCCATGACCTCTTCTCAGAGGGGTATTGAAAGTCAGCAGCACATTATTCCTCTTCTCAAAGAACTTAGAGTCTACAGGAGGAGATGAAACTGGCTGGCAACAAAGAAGAAACAGAGTATTCATGGGCACTTGTTGAGTGAAGCACTTTCATGCTCTCAAAAACCCTGAGAAGTCGATATAGATCCCCATTTTTCAGATGACCAAACTGAGACTGATCCAGAAACACAAGGTGGTGCTAAGTCCATGATCAATCATTTCCCCATAGTCCTGCGATAAACTGAATTTCATAGCTCTCACACCCACATATTCCCTATGGCCATGGCCCATCACCAGCTCCATTGTTAAAAAATCAAAACAAAAAACCAACCAGACAAAGAACTAATGCAGACATTTTCTGATTACATATATGAAAATTTGCACACACACACAAAAAAAATCGGGAGAACTCCACTCCCTCCTTTACTTCACAGAAATCTTTTTCCATTTTGTATTTTATTCGGTATTTGTAGGGACAGGATCCTTCGAAAAGCCCTGAGCTCCAGGCCTGATTCTGTCCCTTGCTGATTATGGGCTCTGGGCAAGCCCAACTGTGTAAGTGTCCCTAACAGACTCGCTTTGTTTGTCCACCTCCAGATGAAACGAGGTACAGGCGAGCCCTTTGAACCCTATAAAACAATGAAGATGACAGGTTTCTCCTCCGCTAGACTTGGAGCTGGGTTTTTTCCTCCCCATCTCTCTGATTGAAGTATCATCACACAGAACCAGGAAACAAGGACATTTTCTGACTGAGAACCAGCTCACGTGCCTCGCCCTGCAACATATGGAGATCTTTCTTTGGAGAGCTTGCTGGGCCAGGTGAACAGCTGTTGCTGGGTGCCCTTATGAATAAGCGGCAATAACTCTGATAGAGTGAGCTTAAGAAGACAGCTTAACTACTATACCGCAAGAGTAGGCTTGTTTTGGTTTTGGTTTTTCCTTAGCTTGTGTCACCCCTGGATTTATTTCTTCTGGTCATGTAAGTTGGCATTTGCTTAGAAAAATACTCTTTGGGAACTGCAGGTATTGTAACTTGACAAAATACATGTTGGCCGGCAAAATGTATGGGAAAACAAATTCTTATAAAATGTAAGTAGGTGCATAAACATCAATATGGACAAATGCCTTAAAATATGTCCATCCTGTGTCCCAGTAATTCCATTGTATGGGGTTTATCTCTCAGATAATATTAGATAACTGTGAAGATGTGTACTTCTAAGGAGGTTTATATAGCATTATTTATAATGGTAAAAATGAGAAATGATGTCATTGTCCAATAATAGAAGGTTTGTTAAATAAATGAAGGTACCCTGGCATGATAAAATGTGTACAGTCATTAAAAATGATGTGGTGGATGTGTGTATTCATACATATATATGTGCATACACAAATATATGAGGAGGTAGGCTGTTGTTAAAAGTGGATTATAAAATTATCAATATGTGTAGTAAAATCTCATTTTGCTTTAAAATATATATCTTCATTTCTATGTGAATGCTGGAAGATTACATACCAAAATGTTAACTGTGGTTATGCCTGGATAATGATATAGGATAAAAACACAGAAACACATGTACAAATATATGTATATATATATATATAGCTAAATTTTCCAAAATCATCATATATTATTACTTCAAATAGAAAAAAACATGTATTTTTTAATTTAAATATAAAATCATGAGAATCTTAGGGGATTTTTTCCCCACAAAAATCAAATGTATTAACCCCAAAGAACCCCCACTTACTGTATCAAGAACTCTAGTCAGTCAGTTCAGTTGCTCAGTCGTGTCCGACTCTTTGCGACCCCATGGACTGCAGCACGCTCAGCTTCTCTGTCCATGATCAACTCCCGGAGTTTACTCAAACTCATGTCTATCGCATCAGTGATGCCATCCAACCATCTCATCCTCTGTCGTCTCATTCTCCTCCCACCTTCAATTTTTCCCAGCATCAGGGTCTTTTCCAATGAGTCGGTTCTTTGTATCAGGTGGCCAAAGTACTGGAGTTTCAGCTTCAGCATCAGTCCTTCCAGTGAATATTCAGGACTGATTTCCTTTAAGACTGACTGGTTAGATCTCCTTGCAGTCCAAGGGACTCTCAAGAGTCTTTTCCAACACCACAGCTCAAAAGCATCAATTCTCTGGCGCTCAGCTTTCTTTATAGTCCAGCTCTCACATTCATACATAACT
This sequence comes from Giraffa tippelskirchi, assembly GCF_054371585.1. Classification (NCBI taxonomy): domain Eukaryota; kingdom Metazoa; phylum Chordata; class Mammalia; order Artiodactyla; family Giraffidae; genus Giraffa; species Giraffa tippelskirchi. The sequence continues at coordinate 10,677,626 of NC_137279.1, forward strand.
ACTGGAAAAACCATAGCTTTGACTAGATGGACCTTTGTTGGTAAAGTAATGTCACTGCTTTTTAATATGCTGTCTAGGTTGGTCATAGCTTTTCTTCCAAGGAGCAAGCGTCTTTTAATTTCATGGCTGCAGTCACCATCTGCAGTGATTTTGGAGCCCTCCAAAATAAAGTCTGTCACTGTTTCCAGTGTTTCCTCCTCTATTTGCCATGAAGTGATGGGACCAGATGCCATGATCTTAGTTTTCTGAATGTTGAGTTGTAAGCCAACCTTTTCACTCTCCTCTTTCATTTTCATCAGAGGCTCTTTAGTTCTTCTTCACTTTCTGCCATAAGGGTGGTGTCATCTGCATATCTGAGGTTATTGATATTTCTCCACAATCAACAGATTTTTGCCAGTGAGAAACAAGTTTGTTTATTCCTGTAGGGTAAAGATCTGTGCTTTAGGATTCGACAAATGCTTGGAAAGCATTTTCTGCCTCTTGTTGTTCGTGGAAGCATTTTCCCAGCAAAAAGTTGTCAAAATGCTTTTTGAAGTGATAGTTGATGGGTGAGAGGCAGATGAGGCAAAACTTTGTAGCCCAATTTGTTTAACTTTTGAAGCATTACTTGTGTGACATATGGTCAGGCATTGTCATGGAGAAGAATTGAGCTCATTCTGTTGACCAATGCTGGCTGCAGACACTGAAGTTTTCAGAGCATCTCATTGATTTGCTGAGCATACTTCTCAGGTGTAATGATTTCACCAAGATTCAGAAAGCTGTAGTGGATCAGACTGGCAGCAGACCACCAAACAGTAACTATGACCTTTTTTGGTGTAAGTTTGGCTTTGGGAAGTGCTTTGGAGCTTATTCTCGATCCAGCCACTGAGCTGGTCATCACCTGTTGTCATATAATAAAACCCACTTTTTGGCACATGTCCCAATCCAATGGAGAAATGGTTTGTTGTTGTTGCATAGAATAAGAGACGACACTTCAAAATGACGGGTTTTTGATTTGCCATTGGCTCATGAGGCACCCACTTATCAAGCCTTTTCACCTTTCCAATTTGCTTCAAATGCCAAATGACCATAGAATGGTTGATGTTGAGTTCTTCAGCAAATTCTAGTGTAGTTGTAAGGGGATCAGCTTCGATGATGGCTCTCAGTTGGTCATTGTCAACTTCCGATGGCTGGCCACTATGCTCCTAATCTTCAAGGCTCTCATCTCCTTTGCAAAAGTTCTTGAACCACCACAGCCTGTACATTCGTTAGCAGTTCCTGGGCCAAATGCATTCTTGATGTTGTCTCTGCTGCTTTACCATCCATTTTGAACTCTAATAAAAAAATCGCTTGAATTTGCTTTCTGTCTAACATCATTTCTATAGTCCAAAATAAATATAAGATGAACAGCAAGTAGTAAGTCATTAGCAAAAAACATAAAGCGAGAAATGTGCATTAAAATGATATAAAATAAGCACATTTATTTAAGAACATATTCCAATAGCAAATAGCAAATGTCAACAATGCAAAACCACAGTTACTTTTGCACCAACCTAATAAATAATGAAGACCTTAGATCCACCAAGAATTAGTATCCTGGAGTGAGTCTCCCAAATTGTCAGAACTTCATATCACTTTTCAGTGATTTCCCTCATTTTAAATCTCGATCTGTCTTTGACAGTTTTCTCTCTTTTTAATCTTTAGACAGTGGAATTTGTACATTTGCCTCTTCTTTATTCCATTGAGTTATCTCTTTCCCTCATTGACTGTGAGCTCCTTGTGGGCAGGGTGCCGGGCAGCAGCCCAACCACACACAGGCTCTCCTTAATGTTGGTGGAATAAACCCTTTGATAAGAGGGAGTGGCTTAAGTGCAGTGTTATTACAGGTTTATAGAAGGAGATCAATGTGAAAAGGTTCAGACTGGGTTATGGAGAAGCTGGTGCTTGACATGACTTTGAAAGGTTATCCAGGCAAAAAAAAAAAAAAAAAAAAATGCAGAGAAGGAGGCTGTCAGTTCCAGGTGGAGGAGACCACAGGGGGACCAACTGACCCGGTGAGCCTAGGGCTGAGTTGTTTCCTGGGACCTGGACCTTTCCGAGCTGAAATGGGGACAGTCCTTGGCCAACCAGGATGACTGGTCGCTTGGTGGTGGAATGGTGTTGTAATCAAGGCAGGCAGATAGGAAACCACATTAGGAACACATGTTGTCTAGTCTGGCTAGACGTGTAGAGATGACAGTGTGCACAGTGAGGCTGGGAAGGTTAGGTTAGGACTCGTTGAAGAGGGCCTTGAAGGCAAGACTGAAACTCTTGGACTGCATTGAACCAGGGAGTAAGATGAGAGGCATTTGAAATCCTAAGGCTTAACTCCTCCAGCACACAGAATCCTCTCCCTCCTTCTCTCTTTCCTCTCACTCCCAAATCTCTCTCCAAAGGCATCCTTACACACTTGGTTCTTGTCTCTTGCCATGGTTTCTTCTCCTTGTGAAACACACCTCGAACTTTCAAACGTCATCATCAAGTCCAAGTGAGAGACACCTCCCCTTATTGGAGGGAAGCCGCATTTCCACTGGTGGGTCCACTGGTGGGGACAAGCCCTGCCAAGCCTCCGTCTTCACACCCCGTCCCTGTGCCCAGTGATAAGCGTAAGAGCTGGCTGGCTGCGAGTCAAGACATGGTCGGCGGCGTCTGGGGAGCAGAGCCAGGGGTGGGGGCCCCCAGGGAGTGAGGGCTGGTGACCTGGCCTCCTGAGCACTGTGCTGCTGAGTGGGGAGCCACAGGCCACGCCGGGAATATCTGAGGAGAAGCTCGGGGTGTTATAGCATCGGGGTCTACCCAGAAGGCCATTGCCATTTGCATCCTGGGCTCTGTCTGCGTTCCATAAAAACTGACAAAAAGAGCCTCGCTGCTGAGGTTCAGACTGAATGTTTAATGCAATTAATGCATATTTCGTAGCACAATAACTGCCAGCGCTTTGCTCTGCCGTCCTCCCCGGCTGGGTTATTTACACAGCCATTTTGAGCCCAGTCACAGAGGAAGTTGACAAATGAGTATCTGTGCAACGTCGGGTCTTTTCCCATGCAAGTCAGAGCCTCCCAACTTGAGAAATTCCCTGAGCCGCATCTCAAACCTGCCCCCACTCAGCTGGGGGAACATCCCTAGGAACCACCACTCAAAAAACCTTGCCTGCATCCTTCCCTCTCCTCCCCTCCCTGGGCCCCGAGAAAAGCATAAAAGAGGGGCTTAATGCTAGCATCCATGTGCCCAGAAATGAATCTTAGAGATTCCTCTCATGAAAAAGGTCCCTAAAAATGAAGAGAATGAGCCGTCCCCCTGGTCAGTGACTTCATTTATTCACTGATCAGGGCTGATAGTCTTCTTGCAAGGCAGCTCTGCCCCTAGGATGTTTTGACATAAATCAGGGGCTCCTTGGCTCACCTGCTCATCACAGGTGATGGATTTGGCAGGTTTTCAGGTTCCCGTGAAACAGATCCCTGGACCAGGAGAGCCAGACTGGGACTCAGAAGGCAGCATTCAGCACGAGAATGCTATCGACCGATTCCCATCTCGTGCTGTTTTTCACTTACCAGGCACACATCCAGCTCTTTGAGTCTTAGTTGTAACTTCCGATTAAACATCATGAAGCTTCAGGTGTACATCTCTTTGTGCAGGAGTCGAGTTCCTGAAAAGCTGTAGATAATAGAATTTCTTTGCGTCAGCATGAGCCTGGGTTTCCAGCAACTCTCGTGTCATCCCATTGAAAGTTGCTCTTTATTTAATGTGGGGTAGTCCTCTCCCTACCCCAGGCACTTTGTCAAGTATTTAATGAAAGTGGGAATAAAAAAAAAAATTTAGAAAAGAACAGTTAGAAAGAATGCTAAAGTATCTACAAATCCTGTCATGGGTGAATACTCATCCTTAATACATCTATTTTGTCATCATGGATTCTTATTTGCCAAGTTTCCTAAACAGAGGTTCATCTACAATTATGTCCCTAGCAAGTCAAAAGAGCTGTCTGCTTTTTAAAAAAGTGAATATATAAAGCTAAATTCAACAAGTTTAATCTGATAAGAAATGTGTTCTTTAAAGTATAATCTTACTGAGCAAATGTTCCTTTACTTACTACGTTTAGTTTTGAGGTCTTGTCATTAGAGAAAATCATAGGATAGTGGAAAGACCCAGGCCTCAGTGTCAAAAAACCGTGTTCAGGGACTTCCTTGGAGGTCCAGTGGCTAAGAGTCCATGCTCCCAATGCAGAGAGCCCTGATTAGATCCCTGGTCAGACAACTAGACCCCACATGCTGCAACTAAGTTTGCATTGCTGCAACTAAAGAGCATGCATGCTGCAACGACGGAGACCCAGAACAGACACTAAGATCCTGCACAGTCAGATAAATATTTTAAAGCAAGCAAAAAAAAAAGAAAAAGACCCACAAAAGCTGTGTTCAAATATGATACTCAGACATTGAAGAAAATATTATGTAGCCCTCTGGCCAGTGAGAGGATTGTTTGTGAAACTGGTGGACTGTGGTGACACGAGGCACAGATATGGTTGTGACTTTATACACTTAAGTCCTGAGTCTGAGCTGGTATGCCAGCTCCACTTCCTCTCAGCCATGGGCCTTTGAGTTATTTGTCTCCTCCAAGGCTTACTTTCCTGACTGTAAGGTGGGTGTAAAATAAAACCTATCTCTGACGCCATTTTGAGGGTTGTAGGAGGTAACAGCTTGGTGGCTCAGGCAGTAAAGTATCCACCTGCAATTCAGGAGACCCAGGTTTGATCCCTGGGTCAGAAAGGTCCCCTGCAAGAAGAAAATAGCAACCCACTCCAGTATTCTTGCCTGGAGAATCCCGTTCTCAGAGGAGCCTGGCGGGCTATAGTCTGTGGGCTTGCAAAGAGTCAGACACGACTGAAGTGACTTAGCACAGGAGATAACGCACAGTACCTGACCACCAAAATGTTTAACAACCCCCCGCTTAAACAAGGTAGAGCTGAGGTTTGAGGTTTGATCTGTTGTGATCTTCTCAGCCTCTGTGTGAGGATGGGAGGACCTAGGGCATTTTCTTTCTAAGTCTTTATTGAATTTGTTACAATATTGGTTTGTTGTTAAATGTTCTTTTGTTTCTTTTTTTGGCTTGAGGCCTGTGGGGTTTTAGCTACCAGAGCAGGGATTGAACCTACGCCCCCTGCCCTGGAGGGCGAAGTCTTGCCCGCTGGACAGCCGGGGAAGTCCTGTACCTAGGGCGTTATTAACCCCATTTTGCAGAGAGGACACTGGATTCCAAAGAGGTTCAAGGTGCTGCCAGATCACATAATGAGCAAAGAGGAATAAAGGCCAGTGAGTTCCAAGAGCTCAAAGATTGCAGCCCTTCAGCTCAACTCCCTGGACTCTGGGAAACACAGCAGAAGATGCAAGTCCTCATGTCCTCCGAGTCCGGGCATCCATCCTGACTGGCAGGATGGAGAGGAAAAGAGTCAGCTTCACCCCCTTCAGGTGGCAGTCGGGTCTCTGAGCCCTTAGCTACTTTCAGCCTTTCTCCTTAGCATGCTTTAAATGCTGAGAGCTTTCAACTAGTGATGGCTAGCTTTTTGCCAGAGGTTGTGCTAAATATTTTACCCACATGAGAGCCACCTGTGGCAAAGTTTTACAAACAACAGACCAGGCTCAGGGAGGCAGACGACTTGCTGAAGGGGAGTAGCTAGTCAGGTGTCACGTCATGACTGAAATCGATTAGGGTAGTCAGTTTGAGTCCAAGTAGGACTATAAATCACATCAGTATGTGGCGATTCAGTTTCAGGTTAAGGTTCCTTCAAGCAGAAATGACCACACCTGGCTGATCATCAGAATTGCTCTCGGTGCTTAGAAAATAGGTGGTTAGTCATGTCCGACTCTTTGTGGCCCTTTGGACTGTAGCCTGCCAGGCTCCTCTCTCCATGGGGTTTTCCAAGCAAGAATACTAAAGCAGGTTGCCATTTCCTTCTCCAGGGGATCTTCCCGACCCAGGGATTGAACCCGCATCTCCTGTGTCTCCTGCATCGCAGGCAGATTCTTTACCTGCTGAGCCATTGAGGAAGCCCTTGAAAAACAAAGCAGAGTCCTAAGTGCCATCCTTGCAGATTGATTCCATAGGTCTGGGTGGGAGTCAAGAATCTGTGTATTTAAGAAGCCCCAAACTTTGGGTTACCCAGGGGGAAGGATGGGGGAAGGGATAGTTTGGGAGTTTGGAATGGACATACACACACTGCTATATTTAAAATGAATAACCAATAAGGAACTAGTGTATAGCACAGGGAACTCTGCTCCATGTTATGTGGCAGCCTGGATGGGAGGGGAGTTTGGGGAAGAATGGATGCATGTTTATGTGTGGCTGAGTCTCTTTGCTGATCGGCTACACCCCAATTCACAATAAAAAGTATTTTTAAAAAAGCCTAAAGTGCAGGACTTCGTTGGTGGTCCAGTGGTTAAGAAGCTGCCTGCCAAAGCAGAGGACATGGGTTTGATTCCAGGTCTGGGAACTAAGATCTCACATGCAACGAAGCCTGTGCACTGCAATTGCTGAGTCTGTGCAGCTTAACGACTGAGCCTGTGTCCTGAAAGGACTGAAACCTGTGCACCCTAGAGCCTGTGCTCTGCAACAAGAGAAGTCACTGCGATGAGAAGCCCATGCCCCGCAACTGGAGAGTAGCCCCTGCTCGCCACAACTAGAGAGAGCCCTCAAGCAGAAACAAAGAGCCCATGCACTGCAACGAAGACCTAGCACAGCCAAAAATAAAATTTAAAAATTAAGAAGAAGAAGCCTCAGGTGAGTCTTGCGATCAGGAAGGTGTGGGGAGTCAGCTTTTGGGCATGTGTCATGCCTCCCCCAGAGTGTCTGACCTTCCAGTTGGGTCATTTCACTTCTTGCTTGTCTTATGAGACCATGCTGATTTCCAGTTGCCTTCCTCACCTTGAGGCTCAGAGTTTCACTTCACTTATGGAGTGCCTACTGTGACCGGCACCCACTGGGCCAATGAGACCAGTGAGTTATGAGCCCTAGGCCCACTGTGTTCACAGCCCAGGGGTTGATGGCTATGTAAGCTTCTGGAAACGTGGTGGTGGTTTAGTCGCTAAGTCGTGTCTGACTCTTGCGACCCCATGGACAGTAGCCCGCCAAGTTCCTCTGTCCATGGGATTCTCCAGGCAAGAATACTGGAGTGGGTTGCCATTTTCCTTCTCCAGGGGATCTTCCCAACCCAGGAATCGAAACATGGCTCTTTGTAAAAGTTTTCAGTTATTTTGCATATGTTTCTTGTGCCACCTGTTGTCCCAGAAACCAAGAGCGAGTTTCCTATTATCTGTGTTTTCACAAGATCCCATGCAAGTTAATAATGGGGCTTCCCAGGTGGTCCCAGTGGTAAAGAACCTGCCTGCCAATATGGGAGATGTAAAAAGAGATGTGGGTTCGATCCCCGGGTCAGAAAGAACCCCTGGAGAAGGGCATGGCAACCCACTCCAGTATTCCTGCCTGAAGAATCCCATGAACAGAGGAGCCTGGTGGGCTACAGTCCATAGCGTTGCAAACAGTCGGACATGACTGAAGCAACGGCATAGCACAGTACCTAGCTTTACGGCCAAGAAGAATGTTCGCTAGCAGCATTTGAACAAAAGGGAAACTCCTTATTCAGAAGAAATTAAGACATCACTAGGTAGGGATCTCTGGTCTGGCCCACTGAACTTCTTACTACAGCTTTTTTTCTAGCTCCCAATATACAGTAACCTAATCTTCTTCCTAATTACGTCTCCTCCTGGCTCATCCCTACACTTACTGGATGAATTTGGATGGAGGCTGGGAGAGAGGCTGAGAAGCACTATGGTACATGCTTGATTCTGAACTTGAGCTCCCTATTAGCACCAAGTGGGGAGATCCTAAAATATTACGGATGCCTGAAGTCCAGTGGAATCAGAACTCTGGGGGTGGGGTCTGGGCAGGGGTTTTTGTTAATTTTTTTAAAGATCCCTGGGTGATTCTAATGTGTCGCCAGTTGAGAACCTCGGGTGCAACAGAAGAGAGCTAACTGGGTTAGGACCTGGGAGGAGGCCGTCTCTAAGGGGCTCCTCTTGGCTGAGCTTCCTTCCTTCCACTCCTGTGAAATGAGACGCTAGACTAGATCTCATGTGGACGAGGCTCTATTTTCAGCTGTCACATTCTAAGTCTTAATGGTCTGAGGTCAGCTCAGATGAAGAGGGAGGGTCGGGGTGGGGAATAACAGCAGAAACCTTGTTCCTTTACTAGGGCCAGATGCACAGAGGGAGGCAGACAGAAAGAGGGAAAGAACAGGAGCTGGATGCTAATTGAAAAGGATAAGGGACATGTCGAGTTGTCAGTTTCATTCGCAGAGACCTGCCCTGTAAGTGCTGGAATGGCAGCGGTGGATCACAGGAAGAATCTTGGGCATGCCAGCTTCTGTCCGCTCTCCTGTCTGTCTATCTGTCAGCACGTAGCTCGGTGGCAGAGGGCCTGTGTTTGTTTTCTTAAGATGATTAAGTCCTTCTAAGTCTCCTTTAGCAGAGCCTATGATTGAAAGTGACAATCGGAGGCTACCCTATTTTAAAACTGCCACTTTGTATTAGCAGAGAGATCAGCTCAGGTTGGGGGAAGTTTCACTGATGCATTTAAAAACTTGATCACAGAGAGATGAACAGGTGTGCGATGGGTCGGGTAGGATATCTAGAAAAGGCGGCTGGCTGGAGAAGAAGTGACATAGCTCCATCTTTGGCTGACAGGGTAACTCAACACAGGTCAAACCCACTGTCCCCATCCAAAGTCAAATGGGAGTCCTGGTAATGAGGGGGTGACTTTGGTCGGAGTGAACTGCTGAGTGAGGGCACAGAGGGCCAACGGGGCGGAGGAGTGTGGCCACCTGTCCATTGCTGAGTCAGAGCTCAGCCCTCAGCCCAGCTTAAAGCAAAGTGTCCTCGATGCCTTCCCACCTCTCTTCTCCCACACGAGGACCTCAGTTCCCATCCAGGCAGTTCCTTTTTCCTTCTCCATCTTTCAGACAAAACTTGCTATAAGACATTTGCAGAGCACCTCCTCCGTGACAGGCACCCCCCTGGGCCCTGGGGACAAAGATCAGCGATTGGTACTCAGGGTCTCTAGGGGACAAAATGGTAACCAACCATCAGAGTCACCTGTGCCAAAGGGAGGGAACTTGGGGGACCAGGAGCGCAGAGCACTCGCCGGCTGGGAGAGTTGAGATGGATGCTTAGCGAATTTTTGACATGAGAAAGAAGGGAGTTATTCCAGAAGAAAAGAGCATGCAGAAAGGTCTGGATGTCCAGATCTGCAGATTCCATTGAGGGAATTGCACGTTTCAACTTGGGAGTGGGGAGAAGCAGAAGGGAAGCTGGAGGGGAAGATGGGAGCCAGATCACAAAGGATGACGTCGGCTTAGTTGAGTTCAAATTTTATCTGAGAGCTCAAAGGAATCATTGAAAGGCTTTGGAGAAGAAGATGACGTTAGGCATATATTTTAGGAAGATCACTTAGGAGCAACATGCAGGATGTATTAGAAATAGATAAAATTGGAGGGAGAGGAAAAAAAATAGCCTACTTCACACTATAATGTAGAGGGCTATTCTATGGAGCTGCAGGCTGAAGAGGGAGATGTTTTTCCAGGATATTCTGAAACCATGTAACATAGGCAGGTAGCTTCCCTTCCCCGAGCTTCTAGGTCTGGCCTTGCGGTAGACACTCTGGTCTCAAGAGTTTCTATGGATGGTGCGTCTCACAGTGCCTGACCTTGACTGGGGACCACACCTGCCAGGAATATGCCTGCAAGCTGTAGAGTCAAACGCTAATCACTGTCATCTTCTAACATGTGCCACAGTGCCTCTAGTCTGGGCTTTGTGGGCCTGTCTTGCTCCCAGATGACTGACAGATTCATCTCTCTTTTCTTTTGAGCACTAACCAACAGTGAAAACCTAGATGGCTTCTTGGAGAAGCCACAGAATCCAGAGTCCTTTAGAATGTTTGACTATGTGTTCCCCAGAGAAAACTTGACTTAGCTGTTCCTGCCAGTCCCCTGGCAGATAGAAAATTGAAACAATTTTTTAAATCAGGAATAATAGAGAAGGACATCTTGCCAGGTGGCTGATCCATGGTTATGAATCTAGCATATGAATCCCAGTTGCTGTCAGCCCTATGTGAGAGCTCTAAATCAGAATCACATGGGAACTTCAGTCTTTATGACCCTGGGCCTGTGAAAAGTTCTCAGTGTGGAGTCTTGCAAGCTTTCCCATGGATAACTCTCTCTCTCTGACCAGTTTGTCCATCCCCGTATAGTTCCTATGGAGGCTGTTGTGTCCTTTTCCTAGTACTATTCTCAGCAGATTTCTCTAGGATCTTAATAGAAGACTTGTTTTATCTACACCAGTACTTCACCATCCTGAATGTGTGCCTGACCCAGACTATTGCCTGAGGAACCAGGGTCTAGTGCGCACTGGGGGAGGTTATAAAGAATATCTTGATCTGTATATCGCTGACACCAATATCCTTTTTCAACCTATAAGACCTTATTAAGAAACTGAGTTATCTGTAGGGGTCTGGATAAAAATCAATTCTGACCAGCTGTTTCTTAGGGAGTTTCTGTCTTAGAGTTTGTGAACTTAAATGCTGAATAAACCTAGTCGGTCTTTCCTTGAAAAACTCTTTCAGGAAACAACATTCTCTGCCCTATTGTAATTTCAATCTTAATGTGGTCTCTTCTATGTTCATGTGAAAGTGAAGAAGCAATGAGCTTAGGACACAGTTTGCCAATGGATGCACACAATAAACTGAGATAAGGCTCAGATGCTCACAGTTCAAAGCTGTGGAGGGTGGATGCTGAGGTGTTGAGTGTAGTTCCCAGAAAAGCGCTTGGTGGTGATGGTGGTGGTGGAGGTGGAGGTGGTGGTGTTGTGTGTGTGTGTGTGTCTATAGAGGATGGATTTGAGAGGAATACAATTAGAGGTGGGGAGATCAGTTGGGAGGTTAGTTTGTATTTATGGGCAAATGGATAAGGACTTGAACTAGAGTTGGGGTAGGAAAGGTAAAGAGGATGGCACAGATTTTGAGAATTTTTTTTTAAGAGCACACAACTAACAGGTGTTAAAGCTTGGTGGCCTTTGGGTAGAGGGGGGTGGATTCTCAGATCTGGCCTGATGACAGGTGAATGAAAATGCCAGCAACTAAGATTAGAAGTGATGGAGAAAATACTGCTCTGGGATGAGATGATGAGCTTGTTGAGTGTGTTGAGTGGTCTATCCAGGTAATTATCTAACCTATCATTGGTTATACAAGTGTCAAACTCAGGGAAAAGTTTTGGGCTGTCTATATTGATTTGAGAGTTATTCGTTTATATTATGTGAGAGTTGAAACACTCAGAGAGTGAATAAGGTTAGGAGTATAGGAAAAAACTCTAGAATGCCTGTATTTCATGACTGGGTAGAAGAATAGGTCCCCACCCAGAAGATGAAGAAGTAATTAATCAGATATTAGGAAGGCTAAAGGAGTAGGGAATCACAGAAATTAAGGTAATCTAAAATCTTAAGAAGAATGGCATTTTCAACTCATCCCTTTAGTAAAGAGGTATGAAAAAAAAAAAAAAGGTTTGAATTTGGCAATGCAATTTTCCAATCACTTTGGGAGGAGGAGTTTCAGTAGAGTAGTGAAGTCTGCAGCCAGACTCAAATTAGTTTCAGGATGAGAAGAAGGTACAGAAATGGAGTCCCAGGGTGTAGACAAGTCTTTTGAGAAATGAATAAGAGGAGAGAGATTGGGTCTTGGCCAAAGAGAGCTGTGGAAAAGAGTTCTCGTTTGTTTATTTGATAGGATGGGGTTTGTTGAGCAGGTTTGTTGACTGAAAGGAAGGCTTCCTTGTGGAGGAAGAGGTGGAATATGACCCACGGGCAAGGTCTTGAAGATGTGCAAGAGGGTGGAGTCCAGGGCATCCTGGCAAGCCTTGAAGAAGAAGAGGGGCATCTCCTGCTTTGAGGCGAGGTGGGTGTGCTTAAGGACACTTGTATAGGTGGGGACTGGGGGTGGAAAGCTGAGGACCATCACCCTCCTTAGCCTCCATTTTAATAATAAAAGAAATCTGGTCTTTAACAAAAGAAACCTAGTTAGAACTGAATTTTGCTGTGAAAGGCTTGGGCTTTCTCCCTTCTCTGTGCTCTCCAAAAAAAGCCGCCAACTGTCACACATGAATGGCTTATTCCTGTGGGAAGGTCAAGGTCGCAGGCATTGTCCTGGCTGAGCCCACAGCTCCCTGAGAGTGAACAGGACATCAGGTCTGAACCCACAGTACTGTTGGGTGATCTTGGCTAGGTGGGGACAGGCCCAAGGTTACAGAGGGAAGGAGCAGAAATGCTGGAACCGGAAGCTGCTCCCCCAACTCCATCCCTCAGCCAAGCCACAAGCAGGAGGGAAGGAAGGAAGCAGAGATGCACACGATTCAGCGGGACCATCCCCACCACAAACAAACGACGGGAAATCAGAGGAGCAGGCACACTCTGCTGCTTCCAGGTCAGTCCTTGCCTGGCAGGTGTAGCCCAGCCAGGTGCAGATGTTTGCAAACACAGCCAGCCATCCTCCTACCCCTTCCAGCCTGGGGTGGTGGGGGCGGCCACTCACCTTCCATTGTTATGCTTCCCTCTTCTCTAAGAGGGAATCTGGGCTGTCTGTTCCTGAGAGCAAGGAGCCTTTGATTCTGGAGGAGTGGTGCATTCCAGACTTTGATCTCCCACAGATCAGGTCTTTGCACACTCCCAAGAGACCATTTTACATTTCTGAGGCTCAGAGCTGGCTATCTCTTCTGCTCACCTGTGGAGCTGCTCTCCCCTCCACCCCCATGGTGGCTCATCCTTCCAGCAAAATGGGCCCCTGGGCAGCGTGCCCAGGACAGAATCCGTGAAACTCAGCTCCCCAAGAGGGCTCCTTAAGCAAACACATGGTCTAGCAACAGCCGAGATGAGAGATGACTCATCTCCCTCACCGGGGATGCGGGGAGCATCTACTGCTAAGGGCAGAGGAGTCAGAGTAACTGAAACTGGGAAACCTCGCTGTCCTGCACAAACAGCCCAGGGAACTCTTCAAAACACTTGCAACACTCGGCTACTGAGGCGTCAGCGCCTCTGATGGGTGGGCTGAGTGGATAATGCCACTTCCATTTTGCAGGTGATAAGACGAGAACCCAGAGCGAGTCACCTAAGCCACGGGCAGATCCAAGATGATAGCCCACACCTTCAGACTCCTTACCCTGTACTCCATTAACCAGTCCAAAAGCTCTTGAGGTAGGGCCGGAAGACCCCAAACAGGCTTTCCAGGGCAGGACCAGCCAGGGCGGAGGAGAGTGCCAACGTTGTAGGGTTTCAGACTCCATAGCAATGGAGCACTGAACTTGGGAGCTGGAAGGAGCAGATTCTGGTTTCGGTGCTCCTGTGTGTCAGCAGTTGGAATCTTGAACAAATGACAGAAACTTTCTGAACTGCTTCTGGAATAAAATCTGTCTCCCTGAATCACAGGGGGGAGAAAATGGATAAGGTAAATTATTTGAAATTTAAAAAAGTGTTATGTGCTCCAAGCAAGTAAGTGGCTATTTATCTTCATTCTTATTCCTTTCTGGAAACTCCTTTGGGTAAGCCTGGCTTTCCCAGCAGCTCAGTGATAAAGAATCCACCTGCAATGCGGGAGAACCAGGGGGCACCAGTTCAATCCCTGGGTCAGGAAGATCCCCTGGAGGAGGACATGGTAACCCACTCCAGTATTCTTGCCTGGAGAATCCCATGGACAGAGGAGCCGGGCAGATTGCAGTCCATAGGGTCACAAAGAGTCGGACATGACTGAAGTGACTATACACAGATACACGGGATTACTGGGGTCAGGAGTCCTCAGAGTTTGTCTTCAAGCTAGGCCAGAAGCAGTCTCCCCAGCATCTACCTCTCATTCTTTTCTGGATGAGCATTACTCACTGTCGCCCTGAATTTATCTAAGGAAGTTAGAGAGCAGGGGAACTGCCCACCAACCCCCTAACTGTTAGGAGAAATCTGTGTCTCCGGGTCCCCAGGCCAGAGCTCTTTCCAGACAATACACACAATCTGGAAATGGGCTTTCCTCTTTCCTCCCTGCCCAGCACCCTCCCCACGTCCTCATGAACTGAGAAATACTCTGCAGGTATAAGTGGCAATGGAGCTCAGCTTGGAAAGGCCCAGCGAATTGGTTAGTAAACAAAAGTGATTTTCCCCAATCAGGGCTGGTCCTCCGTGAAAGCTGTAACTGTCCGAGTTCCACCTGCTACTTTCCAGTCGTCCTCGCCCCTGCCCCACCCTCTGGGGACCTTGGCCTGGCCCTCACAGCTCTCCGTTCCCCACCTGTTGCTGTGATTTCTTTGGTGGTGGACAGGGGAAGGGGCCTCCCAGAAACCAAACACTGGCCAGGGGCAGAGCCAGCCTCCCAACCCCGTCCACACCTTCCCCTGGGAAAGCTGAGCATTCACGGGAAGTCCTCCCTAACTGGAATTACCTGGGGCTCCTTTCCAGGCACCGAGTCACAGCCATCAGAAAGGGAAGGAATGGAGACACAGACGTTGAGAATAGACTTGTGATCACATCTGGGGAAGGAGAGGATGGGACAAATTAAGAAAGTAGCATTGACATATATGGGCTTCCCAGGTAGCTTAAGTTGGTAAAGAATCTGCCAATGTAAGAGCCCTAGGAGATGCAGGTTCGATTCCTGGGTTGGGAAGATCCTCTGGAGGAGGAAATGGCAACACATTCCAGTATTCTCACCTGGAAAATCCCATGGACAGAGGATCCTGGTGGGCTACAATCCGTGGGGTCTCAAAGAGTCAGACATGACTGAGCATGTACACACACGACATATATACGTTATCATGTGTAAAATAGATGGCTAGCGGGAAGCTGCTGTATAATACAGGGAGCTCAGCCTGGTGCTCTGTGATGACCTACAGGAGTAGGATGGGGGAGGGGAGGGAGGCTCAACAGGGAGAGGATATATATATATATATGTATGTAATTATATATGTATATATGTATACATGTATATATGCATATATGTATGTCAGTTCAGTTCAGTCACTCAGTCACGTCCAACTCTTTGTGACCCCATGAACCGCAGCACACCAGGCCTCCCTGTCCATCACCAACTCCCAGAGTCTACCCAAACCCATGTCCATTGAGTCGGTGATGCCATCCAGCCATCTCATCCTCTGTCATCCCCTTCTCCTCCCGCCCCCAATCCTTCCCAGCATCAGGGTCTTTTCCAATGAGTCAGCCCTTCGCATGAGGTGGCCAAAGTATTGGAGTTTCAGCTTCAACATCAGTCCTTCCAATGAACACCCAGGACTGAGCGATCTCCTTTAGGATGAACTGGTTGAATCTCCAGTATACACACATATATGTATATATAAATACATGTACATATAATATACACATATATGTATATAATTATATACATATATATTAATATATATATATAATTATGACTGATTCAAGTGGTTGTATGGCAGAAACCAACACAACATTGTAAAGCAATTTTCCTCCAATTAAAAAAAAAGAGCCCTCTCCCCAGTACCCTCCAAAGAAGGAAAATGCCACCTTACTGAGGTGGCTCTTCAGCCTTGATGTATGTGGGTTCGCTGGACGTAAGCATTTGCCTGCGTTGTCCTGGCTTTCTTGTCTAAGCAGTCCAACCTGCTTACTATTCGCTCTATGCACCCTACTTGTTCTGTCTCCTGTCTCTGCTGATACGAGTCCCTTGCCTCACATACACTCTGATATTTATAAATCTTTTTCACTTAGCATTTCAAAAGGCTTTTATGTCTATGATCTCATCCAATTCGATCATATCATGACCCACAAAATCAGGTTTTTGTGTGTGTGTGTGTTATTACTATTATTTAAATTATTATTCTCCGTTATATTGGAGGAACTGAGGCCCAGGGAGGCTCAATGACTTCTTCAAAGTCCCGTGGGTAGGTACAGAAAGAGCTGGAATTAGAACAAGGACTTCACGTCTCCACCTCCTGGGGCTTCTCTTCTGCCTCCTGCTCTGTTCTCTCATCTCTGAGGCACCACTTGGGAGACCCCCGGAGCTGCCCTCAGCACAGCCCCTGGGGTTGTTTCATACTTGCCCAGCGTGTTCCTCCCTACGAGGTGATCCACCCCATTTTCCCTTGAGGAACCATCCCCGCCCCCTCGGCTCAAGATTTTAATGGGACTGCCTTCATCCCCAGGCTCTGCACGTGAACGCATGCTCAGAGCCGGCCAGCCCGTGTGTCCTTCTGGCCACAGCGATTGGTTGAGAGAAGAACATGTGACCAAAGCCAGCCGAGTGAAACACCGCCCCGAGTCTTCTGCAGGAGCTGGCTGGGAAGAGACGCTTTCTTTCTACCGAGGTTTCTAAATCGGTAGATAGGAAGTGTGGAGTTACGGGACCGCCACTTGCAGATGCCTGTCTGAGAATGAAGCTGATAAAGAGGACTGCAAAGCAAAAGGGCACCTGAGGGAGCCAAGTCCTGAAGACATTGCTGACACCACGCTGAGGCTGGTTTGAATTAGGATTGTGAACCAGTGTCAAAAACCAGAGCCTCGACTAATTTAACACGCATCTCCGACGCTCATTGTAAATCTTCCCTTTAGTCCTTGCGTTTACATCACCTTACAGGATCCGCTTACATGTTGCCCTGGGTTAAAACTTCTATATTACACGCTTGCGTCTTTCCCCCACTTTAATTTCATAATAAATTACTTTCATAATACTTTCCCCCACCTCAATTTCATAAGAAATTTGAGGATAGCAACTTCTCTTTTCTCTCTCTCTCTTTTTAATATATATTCTTGGCTGCTCTGCATGGATGAAGGATCTACTTCCCTGGACCAGGGATCAAACCCTTGCCTCTTGCATTGGAAGCGTTAAATTTTAACCAGTGGACCACCAAGTCCCTCTTCTCTTTTGTTTTTTGGAAAGAGCACAAGTCTAGAACACCTAGTATGACTCTGCCTCTATCACAAGCTTAACAGTCTTGAATGGATAATTTTATTTTCCTGAAACTCATTTTTCAAAAATATCTGTAAGATAAGACTTAAAACAACAGACTTATTATAATTATCAAATGAGGTAATATCCATAAAAGTACTTTTCAAACTTTAAAATGCTATGCCAATGTAAGAGATTATTTAGAAGAGTGTCTGGCAGATAGGATATGCCACAAAAGTGTCTGTTAAATTGAAAAATAAATAAAAAATAATGATTGAGCTCAGCTTTTGTGTGCTGCCATCCATTGCCTAAATTCTTTGCTTTACAAAGAGCAGGTTAATGGCAAATTGGGAACAGAACATTTGGATACTCCAGTGATCTTTTTAAAAATTGCAAAGCTACCACTAGAGTTTCTCCTTAGCTGAACGTCCCTCACCAGGTGAGAGAAGGTGTTGCCACTGGGGGAGGTGAGAAGGTATGAAGCATCTTTTCCATTTGTACTGAGATCACATGCAAGGCTGGCTCGAGCACGGCCCCTGAGGAGGAGCTGGTGTTCAAGGGGAGTCAAATAAATGAGAGAGTGTCTACCATTTTGGGCCATAGCTGCTCATTCCAGCCCTCCAGTATCAACTATTTACCAGGCTTCCCTATCCCGCACAAAGAAGTGAGATCAGCCTAATGACATTGCCCTCTGGGAGGCATGCATGTGTGTCAGCCACCTTTCTGCAGAGCCTTTTTGGTGGCCACAGAGCTTTTGCATGCACGCTTGAGGGAGTGCGTGGTGGCTTTAGTTCCTTGTTGGTTCCAGCTGAGAAAGAACTCCTGAGTTGGAAACTGAGGTCAGTGGAGTTCAAAAGCAAACTCCTGGGGATCCTCACCCTTTTCGAATTCCTGGCCACTCACCCAAATGAACTTCACCCAGAGAATTTGAAAAGGCCCCGAGGAAATAGTTGTTTGTGAAATCATTTTGTGAAGAGGATCAGAGAAGTGAATGTCTTGGCACTGTGTCATGAGCTTCCTTTGTGTGTGGGTGTGTGTATGTGTGTGTATTTGTGTGTGACAAATTTGTAGCACTTGTCTATGCTAGACTCCACAATGAGCTTGTGACATGCATTAAATCATTTAAGTCTCAACGTGTCTCTCAGAAGGAGGTTCTGTTATTTCCCCACTTTAGAGAGATTCAGGGCTTCCCTTGTGGCTCAGCTGGTAAAGAATCTCCCTGCAATGTGGGAGACCTGGGTTT
This sequence comes from Giraffa tippelskirchi, assembly GCF_054371585.1. Taxonomy (NCBI): domain Eukaryota; kingdom Metazoa; phylum Chordata; class Mammalia; order Artiodactyla; family Giraffidae; genus Giraffa; species Giraffa tippelskirchi. Next base: position 10,695,864 of record NC_137279.1, read on the forward strand.
GATCCCTGGATTGGGAAGATCCCCTGGAGAAGGGAAAGGCTCCCCACTCTAGTATTCTGGCCTGGAGAATTCCATGGACTATATAGTTCATGGGGTTGCAAAGAGTCGGACACGATTGAGCGACCTTCCCTTCCAGAGAGATTTAAGTATCTCCAGTAGATCTCATTGCTACTATGTGACAAAGTTGGATCTTAAACTCAAGTTTATTTTATTCTAGAGCCTGAGCTCCTCCTGATACCACCTGCATCTATTCTGAGGATCCATGGTGCTCATGCCTCCTTTTTAACAACTGGAACTTTGTTGGATTATGTACAATACCAAGTATATGTACTTATGTATGATATAAAACCATGAACTCATCAAAGTTAGGGATTGAGCACTATTGCCCTCTGCATTACTAGCAGTGAGGAGCTTGGGGAAAAATACCAGCCAGTGGTAGGTAGATGGATGGGTGGAGTGATGGCAAGATAAAAAGAAATTTAATAGAGGGACCGTTTAGTCTGGCTTCAAGGACATGACAGTCTTGCAGGAGAGACAAAGCATGAAAAAACTAAATATATGAAAAAAAACTAAAAATGAAAAGGAAGATCATAATACAGCTACGATTATTCATAAGTGAATAATAAAGTCATGAAGTGTTAATTCTCCTAGAGAGAGGTGTTTTGGGCTGGTTCACACTAGAATATCACTGTCTGAGTCCTTCAGTTGTGATTCCTCCCTATTTCACTCCTTGTTCTCAGGCTCCAAGGGAATTTCTGTGACCAGTGGCCTCAGTCATACCCAGAAGCTGTCCTAGACGCCCGTGGGGGGGAAGATGCTGAGTAAGAGCTAGTTTATAATGATGGATGACCACTCCCAGAGTATTCTCAGCTTGCATCAGCCCTGAGCTTCCTCAATTTTTATTTAATTAGCTTCCTCCTTTCTGCAGCTTCTCCCAGGGAAAGCAAACTCTTGTTGCTTCTAAGAAAGGTTTGGCCCGTTCCCACCCTTTTGGAAGCTACCCTGTGGAATGTGGAGGCCACAGTCAGAGAGGAAGTAGTTCTTCCTCGGCCTCAGTGTGACTATCCTGTCCCCTCCCACTTCCCCCTCTCCAAGCTCCACTCAAGGTCACCTCTGGGAGTCTTGGCTCCATCCTACTTGGGAGAGTCCTCAGGCTACCAAGTGCCATAAATACTACTCATATCACTCCTTTCGTTTTATTGGCCTCATGGAACTGCCTCTTCCTCACTCCCCACCCTCCTTGCACTATCTCTGATTCTCTGATCTTTCAGGGTCCACAGCTGGGAACCTCCCGAGAAGTGCTTCTAACATGCCCAGAGGTAAATCATTTTGCTTTTACCTCTCTCAGATAAGGAGCAAGTAGGAAGGAATGATTTAGCTGTGTGTGTTTCCAAAGTGTTCTGGAAAGCAGGCGAGTTGCCAGACCTGATGGGTGAAGGTTGCTACCCTGTGCTATGCCCTTATCCTAAGAGAACTATCCCAACTGCTCCTTAGACTCCTCTGAACCCTCTAGCTGTTGAAAAGTCACTTCACATCCCAGATCCCATAGATTCTAGTGCCCTGACTCTATAGCCAGGCCCAGGAGCCTGCATTTTAAACCAACCTTCAGGTCACTTGGCGCAGGTCATCTGTACAACAGCTTTGGAGAAAAACGGGGTGAGGTGGTCTCCAGAACTGTTTGTCTAGGAATCAATACACAGAAGCCCCTCTTGTGACTACCAGGATGGAGGTCCCCCAATCCCTGGATGACAGGAGCCTGTTAGCCCTACAGGAGAAGGAGTTTGGGGTTTTCATAGGGTATTTTCCCTCCAAGGGAGAGTCAACATGGAGGATGAACGTGGCACATAGTCAGGGTAAGTGGCTGCCAGAAAGTGTGAAATCCTGTTGCTGATAACCAGTCCCTTCCCCTGAGTATTTTTATGGATTCATTCTCTGAGTTTCAAAGGCTTCAAGAATCCTCAGATTACAATTCAAATTCTCTGATCAGCCAACATAACCGAACAGGTATGAGAGAAGACAAAAGATGGGTTTGGGGACAAAGCGTGCAGGGCTCTGAGGAGGCAAAGGATTCTTGCCATGAGGTGGTTTGCAAAACCCTGGAGACAGAAGATATGGGGAACAAAGGGGTTCAGCCAGCCAAGGACTGGGGAGGCGGTTGCTGAGGAGGCAGGTAGCGTCAGGTTTCCCAGTTGGAGCCTTTGAGGTCCCTCCCCTTGCTGTGTGGTCCAGGGGCAGGAAGCAGTCTTGTGGAGTGTGAGTCTGGTTTGCTGTTATTGTATAGTCGCCATGTCCAACTCTTTGTGACCCCATGGACTGTAGCCCGCCAGACTCCTCTGTCCATGGGATTCTCCAAGCAGGAATACCGGAGCGGGTTGCCCTTCCCCTCTCCAGGGGATGGCATTCCCAACCCAGGGATCAAACCCATGTCTCCTGGATTGCAGGTGAATTCTTTACCATCTGAACCACCAGGGAAGCCCATGATTCCAGTTAGACTCTCCCAAAGGTTTTCCCTCCTCTGCTCCAGTTCACCATTGCCAGGCCCCCATCCTGCAAGAAATCTTCTCCAGGCATCCCCCTGCCTCCCACCCTCTTTCCTCTGCCCGCCTCCACAGCACACACACTGGCTTGCTCTTGTGCCCTGCGCTTCCTATGTTTCCCTTGCACTGGTTGGAAAGGCTCAGGTCTGTGTGTTGCTGTGAAAGGCCTTCGGATGGTTCACTCTGCACGTTTATCTTGTCTCTCAACCAGACAGCAAGGTCCTTGAAGGCTTCTGTTTCTTCCCACAGTGTTCAGGACAATGCTCAGGAAAGGAATCTTCTATTTGTTGGTTTGCTGACCAACTGACACCTATTTCTCTCTAGCAGACCACTTTCCTGATGGCAGCGAAGCCAGCAGATTTTCTGGGAGGGAGGGAGCCGAGAACAAGTTGCCACGGGCCCTCCCACTTCCCTGGGGACTGTGCCATCTTGTCAGTCACTGGACAGAGAGCTGTTTGTCTGGGGACACCCTGCCTGTAGTATGCCCACCCAGCTCACTGGCTGACTGATTTGAGCGAGTGTCTCTCTTCATCTCCAAGAGCTGCAGAAGGATGGAATGAGTTGTCAAATGGGGTGGGGGGGGGGGGTATGTGTCTCATTCTCCTTTGAAGGGCACACTGTCTGCCCCAGTGGTTTAGAGCCTGGACTTTGAAGTTGAGCACACGTGAATTCCAATTTGGGCTCTACCTGTTGCCAGCTATCTTTTCATGGATTTCTCAATCTCCATGAGCCTCAGTTTTCACAGCTAGAAAATGGGAATAAAAATAGAGTGTCTGTCTCATGGTTTTGTTGGGAGAGGGAGAGATAAATGAATAAATGAAATAATACGGTTGAAACCCTTTGCCTGGTGAGGAGCAGAGAGTGGGCATTCAGCATGCCAGCCACTGATGGGGGCCCTAAAAGGGCTTTCTGCTTTGTGAAAGGCCAGGAACTCCTGGTTGCTGCTTTCTTTATTATTCTGCTGACTCCTCCTTGATTGCTTATTTGTCAGAAAAGTAAGAGGGAGTGTGAGGGGGACCCCTTTTCTCTCCCTGGAGGGGCCCCCCCACTTGGAGAACTGCCCATTCCCTTTTCTTATAAACCAAGCCTGCAAACTCCAGGGAACATGCCATCTCACCTTCGCCTCCTCGGGTCAGCACAACCAATGGAAACCTCCTTGACTCAGAGACGTACCCCCTTCCAACCACCCCCACCCCACACCAAGGCACCCCACCCTCTGCTCTGCTGGGCCAAGTGAAAACTGGTAGACTCAGCTTTAATTGAAAGTCCCCAATCAGAAGTATAAAGAGACTCTCTTTTTAATGCAGACCTCCAAATGCAAATACTTGAGCATATGTGCGGTCCTCTTATCTCCTGCTTTTCTTTCCTGTCTGAAGCAAACTCCTCTTGTGAGACCTTGGGGTCCCCATAAAGAGGTCTCTTTGCAATCGTGCAGTATGCATTTGTGCAAAGGGACCCCTCGGTGGGTTGGTAAGTGCCCTTAAAACAATTTCATAAATATTTCAAGCAGGATCTTCTATTAGATTTCATCTTTTAGAAACTTCTGCTGCTATCTGGGTAGTCAGGTTTTCAAGGATATGCTTCCTTTTTCTTAGAGAAGTGCCTCTGCCTCCGAAGTACCTGTGAAACACTGCAGTTGATCCAGGAGCCCAAATTAAATTACTCTATGTTCTAATGATGGAAAGGATCCAGGGAACAAACTGTGTTTTCTTGTAGTATTTAGCTGCTGGGAGTATTTAGTGTATCTGGGAGGTGGCTGGGGTATGGGAAACACACATGGGAAGGGAATTTTCAGGGCTCTTTCATCAGAGGTGTGAGGAAGGAGGCTTATCAGGACTGTGTGTGCTCACTGGGGGCTTCCCAGGTGGCACAGTGGTAAAGAATTCGCCTGCAGTGCAGGAGATGTGTGTTTGATCCCTGGGTGGGGAAGAGCCCCTGGAGTCGTAAATGGCAACCCACTCCAGTATTCTTGCCTGGAAAATTCCGCGGACAGAGGAGCCTGGCGGGCTATAGTCCATGAGGTCGCAAAGAGTTGGACATGACCGAGCAGAGGAAGGAAGCTTATCAGGACTCAAGTCTTTATCAGGATGAATCTTCCGCCAGCAGGAGGCACTGACCTTGGGGCTGGAGACTTTCCTGAAGGGGCAGGAAGACTCAAGGACAAGTGACACAGAAGGGGGACTGGGCATTTGCAGACCTGCTTTCACTTTCCCTGAGGTTCTAGTCCTGGAACAGACCCAAGGCCCTGCCCTGAGGGGCTTAGCAAGGACATCAGGATATGCAAAAAAAAAAAAAAAAAGCAAGTGAGAATAAAACTCAGAGTCTGGCAAGCCTCATTTGGAGAAGAATGGGAAAAAGTGGTCGCTGGGCCACTGAGCAGGAATCGTGGCCCATGTGCCCTGGCTGTGGAGATGACCCAGTGGTACTGGGGAGCCCCCGGACCCACACTGTGGAGAATCACCTCTGTCCTTTGTCCTCCAAAGCCACATCTGAGAAGGGCGCAGAGAAGAATCCCCTTTCAAGGGGCTACAGAAACTCAGCGGCTCCCTTCATGTTGATGTATGTTTAAGGCCTGGGTATTGCTTTATGTGTTAAACAACCAATATTATATTTCTTTTAAAAATGAGGTTGGCTTCTAATCTTTTTTTTTTAATTGAAGTATAGTTGTTTAATTTCTGCTGTACGGCAAAGTGACTCAGTAATACATAGATATACATTCTTTTTAATATCCTCTTCCATTGCGGTGGTTGGCTTCTAATTGATTGGTACCCAGTCAATTCCATGGGGCAAAGATCTTGTCATAGTCCTTGAGTCTGAGAATTCCTACCGCCCATCTGGCCTCTGGGTTCTGTCCATCACCCTGGCCCTCCATTCAATGGCCTCTGCCTTGAGGCAATTGGAAACAATAGCTTGGCGGGGAGATACCACTCATAATCTGATTTTTCCCAGCCAGCGTCTTCACAATGCGCATGAGTGTCTCCTTTGTCTGGTGGAGAATGCTGAACAGAAGGTGCTGGGAGAGGCCTGGGGGTCCCGATTATAGTCGGGCTCAATCTTATCTCCTGCTCCATCTCCTGCCTCTTTGCCTCTGCTCCCACTGATTTTATCTAAGACTAGAGAATTCTGCTTTTTCAACACTGAAAGGCATCAAGTTATTGGACTCTTAGTCAATCCATTTAGATCTCGGAGATCAGATAGACAAACAGACAGACAGAAAGCATCTCTCTTAAGCAAAGCTGTCTCCCATTTTCAGATAGGTCACCGTTAGTCTGAGCTGGTCTCATTCATGTATAACCTGACTAAAGGCTGCAAGACAGAAAAGATGCCAATACTCTGGATTTCCTTTAGTGTTTCCCTAATACTGTAGTCTCTGTAAGTGCGCGGCTGGTATCCGGAGGTTCTGCAAGTGAAAGCGAAAGTTGCTCAGTCGTGTCCGACACTTTGCGACCCCATGGACTGTACAGTCCATGGAATTCTCCAGGCCAGAATACAGGAGTGGGGAGCCTTTCCCTTCTGCAGGGCATCTTTCCAACCCAGGGATTGAACTCAGGTCTCCCACATTGCAGGCAAATTCTTTACCATCTGAGCCATAAGGGAAGCCCAAGAATACTGGGATGGGTAGCCTGTCCCTTCTCCCTCTCCCATGGATTTTCCCAACCCAGGAATCGAACCGGGGTCTCCTGCATTGCAGGCAGATTCTTTACCAACTGAGCTATCAGGGAAGCCCAAGTGACAATGTACATATTTTACTATCAAGAGTCACAAACTTGCCTGCTAGGGATGCCGGACCTCCCTGCTCTCTACTTCCCCTTCTTCCATTTAGCCTAACCCTAGTCCTGATACAAATTTTGTATCATTTGGATGATTTTGGATTAGGGAAACACATGATTATAGGGAGAAGGATAGATTTCCTGAACTGTTGTTGTTCAGTCACTCAGTCATGTCTCTTTGTGACCCCACGGACTGTAGCACACCAGGCTTCCCTGCCCTTTACCATCTTCCGGAGTTTGCTCAAACTCATGTCCATTGAGTCGATGATGCCATCCAACCATCTCATCCTCTGTCGTCCCCTTCTTCTCCTTCAGTCTTTCCCAGCATCAGGGTCTTTTCTAATGAGTTGGCTCTTCATGTCAGGTGGCCAAAGTATTGGAGCTTCAGCTTCAGCATCAGTCCTTCCAATGAATATTCAGGGTTGATTTCTTTTAGGATGGACTGGTTTGATCTCCTTGCTGTCCAAAGGACTCTGAAGAGCCTTCTCCAGCACTACAGTTCAAAAGCATCAATTCTTCGGCACTCAGTCTTCTTTATGGTCCAACTGAATTGTACTAATTGTTTTATTTAGTTAGAAAGGAGGAAGGATAAAGGGAATGGATGCTGGGGAGACAACCAGTTGTATTCTGCACCATTTTATTTAACATTCCTATGTTCATGTTCAACAAGCATTTATTGAGCCCCAACTGCATTCCAGGTACTAGTTGGGGCAACAAAAACAACAAGGCAAGTTCCAGCTCCTAAAACTCCCACTAACTGGTGGGGGTGCACACCCTGATCTCCGGTATGAGAAAGATATAATAGATGATGCACAGAGGGTGCCAAGGGAGCCCAGGGTCGGGGCAGCTGACCCAAACCAGAGGTCTCAGAAGAGGTAACCCCTCTGTTTACTGAAGACATATTCCATTCGTGAGGCTCTGGATTTGTCTGACGTACCCCCTTCTGTATTCCTAATGTCTGACAGAGTGCCTGTGTAGGAGGCACTCAGGAAATATTTATTAATGAGTAGTGACACCTGGGATGAATCTTGAAAGATGGGTGTGAACTAGAAGAAGGCTAGTAGTGTAGTTCGACAGGCAGCGGGGCGGGGGGGGGAATAATAACTTTGAAATGTCTTGGGCATGAGAGATGATAGCTATTCCTTCATGATGCCAGCACTGAAATAAGATCTGAAAATGTAGGAGTGGAGTAGCTTCCATACTTGCACCTTCCCTGCAGGAGGGGCAGAGAGGCAGAAGCCAACCCAACCAAAACCCGAATGACAGAGCTTGACACTGGAGACATGGAGAAGTAAATGCTGGTCTGACTCTCACTGCTCTGAAGGAATTTCAGGAGGTGAACATAACAGAGGACAGTGCCACCTCTACGGAGAGCCGTAAGGAGCCCATTGCAAAAAAAAGGGTTTTATGTCCCTTTTTCTTGATGTTCTCATTGTGATAGTTTCCTATTACAAGGACTTGTGGGGTCAGGATTGCAAGGCCAGCTTTCAACAGGCTGGCCTTCCCTTTTAGGGGGTCTCTCTTCATCCAGAATGGGTGGCCATCAGGTGACTGGTGTATTTTTATCATCCTGTCCTGTAGATACAGCTGGGAAAGACATCAGCATCCTTTCCTACCCACTTGCAATTCTTTTTGAGACAACTTAATAGAACAGCTTATTAAAACAGTGAAGGACATTCATCAAAGAGCAGAGGAGTCTAAAGTGTGCATTTTGAATAAAGCATCCAGCATCTTAGACTGCTATCAATAACTTCATTGTAATTCTCATTTTAACCATAAAGATGAAAAGCTGGTCTCCCAAATTATTATGAACCTTTGACTTGAACCCCAGCAATGTTCCAGGTTGGATTAAAATCTAGATTTCCTCCAGTGAACTGCCTTCACTTTCCTACTGTTCAGAATCTAAGTCATCTTGCAACAACCCACGTCAGTAAGAGGAGGGGTTTATAATACTGTCTGCCATCAGTTCTGGGTGTTCATTGGAAGGACTGATGCTGAAGCTGAAACTCCAGTACTTTGGCCACCTGATGTGAAGAGCTGACTCATTTGAAAAGACCCTGATGCTGGGAAAGATTGAGGGCAGGAGGAGAAGGGGACAACAGAGGATGAGATGGTTGGATGGCATCACCAACTCAATGGACATGGGTTTGGGTGAACTCTGGGAGTTGGTGATGGACAGGGAGGCCTGGCGTGCTGTGGTTCATGGGGTCGCAAAGAGTCGGACATGACCGAGTGAACTGAACTGAACTGAACCTTCAGCTTGCTGAGAGGTAATTCCTGCTCCCCTTTCTCTGTGAAATTCTCTTCTTAGGGAAGAAGTGGAAAGAAAGAGAAAACTTGATTTAAAACTTTAACAATCTTCTTTTTTCCAACTGAGTACGTTTCTCAACTTCATATTTTCACACCTTTCTGAGCAGAGTATGATCTGATAATCATGAATGGATACAATTATTTTTCAATTAACCAGAAACTATTATAAGGACTGAAAATCATGGATGTTGGAAATGCTTCTAAAATTCTTTTAGACAAAGAATCATACACCCAGTAATTTCAGTACATTGTCTAAGGAATTTTAGTAAGATCAGTAAATAAAAATATAAACTGTATAAAAAAGTACATATACTGTATAAAAAACTATATATATATATAGTTTCAGTTATTTGTAATTATGTACAGCTACACAGAGTTGGAGAAGGAAATGGCAACCCACTCCAGTTAATCTGCTTGGAAAATTCTGTGGACAGAGGAACCTGGTGGGCTGCAGTCCATGGGGTCACAAAGAGTTGGACACAACTGAGTGAGTGTGCAAGCATGCACGCACATAGGGCAAGATATTGACTTCACTACAACAAGTGGCTGATCTTTGCGCCTACAGAACCAGAGCAAAGGAGTCATCACCTGAGTCCTGGGAACTGAGGTCAGGATTTAAAAGAAATCCTCAAGGTTAGCTTTTCGTATGACCTGAAGTTCCCTGTATGGTTAAGCCATCTGGTTGTTCTAATACTGTTTGATGGGTGACATCAAGAGACAGATTCTGCTTTCTCTATTGCTTTCGTATCCACAATTATCATAGAATTTCTCTTAGGAGTAAAACAGGAGTGAGAGGGCAGCCTCTCTCTCGCTGTCTCTCTCTCTCTCTCACACACACACACGCACGTCAGAACAACCTCTAGGCCACACTAGGACCAGAAGTTAATTTGCTCCATTGTGGAGAGGCTGCATGTCTGACTTCTGTTCTCTTTCATGGTTGGTTTTAAGCAACTTAAAGGCTGTGTGTTCATATCAAAAATTCCCAGATCTGGCTGCACATCATAATTACTGAGGGATTTATTAAAAATACGGATTATCAGTCTCCAACTGCTGCTTTCAAAAGGCTAGGAGGCAGGGCTTGAGAAGCAGTATTTTGAGTGAGTTCTGTAGACCTGGCTAGAGCAGCCAGATCAGTACCTATAGAGGGCCAGCCCTGGGCAAGCTCCATCTTCATGAAATGAATAATTGTACAGATTAAATTCCCGATTTTCAATTAGTTTCTTTAGTTACTGTGTAGAGTGAAACTATGTAGTTTGGGGACAGAAGTTTGAGGCTGTTGACCTCAGCCTCAAAGTGGCCCAAACCAGGCAGCCGTATCTAGATGTGGCAGGTTGTAATCCCAGGATAAGAAACCCAACCAGTCAGGCCTGGGGCCCCCTGATCTGACATGGTCTTCCCCACTCTCAACAGGAATAGTGTCTCCCTCAGTTCCAAGGCAAGTTGAGATCAGCAGGCAACCTCTTTGGTACTCCAAGAGCACTTGTCTCTCCATCACTCAGCCTCTACCCACGCCAGGGTTTCCTGAGTTCTGTCTGCTTGCTTGAGTCTTGCCTGAGGGCTGAGACTGAACCTTACAAGGACCATTGCCTGTGGGGCCTGTGATCATTCGTAGGGTTCATGGTGCCTTTCTCAACCAAAGCAGAACAGTAGAAAATGAAAAGCAAAATTCCCTGCCCTCCATAGCTCTGATTCTTCTCATTTCCATTGATTCTACTGGTTTCCTCCATAATCTGATTAATGTGCTTATACTTCAGAGTTTTGATTCTCAATTTTTGACAGTATTTGAGAAATAGCCTAGGATTTCCTGGCAGTCCAGTCCAGTGGTTAAGATTCTGCACTTCCACTGTAGGAGACAAGAGTTCGATCCCTGGTCTGGGAGCTAAGATCCTGCAACCCATGTGGCCAAAAAAGAAAAAGAAATAAACTTACTTCCACTTACCTTCTTCTATTGCCTTCTTTCAGTCAGTTTACAGATCCAGATCCCATTGAATAGAGGAAGTCTGGCTTGCAATAATATTACAAGAACCTCCTGTATACCTTTGTCTTAGTCTGCCCCTGAAGACCTACCACTTACCAAAGCAAGCGTTCCCAAGGCTCCTAGATCAGAATCCCTAGAAAAGACACATAAACGGGACTTTTCTGGGAAGTAAAATCTAAGGGTAGTAGGAATGAAGGATAGCAGGGCAGGGAAAGATGGCAAATAAAGAAAATGTGATGCATTTCTGCACTAACCTCTGCTTCACAGCATGCTGCTAAGAGAGTCGTGACTCAGTCACAGGATCCTTCAGGAAGGTGGTTTGCAATAACTATGTCTTGGGACAGACTATCCAAGGCAGGACTGGAGAGAAAATTTATCTCCTGTCTCCTGTCTCACTTGGCCTGTTCCATGGAGAGTTTACCTCCTTGCATTTCCGGGTTGGAGCCTTCTGCAGCTGTTTGGGAATTCAGACTCTCTGGTCCATGGAGTGAGGCCTCTTCAGAGTCTGGAAGCGTTCAGAGGAGCCTTGGATTCTTGATATATCTCTAGTATATACAGTTGACATGCGTGTCCTCAGAAACCTATATTACCTCCCTGACTTATAGGATAGGGGCTTTCCTGGTGGCACAGTGGAAAAGAATCTGTTTGCAGTGAAGGAGATGCAGGAATGTAGGTTTGATCCCTGGGTCAGGAAGATTTCCTGGAGGAGGAAATGGTAACTCACTCCAGGATTCTTGCCTGGAAAATCCCACGGACTGAGGAGCCTGTGTAGTGGCAAAGAGTTGGATGCAAATAAACACACACACACTTACAGGATAAGTGCCATTTTAGTAGGGAAAGCTAAGCAGAAGCCTCAGGCTCTTCTTTTCTTTCTCTTTTTTAAAAGTTTATTTATTTTAAACTTTTAAATAAGTTTAAAAGTTAAACTTTTAAAAGTTAGAAGCTGTGTCGGGTGTTGGTTGTGGCACACTGGATCTTTGCTGCAGCACACGGGTGCTTCTTTTCTCGTTGTGGCTCATGGGCTCCAGAGTGCGTGGGCTCTACCGTTACAGCATGTGGGTCCAGGAGCCCCATGGCATATGGGATCTTAGTTCTCCAACCAGGGATCAAAACTCCATCTGCTGCAATGGAAGGTGGATTCCCAACTACTGGATCGCCGGGGAAGTCCCCCAGGCTCTTTTTCTATTTACCAAAATAGTAAATCAAAAATAATAACCTTAAGAGAATCACAGAAACGGGTACCAACATGTTAATGCTAGAGGGAGAATTTCCATCACACCTGCCACTGGATTATGATAAGCTTAATTAGTTGGCTTTAAAAGTGGATGATGCCATACATTGACATGAATCAGCCATGGGTTTACATGTGTTCCCCTTCCTGGACCCCCCACCCACCTATTACAATATTGTAAAGTAATTAGCCCCCAACTAAAATAAATAAATTTATAAAAAATAAAAATAAAAAAATAAAAGTGGATGATGTTCTAGATCTTGCCATCTCATCGAAGCAAATCTCTTTAGGCCCTGAAACGAGGAATAAAGCTAGTGGTATAGTAAAATAATTTTTCTCCATCCACCTCCAATATCAGAATAGTTTGCTCTTACCTGTCAGGGTTAGTAGAACTTCTAAAACCCCAGACTTCCATCAACCATTTTAAGATTTAATCTGCAGACAACTTCTCTGGCTCCCCATCTCACAATATATCATATTAAAAATTTTATGCTAACAATCTTGAAGCTGATAAGACCTAACCTTACCCTAGTTAAGACATTTGACTCCTGGTTAAGACATTTAACTCCTGGTTAAGACATTTATGTGTCAGAAAATTGGGGAAAAATCTCCTACAAAATTATAAGAAACTGCCATCTTAGTAAAGTTTTGGGGGCTTTATTAGCCTGAGGCATTTTTGGATAAATTTTTCCTTTGGCCTTCTATCACTAAACTCATTCAGCTCAATTAATTTCTAAAGACTATATTTCACTATATTTCTTGGATATCCTATTTTTCTCAGTCCCCCTTTCATTTTGCTCAAATACATTCTCAGGTATATATTTTTTAAAGAAGTAATGTGTAGGAGGCAAATTTTTGAAAATTATTTTCTGAAATAATGTTTGAAATTATTTGGCTTTACTTCATTGATTATATTTATATTGCTGTAAATATAATCCAAATTCGAAAACTTTTCCTATGTTTAATGGAAGTCTGATGGCAATGTATTTATGATCTAGTGCTGCATAACTGTCACACACTTAGCAGTTTAAACATTGGACACTTACTTTGTTTAGGATTTAATATAAATAGAAAATTTGGACTTGAAGGAATACCACATATTATCTAGGCCAGTCCTACATTTATACAGATGAGGAAGCTGAAGCTAAAAAGTAGTCTTAATGAATTTGCCAAAATAGTACTGATATAAATATAAACCTATACAATATGTTAAGTTGAGAACAGATTTGAAGTCCCCTAATTCTATGCCCCTGCTCCCTCCACTATGCATCTTAGTTCTCTGCAATCCCATCTCAGAATTGAAATGAAAAATGGGATTGCAGAGTCTAAAAAATAACAGGATTATGGGTAGTAAAGTAAATCTTTTAAGAGTATAAAATTAAAATTAAAGAAAAACCCCACACTTTTGGCATTCACATTTTTTTTTAATTTTTTAAATTTTTTTTTACTTTACAATATTGTAGTAGTTTTTGCCATACATTGACATGAATCAGCCATGGGTTTACATGTGTTCCCCCTCCTGAACCCCACTCCCACCTCCCTCCCCATCCCATCCCTCTGGGTCATCCCATTGCCCCAGCCCTGAGCATTTGTCTCATGCATCGAACATGGAATGGTGTTCTGTTTCACATATGATAATATACATGTTTCAGTGCTATTTTCCCAGAACGTTCTACCCTCACCTTCTCCCTCAGAGTCCATAAGACTGTTCTATGCATCTGTGTCTCTTATTCTGTCTCGCATATAGGGTTATCGTTACCATTTTTCAAATTCCATATATATGCATTAGTATACTGTATTGGTGTTTTTCTTTCTGGCTTACTTCACTCTGTATTATGGGCTCCAGTTTCATCCATCTCAATAGAACCGATTCAAATGTATTTTTTTAATGGCTGAGTAATATTCCATTGTATATATGTACCACAGCTTCCTTATCCATTCGTCTGCTGATGGACATCTAGGTTGCTTCCATGTCCTGGCTATTGTAAACAGTGCTGCGATGAACATTGGGGTACACGTGTCTCTTTCAATTCTGGTTTCCTGGGTGTGTATGCCCAGCAGTGGGATTGCTGGGTCATATGGCAGTTCTATTCCCAGTTTTTTAAGGAATCTCCACACTGTTCTCCATAGTGGCTGTACTAGTTTGCATTCCCACCAACAGTGTAAGAGGGTTCCCTTTTCTCCACACCCTCTCCAGCATTTATTGCTTGTAGACTTTTGGATAGCAGCCATTCTGACTGGTGTGAAATGGTACCTCATTGTGGTTTTGATTTGCATTTCTCTAATAATGAGTGATGTTGAGCATCTTTTCATGTGTTTGCAAACATTATCCTCAATGGTGAAAAATTGAAAGCATTTCCCCTAAAGTCTGGCATTCACAGTTTTGTGGGTCAGGTAGGCATCTAGGCACAGCTCAGCTTTTTCTGTGTCAGGAACTTTTATCAGGCTGCAGTCAAGGTGTCCATCAGGGCCTCAGTCACATCTCAAGGCTCGACTGGGGATGGATCTGCTTCCAAGCTCAGATGGTTATTGATAGAAATGAGTTGTTTGTGGGCTGTCAGACTGAGACACTCAGCTTCTTATTAACTTTGGTTAGAGGCTGTCCTCTCTTCCTTCCCCCATGGACCTCTCTCTAACATGGCAGCTTCCTTCATCGAAGCATGCACGATGAAAAAGCAAAAGAGAGCCTGGTTGCATGATAGATTTGTAGTCTTATGTAGCAAAATCACATAAATGACATCCCATAATAGGTAAATATATTTAATTCTCAAAGAATATTGTTTTTCTGTACTGTCCTTAGTTATCGCTTGGCCAAAGTTCACTTCTAGTCGCTTCCTCAAGAACTGCTCACTGAAATAATACTCCTTGAGTGCATACATGCTCAAAATTGCTTTCCTATAACTAAACAGTTAGTCTAGCTGGATATTCAACCTTTGAGACACGCATTATTTTCTTGAGTATCATGTGAGTGTTGCTGTATTATTTTCTGGCACTACTTTTTTTTTTTTTCCATTTGACTTTGTGTTTTATTTCAATGAGCACCCTTTATTCCTTGTTAGTGAGAAAACTAGGCTAGGTCTCATGGTGAGTAGTCACAGTTATTAAGCAAATAAACATGTCACCTCTTTCATGCCTGCCTATATTTCTTTCTGTCTTCAGTCTCATCTGGCATTGAAATATAGAGTTATCCTTATTTGTAACCCACTTAAAAATGACATATCTTTTTATTTTACTGACTAAAGGAGTTTACTACTTGAAGTCTGAAACTTTACTGCAACAACTCAGTTATGACTGCTCCTGGTCAATTTTCTCTGGCTACTATTTGTGCCCTTTTATATATAGATTCAAGTTTTTCTTCATTTCAGAAGATTTTTAGTCACATTATAACTTTAAATGTTTGTCTGTTATTTGTTTTTGGTTTCCTTCTTTGGGTCTGCAATTACGTTCGATTTCCTTTGTGTCTCTCCTGCATATATCTTTTTTTTCCCTTTATTTCTTATTGCCTTTTTACTTCCATTTCATTTTATTCATTTTTCTTATTAATATGCTCTATTCCTTATTTTTTGTGATCTAGATAATTTCTGGTGTTTTTCCAATTTAATTTTCATTTTTATGATGGTTTGGTTTTATTTTACATTTTTCCTTCTATTAGGTTAATCATATGCAATAACAAAGATTTGACCATTTTGTAATGCACAAAAATTTCATATGGTTCAACTTAATATTTTTCTCTTGAATGAGTCAGTTCGTATTTTACCTGTTCCTGTTGCCCTATTCCTTTTTCTCCCCGGGCTTTGACACTTTTACTTTGTAAATCATGCTTCATACAGGCAACTGCTCCAATTAATTACATTTAATTTCCTGAGAAATGCTTATTCATAACTTTCATCTGGTTCATAGCAATAATTTTTAGTAAATATTGTTAATTTATTATCAAGTTTTGTTGCTTTTATTTTAGATATCTTTGTTTCAGTGCTTTATTAAGTTCCCATTTAATTTTTGCCCTTTAATAAGTTGCATGTTTCTAAAGCCAACATTAGGTCTCTGTGGGTGGGGTGGGGTGGGATGTGTGTAGGCGAGTCACCAAGACTCACTGTTTTTCACCACCCAAAGCCTTCCCTGATGCCGCAGAGACAGATTCCTCCCTGAAAGCATGGCTTAGTGTACCATAAAGGATGGCAGTAAGTAGTGATGTATTTACTTGCATTTTTTCTAGCTCACCTCCTCTGCATCTCTGAACCAAGAAGATATAGAAGAACTTCCGCCACCAGACTAGTTTACCTTAGCACCCATACTAACTGTTGCAAATTATAGATTTATTTTGCATTTCAGTACACTTCTTGCTTTCCCTAAGTGTACTTTTGCTGGTACTTTCTAAGATATGCTGCGATTGTGCCCTCTCCTCATTCTTTGTATTTCTTTCCTTCATTTTTGCCTTCTGCTTGATTTAATCTGCTTTGACCATACACGATATATTCTTCAGTGTGTGCATAGTCTATCTGTTGTGGAAGGCAGTGACAGTGTACGAAGGTTAAGGCTGTGAACTCTATAATCAAATTGCCTTTTAGTTCTATTCTTAGTTCTCAATTTGTTATCTCTGTGACATTCTGCAGATTATATAATATCTTGTGCCTCAATAACTTCATCAAAAAAAAATGGGTAGTCATTTCTGTGGTTTAGTGCAGAGTTAAATGAGTTATTGTGTGCAAAGTTTTACAAACAGTACTTGAAACATAATAACTGCTACATAATTGTTAGCTGTTGTTATTACTGTTGCTATTATTTTCACTAAAAATGTCATTTGCTAAGATTTAAAAAATTTATTTCTTTGTCCTTCTGGACGATTTCGAGGAGGAAGAAGAGAATGCTGACTTAGACATCTTCACAGCAGTAGATGCCTTCTTCCTTCTGCTGCTGCTTCCGTTACTCAGTGTCTAGTGACCCTTAGTTGTGGATTCATTTTTAAGAATGAAAATGTTCAGTTGATTAATATAAATGGCTCACCTGGGTTTCTTATGCTATTTCTGGCCTTTCTCTATCCTGAGAATCCTGATTACCTGCCTGGGCAGGTGTGCAGGGCAAAACATAGTGCGGGCTTCCCTTCAGGGTGTATTCTGAACTGTGGACATCTAGGTTCAAGTCATCTCTCTCAGAAATTTGAACCCATTCTCCAACTGGGTGCCGAAACAAGGAGGGCCTTATTCTCGGGCGTCAACTTCCACTCTGGGAACTCCAAGCCCTTCTAGGCAGATTGGCTTGATTTCTTTGGAGACTATTTCCTGTATTCCACCATTCAACCTGGAGATAAAGGTTGCCGCTGCTGGGAATGGAAGAGGGCAACAGAGCACCCGTTCACGGGCCCTCTGCCAACCCGCGCGCACGCGCAGGACTGATTGCGGCTCTGTGCGACTGGGAAGGCGGGGCCGTCAGCCTGAGGCGCCCATTCGGGAGGGGAGAGTCGGCAAAGGGGTACAGAAAGGGGTCTCCCAAAGTCAGCAGGGGCGGAAGGTGGCAGCGGGAGGAGCGGCAGGACCAGGGAGACTGTTCATTTCATGGGAAGGGAAGAAAGAGCTGTTGCTGGGGAGCTGAGATTCTCATTCAGGTCAAAATTGTGAGGAAAGATTGAGAAAGGGAGGCCAGGGCAGGCGGTTAGCAGTGTGGACAACTGGAAGGAAGAAGCGGAACGTGTAGTGGTTTGCAAAAACGGCGATAAATGTCATAAAAGTGTCAGAAGGGGACTTCCCTGGTGGTCCAGAGGTTAAGAATCTGCCTTCCAATGCAAGGAACTAAGATTCCACAGCTAGAGAAGTCTCCACTGCAGCAATGAAGATCCAGTGCAAGGAAAAAAAAAAAAAAGAATGTTGGCATTAAAAAAAATCAGAAGCATATTTTTAAAAAAAATATTTTTATGAGAAACTGACGGTCTCTGATGTGGGGAGGAATGAGAGGCAGAAATGGGAGCTTAAAACCACGAGGAGACTGTCCCCTTGTATATCTGCTTATCTTCTTATGTGGGAAAGACCATCTTTTTTTCCCTCTGGAACCATGTTGAGTCACAGTTCTCTACACATGTCGGCTGAATGGGGAGATGGTCAAATGTCTAACACATCCTTTATGAATGGATCCAAATGAACATTCTCACCTGCATTTCGTTCAGGTCTTCCAGGTAAGTGAGAAGTCAACAGAAAAGATAAGAACTGGGGCCCCAGAGAATTCTAGCTGACATTCCTGTTTCAGATCCTGCTCTTTGTAAATTCACAGAGTTTAAAAGCAGATATCTCCCCCTAAGAGGTATACTCCGAGAAGTGTGTATTTTTTTAATTTGTTTAAAATCAGCCTGGATCCCAGTAATGCAGTTTGATCAGAAAGATTAGTCCATCATCTGTTTTTTTTAAATCATTTTTTGCATTTGTAAGAAGGGAAAATATCATTAAGCCAGGCAAGACAATGAGATTTAAAAATAAGTCATTCATTCTCTCTGTGAGCCCTTTATCTTTTTGCTCCAATGAATCAGTAAGGTACAAGTAGGGAGGGTACATTGTCTGCAAACTTCCCTATCAAATGCTTACGTGCTTATAATAAATATGCAAATTTACATAAAAAGTGATTGGTAAGTTTCAGATTCCTTCTTTTCTTAAGCGTTTTCCAAAATATTCTGTGTGACACAATTCCATGAAACGCTTTGTAAAAATGTGAGGTTTCGTAGTCTATTAAATTGGGGAAATACTGCTATATTTATTTTCCTCTTTAAAAGTTCTAAAGGACTTTAATATGTTAAAGAATCCAAGAAGTTCTACAATATAGAAGAATTTAATATGTGTAAGTAGAAGTTTCCCAAAGTTGGGCTCTTTTTTTTCTGTATAATTCCTAGCATCCTGTAGATTGCGCACAGGGAAGACTTTTTTACTCTAGAGCCCATGACTGTGGCCCAAACAGCCATTTGGATCATGCTGAGGACCACAGCTGGTCTCTGTGGGCCAGGATTCCTGGCCTCTCTGCCTAATGCTAAGAGGTGTTCTCTGATGTCCCTGAAGATGCCTTGCTCCATAGCATTTGGTCTCCTGAATGCTCACCCCAGAGGCTTATTACTGTGGACCTAATAAGCTTTATGGATACTCTTTCCCCTTGGCATTCTTAAGGAAGCATACAATATCCTTCAGAATTTCCCAGGCCTCCTGTTAATAAAGTATCTCACGTACTTAAACAGACTCTTATTATAAAATGTTTTAACATAATTTGGAAGTTTCAAAAATCTCAGTTTCTAGAATATAATAAAGGTACATGTAAACAGCACTTGTATATTTATACAATTCCTTTCTCCATGCTTCTATAGCTCATAACTTGTACTTCTCTTATAACACATAACACATTCTGTATTTTGTCACTGACAGTAGGGTATACACTTTTTTCTTATCTATTAGATTACAAATTACTTAGGAGCAGGGGCAATGACTTTTCCTCTTTTTTTCCCCTTGGATAAAGTTTCACTCGGGGTTTTACACAATAAGGGTTTATTAGATGCTTGTTAAGTGTTTGGCTAATATTTATAACATCCTATGGAAAAGACTTGGGGAAGTCTCTTTATATCTATTTAACTTATGGGAAACCCTTAAGTTTTTGGTAAGCTAGAGAGATTGAGTCATGTTCCCAAGATGAGCTACTTGTAACAGAAATAAGATAAAAACCAAATTTCATGGACTCTAAATCAGAGGCTGAAAAGAAAGTTTAAGAAAACATATCCTGATTCCAAATTCTGTTTTGCTTATGCTTGTTACAGGCCTCCAGGAATCCAGCTAATAAAGCCTAGAAGTGAGGCGGACTGGTTAGCAGAATGACATAATGAATAGGGTACTGGATTTAGAAGCTTGGATCCTGGTTCCAACTCTGTCCTTGATCCAACTGATGGTGATAAAAAGATAAAAAAGACATGGCCTGGGCCTCAGGAAACTCAGTCCAGTGCTGGCTGCTACCATATACAGCTGAATGAATTGTAGTTATGTAATATAACCACATGCCATCATGTGCTGTAGAAGTGGAGTGGAGAAATTAATTATCACTGCTCGAGGATATCAGGAGGGCTACACAAACATCTTTTCTGAGATGGGCTTTGAAGGATGAATATGAGTTGGCCAGGCAGAGAAGAGGGTAAAGGGATATTCCAGACAGAGGAAAGAGTTTATGTGAAGTTATGGTGACCTAAAGAAGTACACTAAGCTGATGGGTTGGAAAGTATTTTCATTGTCTTAAGTGTTGAGTTTATGTGGGAGGGCTGGTAGGGGTGGGGTTGGCAAAAGAAGAAACTAGAAAGGTGGATCTTTCACCTCCTTGGTTAAATTTATTCCTAAATATTTTGTTCTTTTTGATGCAATTATAAAAGTGATATGTACTCAATATGCCAGCAAATTTGGACAACTCAGCACTGGCCACAGGACTGGAAAAGGTCAGTTTTCATTCTAATCCCAAAGAAAGGCCATGCCAAAGAATGCTCAAACTACCACACAATTGCACTCATCTCACATGCTAGTAAAGTAATGCTCAAAATTTTCCAAGCCAGGCTTCAACAGTATGTGAACTGTGAACTTCCAGGTGTTCAAGCTGGATTTAGAAAAGGCAGAGGAAAAAGAGATCAAATTGTCAACATCCATTGGATCATTGAAAAAGCAAGAGAGTTCCAGAAAAACATCTACTTCTGCTTTATCGACTATGCCAAAGCTTTTGACTGTGTGGATCACAGCAGACTGTGGAAAATTCTTAAAGAAGTGGGAATACCAGACCATCTGACCTGGCTCCTGAGAAATCTGTATGCAGGTCAAGAAGCAACAGTTAGAACTGGACATGGAACAACAGACTGGTTCCAAATCGGGAAAGGAGTACGTCAAGGCTGTATATCATCACCCTGCTTATTTAACTTATATGCAGAGTACATCATGAGAAATGCTGGGCTGGATGAAGCACAACCTGGAATTAGGATTGCTGGGAGAAATATCAATAACCTCAGATATGCAGATGACATCACCCTTATGGCAGAAAGTGAAGAAGAACTAAAGAGCCTCTTGATGAAAATGAAAGAGGAGAATGAAAAAGTTGGTTAAAACTCAACATTCAGAAAACTAAGATCATGGCATCTGGTTCCATCACTTCATGGGAAATAGATGGGGAAACAGTGGAAACAGTGAGAGACTTTATTTTTGGGGGCTCCAAAATCAGTGCAGATGGCGACTGCAGCCAAGAAATTAAAAGACGCTTGCTCCTTGGAAGAAAAGCTATGACCAACCTAGACAGCACCTAAAAAAACAGAGACATTACTTTGCCAACAAAGGTTCATCTAGTCAAAGCTATGGTTTTTCCAGTAGTCATGTATGGATGTGAAAGCTGGACTATAAAGAAAGCTGAGCACTGAAGAATTGATGCTTTTGAACTGTGGTGTCGGAGAAGACTCTTGAAAGTCCCTTGGACTGCAAGGAGATCCAACCAGTCCATCCTAAAGGAAATCAGGCCTGAATATTCATTGGAAGGACTGATACTGAAGCTGAAACTTGAATACTTTGGCCACCTCATGCGAAGAACTGACTCATTGGAAAAGACCCTGATGCTGGGGACAATTGAAGCTGGGAGGAGAAGGGGACAACAGAGGATGAGATGGTTGGATGGCATCACTGACTCAATGGACAT
Source organism: Giraffa tippelskirchi (assembly GCF_054371585.1). Classification (NCBI taxonomy): domain Eukaryota; kingdom Metazoa; phylum Chordata; class Mammalia; order Artiodactyla; family Giraffidae; genus Giraffa; species Giraffa tippelskirchi. Next base: position 10,717,362 of record NC_137279.1, read on the forward strand.
GAGTTTGAGTAAACCGGGACTGGTGATGGACAGGGAGGCCTGGTGTGCTGCAGTCCACAGGGTCGAAAAGAGTCAGACACGACTGAGTGACTGAACTGAACTGAACTGATAAAAGGGATTATTTTTATTAATTTCTCTTTTTGGTAGTTTGTGGTTAGTGTATAAAAATGCAGTTGATTTTAGCGTATTGATTTTGTATCCTGTAACTTTATTGAATTTATTAGTTCTAACAGTGTTTTGCTAGAATCTTTAGGGTTTTCTATATGTGATATAATGTTATCTGAAGATAGTTTTACTTCTTTCTGATTTGGGTGACTTTTTTTTCTTGCCTAATTGCTCTGGCTAGGACTTCCAGTACAGTGTTGAATAATACTGGTGAGAGTAAGTATCCTTATTCTTCAAAAAATAATATTTAACAGACTTTGTTTTTTAGAGCAATTTTAGGTTCAGGGCAAAATTGAGAAAAAGGTAGAGAGATATCCTGTAAACACCCTGCCTGCATACATGCATACCCTCTCCTATTATCAACATTCCTCACCACAGTGCTACATTTGTTGCAACTGATGAATCTACATTGACATATCATTATCATAAAAGTTCATAGTTTACACTAGGTCTCACTTTTGGCATTGAATCCCCTATGGGTTTGGACAAACTTATAGTGACATGTTGGAGAAGGAGATGGCAACCCACTCCAGTATTCTTGCCTGGAGAATCCAGGGACGGAGGAGCCTGGTGGGCTGCCATCTATGGGGTCGCACAGAGTCGGACACGACTGAAGCGACGTAGCAGCAGCATAGTGACATGTATCCACCATTATATACGATACAGAATAGTTTCACTCTCTAAAAATTCTCTGTTCTGCTTATTCATCCCTCCCTTTCTCCTAACCCCTGGAAACTACTCATCTTTTTACTTAGATATTATCTTCCAAATCATGGGATTCATTGAGGGCTTTAAGAGAAAAACTGATGAAATTGGATATGCTCCTGGAAACTGAGGAATATGTTTTCTTCTGCATTGTAATTTTCTGACTGCTGACGTGTGGCACGGAGTAGGTACTCTACAAATATTGATTGGATGAATGAGTATGTTTTAGGGAGCGATGACTTCTCAGAGCCAGTCTTTGTATTTGCAAAAACAGAGTTTGTAGAGTAGATTCTGCCTGGGTTTGAGGTTCTACCCGAGAGCATCAGAGCTGTGCTTTCCCTGTGTTAGCGATCTTCCAGACAGATGTCCCGGAGATCCTACTCATCCACGAGGATGTCCTCATGGCAGGCTCCCACTGCCATTCTTCTCAGCGTCGCAGCTCCGCAGTGACTATGAACACAGAAAAGACAGGGCAGGGATCGTCCAGCTCATTCCAGCTTCGTCTTTTTCTCCATTGCTTTCTGTGCTGCACACGCAGACTGGAGCCATGACCTTCGACAAACTGAGCAAATTATTTCCTGCTAATGAGCTTAATTATCTGGTTCTCTATTTGAGATAAACTTTAAAATGTTGTAAAGGCCTTCCGAGACCTTTTGTTCTTGCAGGTACTCATGGTAAAATGGTAGAATGCTCTGGCCCCACACAACCCGGAAGCTGAGATTGCTCAGATAATGAGGCTGGTGCCCGCCTGCCTCTTCACACCTAGGACTTTATTGGATGTCTACAGCAAGTGAGCAGGAGAAAAATTACTATCCTTCTTTTACAGATGAGGAAACTGAGCCCCGTGGATGAGTCACTTCAGCCTCTCCCATCCTGGCCTAACTCCCTTCCAGTTACGTGATGCTGTCTTCACTTGCTCGTTGGCAAGCCTGGTGGTCCCTCCCTTAAGGACTTTATACCATGATAGGCCGACTGAATGAGAGAGACATCACTGGGAGCAATGATTGTTTCCTCTATTTCCTGATAGGAGAGAATAAGGCCCAGAGAGCCTGTTGGTCTCCAAGGCCTCAGGGAAGCAGGGCTCCCAGGGTCCCATCCTCCACACACACCATCGGCTGGGTACCATCTTCTCCAGCTTCAAGAGCTCCTCAGTCACCAGCCTCCATTTCTTGAGCACCTAGTCATCATCCAGAACAGGCTGGGCTTTGCAGAAGTGCTTCTCTGACTTACATTTGCTTATGTACCACCTGGAGAGCATGTTAAAACATCCTGTAGTTCTGGGCTGGCCTCAGATTCTACTTTTATAATATGCAGGTGATGCTGATGCTGCTGGTGCACGGACCACACTTCGACCAGCAAGACAGTGGAGAGAAGGAAACCCTGGAGGAAGCCTTGCCCTCTGATTGTTCCCTGACAGTCAGAGGGGAACAAGGTCACAGGGGCAGAGACCTTTGTAGCACTCAAGGGTTAACAGAGGTTTAAGGCATGGCTGGTGTCTGATGTTGTTGAATGAACAGGTGATGAGAAATGATAAGAAAGGAGTACCTAGCTGTGATTCAACAAGGGTGAACTGCAGGAGCCAAGTCCAAGGAGCTCAGAAATGACTACCGATTAATGTACTCTCAAAGCACTAAGTGGAGGGAAAACCAAAATAAGTCTTTAGCCTGCCATCTAGGGTTGTTGTTGTTGTTTCGTTGCTAAGACGTGACTGACTCTTCTGTGACCCCATGGACTGTAGCCCTCCTACATGGCTGCTACATGGCTCCTCTGCCCATGCGATTTCCCAGGCAAGAATACTGGAGCAGGTTGCCATTTCCTCCTCCAGGGGACCTTCCTGACCCAGGAATTGAACCCGCATCTCCTGTGTCTCCTGCATTGGCAGGAGGATTCTTTACCACTAAGCCACCAGGGAAGCCAGCTAGGGTAGTGACTTTCGAACTTTTTTTTGGACCATGACTGACAATAACATGATAAGGAATAAATGCTGCCTTGTGTCCTGGTACACTTTGTGTGTGTGGGTGTATGTGTGTAGAAGTAGGTATATGTACACACATATACATATCTAACGCTGAAGGAAATGTCTCTAGAAATGATACTAAAATTTTATTAAAATGTAATTTTTTTTAACATCCCCTAGACATAAAGACAGAAAAGAATGAAGTAAGTGATGCTAATGTCCAGTAAGCTCTGGGGTATGGCAAGGGGACCACATGACCTGGTTGCATTTGTGGAAGGATGCAGCCACTGCCCTCTAGGATCACTTGGGGGTGCTCCTGTCTGGCTAAGGCTGACCAGAAGCCAGAGGCAAGGGAGCTATGGTGGTAGAGCCCAGGGAGGATGAGACCCTAGATCCCTGGAAGGATGATGAATAAATCTTGGGGTGGGGGTGGGGAGAGGGTTGGCAAACAGAGACTAGCCAACCCAAATATTTACACTTATCCTATGTGATATACTTTGATGTGTTCTATTTAATCCTGTCTGTTATTTTACATTTCTTTTCCTCCCACCCTCCCCAATCAGTCATTCTCTCCCTCCCTCCCTCATGCTGGTTGTTGCCTGCTAAAATTAATATACTCATCAGTGAGTTGTAACTTGCAGTTTGAAAACCACTGGTCTGAAATAAATGAGGAAAATGCGTTTTATTTTGGATATCAACTTCGATTGACAATGATAACCTGAAAAGTGAAAGTGAAAGTCACTCAGTCATGTCTGACTCTTTGCGACCCATGGTCTATACAGTCCGTGGCTATACGGTCCGTGGAATTCTCAGGCCGGAATACTGGAGTGGGTAGCCTTTCCCTTTTCCAGGGGATCTTCCTAAACCAGGGATCGAACCCAGGTCTCCCACATTGTGGGCGGACTCTTTACCAGCTGAGCTACAAGGGAAGCCCAACAATACTGGAGTGGGTAGCCTATCCCTTCTCTAGGGGATCTTCCCTACCCATGAATTGAACTGGAGTCTCCTGCATTGCAGGCAGATTCTTTACCAACTGAGCTATCAGGGATTCCTCTGAAAGGCTGTGTTAAAAAAGATTCTAAGATTGAATCTAGACTTGTTAGCAAAGAAAGGGTGAGCCATTACACAGACCTGCCATTGGTTTAGAAATGGAAAGTGGTAATCCACATGCCAAGTATTGGCTGTCAATGATCTAAGAGTGCTATGTGATGGGGCAAGACACACATATCCATACATCTTTCTAGTACAGGCCATGCTTGCGGGTACCACAGAGATACTCTGTGGTATGGATATGTATGACCCAAAGATTAGAATTTAAAAAGAAAGGTTTCAGTCCATGTTTATCATGTTTATTGGTTTTTTCCATGTTCTTCTCTCCAGGTGGAAGTACTCAGTGGTGTAAGCTCTTCAGTGAATCAAAAATTGGGAACCAGTTCTCAGTGAGATTGAGAGAGGTCAAGAATGGTGTTTCCCCAAAGAGAATCATTGTAGACCTCAGCGTGCACATGTCAGGGGTGGGTCTGGCCTGTAGAATTTCCAGGTAGCACCACACTGGCAGATGAATGATAAACTCGCAGGTGGTTAGCATCTTTGTAAAGCGAGCTCTGACCAAGTGTCCTCCATGGGGTCAGCCCAACCCCGGTCGCATTGAGGCTTATGTACAGTGTGCCTTACTTCACAGAGGAGCTTGTGAATATCCCTCCAGGGCCCAGCCCTGCCCTCTGCCTAGTGTGCATCACGTGCTGCCGCCCTGGGCAGTCCCCCTGAGAGCTGGGGAGAGCAGTGGCTTCCATCTCTGAGCTGGTGAGGGAGCTGCTCCTGCAGAGCTGGAGAAACGGGGGAGCCATGCAGAGGAAGAGCTGCTGGGACTGAGAAGGGAGAGTGAGGGGATAAGGCTCCCCCTAAGTTTCATCTTGTCAGGTTTGGGGTGATAAAGCCTGACACATATAGTGATCAGTGGCAAAAAAGAAAAAAAAATAAAAATCAAGGGAGACACATAATGTGAGAAGCAAAATAGTGAAGAGAATCTTTGAGCCTAGGGAGGGTGCAGAGATGTCACCTCCTGTAGCAGCTCATGAGCAACATGGAAACAAAGCCGACACAGGGTAGCGAGGACACAGGACTTCCCAGCAGCCTGGAGTTCGAAGAGGACCCTGTACCAGTGATGAGCTCTGGCCGTGCTGATGGCTGGGGAAGCCCATGTTTGCCCCACTCCCACGGGAGCCCAAAGGCAAGACTAGCTCTTCCTTACTCTTGAGCCCATCCTCTCTCCTCCTTCTGTTTCTGGGTACATAGCATATTCAATACATAGTTGATTGAAAAATAGATATCCCCTGTCAGGAGTACAATTCAGGAACATAAAATATTGACCTGGGAATTATGGAGGCAGCCCAAGTAAATGTCAATAGTTATTTAAGGTCAAAATAAACAGGGAAGATCAAGCTGCTGGAACTTCTATCCAGACTTTCTGGAGAAGGATAGTTTCAGAGAAAGCCCAAAGCATTTTCATACTGAGATCCCGGATTTGCTAAAGCTATTATCTGCGACCAAATAACCTTGGTTAGAGAGTTACAGAGCTCGTCTGGAAAATAACCATGGTGGTTGTACCAAAGCCTTTGGTGAGAAATTGAAAGGAGCCAAGTTTATTTTAGAAGGCAATGGCAGCCCACTCCAGTACTCTTGCCTGGAAAATCCCATGGATGGAAGAGCCTGGTGGGCTGCAGTCCATGGGGTCGCTGGGAGTTGGACACGACTGACTGGCTTCACTTTCACTTTTAACTTTCGTGCACTGGAGAAGGAAATGGCAACCCACTCCAGTGTTCTTGCTTGGAGAATCCCAGGGATGGGGGAGCCTGGTGGGCTGCCATCTATGGGGTCGCACAGAGTCGGACATGACTGAAGCAACTTAGCAGCAGCAGCAGCAGCAAGTTTATTTTATTTTTAAATTTCATTTATTTATTTATTTTTTTAAAAATTTTTACAATGTTGTGTTGGCTTCCGCCATACAGTAACATGAATCAGCCACAACTACACACATACCCCTCCCTCAGGGCTAAGTTCAGATCCAGTTGGATTTCTTATATGAAGTGTTGGGAGGAAGGTCTGCCAAAAGGCTTCAGTTCTCTCTGTCTCTATCTCTGTCTCTTTCTCTCTCCTCTCTTGTTCTCCCTGCTTTTCTGTTCCCTTCTCTCTTTTGTATCTTTCACTTTGTCCAACACAGAGGAGACTGGCGTGCTACAGTCCATGAGGTCACAGAGTCAGACATGACTTGGTGACTAACATAGTTCATGCTCTTCTCTCAATCCTTGCATCTAAACATTTACAGATCTGTAAAAGCCAAGAAACGCAAATGATTGAAAGCACCATCCTGCAGGGAGAAACATGAACTTAATTTTTAGTAAAAGGATAGTTGAGAGTTTGATGTTCAACAGTTCAAACAAGAATCACGGGGGATCTTATTTCCTAGCATGTTGCTCAGGCTGGAGCAAAGCAGGCATTAAGGAGGGAAATGCATTGCTCAAAGTCACATGAAATTACCACCTTCCTTCCACTATATTGAACAATCTACATGGTCGGAGGCTACCAAGGAGCTGATTCTAGGCACTGAGCCAAATCCAGTCAATTAAGAGAAGTCGGGGAGTGTTTAAGATCTAGTAACTCCATCTATCATTAGAATTGAAGTGTTCAACGGAGGATAGCCTGGAGGCTCATCACAAATTTTTCTTGACATTGAAAAAATTGGCTTAAGGGAATTTTTTTTAAAGTTCCAAAGGGTCTTGATTGGAATTTTGACGTGTATCTTGCAGCTTGATTACAGCTAGAAAGAAGAAAGTAGCTCAAATAAATTCACGTTTTCAGCTGTCCGGTACAGCAATAAAGAATAAATTGTTAGAGGGACTTCCCTGGTGGTCAAGTGGTTAATACTGCGAGCTTCCAATGCAGGAGGCATGGGTTTGATTCCTGATCAGGGAACTATTAACAAAATCCCACAAGCCACACGGGACTTCCCAAGTGGTGCTAGTGGTAAAGAACCAGCCTGCCAGTTCAGGAGACATAAGAGACGTGGGTTTGATCCCTGAGTCTGGAAGATCACCTGGAGGAAGGCATGCCAATCCACTCCAATATTTTTGTCTGGAGAATCCCCATGGACAGAGGAGTCTGGAGGGCTACAGTCCATGGAGTCGCAGAGAGTCAGACATGACTGAAGCGACTTAGCATGCGTGCACACACGCACAAGCCACCCAGCATGGCCAAAAAATTAATTAACAGGCACTTTATTAAAAAAAAAAAAAAAGAATAAACTGTCACAGAACTCCTTAGAGGGGCAGAGAATTGGGAGATGGGTTCAGAGAGAACGTGACCCTCAGAAAGATTTCAGCTGAAATGGCTAAGAACTAGTATAAGGCCATTATTTTCAGTTTGTAGTTGCACCTGCTTATGTCTTTGAGTCTTTTTGCTAAAGAAATAATTAAGAGACCACTAGTACATGTCCCGGAGAAGGCAAGGGCACCCCACTCCAGTACTCTTGCCTGGAAAATCCCATGGACGGAGGAGCCTGGTGGGCTACAGTCCATGGGGTCGCTAAGAGTCGGACACGACTGAGTGACTTCACTTTCACTTTTCCCTTTCATGCACTGGAGAAGGAAATGGCAACCCACTCCAGTATTCTTGCCTGGAGAATCCCAGGGACGGCGGAGCCTGGTGGGCTGCCGTCTATGGGATCGCAGAGTCAGACACGACTGAAGCGACTTAGCAGCAGCAGCAGTACATGTCCTGTTTTGATGCCATGTGACATTATGGTGTAATCTTCCCAAACAAGAGGACCTCTCTCAGCCTCCATCAACATCACCAGGAAAGAGATACATTGTGTACAGAATGACCTTCCAAGGCAGCTCCAAAGTATACATGCAAATAAGTTAATTTAGCTGGAGTTTCAGGAAAACAAATTCAAGGAAGCTTCTAATCAAACACTTGAACAAGTTGTAATAATGGTAATAACCTAGTATCCATGGTAGTAAAGCAAAGGAACTGTGGATAATGGGAATCCACTATTAAAAAGGTAAACTCTATCTCCATTCCTGCCTGCTCTGCTAGACTTGTGTGTGGACCGGGAGAAAGGGGGAGGTGGCAGGGACTGATGGAGAAGCCTAGTCCTAAGTGTGGAGGTAAGTCTGAAAACTTGATTTGAGCTCCTCGAGGCGAGCTCAAGGTGGGATCCTGCTGGGGAGACTTGGGGAGAGTGACTGAGTAGCTTCCACTACTTCACCCTCTAAGGAGAACACTTTCTCCCCTCTTGGCATCTTCTGGGTTAGCCTGTACACGCTAACCAGTGCTGAGATGCTCAGGGTCAGGATCAGGATATGGTCTAGTGTGGTGGCGCTGATGTCTGCATAAAACAGGGCAGAGAGAAGCAGCTCCTTGTGATCAACCCAAATGCATCAGGAGCCTACATGAGGGTTTGGGCAAAAGGCCTGTGATCAGAAACGAAGGGACTCCTGTGGCTAGGATGCTATGCTTTTCTCGTCGAGTGTAGGGGCTGGCCCTATCGAGCCACAGATCTCTTCTCTGAGATATGATGGATACATCTATGCTCAAATCCTCCTCTGGACATGGACTTCTGCTGTTCTCTGGGGTGGGAAGATTCCACCAGAAGATCGGTCCCAATAGTTCAATGTTACATGATAGCAACAAGTCCCAGTACTGTGACGACAGGAGACTTGGCCCATGGTCTTTCCTCCCCACACCTCTAGCCCTGAGACTCCTCTCTCCTCTGAATTACTGTGGTATCTTTTTACCTAGGGCTTCCCTGGTAGCTCAGCTGGTAAAGAATCCACCAGCAATGCAGGAGACCCTGGTTCGATTCCTGGGTTGGGAAGATCCCTTGGAGAAGGGATAGACTACCCACTCCAGTATTCTTGGGCTTCCCTGGTGGCTCAGACAATAAAGAATCCACCTGCAACATGGGAGACCTGCATTCGACCCCTGGGTCGGGAAGATCCACTGGAGATGGGCATAGCAACCTAGTCCAGTATTCTTACCTGGAGAATCCCCATGGACAGAGGAGCCTGGCAGGCTACAGCCCATGGGGTCATAAAGAGTTGAACACGACTGAGTGACTAAGGCCAGCCCAGCACAGCTCTTTACCTACTGTTTAGGATGGGGATTACTAGATGCCACCTTCTGTGTATAGTGCCTCTGTGTTGTGGTCTGTAAATAGTACTATTGGACTGTAAGTTTTCCCAGGGAAGTGAGTGCCCAGCCCAGGGCTCGGCACACAGAAAGTGTTAATATCACTGCTGTCATCTCTCTACTGGGAAATGAGGAGATGCAGGAGATGACTATTACCTCCCTTCTCCAGTGGAGCCAGACCCCAAGTAAACAAGGGATACTGTCTGTGGAATAAAGAATCCCACATGATGCCTTTTGAGAAGCCAAAGCAGCTGTTGGAGGTGTCCGTCCTGCTAGGAGAGCAGGAATTCCCAGGGGGTGTGGCCTGGGCTGCAGCTGTACTCCTGGGTGTTTCCAGGGATGGAAGGGAAGAGCTGGGCTGGGTCACCTGAAAGCTCAAGCCTATGGACCTTGTAGGGGGTTTGCTCAACTTTTAAAGAGGTTCTATTTTCGAATGAGCGACGACTAAAGGAGTAGTGCTTCAAGCTAACAAAACCCATACCTCAATTCTGTTGCAGAAACCTCAGTCAGGGACTAAATTAGCTTGCTAGGGCTGCCCTAACAAGGTACCCCAGATTGGGTGGCTAAACCACAGAAATCTGAAGTGAAGTTAAGTGTTAGTTGCTCAGTCGTGTCCAACTCTTTGAGACCCCATGGGCTGTAGCCCATCAGGCTCCTCTGTCCATGGGATTCTCCAGGCTAGAGTACTGGACTGGGTTGCCATTCCCTTCTTCAGGGGCTCTTCCCAACCCAGGGATTGAATCCTAGTCTCCCATGTTGCAGGCAGATTTTTTACCATCTGAGCCACCAGGGAAGCCCAAACCACAGAAACTTACTTCCTCGCAGCTCTGGAGGCTAGAAGTCAAGATCCAGGTGTCAGGAGGGTTGATTTCACTCTAAGGCCTCTCTTCCTGGCTTGTAGGTGGCCATGTCCCTTCAGTGTCTTTACATGGGTTTCTCTCTGTGCTTATATAGGCCTTAATCTCCTCTTCCTATAAGGACTCCAGTCATATTGGATTAGGGTCCACCCATATAATCTTATTTTACCTTAATTACCTCTTTAAAGAACCATATCTCCGAATACAGATTCTGTGGTACTTTAAGATAGGAATTTGAGAGGACGCAATTCAACCCATGATAGCAACTTTGGGCAACATTGAATTTTACTCAGTTGAACTTTATTGAGTTTCTTCAACAAGATTATCGAGAACCTATATTGCACTCTCAGATGCTAGGGATATCACAGTGAACTCACAGACATTCTGGTGCAGAGAAACAAGGAAAACTATGTAGCATGGCAAATAATCATATAGGCTATGGAGGAAGTGGAAGGGAAAGAGGAGAGTGAAAAAGTTGGCTTAAAACTCAACATTCAGAAAACTAAGATCATGGCATCTGGTCCCATCACTTCATGGCAAATAGATGGGGAAACAATGAAAACAGTGACAGACTTTATTTTGGGGGGTTCCAAAATCACTGCAGATGGTGACTGCAGCCATAAAATTAAAAGACACTTGCTCCTTGGAAGAAAAGTTATGGCCAACCTAGACAGCATATTAAAAAGCAAAGACATTACTTTACCAACAAAAGTCCATCTAGTCAAAGCTATGGTTTTTCCAGTGATCATGTATGGGTGTGAGAGTTGGACTATAAAGAAAGCTGAGCACCAAAGAATTGATGCTTTTGAACTGTGGTGTTGGAGAAGACTCTCGAGAGTCCATTGGACTGCAAGGAGATCCAACCAGTCAGTCTTAAAGGAAATCAGTTCTGAATATTCATTGGAAGGACTGATGTTGAAGCTGAAACTCCAATCCTTTGGCCACCTGATGTGAAGAACCAACTCCTTGGAAAAGACCCTGATGCTGGGAAAGATTGAAGGTGGGAGGAGAAGGGGATGACAGAGGATGAGATGGTTGGATGGCATCACCATTTCAATGGACATGAGTTTGGTTAAACTCCAGGAGTTGGTGATGGACAGGGAGGCCTGGCGTGCTGCAGTCCATAGGGTCTCCAAGAGTCAGACACGACTGAACGACTTAACTGAACTGATGGAGGAAGTGAGAGCAGAGTCTGGGCTCAGGGAGTGTCATCTAACCCATCCCCCACCTCCAGGCAGGACTGCGTGTAAATCTCTCACAAGGGTTCATGGAGGAGGGGAAGGATGAGACTCAACATCTTTCTTTTGTGACTACTGACTCTGCTTTTTCCATAAGGTAGACATGCTCTTTCCCACCCCTACCGTGATCACATGTCTCACCATGGTCACAAGGGGCTCTGTGAACAAGGCTGTGACTGGCTCTCCCCAAATGAGAGCCACTGATAGAGAGACAGTCAAGGCACTCACCCCATGGCCTGGGAGCCAGGAGCATAAAAAGTCCACAGAATATTTCCTCCATGGATGAAATCCTGACAGTCTGTTAATCTCGTTACTAAGGAGTGCTGACATCCACTGCAGGCTGACTCTGTGCCAGGCACTGTGCCACGTGCCTGGTCTTTTTCATCCTCCCCAAAGCCCAAGGAGCACTATTCTTTTTCACATTTACAGATTAGGAAACTGAGGCTTGGAGAGGTTCTGGAACTTGCCCCCAAATCCATCTGATACATCATCAGAACTTTAGCCTTCCTTAGCCACTGTGCTGAGCTATCGAAGAAAGAGTAAGTCACTGGGAGAGCTGGAGTTGGAGGTTGATTTTTCCAAAAGAGTAATAAATCTTATGTCCAATAAGCAACTGCCAACTTTAAACCACGCAACATTTTCAACATAAATTTCCCTAACAATTATAACTCATTACTTTGACACAAGGCATGAACGACTGCGGTCTGTCCGAGGTGATGAGGAAAACACTGGCCGTGAGCCCAGAAACTTGGTCTTTGACAGCAGTGTGAAATATTTCACACCAGTTTCTAGGAAGTGTCACTGGCTGTCCTGATGACAGTGAAGTCTTCTAGCGGTTGCAAGGAGTCTTAACACATATTCCTCCTGGTGTTTTGGGGCTCTTTGGCAGCTTGAGGGCCAGGTGGATAAAAAGAAGTCCTTCTTTATAATGTTTGCTTTCCCAAAGGCATTGAGTTCTCTCAAGGTCAATGTTTTGAGGCCTGGCCTTGCTGCTCAGCGTAATGCTCTGTCTGCAGAAATCCAGAGCCCCTTTCCCTTTTGTCTCAAAGTAAATCTTTGCTTTGGGGACAATGTCCTCTTTTGTTAAGTGTGATGATGAGAGTTTAGCTAAAGATCCAATGTTGGTGTGTAACTCTGCATATCAGAGGCCGAATATACTTCAGGTTTTAGTCATTTGGCTGCTACATCTGTGCATTGCCAGTTCACATGGTTTGCCCACTCTTATACCTTTGTGAGGGGTATCTTTTCCTTCCTCATTTTGAAGAATTGTTAAGATACTTTGACTATGAAGCTCTTGCTGATGACACACTGGCAAATATCTCTTCCCAATTTTGGACTCACCTTCTTACTTTATTATATTTTATATATACTTTGTTATATAAAAATTTGGGGCTTCCCTGGTGGCACTAGTTGGAAAGAACCCACCTGCCAGTGCAGGAGACAGAAGAAATGCAAGTTGGATCCCTGAGTCAGAAAGATCCCCTGGAGAAGGAAATGGCAACCCACTCCAGTATTCTTGCCTGGAGAATCCCATGGACAGAGGAGCCTGGCGGGCAACAGTCCATGGGGTTGTGAAGAGTCAGACATGACCGAGGAGACTGAGCATACGTACACAAATGTTAACTTTAATCTTGGATTTATACATTTTTCTCTTTTATGATACGTGCTTTTGGGGTCTGAAATATTTACAGACTCTGCTCCACATCTTGTAACTCCACTCTACTCCACCAATGAACATTATACATCTATAGCTTTCCTAAAAGTTTCGTTTGAGATTTCATAACTGCTGTTTTCGTTTGTTTGTTTTGTTTTTGCCACAGTGCACAATTGCGGGACTTTAATATTTTAGTTCCCTGACCAGGGATTGAACCTGGACCATGGCGGTGAGAGTACGGAGTCATAACCACTGGACTGCCAGGCAACTCCTATAACTGCTATTTTAAACATATATTTCAAAAGGCTGTGACATAAGGTGTCACAGTAAGGATGTATGTACCCTTGGAGCATATGACTGTGTTCCTTAAGGGTGAGATTTTTCTCTCTTGGTGGTGCTGGTGTTGAGTCGTTGAACACATCTCTAATTCTGGAATCCATCTAGGTCTCACTTGTGGAGTGTGTTCTTTCTCCTCTCATTCTACCTAGTAATTATTAATAATATTGCAGCTGCTTAAGCATCTAAGAATATTAAAAAAATTTTCCATCATATTCCCCTCCACAGTGCTTTGGCATAATCTATATCTGAATCTGTGTCTTGATCTGTCTGCTTATCTATTAATAGGTTGTGAAGTTGGCACACATTATGTGTGTGTCTTGGTAACTGATATTTTTCTACCTATGCCTTGTGTGGAACAATATTAAAATTAATGTAAGTTTTCAGAACATTGAAGTTAACCCATAAGGGGCACCCTGGCCTTATAACACAAAGTACTAGAATATTAGAATAAGCGGGGTTGTGATATACTACCAACAAGCCCAGGGCCTGAACTCCACTATTTTTCTGCTCCCGGAAGGGGTCAGGACACACCAGGTGGCTTCAATCTCATAGCTCCACCATCTCCACATGAGGCCTCGTCAGTCACTGGGCACTGGGGGGGCACAGCTGGAGAACTGCTCTGGCTCTTCTGTGCTTTGGCCTGGAATTGGGGCCTGTCACTCTGCCCCCACAGCTGATTGGTCAGACCCTGTCATGGGATCCCACCTCTCCCGCACAGCTGATTGGTCAGACCCTGTCATGGGATCCCACCTCTCCCGCACAGCTGATTGTTCAGACCCTGTCATGGGATCCCACCTAACTGCACAGCTGATTGGTCAGACCCTGTCATGGGATCCCGCCTCTCCCACACAGCTGATTGGTCAGACCCTGTCATGGGATCCCGCCTCTCCTGCACAGCTGATTGGTCAGACCCTGTCATGGGATCCTGCCTCTCCCACACAGCTGATTGGTCAGACCCTGTCATGGGATCCCACCTCTCCCGCACAGCTGATTGGTCAAAACCTGTCATGGGATCCCACCTCTCCCACACAGCTGATTGGTCAGAACCTGCCATGGGATCCCACCTAACTGCAAGGGTGCTGGGGAATGTAAAGGAGCAGGTGGACTATTTGGTTAAGTATCACAGGGGGCCAGTCTGAGGTGAACAGACCATCCACAAAATGTGCACCTCAGTGACTGAGAATTAACTGTAGCTGGTATTTTGAGTCCTGCTTTGAACTCAAAGGTCAGAGTGCTTTGCATGCAAATATTAACTAGGAAAATACCTTCTGAGATGAGCGGACAGGGAGAAAGGCAGGAACATACAAGTCATCAGAGGTGGTGGGGAAAGAGAGAGAGCTTTCAGTGTCAGCTCTGGCTTTGACCATGCGGATTCTCATTTGCAGATGGGAGGGTAACTGAAAAGTAAAGCAAAGCAAGACAATGAGAGGACTTCCAAGAATTTTCAGGTAAATAAGAAATGTTTCAGGTGTAACTGAAAGTCAAGGTCTGTGAAGAAACTATTTGCTGAGAAGCCACGTGAATGATTTATCGACAGGCTAGAAGAAATCATGGACAAGACTTTCTTTGTCAGGAGATGCTCACAAAAGAAAAGGAGGGGGCCAGGCCAGAAATACCTCACCAGCTTCCAAATGACGAAGGCCTGAGAAAGAAAATGAAAAGAGATTCTCCAGTCCCCCATGTCTTTATATGTTCTGCAAAAACTATCATTAAGTTGGTATTTAGGACGAGAAAAGGTGAAAACACACCACTGGTGATATTCAAGGGGGGAAAAAAAGTAGTAGGAAGAAAAGAAACAAGTTTACAGTGACAGAAAGTGAGGAGAGATGAGCAATCATTGTTTTCCAGCAGCAGGAGATAAAATGTGTAGCTGAAAAGTACGCTCGACCTTCCGGCGAGGCACATATCAGACTTGGGAGCGCGGAGACAAAGAGAGAAGAGTCACCTGGGAGAAGGAGCCAGAAAGCAGTGGCTGGATGCAAAGTGGAGGCCATTGTGGGCGGCTGAGGAGATAATAGGGGGACGTGGAGAGCCGAAGAGCAAAGCTGAGTGATAAGCAACGCACAGTGAAGAGAGAGAAAACCTGGGGAAAGGCTGAGATTAATTCCCATAAAGATGTCTTTAACAGAGGCCAAGAGTTCTGGGAAGAAATGATCTGAGGGACCGGAGTCTTTGGGGAGCCTCGCGATTCCAAATATGTGAACAAAATGCAGTGCTGGTATCAAACCCAGAGTCCCAAGCTAGGCTGATCGTAAAACAGTCACCGTAGATTGTGTCCTTTCTAAGTGTCAACTGCAGCTCCAGCTGCATTAAGCACACGTCTCACTGGGCTTGCAGTGATAAACGCATCATAACAAACAGTAAATAAGAGCTCATGAGAGTGTTTGCTCTGTGCTGGGCCCTGTTCTAAAAGCCTGATGTGTGATAACTCATTTAATTTTCACGCCAACCCTGCCTTCACTTTCCTGTGCCTCTGTGTCTTTGTTTTTTAAGAAAATGTTTATTTGGCTGTGCTAGGTCTTTGTTGTGGCATGCAGGCTCTAGTTCCCTGCCCAGGTATTGAACTTGGGTCCCTCTCATTGGGAATGTGTAGTCTTAACCACTAGACCACCAGGGAAGTTCCCTGTGCCTCTGTTTCTTCATCTATAAATCAGAGCATGAGAGGACCCATTGGTAAAGTGAGGCAAGGGCTAGTGTTCATCTGCAGGCAGGGCCACTTTCTCCTGTTCGCTTTGTTGGAATGACCTCCATGCTTGGGAAAAAGGAAGGGGCAGAGAACCTGGGAGGTGGAGGTGGGGAGAGGGGTGATGGTAACTAGGGCTTCTGCCGCTCAGTTCTGGCTGAGTCACTCCTCTGCCCTCTCACTTGTCCATATAGGTCACATCTCAGTTGGGCTTAAGAAGCAGAGACGCGGTGAAATCGCAGGGCTGGCTGACGTGCACACAGACAGAACCAGACTGAGAACTAGAGGCTTCCTGATTCCTCGGGCAGTGAGGTGGTTTTCTCCAGTGGATCAGGCTAAGCCCCAGAGTAGAGGGAATGCATTTGAAAACAGAGGGCAAAGGTCAGTACGGAGCTCAGGGAGAGATCAGCAAATATGCCCAGGAGTGCTTAGTGACAGGTGAAAGTTTAAAAGACAGGGGTTGAGTTTCTATCATAGGAAAGGGACAGTTCAGGGCAGGAGGCCCCGGAACCTACAGTGTTTTCTCATCGACCTGCTGTGGTCCCGAGGAGCTCGCAGAAAGGCAGCATGACTCTGGACATCTCCAGAAGTGAGCCGGCTACCAACCCTCATCCCTTCTACCATTCTCAGTCTTAAGTCTGAGGATTTGAAATCCTGAGTCTTTCCCTTCGGTAAACCAGAGCAAACTCCTCTAACTTTCGTCTGACTCCGTTGGTCTCCTGGGGTCAGTCCTTCCATCTGCTTCCTTTCCTGTTACATTCCCATTTATGGCTGTGACTGTCCTTTGTAATAAGGGATCAAGAGCTGTACCTGTTCTTCCAAATGTGGCATCGTTTATTGTGTCCTAATGCAAAAATAGCTTCCTCAGACTTAAACTGGCCAAGATTCTCTTATTTGTCATGTTTTTGTAGCCGTCAAAGAAGCAGAGGGTGGGAAAGCTTCCTGGAAGCCTGTTTGTGTCTGAAAAATCAGACGATTCATAGAAACCTCAAGCCAAGAGAGACAGGAGCAGCTTATGAAATGTAGGCTCCTACCTCCAAGCCTCCAAGCCTGCCAAGGACCCGTTCCCTCCAGAATCAGTCTCTGGGATTAAGCCTCATATGCAGTCTTAGAAATTTCTCTCACCCCATTGCCGCCTACATTCTCCAATACTTTTTTTGGGAGGGTGGAAATGGGTCCTTCCTTCTTCCACTGGTGAGATGTGAGATACTACAGTCTTTCTGGAGAGCAAGAATCCTTGGCACACATATATAGTTTTTAACCCAGTACATCTATGGCTGGAAATATATCCTAAGGAAATAATCAGACTATTGCATGAAGATGCAATGGACAAGAATGTCCAGTAGAACATCATTTATTGGAAACAACCTGAAATGTCCAACAGTAGCAACTAATTAAATCAATCATGAAGTTGTCAACAGTGGACTATGTACACAGTGAAAGTGAAGTTGCTCAGTCATGTCCGACTCTGTGACCCCACGGACTGTAGCCTGCCAGGCTCCTCCATCCATGGGATTCTCCAGGCAAGAATACTGGAGTGAGTTGCCATTCCCTTCTCAAGGGGATATTCCTGATCCAGAGATCAAACCTGGGTCTCCCGCATTGAGGGCAGATGCTTTACCCTCTGAGCCACCAGGGAAGCTTGTACATACAGTAAGCATGTACATAAAATAAGTATATACTTATTTTAAATGATATTAATATATACTTGCATGGCAAGCTATAATATACAATAAAAAAAAGTGAGTTACAAAACAATATCTAGGGAACAATCCTGTGTTTATATACACATCTTGAAAAACTTTGTGATGATACACAGCAAGATGTCAATACTGGTTGTCTTATGGGAGTGGGAAGATGTGATATAATTTTATCTTTTATTTTCTTCTATAATGAATAGGATTAAAAATAAACAAATAGATATATTTTAAAAAATCTATTTAGAGTTATCCATGTTTCTTCTCCCAAATCAAGGTGGTACCATTTTCTGAACTATCCTTGATGGGAGAGAATGTGGACAATATTTCACCTCATTTACTAATTTTACTTTATTCAGATTGCAGTGAATCCGAGTGTGGTTTTGAAGAGGAAAAGGTATCACAAAGATTCAGCCTGCACAGCATGTATATATGAATTTGTGTGTGTATAAGTCTAAACTAGGAAGGGTTAGCCTTTTTAATAAATGTTTGATTATCACTGATTGTTGTTCCTAGTCTAAGAACAAGGCAAGAAATAATTTTTATTCCCAGATCCTAGCCCAGTGCCTGACATAGTAAATGCTTAATACATATGTGACATGTGCATGGATTTTTGAGCTAAAGTATCTGTAGCACTTTTTGGCAAAGCAGTGCCTGCTCTTTCATCAGGGTCTAATGGCTCTGTAGGTCAATAGCATGGTGCAGAAAGCAGAGTAATGGTTGTGATATATCAACCTGATCTATGTTCAAATGCTCTGTTCTCTGCTACATATGAGCAATGTAGTCTTCTATTTCCTCTCCCACAATATGGGAATGATAATTGTAAGGATGAGAATTTGAAATTTTCCTTCTTTCAAACCCCTTCTTGTGGATTTCATCTTACAGTCTTTGAAAACTATTTAGACACAGACCAATGTTAAAATCCATCCATGGAAGCCATTCTGTATAACTCAAGATGCAAGTAACCTTCTTGAGAATAAAAACACAGCAGCATCTAAGGCTCTATCTGAGAGTGCTTACTCCCAGCTTTCAAGGATGATATGGAAAGAAACTGTTCAGCCAGAAATGGTGGATTATTAAGTAGCCTTATCTCAGCTCAGCATCTCTCTGTAAATAAGTCAAGGCTCAGAGCTACTCTGTGAAAGTGCTAGAAATGTTTGAGGGCTTAAAATAGAAAAATGCTTTGAAGAAACCCATCTTCCTAATGGAAAAAAAAAAAAAAAAAAAACGCATGAGAAAAATGACCATCAGTTATTTATATACAGCCCAGGCTTCAGCATGTGACAAAAGTGATCATTGCTGACCTACAGTTGTCTTCAGAAATTAGCTCCACCGTCTTCATGGAGGTTTGAGATGAAAGAAGGAGTGAGCCAGATGACCACTGCCCATGGCCTTTCCTTTGGGAGATTCTATGGCTGAACTTCATGAAATAGCTTCCTTAGACATTACACGGGCTTGGTCTCCGCTGATATTATTTAAGTCAATAATTTGGCCAAGTAATCAGAAAGATGACAGAAGAGATTGGCAATGAAGTATGTAGAAAAATGGCCCTTTTGGTTCTTTTCTTTTCTTTGCTTTTATTAGTATATTACAAGGCCATAAATAAATACAATACAAATCCCCTGTATTTGCCATAGTCTGTGGAATACAGAGCATGTTGACTCATGAGATTTTTCACTGTGTGAGTGTGTGTGTGCCTATGTGCCTTTGCCCTTACTGAATGGCATATTTCATGCAGCTGTGTAAAGACACCCCCTTCCCTGCCTACCCTTCCCTGGTATATGGAAAAACTCTCCTCTGTAGCATATTGTGAAGAGAGATGGGTGGCCAGGCCCACTGATGAATACACTGAAATGTTCCCCCTAAGTCATAAGTAAATCTGTAGGCTTTTAAAGTTGTTCTTGCTATTGTTCAGTCGCTCAGTCCCATCTGACTCTTTGCGACCCCATGGACTGCAGCATGCCAGGCTTCCCTGTCCTTCACCATCTCCCAAAGCTTGCTCAAACTCATGTCCATTGAATTGGTGATGCCATCCAACCATCTCATCCTCTGTCATCCCCTTCTCCTGCCTTCAATCTTTCCCAGCATCAGGGTCTTTTCTAATGAGTTGGTTCTTCGCATCAGGTGGCCAAAGTATTGGAGCTTCAGCTTCAGCATCAGTCCTCCCACGTAATATTCAAGCTTTAGAGCTACTCTGACCTGCACTTTGGCGTTGGTGGCCCCCATGTTGTGGTTTTGAAGCTGTCTCATTCCTGCTGCCTGTGGCACTGGCTGCCCTGTAATTGATGAAGTCAGGTGAGTTCTTCTCTGAAAGCAAAGTCTGTCTACCTGCCATCCTGGGGGAGTTATGCTTCCCAGATTCTCTCCAATAGGAAACATCCCTGAGTTGCTCTCAGCCCTGCTCCTAAGCTCAGAGTATCCAGGGCAGCTCCTGATTCTATATACTAATCTGGAACCAAGGCAGTTTCCTGGAGAGGCTCAGTCTTAGGGATGGGGTGACGAGGCGCTAGGAAGGGGCCGCCGAAGACACCCACACGCTGCTGCTTCCACAGGTGGGCACATTAGACTTCCGTGCTGCCCTGGTTCTATTTCCCTCACTCAGTTCTAAAATAGATAATCACACTGAGATGGGGGTCAGGCCAGTCAAACAAAGGAACTCTGAGGTTGGCCTGCGATGTGAAAACTGTCAATTATCCTATTTTATGTCCTCCCTACTTTTCTCGGAGCAGGGTCCTCATTTCCATTAGACCAATTTGGTACAATGCTGCATGTTCTAATCCTTTTACCATCTTATCTGAACAAGAGAAATGAGTGCAAATGAATGGGGATGAGGCCAGGGAGGGAGGGAAGGAAGAAAAGGACACAGAAAGGAAGGAAGAGAATCCTTTTGAGGGGTGATTTTTCACTCCCGTCTTGACAATTTGTTAAAAGCTGATGTAACATCCTAATGAGAGCTGGTTGCTGCTACCCAAGGAGGGTGATTCTAATTCAGAAGTGACCTGTTTTAAAACCTTGGTTATCTAGTTTTGAGAATCTTAGTCTAGAAATAAGGAGGTGCTCCCAGATTCCGTGTGGTTTCTCTGTGGAACACGGAGCATGGCTCAGGAGACCTTGGCACAGAGAATCAGGGCCCCACCTGTGGACCACTGTCTCAGGAGCTGAGGACAGCGCATGACAATACGGTGAAGTGAGGAGGTTAACCCTTTCCTCTGTGAGCTATCACAGGCATACATAGCGAAATATTTGAAAACACCTCATATTTGTTTTTCATGGCTGTAGAACAAATTACAACAAAGGGGCTTCCCAGGTGATGCTAGTGGTAAAGAACCCACCCGCCAATGCAAGAGACATAAGAGATGTGGGTTCAGTCCCTGGGTGGGGAAGATCCCCTGAAGGAGGGCATGGCAACCCACTCCAGTATTCTTGCCTGGAGAATCCCATGGACAGAGAAGCCTGCAGTCCATAGGGTGGCATAGGGCTGCAGTCCATAGGGTTGCAACGAGTCAGACAAGACTGAAGTGACTTAGCACATTTAATGTACATTAAACAGTGTACATTATCCCTGTTTCTATTGGTCGGGAGTCTAAGCACAACTTAACTGGGCCCTCTGGTCAGGGTCTCACGAGGCTGCAGGTAAGGCTTCAGCCGGGCTGTGTTCTCATTGGAGGTTCCACTGGAGAAGAATCTGTCTCCAAGTGCGTCAGGCTGTAGGCAGAATTCATTTCCCTGCAGTCGTGTGACCGAGAGCTCTAACTTTTCGCTGGTTCTGGGCTGGAGGTGGCCCATAGGTCCTTGCCACATGGGCTTCTCCAAATGTACCACTTACTTCCTCAAGCCTGCTAGGAGAGTTCCAGCCCCAGGCTGCTTACACGGAGTGGTAACCATCGCCTTTGTGTGTTCTTTGCTGACTAGCAGGAAGTTCCAGGCCCTGCCCACACTAAAAGGGAGGGGATCACACAAAAGCGTGGGCTCCAGGAGATGAGGTCACTGGAGGTGAGGGGGGTCACCCAGGGTTTGTCTGCCACACAGCTGGAGTCTCTTCCCACCTCTCTCATCACTCTGACCTTATTGGAATTCTCTCCCAAACCACCTGAAGCCATATTCTCTAAGGATCTTCAGCGGACTCACCAGCCATCCCAGGTTGCCCCAGACTGGTTTAGCTGAGCTCTGAAAGTCCTGCATTCTGGGCAACCCCTCCGTCTCAGGCAAACCGGGACAGCTGGTCATTCTAAGCAGATCTCAGGTCTTCTTTGGTTTCTCTTTTTTCCCCCCAGTATTAGGGGTAAACGAGAAACCAAACTGGTGCCATCCAGATGTGGTCCGACTGTTCTCCAAGCAGCCCTTGGAGGCCCTGTCAGCTGGAGCAGGTGGCAAGGTGATGGTGATTATGTGGGCTTTCCAGCCCCTTCCCACTGTGCTACTACTGAGCACACCAGCTGCCAATTTGCTCGTACATGTTAGAATCTGTAATATGCTGTGTGAACATTTTCCATGGCCGAATGTTGAGGCCTTAACATTCTCATCTTACGTAGGAACAATCCAGGATCCAGCCTCTTGACCTGGGAGCCAGACTTCTTCCACAAGACCAGGTTAGCTGAGCATTTCTTGGCCATCAACTGTGTGCAGGGTTTTGGACTTGGGGCTGGGCGGTGAAGCAGTTTTAGGGAATTGTTTGCTTGTTGCTGGGCTCCCTGGTGGCTCAGATGGTAAAAAATCTGCCTACAATGCAGGAGACCTGGGTTCAATTCCCTGGGTTGGGGAGACCCCCTGGAGAAGGGAATGGCAACCCACTCGAGTATTATTGCCCGGAGAATTCCATGGGCTACAGTCCACGAGGTTGCAAAGAGTTGGACACCACTGAGGGACTTTTTCACTTTTTCCTGTTGCTATTAGTTTTGTTTTTGTTTTGTTTTTATGAAAAGAGTAAATCCCATCCCATACAGAGTTTCTAGTCGCATTGGCAAAGACCTAGGTTAGGGCTAGAACATACTCAGCTTGTCAGGTTTATCTGAACTGACTGCTTACTAAGGAGTCAAAAATGGTGATTTCAGCTACTTGGAAACAGGTACATTTACCTTAACGTTACCTTAGTGTAATTTCAAAGCAACGTAAGTAAATCTCCAAGGCTGAATATGTAGCTTATGCCCATGACAGGGACTTTCCTGTCCTTTCAGCAAAAAAAAAGAAAAAAAAGTCAGTGCAAATTGGTATACTGAAAACAGAGTTCAAAGGCACTGAGGGAAGGCAAGGTTATGTAACTCCTGAAAAGTTCAAGGCAAGGTTAATGTGGGCACGCAGAGTGGTGGTTTCAGACTACATTAGGAAGGTGGTGCAGGTGAGTAATCAACACAGCTGTGCCTGCAGCAGCCAGCCTCTGTCCCATCAACCAAGCAAATCAAGTAGCAACTTAACATCTACAGGCAAGAAAAAGGTCCAGGGCAACTGTCTACCTCCCCACCTGCCCAGCCAGGCAGATTTCTGTCATCTGACACCATGGTCTAGGTTGGCTGATGAACAGGTCTCATGTCTTGGAATGCAAGTTTGATTTGCTTTGAGCACCGTTTCATTGACCCCAAACTGAACTGAGGGTGTTCTAAACAGGGTGGTAGACATAACTCCTCCAGAGGTGTGAAGCTGTGGTCAAGGTCACTTGGTGGAAGAGCTTTGCATTAGGGCTCATGCCCTGAAGTTCTAGGCCTGTGTGCAGGTCCTAAGGGCAGTCATATGGGTCAGAACAGCGCTGGAAGTTTTGTTTAAAAAATATATATATTTGTGTAGAAAAGATGTCAGGCAGCTGACTTTATAGGTTAGCTGGTGGGACTGGAGGACTCTGTACTCGTTTATAGTAAACTTTTAAGTAAGTACCTGTTTGCAGCAATATTGAGATTTGTTCTATTATCATCTCTCACTGAATTTTCCAGAGCCTGTTTCTAAATGATAAGTAATAAGTGAAAGTCTCTCAGTCATGTCCGACTCTTTGCTACCCCATGGACTATAGAGTCCGTGGAATTCTCCAGGCCAGAATATTGGAGATGGTAGCCTTTCCCTTCTCCAAGGGATCTTCCCAACCCAGGGATTGAAGCCAGGTCTCCCGCATTGCAGGCGGATTCTTTACCAGCTGAGCCTCCAGGGAAGCCGAAGAATACTGGAGTGGGTAGCCTATCCCTTTTCCAGGGGATCTTCCTGACCCAGGAATCAAACCGGGATCTCCTGCATTGCAGGTGGATTCTTTACCAACTGAGCTATCAGGGAAGCATCATGTGAAAAAAGAGGTTCCTTGGCCAAATGAGTTTGGTAAATGTTAGTTTGAACTGAATTCAATGGGATGAATTTATTGTAGGACTTCTCAAAGCCTTGTTCAATATAGTAAAACTCATTACTGATTCACAATTGGCATCAGCTGCAGAGCTTTGTTTCTTGTGAAATTGGTTTTTTTTTAAATAAATTCATATTTTGAAATTATTTAGGGCTCATTAGTGGGTTTTAAAGTAAACAACAGATATAAACCCACACCATATAGTACGGAGTTCCATATACTATTCATCCAGAGTCCCCAGTGAAAATATTTTACATAAACATTGTATGCTGTTAAAATGATATTAACAACTCAGATATATAGTTTATTTGAATTTCATGAGTTTTTATATGCACTTTCTCTGTATATAGTTCTGTGTGCATTGTTGTTCAATCACTAAGTTGTGCCTGACTCTTTTGTGACCCCATGGGCTGTAACTCACCAGGCTCCTCTGTCTATGGGATTTTCCAGGCAAGAATATGGAGTGGGTTGCCATTTTCTTCTTCAGGGCATCTTCCCAACTCAGGGATCAAACCAATGTCTCTTGCAAGTCTTCTGTGTTGCAGGTGGATTCTTTACTGTTGAGCCACAGGGAAGCCCTTCTATGTGCATAGTTCTATGAAATTTTTTCACATGTGTATATTTGAGCAAGAAACACCACAATCAGGTTATAGAACCATTCCACCACCACAAAGAAGCTTTCTCATATCACCCTTTGATAATTTCACTGTTCCCCCAACCCTAGTCTTTGGCAACCACAGATCTCTTCCATATCTCTACAATTTTGTCAGCTAGAGAATGTTACATAAATGGAATCACGCAACGTTTAACATTTCCAGATGGTCTTTTTATCTTTTAGCATCATGACCTGGAGATCCATCCAAGTTGTTGCCTATATCAATAGTTTATTCCTTTTTATTGCCAAGTAGTTTTCCATTGTATTGATATACCATAATTTGTTTATCTAGGTACCAGTTGAGGAATATTTGAGTTGTTTTCAGATCTTTGGTTATTGCAAGGAAATCTCCTATGAAATTTGTGTACATATTTTTATGTGGATAAAAATGTTCATTTTTCTCAGATAAATGCCCAGAGGTCATATGGTATCCTTCAGAACTTTTAGAAGCTCCAGGTGCTAATATCTTACACAAGATGTTGAACTGACCACAGATGCATGTTCTCCATGAGGAGATCTCATTAAAAACAGTGCAAAGGAGAAACAGACCAGAGTTCCACAAAGTGGCCTGTTGGAAGACAGACAGTGGATGCATGAGTGACAGCCAGTGAAGCAGCATTCAGGAGGCCTTTGGCTCGAGGATGCGCCATGAAGAAGGAGGGGATGAGTCTGTTAGAGCCCCGAGAGGTTGGGGAGGGCAGAGGGAGCCTTGGTCTTACCTGAAGGCCACAGGTACTTCAGGGAAAAAAGCAAAATGGAAGAATATGTACATACATTTAGAAAACATGGAGAATGTATTGCTTCTGTCTATGAGAAAAAGAGGACATATTAATAAAAAAGAAGTGACCAGAGAACTCTCAGAATCTAAAATCTGATTGTTAAAACTAGAAAAAAATTATAGAAAGCTCCAGAGGTAAAGCTAGAAAACAGTCTCAGAAAACAAATTTTACAATGAAGAAAATAAGATAAATATATGAGATATCAAGTATTAATTCAGAGACTGAATATCTGATTAAGAAAGTTATCAAAATAGAAAATAGTAAAAATAAAAGTGAGAACTTACTGAAGAATGAACACCAGAGAATTTCTTGGATTCCTCAAATGGGAAAACACCAAGCACCAGGCATAATGAGTAAGAAGAGTCTCAGCTAAACACACATATGACATTTCAGAACAGTGAGAACACTGATCCTTAAATCTGTAAAAACAAACAAACAAACAAACAGAAATAAGAATCATATTGGCATCACAGACCTTTTTAGAAACACTGGATGCTGAAGACAGTAGATTAATGTCTTTAAAATTCAGAGGCAAATATTTTGAACCTAAATTTCTATCCCCAGCCAAATCTTGGGTGAAGTGCTACAAATAGAGGCTTTTCAGATGTGCACAGATTCACAAATATGCCTCTTGCAATCTTTTTTAGGGTGTTTCTTAAGAAGATATGCCAGTAAAGAAAAGCAGTTAAATCAAATAATAGGAAAATGTGGAGCCTAAAAAAAAAAAAAAAAAAACCAACAAAGATTGCATCTGAAGACAATAGCTATGAACAGTCCCAGGGAGCAACCTGCCTGCTGCTGCTACTGCTGCTAAGTCGCTTCAGTCATGTCCGACTCTGTGCGACCCCATAGATGGCAGCCCACCAGGCTCCGCCGTCCCTAGGATTCTCCAGGCAAGAACACTGGAGTGGGTTGCCATTTTCTTCTCCAATGCACGCAAGTGAAAAGTGAAAGTGAAGTCGCTGAGTTGTATCTGACTCTTAGAGACCCCATGGACTGCAGCCTACCAGGCTCCTCCGTCCCCAGGATTTTCCAGGCAAGAGTACTGGAGTGGGGTGCCATCGCCTTCTCTGGCAACCTGCCTAGGGTGGAGCAAAATGAGGAAACTGGAGATTAGTTTTTAGAAATAATGTTAATTAATAGACTAGAGATGATGATGGAGAGTTGAAACTTAGAAAATTATAGAGGTGAAGTGTAGGAAGGAAGGAATAATTCAGTCAAAGTTATCTCTAGGAATATTTTCTTTTGAGTATCACAGTGATCATATCAAAGCAGCTGAGAAGGAAATATAAACCCAACACAATCAGGCTTTTCTGGTATAGCATCATATAGCATCCCTGAACTATTTCATGATCTACAAAATTGTGCAATAAAAATTATAGGGCTGACGGGAAAAATAGGGTTTGGCTGATGAATCAAAACTTGTAGAACTTTGTAACTAAAGCACAAACAAAAACAGTAATAATCCTAAGAAAACTATTAGCACAGTTAATTGTTTGCTGGCATTTGCAGCTAGAATCACAGTTAGCTTCTCCAAGAATACTGGGGTTCTGCTTCTCCTTGGTCCTTGAAGACAGAAACCAGGGTCATCAAGATGAAGATGTACAATCTAGGAACAGCCTTCTTCATTAATATTTTTTTAAAACACAGGGGCTGTATCTTTGTGGTAGCAATATTTGTATTGCAGCTTCCCTCCATTATTTAATATAGAAGCTATTAAACCCACCTCTTCTTTTTTTTTTAATTGAGGTATAGTTTATTTACAATGTTTTAGTTTCAAGCACAGCAAAGTGATTCAGTTACATGTGTGTGTGTGTGCGTGTATATTCTTTTTCCGATTCTTTTCCATTGTAGGTTATTACAGGATATCGAATATAGCCACCTGTGCCATACATTGGTCCTTGTTGTTAATCTATTTCATATCCAACAGTATGGATCTCCAGCTTTCCTCTTTGGTAACCATGTATTTATTTTCTGTGTCTGTGAGTTTCTTTCTTTAACCCACTTCTTCCTGAGTGGATGAAAGGCACTACTCTAGAATGTTTGTTTTCTTAAGATCTTTATGTAATGTCAAGGGCTTCTCTTTAATTGTGAAAAAATTTGTACTTAATTGCAGCAAACATTAACACGCTGGGGGAAAAAAAATACTTATCTGTGAACCAATACAATGTCCATGTCCTGACACTGTTCCCTGTTTACTAGTTGTATATACACAGGAGAACAAACTGCTCCTGGCTCTACAGAAAACAGCACAGATGTGAGAATCATAGCATGAAGATTTTTAACTTTTTGAATCTATTGACAAGCATGGTACCCTTCCTCACCCCCCCTCTTCTCGCCAGCACTGCCTGCAGTCAGTGTGTCCTGGGGGTGGACAGGGGGTGCTGCTCTGACCATGCTGCTCCGTGTTTCCTGAACTGGGTGACAGAAAAGGACCCGATGATGCTCGTTTTGGTCAGGGGAACAAAGGGGGCCAAACAAAGGGGACTCATTTGTATAAATGAGCCAAACCCTCCTCCGTTAAACACAGCATCTACAGCTGATAAGTCAAGGGACTTTCCTGGTGGTCCAGGGGCTAAGACTTCACCTCCCAATGCAAGCGAGGGGGTGGTGGCGGTCGGGGGGTGGGGTGGCTTGGTTCAATCTCTGGTCGGGGCACCAGATCCCATATGCCGCAACTAAAGATCCTGCATGTAGTAACTAAAAAATCCTGCATACCACAATGAAGATCAAAGATCTCGCATGCTACAACTAAGACCAGGCACAGCCAAAGAAATAAATTAAAAATAAAGAAATATAAAAATGACAGGTGTTATATGACCCACAGTGGTGATCACCAAAGTAACTAAAAGACGGAGATCGAGTTGGTTGTCTTTGGGGGAAAAAGCCTAGAGAATTGGCTGGGAGGGTGTAGGAGAGAGCAAGGGACTTCTTTTCTTCAAAAACTCTTCTGGATTATTTATTTTTTTACTTGAGCCAAATGCACATGTTAATATAATGAAAATGAAACAAACTTAAAAAAAAACCTACTCTTCTCCCATCCCTACAGTTCTACAGAAACTAAGAAATCCTGATTCTGGGGAAAACAAGAATTTGTAGTGTGTAAAAGATCCACAGGTGATTTGGTTGCTCGTTAGAGGTTAAGTCTTATTGCCCTGCTTGGGTGATGAGAGGCTTGCGGAGAGTGGCATGCAACTTACTTGGTTTCAAATCTTTCTTTTTTTCAGAATATTTCACAGGTTTTGTGTCCTATGAAACACTGGAGATGCAGACCGTTTGCAAATGTACATCATTCTCTTGAGCAGGAGGAAGGGGGGAGAACGTTGTGGTTGGAAGAAACCGTGACTTGTTCGTTTGGTTTTCGTGATTCCTAAGCCCCCAGCGCTGAGGCAAGAACTCAAGACTTCTTTTCTCAGGAGAAGGACAGGTCACACAAACCCATTGTCAGTCCCTCGGTGGCTCATCTTGTTAACAATATGTGCAAGGTGAGCCGGTCCAGGTTTGGGCAAAGCTGCCGGGGCCCAGGCAGGCCTCTTGCTCATGAAGTGAGCTCTGTGAGGTGAGGCTCTGGTAAAGTTAGCCTCACAAGCTCTCTGGTAGCTGGAGGCTGGACACACAGTTTTGAGCAGAGAGTGCCAGAGTGGGTCCAGTCAGAGTGAGGAGAGAAGTGAGGACTCTCCAGTTCAAGGGGTTTGGAATTTCTTAGCAAGAAGAATCTGAATGATGATTGTTCCCTTGTAGCCTAGCCGTCCGGTGGGTCACGACGCACTCCTAAGCAAGGCGTCACCCGGCCTCTGCTGGATTGGAGCCCCTGATCATGGCTATAGCGGAGGCTCTGAGGGACATTTTGCTGATTATCCGTGATGACAGTGTCTCCCCCTGGAAAGGCACTGAGGGGCGGTAGACACGCCTTTAGATGAAGAATCAGAACTTCTGGATTCTAACCTGGGCCACAGGGTACCTGAAGAGAGAAGGTCTGATAAATCCTACAGCCTCTAGCAAGGCCTTCCAAGTCAACATGTAAAAAACAGTCTACTGCCTGCAAAAGTAGCTTCAAAATATGTCTTCCTGTTGTCCCCACGAAAAAAAATGCCCCCCACGAGTTTCCCTGTGTGGAAATTCTGAAACGAATTGCATTCCAGTTAGGCCCAGCTCTGTTCCCCGTTTGTGTGCGTTCATGCCAAGTCACTTTAGTCGTGTCTGACTCTGCAGCCCTGTGGACTGTAGCTCACCAGGCTCCTCTGTCCATGGGATTCTCCAGGCAAGAATCCTGGAGTGGGTTGCCATGCCCTTCTCCAAGGGATCTTCCCCACCCAGGGGTCAAACCGAAGTCTCTTAAGTCTTCTGCATTGGGAGGCAGATTCTTGACCACTAGTGCTACCTGGGAAGCCTCTTCTCCCTGTTTGCTTATGGCCTTTTCTTTTTGTTCCTTCGTCTATTCATCTGTAAATGGGAATGGAGAGGGGGATGAATTGGTCAACCTTTAATATCCCTTCCAGCCCTGATGTCCCAGGCTTCTATGTTCTCCAAAGGTGAGTCATATTCTGGGACAACCCCAGTTTCCATCAGGTGAGATAGCTCTTGAAAGCCAGGCAAGGATGAGGTGCAAGGCATGTTTATAGACTCCTTAAGGCCCAGCCTTTCTAGCAGATAACCCTGTTCCTTTCTAGATAGAGATAGATTTCTCTTTCTCGGGAAGGGGAGAGCTGCTAGTCACAAAAGCACAGGAACAAACACGCACTTCTTAGCAAATCCTCAATTTCCCCCAGAAGTGCTCGGCTGCCTGGGGGGAGCTGGCTCTCTGCTGACCCAGATAAGCAGACCCAGGCTCTGATGTGGCTGTGAGACACTTCAAGGTGCCTCTCTCCGCAGGACGTCCGGAGGCTGGGCGGCCCCGTCCAAACACAAACACGCCAGCAGTAGTGTCCCTACCTAGACAGATGCGAACACAAAAGAGACTTTGCAGCTAATAAGATCCTCTGGTGTTTGTAGCTCTAAGCAGGTAAGGTCATTAGAACTGTTCTTTAGAATACGTTTTTTTCCCCTCCTCATTCTGATGGAGTAAAAATAGGCTGAAGGAACTGATTTTATTTCCCATTTAAGTTAGTTCAATGGAAGGTAGAGTTTTTTTTTCTTTCCCTGTGTGTGTGTTTCTGTGCAAGGGAAGGGGGAGGCCTGGGGGAAGGAGAGTTTTGAGATGATGCTATTGGGTCCCTTGGTTAAAGAAGAAAAATGTCGGGCTTGAAATGGTTTCCTCTGGGGGCTGTTTGTGGAATCAAAACGCCTCTCTGGTTTGCAGTTCTGAAACCCACTACTGTGACTAAAAAAAAAAAAGACTTTCAATTTAGAGGGGAAAAAGGCTGTAGCTCCTGGAGTCCCCACTCGGCTGAGGAAAATGCCCCCAGATGAAGTGAATGCCACGGATTTGGATTTCAAACACCAGCATTGATCTCAGCATCGATTGGGGTTGTGCGGCTGATCTCCTGTTAGCGCCAAGCCCCGCCTTGTACCCCAGGGGAAGAGGATTGATCGCAGGGTGTAGCCGTGAGGCTGGGGTGGAAGAGGAAGGACAAAGGGAGCCAGTCCCATGATGAGGGAAGGACCCCAACATGCTCTCCCAGTAAACTGAAATCCTGCAATCAAAGTCTCACTCTTGGCAACTCCCATCCTCCTATACTTTGTCAACACTTTTCTCCTGGGAAGGCTCAGTGCTTTGAAGGATGCTCGGGTTAAATCGCTATTTACACCACCACCAGGAGAAGGGCTTGTGGATAAACGATCACGCCTCCTTCCCTCCTGTTCATGGGACCCTGTACCTATGAGGTTTCTTGGTCTATGAAGACCCACTCTAGGACTTTACTCTGCCTGCTTGATTCTAGAATGGTAGACTAATGAATTGTTAATTCATTCAACACATTTTTATTGGGTGTCTACTATATGTCGGGAGCTTAGGATGGCTCTGAACAAAATAGACACAGATCTCTGTCCTTGTGAAGCTTCTGTGCCAGTGGGGGAAGATGGATGATAAACAATAACCGTAAGATAGAAAATTATCGTATGTTCTAAGGTGATGAATACTATGGAACAGGCACAGCAGAGCATGGGGAGTTGGGAGGACAGAGTTGGGGGTGCTCTGCAGCTGGGTGAGGAATCACCTCCTTGGTGAGGAGGTGATACTTAAGCAAAGACTGTATGGAGGGGAGGACTTTGGCCATACAGATATATAGAGCTAGAGATTTCAGGCAGAAAGAACTGTGAAGTGCAGTCCCCCTGAGGAGGCCAGTGTGGCTGCATCAGGGCGTATGTCGGTGGCTGAAGGTGAGTAATGGATAGTCAGGGGAGTCCTGGGCTCTCAACCCTGAAGGGAGTTATTGACCATTGTAAGACCTTTGGCTTTTATTCTGAGGTGAACAGGGGAGTTGTAAGAGAATCTTAAATAGAGGAATGGCAAGATCTGGCTTAGATTTGATAAGGATAACTCTGGCTGCTGTGTTGGGAAGAGAAGGCAAGAGTGCAGAGCAGGGAGACAGTAGGAGGAGGAGAGAGATGAAAGGGGCAGCAGAGACAGGGGTGGTGAGAAGTTGTCCGTCTCCAAATATAACCTGGAGATGAGGTCAAAGACGTTTTCTGATAGGTTAGTGGTATCCTAGGGTTTGGGTTTTCAGTCCTGCAAGGAGAAATCAGGAGTTTTGTGTTAGCCATGTTGAGTCTTGAGATGTTGGTTATAGACATCCAAGAGGAAATATTGAGTTCAGGTCTAAAGTCATTTTAGAGGGGAATCTCTGAGCTTTAAATATAAATTTGGAAGTGGATTGCACACATACGGTATTTAAATGTCATGAGGCTGGGTGTGATCACCAAGGGAGTGAGTAAAGATGCAAAGAGGACAGGTCGGGGCACTCTTGGGAACAGAGCCCTGGGACACCAACATTAAGAGGCTGAGGAGAGGAGAAGACCAGCAAGGGAGGCTGAGAGAGCCGCCTGCAAACAGGAGTGAGTGTGGTTCTTGGAGCCAGGTAAGGAAACGTATCAAAATCAGCTGGTTCAAGTGCTCGGAGGAGGTCAAGAAAGATGAGGACTGAGACGTTATCATTCTTTCTAGCAACATGAGGCCCCTAGTGACCTGATCAAAAGTTGTTTGAGAGGAATAGTGGAGGCAAATACTGAACTGGCTCAACTTTAAGAGAAAATGAGAGGAGAGGAATTACTAACAATATAGAAAACTCACTTATGCAAAAATCAACTCAAAATAGACTGAAGGCTGGAATGTTAGACCTGAAACGATAAAACTCCTGGAAGAAAATGGATAAGCTCCTTGACATCTGTCTTGGGGATGATTTTTTTTTTTTTTGACAACTAAAGCCAAAATAAACAAGTGGGACTCTATCCAGCTAAAAGCCTTCTACACACAGCAAAGAAAACCATCAACAAGATGAAAAGGCAACCAAAGGAATAAGAGAAAATATTTGCAAATCATGTATCTAATCAGGGATTAATATATCACTCAGTAAAAATCAAACAATTCAATTTTTAAGATGATCAGATGAACTGAATATGTATATATTTTTCCAAAAAGGACATACACATGGCCAATAGGTACATGAGACTCAGCCTCACTAATCATCGCTATAGTGAGAGTTTACCTCACACCTACTAGATTGGCTATCATTTAAGAGACAAAAGATAAGGGTTGGCAAGAATGTGAAGGACAGGAAACCCTTGTACACTGTTGGTGGAATGTAACCTGGTATGGCTACTATGGAGAATAGTATGGAGATTCCTCAAGAAATAAAAATAGAACTACCATGTGATCTAGCGATTCCCTTCTGGGTATATATCTGAAGGAAATGAAATCAGTATCTCAAAGTGATATCTGCATTCCCATGTTCACTGTGGCATTTTTTATGATAGCCAAGACATGAAAACAACCTGAGTGTCCATCAGTGGATAAGTGGGTAAAGAAGTTGTGGTATATACATATGTTTATATATATATATATGGTTCAGTCATAAAACCCAAGAACATTCTGCCACTTTCACAACATGAATGGACCTTAAGGGCATTATGTCATTAAGTGAGATAAGTCAGGCAGAGGAAGACAAATGTTATATGATCTAACATGTGGAATCTAAAAAACAAAACTTGAAAACAGATTACTGGTTGCCAGAAGTGGAGGGTGAAGGATGGCAAAAATGGGTTGAAGGTAATAAGAAAGTACAGACTTCCAGTTTATAGATAAATAAGTTTTGTGGATACATTGTATGACATGCTGACTATAGTTAACTGAATTGCATATTTGAACTGTTCAAAAGTTTCTAAAACAATAAATCTTAACAGTTCTCATCACAAGAAAAAAATGTATCTATGTGAGGAGTTGGATGTTCACTTATTGTGATAATCATTTCACGATATATACATTTATCAAATCATTGTGTTGTAGACCTTAAACTAGCACAGTGTTATATATCAATCATATCTCAGCAAAACTGGAAGAAATTCCTTTGAATGGATTTGATGCAGAGGAAAGCAAAGAAATGAAACAGCAACTCACAAAAGAAATAGGGCCAGGACTTCCCTGGTGGTCTAGTGGTTAAGAATCTGCCTTGAATGCACGGAATGCAGGTTCAATCCCTGGTCAGGGAACTAAGATCCCACATGCTGTGGAACAATTAAGCCCTTGAACTGCAACTAGAGAGTCTGTTTGCTGCAGTGAAAGACCCCGTCTGACACAATGAAGATCCTGCATGCTGCAACTAAAATCCGACGGGTCAAATAAATAAGTATAAAACATAAAGAAATGTGGCCAAGGTAAAGTTTTGTTTGCCTTGTTTTGGTTTTGTTTAATTTAGTTTCTTTTTTTTTTTGTTTGCTTTTTGTTTTTTTGGAATATTTAAAAGCATTAGGGATGTGTGTGTGTGTGTAATAAGAACACAACATGAGATCTACCTTCTTAGATTTTTAGGTATACAATACAGTATTATTATCTATAGGTACAGTGTTATACAGCAGAGCTCTAGAATTAATGCATCTTGCAAAACTGAATGATTTTAGTGACTTCCCATCTTCCCCTACCTCAGTCCCTGGCAACCATCATTTTATTCTTTGTTTTTATGAATTTGGCTATTTTTGATACCTCATGTATAAGTGAAATCATGCAGTGTTTATTCCTCTGTGACTGGCTTATTTCACTTAGTATAATGTCCTGCAGATTTATCCGTGTTGTCACATATGGTGGGATTTCCTTATTTTTTTTAAGGCTGAATAATATTCCAATGTATTTGTCAATCACACTGTAAAAATCCATTCATCTGTCACTGAATATTTAGATTGTTTTCACATCCTGGCTACTGTGAACAGGCTCTCAAATTCTGTGAACTTCAAAGAACCTGGGATTGGGTTTGGTTTAGCTTTACCATGGGAAAAATATAGCAATCCTCAGTCAACTAGCCAATATATGGAATATGGTCATATGTCAGGACCGTCTTGGGTTTCCCTGGTGGCTCAGTGGTAAAGAATCCACCCTCCAGGGAAGGGAACGCCAGCCAAAAGCAGATGCCTACAACTAGCGGGCTTGTGCCCCTAGCCTTGCAGTGGGTTGTCTCTCAGATCTTTACCTACTCCCCAGGTTTTCTGTAGGATAGGAGTAGAGGCAAATCAGAGCTGTGCGTGAGCCTGCCTTTTATCCCCCCAATAAAAAAAAAAGGAGCCAAAGGAGCCCCACATGCTCTGGGAGCACCATCAGCTCCCTTGGCTCTCCTCTCCTGCCCGCTTTGCACAACATTTCAATACAGAGTCTAGAGTAGCAGCTACTATCAACAGCACTTTTTCAGGCGACAACTGCAAAGAGCACTGTACAGGTGTCCCCAAACTTGCTGGGGGATTCGTGGTGTTATGAAGAGGGCAAATGTGATAAACTGAGGAGGTGAGCAATGCATCTGATATCGGAGGACTGGATCGTGGGGGAAGATGACAGCGGACATCCCCAAGGTCACTATTTGTTTACCTCGCTTCAAAATTTTCTGTGGGAGCTGCATAGACTAAGCCTGCTTTATCTTCCCAAACATGAAATGCTAGGTAAGACACATGTCAAATGAAAATAGCCTTTTTAGTCAATATTTTGAAAAATTTGACAGCAAGTTAAATCTCAAGAGCCTATTTCCTGTGTTTTGTTTACTTTGTTTGAGGGTGAGGGACAATTTACCAATGATTATTTTGTAGCAAACATCAGTCTTGATTATAAGGAAGCGTAGCATAGCCAGCACTCGGCTTCCTTTCCAGTCACAAAGGAGCAATGTCTTACACACCCACGTCTTCCGCTTCAAACATGGATCAGTATCCAAACTTCCACTGAAAGTCGGAGGGCAACTCTTTGTTCTCAGTTTTGCACTGGCCCTGTCCTTCTCTCTGCTTACTCACTTTCTTGATTGACGTCTTTATCTCTGTTTGTTCTGGCTTGGCAAGGAGTCTTCAGATTAATACAAACTGGAGGGGATGTTGGGAGGCTCTACCATCCAGGAAAGATGACAAAGGTCTAAGCCAGGGCAACGAGAATGGGAATGGATATATGGGCTGGAAGAGGGGATGTCAGGGTGACAGCCGAGTTGCTGACTTGGAGGACTGGGTAGATGGTGAAACCTGTAACCAGTGCAGGAGGAGAAATGACCCTCTTTTGAAACTGTTGCGTTGAAAGTACCTGGTTGAAGGACATCCAGGCGGAGATGTCATAGACAACTGCTTTGCAAGTCTGGGATTCAGGAGTGACAATGACAGATAGGGTCAAAAATGTGATTCCACCAGCACTTATATTCATGTTTGATAGAGTTCCAACCCATTGCCCCCTACTCCCTACAAAGTTTCCCGTGTCATATCAGTAACCAAGGAAATTAATTTTGATTTCAGTTTCTTAAATCTCACCTTTCATCTTTTCTGCCAGAGATGGCAATGACAAAACAACCTATTGCTGGTCATAAAAAGAACTGAGGATATGGAACTGGAGGAACTCAAGTACATGGAAGAGCCAAACTGGTGCCCAGTCCAAACTTCCAGGTACCATAGCCCTTCAGGGTAGCTCTGTCCTTCTAGCTGACCCTCTCTGGCAGAACTGGGTGTCTTGAAGGTTTTGGAAGAAGTAGACCGATAGCAATTTTATCAAGTTACTACATGACCATACATTTTCTACACAGACAATAGATTCTCATAGTGCGTCCGGCCCAGAGCGCCTTGGTGATATAATGAGTGAACACCAGAGTCATTGGAGAGACGGTCAAAATCATCCTGGCAGTCAGGAAGGGCTGGGAAGGGCTAGAGAGCATGCAAGAGCGTGTCGTGTTGGTAATGTGGTTGCCTGGAGTGGCTCTGTGACCCAGTGGCTCCAACGTATCGGGAAGCTGGAAAGCTGGAAACCCCAGCGTGGCTGTCTTTCCTGAGCCAGAGCACGCGGCAGCTGAGAAACCACACTTCTCTTGTTTTTTCAGCCAAACCACGCTCTGGTCCATGCTGTCACTCACTCCCACCTCCCTATTAGATGCCCGGAGTCCCTCTACCACCTGCCACTCGGCAAGACCAGTCCAGCTGCCCTGATGTGGGAGAGGGATGGGGAAGGCTGAGCTCTCCCAGCCCGGGAGGAGGTCACAGAGCAGATGAGCGCCCCAGAGACGAGCAGAATTAACTGCTGGGAAGGGAAAGAGAGCTGCCTTTTCCAGAGAGCTGAAGGGTTTAGGAAGGGTCATCACTGATCACTGTCGTTGTGGTTAGTATTTTTCAGACACTTTTTAAAAGCTATGGAGACTTTATGTATGA
Source organism: Giraffa tippelskirchi (assembly GCF_054371585.1). NCBI lineage: Eukaryota > Metazoa > Chordata > Mammalia > Artiodactyla > Giraffidae > Giraffa > Giraffa tippelskirchi. The sequence goes on from NC_137279.1 coordinate 10,754,395, forward strand.
AACAGAGATGCAAATGCCCATCTGATGGAGTTGGTTTGAAGGCTAAATGAGAAAATGTGAGGAAGTCACACTACATAGTACCTGGTATTTAATAAATGCTTAATATGTGGTAGTAGTTATCATCATTTGAGGTATAGGGAAGTGGTTGAGCTCACACCCAGTCCAGTGTTAGAATCCCAGCTTTACCACTTAACAGCCATGAACATGTCATCCAGCTCTTTGCAACCCTATGGACCGTAGCCCACCAGGCTCCTCTGTCCATGGGATTCTCCAGAATCCTGGAGTGGGTTGCCACTTCCTCCTCCAAAGGGTCTTCCTGACCCAGGGATTGAACCCGTGTCTCTTACGTCTCCTGCATCAGTAGGCGGGTTCTTTACCACTAGCACCACCTTAGGAAGCCCAGGAGACATAGGGCACCTGATTTAACTTTCTAAAGACACAGTTTGACTCTCTCTAAAACTGGGTTAACGATGTCTACCCCAGGAGTTATTGTGAGTCTTACGATCAGATAAATTAAGTAAAAGGCTTTGTTTTGTGGTAGCATTAGTATTATTTTTGGAAAAACCTGAACATAGGGCTCTTTGCATGCCTCATACTTTCAGAGACAATATCCGTTGATAGAGTCAAAAGCAGGTTCTGACTGGACAATACCCAGGTCTCTAACTCACAGTAAATCTAAGATATGCGTTAAACTACAGTGGGTTTGGCAAATCTTTTCTATAAAGGGCTGGAGACTAAATAATTTTAGGCTTCGTGGGCCATACAGTCTGTGTCCAAACTCCTCAACTCTACAACTTTAGGGCCAACAGCTGCCATAAACAGTATGTTAAGCAAATGAGAATGGCTGTGACTGTGGCCCCATAAAATTTGATTTACAAAAACAAGCAGTGGGCCCAATTTAGCCTGGGTCAAGTTGCTGGCTCCTGACTTACACATATGTGTAGAGCTCACCTCACAAGCAGGTGCTTGTTGATGTGGCAAAATTAAAGGGAAAGTCAGTAAGGACTTTACCCCTTCCATCCGCCATCAGGTGTTACATACTAGACATTCTACTATTAGAAAGTCATTCCTTTGAATTGAGCATTAGTCCATGGAGAAAGGAGAAAGGCTTGACAAAATGCAATTTCAAAGACTCATAGATAAAGATCAAGCTCTAACTCGAACTGGAATATTATATACTTTTTGAACTGATTTACCTTGGCTTTGCTGGGAGGCACCAAGCATTTGGAGGGAGGAGAAGTAAAAATGGGAAGAGGGAAGGGAAAAGTCAACAGGTTTGATTAGGACTTTTTCTCAAGTCTTTCAGATCAAGACAGATGCCTTCTGCGTTCCAGAGCCACTTCCAAGCCAAGACTTCTTCATCACAAAGAGCAAACCAAAAGAGCAGGTCCTTCCCTGCTTTCAACAATTCCTAAAGTTGGAATCCTGAGTTTTTCATCTCTTAGAATGATAACTGAATTGCTTTGCCATACACCTGAGACGGATACAGCATTGTATATCAACTATACTTCAATTTAAAAGAAAAGAAAAACTAATGAAATAACCAAGCAAGGGGGCAGTTGCCTCCCTGGGCTCCAGGTTTGGTGCACAGAAGGCCTTCTCATCTCTTCCCAATTCCACCTCACTCTCCGCCCCCCAGGGAGAGCCCACTTCTTTGCCGAAATTCGGAGAAAGAACCAGAATTCAGGGTAGGCCTGGGGGGAGGGAGGAAATCTATTTTGATGTAAGGTTAAAGTGATGTTAGGGGCAAAATATGGAACTCATTTGTGGATCCAGTGAGGGCTGCTGGTGTCGATTAAGCCTTGCGGTGTGGGGAAGAGCGGCGTGGTGACCGCCTCTATCTGGGTGATTGGGCAGCAAAGCTATGTACTTGTGGGGATCACTGGGTCCAAGAAGCTTTAATCTGTTTCACCCCCCCAAGGGCAGCTGCAGACAAAATCCTGTAGATCCAGAATGAGAAGGCCATTCCCAAGTTGCCACTGGATTGTTCTACCCCTTGTTCCTCAGATGGCCTCACTCCCATCCTACCACAGAACTGTCCTCACCTTCTTTCCCTATGCCACGTGCTCTCTGGACATCCACATCTGTAGTCTCCTTTCACACTCACCTTCCCAGAACCGCCTGGCCCTTTAGGGAGGCTTCATCTGAGCCCCTCCAGAACTTATCCATCCCTCTTTTCCAGGGGCCTTAAGCAGCTAGAGGGCACATATGCCTCCATGAATCTACCCCTCCTCCACCACGACCCCATCACCCCCATAATATTACCCAACAGCAAAGCATCTATAGGTGCTCAATGAATGTTTGTAGAATTAACTTACAATTGACAACTATTGTGCTTACATCACATGAATGATCACCTTGCTGCACTAGGCTCACAGGAAGGGCAGAGAGGAGCATGGAGAAAGGATAGGAAGAAGACTGGACTAACTGCTAGCCCCTCCCCCTCTCCCCAGCCCTGTGAAAGTGAAAGTGAAGTCGCTCAATCAAGTCTGACTTTTTGTGACCCCCATGGACTGTAGCCTACCAGGCTCCTCCCTTCATGGAATTTTCCAGGCAAGAGTACTGGAGTGGGTTGCCATTTCCTTCACCAGGGGATCTTCCCAACCCAGGGATTGAGCCCGGGTCTCCCGCATTGTAGGCAGTTGCTTTACTGTCTGAGAGAGTGGTGAATTCTAAGAAGGAAGAGGGATTAAACATCCTTCTAGCTTCCTGGGAGCTCTGAATCCCCCTGTATGGATTCGCCACTGTCCCCAGGTTTTGTAGCTTAGAAAACCCGTCTGACATTTCGGGTTGGTTGATATAGAAGTAGAGATGATTCAGCAAATCTAGTTCAGTTGTTTTTGTTTAACTTTTTAATCCATAGTGCAAATGTGTGCTAAGAATGTATTAAACTTTGTGTACCCAAGTAAAGTGATGAAAAAACATTCTAGGAGTCTGTCATTACATTGAAGAAATTCTTCCAGATTGTGCCTCCCACCAACCCTGCCCTCCCTCCCCCTCACCCACACAGGGCATTGACTCCTCTACATGTTACAGTGGCACGTGTGTGGGCACCAAGAAGTTCCCACAGTGCGTCATGTCTCCAAGGGAACAGGGAGGGCCCCAAGGGATGGTGAGAGACACAGTGCGGGCACCAGGGTGGCACGGTCAGGCTGTGCTTCCCTTGGCCCCTGGTGGCAGGTGGAGTGGTACAGACGTCTGAGACCTTGGGTTCAAGTGAACTCAAGAGGATATGAGATGAGACACTAAGTTGTCCATGGTACGGAAACTCCCTGCCAGAAGTGTGGTGACTCACCAAAATGTGTTAATACTTTCTGCTCATGCTCCATTGCAGAAGTGGATTTTATTTTTATTCAACAATTTCTTTCTTCATTCATTCATTAACCAGTTCATGTATTTCCTAAATGCCAAGCCCTGTGATAAACAGGAATAACCCTGGCTTCCTGAAGCAATGGAAGCACCTTCTTTACCTTATAAGGAAGCACCTTTATAAGCACCTAATGCAACCCCAGCCTCTTCCCCTTCTCTCCACCCCTCCTGACACTACACACCATCTGCCTGGACCAGTCACCGCAAATCTCACACTGCAGGGCCCTGAGACAGTGGGGTGGCTCTAGAAGAGAATATGTCTCTTCCAAGGGGGAAGTCTGGCCTGTACCTTAAACGCTGCTTTGTGCTATTTCTTATTCCCTCCACCAGAGTCATCACTCCAGGGACATTCAGACCCAGAACAGGGCTGAGAGTTTGCTGGAGTCCAGAGTGGGATCCTCCACTCTTAAAGTCCAGGAGCAAAGGAAGCTGCAGAAGCTTGGACATGCCTCAGTGTCTTCAAATTTGGAGGTTGTCAGTTGAGAAGGGTCCCAAGTCATTTCTTATGGGCTAAGGGAAGACAAGAAACTAGTTATGCTTTGTATTTGTGTTTCATCCGTTCATTAAGTCATTTGATTATGGCTCACCAGGGCTTTCTTGGTGGCTCAGAGGGTAAAGTATCTGCCTGCAAGGCAGGAGACCTGGGTTCGATCCCTGGGTCAGGAAGATCCCCTGGAGAAGGAAACACCAACCCACTCCAGTATTCTTGCCTGGGAAATCCCATGGACAGAGGAGTCTGAAGGGCTACAGTCCATGGCGTTGCAAAGAGTCGGATACGACTGAGCAAGTAACACTTTCACTTTCACTGTGACCGTGACAGCATATAATTATTTTCATTTTACAGATGTGGAAACTGAGGCCAGGAGATTAAATGGCTTGCTGAAGGTCACACAGGCAGTAAGAGGTAATTCCAGGGCTAGACCCACGTGTTCAGGTGAATATAACCTTGGTCTTGTCCTGTGACTCAGCCTACCCAGGCGGTCGTCCTTCAACCACTGACCTATGAGCCCAGCATTGGCAGCTTCCCACCCTCACTCACTCACCATATGGGACGCAATGGGCCTTAGGACCCAGGGATCTCCCTCAAGGTGCTTTAGCTGAGTATTGTCAGTGGGCAACATGCCAGTGCCCTCCCCTGCCCTCCATCCAGCCCCCTCCTCCCGCACCTAGCACAGTGCCAGCTCACTCCTGGTGAGTTCAGTGTTTTTCCGTTTCAGTGAGCTCCGCCTTTACTCTGATTTGGGTGCAAGCAGCTGCAGGTGCCGCAAGTCATCATGTGCTCTCTCCCCGTCTCTCCCTGCAATGGCATCCATGCTTACTTGCTGCTCTGGACTTTTGATTCTGTCAGGATGCCAATCGGCTGGGCCGCCAGGCACCACAGCTGACAGTCAAATCTGTGATGCTGAATCCTTCTTCTGGAAAAAAGGGCTAAAGAGGTTAATACACTCAAGTCAGGATAAACACACCAGCTGTTAGAGTTTCTAATATTTAATATCATTATCAAATAAATAACTCGGGAAGAAATCACACACACACACACACACACACACACACAAACACACACACACACAGCACAAAAGCCCTCCGCGGCCCTCCGCTGCATCTACAGTGGTTAAAGAGAATATTAATAAATGATCTTAAAAGCCTCCACAATTGAGTAATGGCCAGGATACAATTAAGACAATATTTGCATGTTGCCTGCTCTGCTTCTGCCCACACACCCCTCCCCCATTAACAAGTCAGCCCTGGAGAGAGGAATTTGGGGGAGCAGAAGGAGACAGGAAAATGTATCAACAGTTTCAGGCTTCCCTTTTGGTCTGAGAGGATCTCAGCTCCGATAACCTTTGCCTTTTGCTTTTGTTTTCAGTGGGAAGATTTCAGATGGCTCTCAGCTATTAACATGGATCTCCACGTTACCTACCTACAGAACACAAGGAAAAAAGATGGGGGGAAGGAAAAAAGTGGATTTGGACAAACACCGTATGAATAACGAGTTTTGGGGATAACGGATTATTGAACTGGCTGACCAGTGAACGGTGCTTTGCTGTTGATGACTTTTCAGTCCACTTGGTGCACAGATACCAGTCAGAGTGACGAGCATCTATTTTTCTCTTGTGGTCCTAGCTTCCTGATTCCCCGGACACTCACCTGAAGGTTGAGCGGGACAGAATTTGAACAGCCTGTTAACTGTGTCAGGAAACTGCAAGTCCATCTATTTTTTTTTTTTTTGTTCCCAAGCTTACTGGCTGCTTTTCACCTGGGCTCAAGGAACAGAAAATGATGATCATCGCATTTGGGGGAAAAAAATGAACATGGGCTAATTTTTTTTTAAGGCTCCAACAAAATGTTTTCCAGGTCACAAAACACTGAGCAAAATGAGCTCCATATCTGGTTTATGTTGGATATTATAAGCGAAGCTGGTCTCAGCGACTCTGTTAAGGTTCCATGAGCATTTTTTGAGATAAAGCCTTCATTTCAAGGGGCCAGGCTTGAGCCATTTCCCTTCTCATCAAGCAAAAACCTGGCATCCTGTTTGTCTGTCCAGATGTATTTTTGTTTGGGTTTTTACACTGTTTGATTGAGATCAAGTCATGAATTTCTGCTCTCAGAATGGGCAGAGGAATGACAATTTATGAAGTCTGAGGATGTAGGTTGTTTAGCTCAAAAGCACAGCCAGATGAATTTGGGGGAGAGGCAAGTCTGCACTGTACGGCTACCATGGCCAGTAGCTGGAGCAGTTTCTCTTTTACCAACTTTTGGAAACCCAAACGGGAAAACAGTTTTAAAACTTTCCGCTACTTGAGGCTGTATGGGTGACACCGATGGGATGGAAAGAATCCCAGTAATTTCAGGGGGACCTCTAATAAGGCTTGCATAGTGATTTTCTGTTGTCTGGTATCTGGGCTGCCGAAGTGTTTGGATGGTCCACACATGTTCTGGTTGATGCTGGGATTGGAGGCCATGAAAATGACTCCTGTCCACATACCTCTGCCTTTGGGTCCTTGATGAACTTCCAATGGCTCAGCGCCTCCTTTGCTCACTCAGGCATCCTCTCTATGTCTGGCCAGGTGCCTGGGTTCTTCAAATGAATTTTTCAAGCGTGTAGGAAAAAAAAACATGAAGCCTGATAGCAGGGATGAAGGCAAGAATGGTGGGCCTCCCTACATGGGAGACCAAGTGAGAGGTAGGGGTGTCTCAGGGTGGTCAGTACTGGGGTGGGGATGCTGACTCCCAGCTTCTGGCCATTGAGCACCCTCTCCTCTCATCACAGGGCTTATTGGAACATGGTCTGAAATTTAGATATTTGATTTTTTTTTTTTTTCTATTTCTGTTCAGATGTATCTGGATTGGAGAGGAGACCAAAATTATCACTAGAATCATAAGTACAAAGGTGAGGAAGGGAGTGAATAGGAAAATGGTAGCAAGGAGAAAAAAAAGAGAAGGTGGGGGAGAGAAAAGGGAGAAAGGAGAAACAGAACAGAGAAAGGAAGTGGGAGGGGAAGAGGACGGGATGGGTGGGAAGAGGGAGAAGGAGAAAAACCAAGTTTGATTCCTTTCTTTTTTTTTTTTTGGTATAGACACATGCGTTCTCTCTCTTATCTTTAAAAACTTTTTATTTTGTATTGGAGTATAGTTGATTAACAATGTTGTGGTAGTTTTAGGTGGACAGCAAAGGGACCCAGCCATATGTATACAAGTGTCTGTTCTCCCTCAAATTCCTCTCCCATCCAGGCTGCCACATAACATTGAGCAGAGTTCCCTGTGCTATACGGCAGATCCTTGTTGGCTATCCACTTTAAATATAGCCCTGTGACCGTGTTCATCCCCAACTCCCTAACAATCCCTTCCCCCAACACCACCCCTGGCAACTGTAACTATGTTTTCTAAGTCTGTGACTCTCTTTCTATTTTATTAAGTTCATTTGTTTCATTTCTATTTAGATTCTGCATATAAGGGATATCATACGATATCTGTCTTTCTCTGTCTGACTGACTTCACTCTTTATGACAATTTCTAGGTGAATCCATATTCCTGCAAGTGGCATTATTTCATTTTTTTAAAAATGCCAAACCCAGTTCTTAAGCCCAGAGTCGTGCCATCTCAGCTGAGATCCTGTGCCTTGGCACAAGTGATGTGCTCTGCCCGAGGTCCTCTCACCCTTTGGGGCACCACCACCTCCTACTCACATTCTGAGGTTCAGATCCAACCTGTGTGCTTCCTGGCAGAGAGTTGAGTGCACTGTCTCCCCTCAGCTTCACTTCTTTTGTGCATGAGGTTGTCTGCCTTTCTGTGTTGCAGAGCAAGAAAATCTGAGGTTACTTCATAGCTTCCCCAGCATCCTGGCCCATCCTGGGTTCCCATCAATGTTTGCTGAGTGAAGGAATGAATGAATAAAAGAGAATGAAAGAAATGAGAAATAGCTAGTTAGTGCTTTACCAAATACTGGTGTAAACCTAAGAACTCTCTTCAGATAAATTTAATTTTAATTAGATTTGCTAATAACAATAAAAATAAAAATGAAGGATAAGTCAAATAGCAGTATTGATGGTCACTCTCAAGAGAGTTCTATTTTAACAATAGCTGCTTATAATGGCTTTTCAAAATAGGCCCTATCTGTCATTAATATTAAAATACAAAATGAATCATATTCTGTTGATAAGCTTATGTAGAAGCTGAGTGAGGTCCTATTTAAAACAAATAGGGATACAAGTAGTTTAAGATAACTCAGTTTAACTGACAAGAGAACTAGATGAATGTGAAGTTTGAGACTTAAAGACAATTTTTTTTTTCTAACCCGTGACCAAGCTGCCCTCGGAGTTCATTGCACCTGGAATTGGGTCAGCTCAAGAAACAGGAACTAAATAATAAGGGTGCTACCATATCTGTCAAACTTTCACTTCCTTCCACTCTTGTCTCATGATTTTATCCCTAGAAAAGCCTTGTAAGATAAGAAAGGAACTGACTTCCCTGCCCTTGATGGAGGTATAGGAGACCTGGGAGCTGATAAAACTTACCCAAGGCAGCTGGGTAGTGTGGCTGAGGATCTAACACATTCCCCTAATTGGGCTACCACCAGGAAAAGGGCAACATGGATCCAAGGTCCATTCTGAGAAGGAATCGCTCTATTAGCAGGGCCTGGTGCTTGACTTCCACTTTCCAGGACATGGAAACCTGTGTAAAGGCGAATTGTTGTTGTTTAGTCACTAAGTTGTGTCCAACTGCTTTGTGACCCTATGGACTGTAGCCTGCCAGGCTCCTCTGTCCATGGCATTTTTCAGGCAAGAATACTAGAGTGGGCTGCCATTTTCTTCTCCAAGAGATCTTCCCAACCCAGGGATTGAACTCATATCTCCTGCATCAGCAAGCAGATTCTTTACCACTGAGCCACCAGGGAAGCCCATAGAGGAGAATGCTAAGCTGCTTTTTTGGTCATCTTCAGGGTAATAAAGAAGAGACAGGATTTAGCAGAAGGACTGCAATTAGATACCTAGAAGAACTTCTGGTTTCTAGGATGATTTTTAAAGCTGGAATAACTTTAGTGAGTGTGTTAGTGAGTTGAGCTCTGCTGCAGTGATTTCCTCATAGAATTACACATGTCTTAGGCTCCATAGTGCTAATTCTCACTGAATTCCAACTCCAGGCAGGTGAAGGGCGAGCGGGCACTGTAGCCTTCACTCTGAATTCCCAGCCTCCCTCCAGTTTAAGCCCCATGCTTTATTTATATGGATTTTTTTTCATGTAGACATTTTACTCTCCTTGCTGCAGAAGGTGCTTTCCCCAAACTGCCTCAAATATTCCTTGTCTGTATATTTTATTCATATGGATCCGTTATTGGCCCTAACTTTCTGAAAGAGCTGAAATTTGCCCTTGAGGCATCAGATGGACTAGTCAGATTGTCAAATGCGTCTCCTAATTGAAGTGAACACTGGCACAATATTTGTCGACTGGAAATAAACAGCCCCAGTGAACTAGCAGGTTTACAGCCTTCATGTGTTTGTATCGGTCTTGCTGAGAGTTGAAAGAGACATACAGAGAGAGAATCTATTTCTCTTGGAAATGAAAACTTTGGGGAGGAGGGGAATTGTTCTTAGACTTCGAATCTCCTAGAGCCAAGAACGGCTGACCTGGGGCAATCGCGGAGCAGTCAGCCAGGTTGATTTCCAGGGCTCCTCCCTGCCCATCTTCTCCCTCCCATTTTGAGTGCCTCCTCCTTCAACATTCAAGGGTCCAGGATCAGCCTCCATCAAACCCCCTTATTGGCAAGTCCCTACTGTCAGCGTTTGAGGAACAAAAAGCAAAAATGTGATCAAATCAGAAAGGGGCTAATGACCATCACTGTCTCATCCCAATGTCTCACGAGCCCCAGAAAACTCGAAAGTTCTGGTTCTACACAACTGTAGAAGCTGGCCTCAGCCTCCAGTCTTCCCTGATTATGTCCTTCAGACAGCTTTGCAGTGAACATTCTTGGGGGACAGGACTCCAACTTGGAGAGGCAGTGCAAGGCTTGCAAAGTGCAACTTTAGTGCTGAAGCATTGGTTCCAACTAAGGTCACATAGCAGAGCAAGCAAGTGAAGGCTCCCAGGTCAAACCCGAAGCTGGAAACCCTGCCTCTCCGATCAGGTGCTGGAAGCTCACAGGTGGGGTGAGTGGGTCCCCTCCACACTTGGCAAAGTTAGGCTTGCTCCTTCCCACTGCTGTCTTGCTTTCCTCAAAAGGCCAATCAGAAGTAGGCCATTTCCTTCCATGAAGGGCCCTAAGAGGTGGCTCCCTCTCACTCCCTGATCGCCCTTGCCTTTCTCTGGTCCATTTCAGCAAGTTCCTGGGCCTTGAAACCTTTCCTAGCACCAGTATTTAGGGATACTATAATGAGTCTTATAAAGTGAAATTGTGGTTTTTATTCTTTGTTGTAAGTTCTTTGTTCTTTAGGGTTAATTTAAACCAAGTGGTGATGGGGGTGAGGGCACAGTATAGATTCTGAATGTTAAGCTTGACCTCTCCTTGTGGATCCATGGCTTTGTTCCCTTAAAGGAATTCCAAGCTGAAATGGTTGGATTTGGGAAACTATTTCGGAGAAGAGAATTGCTTTTAAATGTAACTCAAAATGTTAACAGATAGCCAGCCAGCCAGCAACCTAGCATACTTATGTGTTAGATCAGCTCTGTAGCTAATGGAACCCATCTTCCCAACATGTCTTTCTGAGATGAAATTAGATTTGTAGAAGCCCAACACTTGACCAAGGATTGTTTAACATCTAATTCCTTTTTTCCTCTCTGAGTCTTAAAAACATGCAATTTGTGAGAACTTGATTCCATAAAAAGGCGAAACAAAGAAGTGCTGATCACAAGAGTCAGGGATAAGAAATCAGTGGCTCCTCTTCTACTGGGTGCAATTAATCAGTAACTGTTTACCTGCTAGTAATTGAAAACACAGACTGAGCTGCCGTCACATGGCTTACAAAGACTTCCTCATGTGACATTCCTTGTGGGTTGGAGATGATAAGGAAACAGAATTTTCCAACATCTACTCTTACAGAAAGGCTGAAAATGTGTCAAATTACCTTGTGAAATAAGTTCCCTTGTAGAAAAACTTTACAGTCTCTCTCCTGTTCTTCTCAAGGACCTCCTAATGGGCAGATCTAAAGCCATTTTCTAATTTTTCGTTCTCCCTGACATCTCCTCTACAGCACTTGATATGATTGCCCATTCTCTTGTACCTAATAAGGATCTTCATCGTAATGAACCTGTACTGATTATATATCATGACCTGGACACAGTGATAAGCATCTCAAACATACCTTGTCCTGCCTCTGTCTCTCCCGGGTGCTCCTGTTTGGGCCTCTCTTCCTCCCCTTCTCACTGTTAACTGATTCATTCACTCAGGTTCTGCACTTGGACTTCTGTTCTTCTCTCCTGCAAAGACATCATCTCCTCCCATGGGTTTCTCTGCCACCTCCAAGGGGAGGACTTCCACATCTGTTATCTTTGGCTTCCCGGGTAGTTCAGTTCAGTTCAGTTGCTCAGTCATGTCCGACTCTCTGTGACCCCATGGACCGCAGCACGCCAGGCTTCCCCGTCCATCACCAACTCCTGGAACTTGCTCAAACTCATGTCCATCAAGTCGGTGATGCCATCCAACCATCCTCTGTCGTCCCCTTCTCCTCCTGCCTTCAATCTTTCCCAGCATCAGCGTCTTTTCCCAGGTAGCTCAAACGGTAAAGAATCTGCCTGCAATGGGGGAGACCTGGGTTCGATCCCTGGGTCAGGAAGATCCCCTGAAGAAGGGAATGGCTGCCTACTCCAGTATTCTTGCCTGGAGAATTTCATGGACAGAGGAGCCTGGTGGGCTACAGTCCATGGGATCACAAAGAGTCAAACACGACTGAGTGGGTAACACACACCACTCATGTACCTTTCCCCAGCCCTGTATTTTCCACTGCTTGCTGGATATTTCTACCTGTATGTTCCACCAACACCTCAAAATGACTGAAAACAATTTCAGTCTATTTCTCTGCAACATGGCTTCCCCTCCTGATTTCCCCATTGCTATTGATGCTGCCAAAACTCTAGTCTTCATATCCGCCAGGGAAGTCCCTAGTCTTCGTATATCTTAAATGCTTTCTTCTCCTTCATCTCTTCTGGCTCCTCGAGAAACTAGTTCCATTGATTCTTGCTTTGTCAGAGCTCTTAATTTTCCTTTCCTTTAGCTCCCATTTCCATGATTCTAAGTCAGGCCTTGTCACCTGGTACCTCAGTTATTACAATGTCCTCTTAATTTATTTTTCTACCATCTTCAGTCTTGTATATCACTGCCTGATTAATCTTACAACATCACTTTCTTCAAATAACACCCCTGATCAAAACCCATCACTATTTCCCCATTGGCTGATTCTGGCATATCAGGCCTTCTCAAATCTGGCCCAAATCCACGGTTCCCAGAGCACATCCATTATTCCTGAGTGCAAACTGGTCTCTTCAGTATCTTTGAAACAGAAATTGCTTTTGTTCTGTTTTGTTCCCTCTGCTGCTATCTTTTTGAAATACTGTTTGTCTCCTCTGCCTGATGTAAATCTTATGGAGCAAACCTTGGTAGGTCAGTGGTTCAAGATCTCTTTAAGTATAATACTTGCATCCATTCGGCAATTACTTGCTGAGCATCTGCTCTGTGCCAGCCCATTTTCTAGGCACAGAGATCGAGAGTCGAATGATCAGTCAAGGCCCCTGGTCTCGTGGAGCTTACAATGGGGAGGTGGGGGAGGGACATAAAATAGAAAATAAAGAGATACTTTCTGATCGTAATAAATGCTACTTGATCTCAGCAACCCTCTTTGTGAAAGAGAAACAGTGAGTCTAAGAGAAGTTAAATGCCTTTCCAGAGATCACATAGTTGGCAAATGACAATGCCTGGATCATAGATCACGTCTTCTGTGTTCTTTGGCTTATCTATATTCCTTCTCATTTCTTTAGCCGAATGTGAAACCCCTCAATGTCAGGTCAAAACTCTCTCAAACTTGTCTTCGCACTTAGCACCCTCCTGGGCATGCTGCAAGTGCCCAAGGGTCACTTGTGGGGGAAAAGAACTGAGCAAAGCAGAAGGCGACAAGCCAGATGGCAGCGGGTTGAAGGAGTGTCCTTATTAGGTCTCAGACACAAAGCATATCTGAGTCAGCGCATCTCATTAGGATCACATGCATCTCTATATCACTTAGCCCACTGAAGAGTAGTCTAGGGGGTTAATAAAGATGCTGTCAGGGAGGACTGGCTTTGCTTTTCCACTAAATTTCCCCCACAAGTAGCAAATTCCATCATTTGGATGGTGAGCATGACCCAGGGGGTCCTCAGTGTCCTGCCGGCTTCCTAGTCCTGACGGTGACAAGTACGAACCAGAGGGAACTCAGCAGGACCAAGACGGGGAAGAGTCAAGGCCGCTTGTTCAAAATGATCTGTAAGTGGTTCCTTTCACTCCCCCCTACCCTTCTGTCCACTATTCTTCAGGAAGAAAATAAATAGGAGGAGAAGAAAGAAGGGAGGGAAGAAAGAGAACTTTTCCTAACTTACTATTTATAGACTCACAAGGCTGAAAAATAAATTATCTTCAAGGAAAAGGTTGGGGGGTGTTGAAATTGCATTTGCAATAGTCTTCTTTACATCTAAGTGAAAATTCTCGTACCTTCACACCAACATTTAATGGACTCGATATTGATGATTACTTAACTAACAAAACCTGTAGAGAGAAACCCCAACCCCCCCACACACATACACAACTCTGATCTCGCTTTAAATTATTTTCCATTTAGCGTAAATCCTATAGCCTGCCATAAAACTTTATTGAATAGCTCATTTGAGCAGAGAATACTTTTGAAAGAATATTAGTAAACTCTTTCAATGGAGTCAAAACACCAAAATGGAAAATTCAAGTTTTGAAGAGAGCCATTAAGTGTGATTAAACCTTTAAAAAGGAGAGAACAACGCCTGTAGAACTCTATTTAGCCATTTCATATCTTTAATTGTCCAAAGATTTACTTTAAAAGCACAGACATGAAAGGATGCTGAATGTTACAGTATTTCGAGGGGGAGAGTGAAGATAAGCCCTGCTCACCAGCAAATGGAGCTCGGCCCAGAAGCAGGGCCGACAAAAGCGGCGGGGACCTGCTTCCTTCTGCAGCATATAGAGAGGGGGAAATAAAAAGGCAGCAATTCTTGACTCAGCTTTGAGGAACACAATCGGCATGATTAGGGATCCAGAGTGGGAGCACATTTAAGCAGCGGTGACATCCACCAGTTAGCTGGTAATTAGGATGAAAACTGAGGGGAGAGAAGCTGAGAAGCGGGAGAGGGAGAAACGGGAGAAACTGGGCGCTTGGAAAGGCAGTTTTCAAAATTTAAGGAGATGAAGAGTCATTTTAGGAGCTCTTTTTAGCATCTCCTGTCCTAAACTCCAACCTCAGAGATTTTCATGCAGAAGATAGGGGATGAGACCCGGGAATCTGAATTTCTAAGAAGCCTCCAAGGTAACACCATGGCCGGGGTCCTTGGATGAGTTCAGAGGTTGTCCAGGGGTGAGCAGGGGGAGAGTTGGGGACAGAAATATGAATGAGAAACACCACCTGGAAGACAGACAGAAAAGCCTCCCCAAATGACAAGCATCCAGCATCTAACTTGCCTGGCTCCTTCCTCACTCTCAAATACACAAGACAACCAGGTAAGGAATCAACTGAGGAATTGAACCGATGGAGAATATTGGCAAGAGAGGATTCTTTTTTTTTTTTTTTCTGGAAAAGGGCAAGAATGAAAGAAAGTCAAACAATAACAGAAGGAGAAGGAGGAGGAAGAGAAGGGGAGATTGGTGGGAGGAATAACTGGCACTTAGGGAAGCAAAATTTTGTGTTGAATATTCTTTAAAATCTCCAGAAATGGACATGAACAAAGCAATGTGATGATATACTTTGATCTAAACTGAAAATACTTTTAAAAAGAGTCATGTCATATGACCAGGAATTGATAAAGTAGAATAGAAATCTGTAAAGTTGTGGACTGTTAGATTGCTAAGCGGTTCATGACAGTGTAAAACTCTGTGGTTTCCAGCTCTGCTCTGTGACCCTGAAGATGTGCCTCCAAGGTCAACCCCTCCACAAAGAAAGCAAGAGACACCAGGTTGGGAGGGGTCACCAGGCACTGCCCTGCCTCCACCAGAATATCTGTTTAAGGGAAGATTCAATTTAAACAGAGAAATGATGCTAAACTCTTTTAAAGTTCTGGTTCTAAGTGTTTTTAAATTCCTGATTCTGGCCATTTCCTTTCATTTGACAGGTGCAAAAACTGAGGCCTGAGAAGCAGTGTCTTTGTCCAAAGTCACTCCATGGTTTGTAGTATTTATACCCAAGCTTGGAATACCTGGTCCCTTGTCAGGTGAGCACTCCACCCCAGTACCTAAACACCTGCTTTCAATACTGGAGCTTGTCAAGCAAGTGTGTTTTACAAGACTTCGTTATTATATGTGGTTGGAACATTTTATGGGTCATGGTTGAATCAATGGCATATCACATGTGTGTGATAACAAGTTATGTAGGGTTCCCCGAGGGTTATTCTCCATGCTTTGGAAGCAGAAGAGACCCAGTGAAGTGAACAGGAGTGAGTGGGAATCCTTGGGTCAGAAGGACGTGAGTGCTACACCTGCTGATCACTTGAATGCACAAAGCATCTGATATCCATTGCTAACTCTAGACCCTTTCCTCTCATGGCAACCCAACGAGGCAGGATAAATGACCCTCATTTAGCCCTGGAGAAGATTGAGGCCCAGCAGGTTTAACCAAATTGCCAAATGTATTGACAATTCATATCCAGGTGACTTCAGAGCCCAAGCCTTTGGTACTTAATTACATTGTCCTCCCAACAGTGGGACGTTCCGGGCTCTTCATGCCATTCTTTCACGGGCCAGACTCACTTCCCTTTGAGTGGTAACAATTCCAATATACGTGCTGTCTTGAGAGATGACAGTACATATTTTAAAAAGAAGAAAATAATAATAAACAATTTTCAATTAAAAAAAAAAACAACTTGAATTCATACCTCCTAAAGAGTCACTTAAGAACTGTCCTGGGCTATTCCTGCAACTCTTGACTTACAAAGAATTCTAAACCAGTCTTTGGGATTAGCACATTCCTTCGCAGAGCTCTTCAAGGCTCCCTCTTTTCTTCTGCTCCCTTCAAGTCAGGAGGAGGACTCCGAGTGAAGAGGGCAGGAGACACCCCGCTGAGGATAAAGCTTTGGCTTCCTTTGCCAGCTGTAGAGGGCTGGATCTGGGGTGGGAGGGGCTTGGCAGGGGCAGCTGTGGCCATGCCTCTGCACACACCTCCTCCTTAACACCTCCTCTCTTCCTCTTTTCTGTTATAAAGATGGTTTCTTGTTGTTGTTTAGTTGCTAAGTTGTGTCCGATTCTTTTGTGACCCCGTGGACCGTAGCCCTCCAGGCTCCTCTGTCCATGGAATTCTCTAGGCAAGAATACTGGAGTGGGTGGCCATTTCCTTCTCCAGGGGATCTTTCCAACCCAGGGATAGAATCTGTGCCTCCTGCGTTGCAGGTGGATTCTTTACCATCTGAACCACCAGGGAAGCCCCGATAAAGATGATATGTAATAGGAAGTACAGAAAATGGAGAAAATAATACTCAGGATCCTGACAACCTATCATATATCTATTTTCATCTTGGTAAATTCTATTTCTGTCGTCTCTCTTCGTAAGTACAGATTCTCCATAGTTACAGGCATCACGATGCACGCTTTGTAGCTCACTTATCCCCACTCGCCTCAATGTTGCAGACTTTGTCCAGGAGGTGTGTGGTTAGCTTCTCTTGTTTCCTCCCTAGAGCTCCTCTCCCTTCCTTTCTTTTATTCGTCCCCCTGTTCTTTCTTTCTCACTGAGCCTCTCTATACTGTTCTCATGTGACTGATTTATTGCAATAATTGCTTTATTGCAGTGGTCTGGAATGCAATATTTCCATTTCATGCCTATACATACATGTATATTTACATATATTTGAGTTGAATATCAAAACAATTTCAAAAATTGAAATAATGTTCCAAGCAATAGATTCTAAGGATGATGTATATGCTTTAGAGCACCCCTAAATTTCAAGTGTGATGTCCTTTGTTCCCCAAACTTGCTGACGTCACTCCCAGAGATCTGGAAGATCCAAATCTGATCTAGAAGTGCATTTCTGGCCTATTTATATTTTAACATTTGGGAGGTCAAAATCAGGTGACAAGGAGTTGATACCTAAGAATTTCAGGATACTATCTACTCAAACTTTTTAATTAAATAGGTTAATGTTCAGTATGACTTGGCTATCATTTATGTCTTTCTATACAGGTGTGGATCTAAATGGGGCTTCCCAGGTGGCTCAGACAGTCAAGAGTCTGCCTGCAATGCAAAAGACCTGGGTTCTAAATCTCACTGTAGATTTCTGGGATCCCTGGGAATAAAGATGGTACTGAGTTCTGACTGGGGCTCACCTGCTTTCTTTTCCAGGAGTGCATGGATCCAGTTTTGAGTGGTCACCCATCTTGGGTCACTCTCATACCAGATGCTTCCTAGAAGTAACCCCAGGATATATGGGTAAAAGAAGAGATGTGGGTGACTCTAACAATGGATCTGAATCCAGGGCAAGCAAAAAAGTGATAGCAAGGCTCGGTGATCATGAGGGTAGGATGGGAAAGGGGGCAGGTCATGCATTTCCACAGCATTAGAAGCTAAAGTGTTTCGCTGCTTATCAATAATCAGAAAGGATAATGATACTAACAATTCAGATGGTTCCAAGCAATACCTTCTGGGAAGGGTGAAGGGACTTTTTATCTTGTTCTCTGAAGCCTGGATTTAGTTCAGTGGTGGTATAATATAACTCATGTAAAGATTGTTTCATGTTAAGAAAGATGTATAGAATCACAATTATAGCAACTGATACTTACACAGTCCTTTAAATATACAAAGCACCATTATATCACTTATCCTCACAAAAGCAAAGAAAACATTCCAGATAGAATGTGAGGGAGCTGACATTTGACGATGAAGAGTTTAGCTGAAGTTTATATGATGAAGCTTTCACCAGAGCAATTAATATAAACACTTTGCAATGATAAGTATTTAAAGAGGAGCCAAATATGCCCATGGGAAACCTAAGAAGTGCAGGCATTGCTGAAGAGGGCAGTGTGAATGAGGATGAACATTCAAAAGATAGAAGGGGAAGATATCTGGGAGGGGCGGCTTTCTTGATGAGAAAACATCGCCAGCTCCAAGTACTCTAATAAAGGTAAATTGCAATTTACTTCTTTGTGGTTCAATTTCCTTGGCAATTATTATATTAGAGTGACACTTCTATTGAATTATATGTTTCAATTACTATTAAAAAATCGAAGTCCTTAAGTTCCAGGAAATTATGAATGCGGCTTCTGGAGAGCTCTACCTCTGACACTCCAAGGATAGTATCGTTTATCTCCTTAGCTCTCAGAGGCCCATTATGCAGCGCGGGCCAGGAAGGAGGCCGTCCACACAATAGTGTCCAACGTTTTCAAAGCACTTCTGGTGGATTCGACCATCTCCGTGCTGTGTTTTGCTAACCCCAGGTGACCGGCCGCCTTTCTTTGCGCGGGACACAATGGCAAACAGCAACATTAACTCTCGCAATGTCGCAAGAATCCGACTGCATTATTCCCTGACCTCCACAAAGATAATGTGTCATTTGCTGTACAGAAATAAAAGTTTTCAAAGCCGTTGGAAATAGAATTGTGTACGCTTCGCTGGCTGAACCGCCTTTCTAGGGTTTATTTGTTTGGCCCTTTGGAGCGAGAGAATGGGGGAGTTTCGGCTGGGGGACCACGGAGGGTACCTTCCTTCCCCTCCCGGAAGATGGAGTGGTTTCTGAACGCTGGATTGGTGTGGGCGGGGAGGAGCGGCTCCTGGATCACAAAGCCAGGGATGGAGGAGCAGGAAGGCCCTGTCTGGTGTCTGAACGGCCCCCGGGCAGGGCTGGGGGAAGTCTCCTGGATGGGTGCATATTTACCAGAAGTCAATAGCGCAGTGGGCTTTGGTTCAATGCTAATGAGGCCAAGGTTATACAAGGGCCAACTGGTTTCCTTCTGTTCCCTCTACTATAAACCGCCTCCCATCAGTGGCCAGACCTCCTGCAAATGCAGGAGAGGGGGGTGGGGTGGTAATGACAACGGGCTGGAGGCTTCTCCCGGACAGATGGCTCCCCAGCTGTTTTTGCCGACGGGCAACTTTTGTTGCCACCACTCAACGTCCCCTCGAAAAGATTCTGTCCTCCAAAGCTTTTCCCCTTGAGTTCTCCTGGGAGGTATCTCCTGGTGACAGGGCCTCTCCTGGGGACTGCTCTCCGGTAAGGTAACGTCTAACGTGTGGGATTATTATTTTTTTTTAATTGCTGATGTAGAGAAATCTCAGGCTCTGTTGAGCGCAGAAGAGGTTGATTGAGCCCGTTTCTTGACTCCCCTCAGTTTGACTGGACTTGAAACACATTCTGTCTCTTTCTTGTTGCATCTGTGAGTTAGTTCCCAGTCTGATTCAGGTACTTAGTGGTTCTTTGTTTTCTGACCTATGAATTGGGCGTTTTAACCCTGGTCCTTGCCAACTTGCAGGGTTGGTGGGAACCAAGGGGGGGAAGGATGGAAGCAGTTTGGGGAAGTGTAAAGCACACACTAGTAAGAATTCCAGGTCACTCTTGCTTCCACCCTGACGCCCATTGAGGTCCAAGGGATTGTTCCAGCCACCTTGGCTTCGGAGGCCGACGCATGGTTCTTTACTGACACCGCATCCCAGACTATTTTGTGTCCCAGTTCCTCTCGCTGAGCCGGCATGTCTTTCATTGCAACAGGGTTGTCTTTGAGGTCCTTCTCCTTTTCCTTGGCACGCTGTCTGCACTGAACTCTCCTTCTGAGCAGATCTTCTTCCCTAACTGTATCGGTCAGGGTTCTCCAAAGAAACAGAATATGTGCATACACACGATTTATCTTAGGGACTTGGCTCATCTGATTGTGGGGGCTGGCAAGTCCCAAATTCCTAAGGCAGGCGAGCAGGCTGGCAACTGTGGCAGGAGGATGTTGCGGTCATGAAACTGAATTTCTTCTTCTCTGGAAAAAAAATCTCAGGTTTGATGCTTAAGCCTTCAGCTGCTTCGATGAAGGCCATCCCATATTATTGAGAGTAATTTTCTTAGTCAGCTGGTTGTAGCTGTGAACCACATTTTGAAAATACCTTCACAGAAATATCTCTGTTGATATTGGTACTGGGTGCTACAGCTTAACCGAGATGACACAGGAAGCTGATCCTCACACCAACCTTCCACGGATGACTCCCTAAGCCCATCTCTTGGGTAAAGCTTTCGGAGCAGCTGTTCCCTCCAAGCTGTTGGGATGGGTGTGGCCTCCTCCCTTTTTCTTCCTTGCACGCCCTTCCTCCAGGCACTCTAGGCCTTCAAGAAGCCCCTTTCTCCCCGCCACTGCTGGCTCACTGTGCCCTGTGGAGGTGACATCAAGGTCTCATCTCCTAGGAACCATTTATTGTCCCTTCAACAAGTTATCAGAGTAAAAACTATAATTAATATTTTATAACCTCGGCTGAGGTAAATCGGTTACTGTGTAGCTTGTTTCCCTTTGGAGAGTGGAGGATTGGGGTTAGTGGGAAGCCAGATGTCACTTGTCAGGGAATTAAATCCTGACCCCAAAGTGCAAGCTTGCAGTCAGTTTCCAGTCCTCCTTGGTGCAGTCTGGGTACTGATTCAGTGTGATTTCAGAGTGGAAAGTGAAGGGCTGACATGACTCCTTCATCTGTGCACCTTACTGCTCAGCTTTTCCAAAAGCTCTAGGTGCTGGAGAAAAGTCCAGAAAGTCTCTCTGAGGCCCTGCCCCTGGGAACTTCCATCCTAATGGTAGAACAGACAGGTAAACAGACCACCTGAAATGCAAGGTGGACGTGTGTTAGTGGCAAATGAGAAGTATACACAGTGCACTTACCTTCATAGGTAGAGTTTTCATACAATTTGCACAGTGAACTCTAAAACTGCAGGCTCTAATCAATCTTTGGGCTTATCTAGTCCACGTGTGTAATTCTTAGCAGACTTACCTTCTCTTCAATGCTTTGTTTAGGGAGTTAGGTTAGTTTGCACTTCCTCAGAGTGCACTACTTGATGACTCAAGAAATCTGTCCCAAAGTTACTAGAAAAGTGTGAGCAGTGAAGCAAGAAGTTTGAATTAAATAAGAATTCATTCCACAACTACAGAGTGAGTAATGACAGTGGCCAATGCCGGGTGAGGAGTGGGAGGCCCCGTGGAGACTAAGGCTCATGTTCTCTTGGAGAGTCTAGATGACAAACATATAGAGTGAAAGTTGCTCAGTCATATCTGACTCTTTGTGACCCCATGGAGTATCCAATCCATGGAAGTCTCCAGGCCAGAATACTGGAGTGGGTAACCTTTCTCTTCTTCAAGGGATCTTCCCAATCCAGGTCTCCTGTATTGCCATCAGATTCTTTACCAGCTGAGCCACAAGGGAAGCCATTGTGTTCTCTTGGAGGGTCTAGATGACAAACATAGAGAAGTGCCTCATTAAAAAAGTAGGGTGGGGAGTAGGAGGTCTGAGGGATGTTATTTTCTTGAGGGTAGCCAGAGAAGGCCCAGAGGGGGTTATCTAAGCAGAGACCCAGAAGACTGGAGGGAGGAGGTTAGCCATGGGGAGTTGAGAGACTGTTCCCAAGGCACACTAATTCCTTAAAAGATAAAGGCAGATCGTAGTAACAATACATACAGAATAATCCCTACAAAAATACATGTGTTTGTGTGTACACAATAAAACTCTTTATAAATGTAGATATGTATGTGTTTAAATTATATATATATATGTATATATATGTTTACATGTTTACATTATATATATGTATATAATACATACATACTGTAGCTTGGTGTCTCAGACCAAAGGGATCACGGTCCTGAGGGAAGGACAGTAGGGTCAGACTCAGTCTGCCAGCATCTGAGGTGCCCACAGGGAGAGCCTTCATGTGGGACGGCTCCACTCAGGCCATGTGAGCTGTCACACCTCACCGAGGGTTCTGGAGGCCCTGGGAACTCTCTCAGGCACTCCTGTGTTTAGTTTGGGTGTTTGAAGGGGTCAAGAGTGTGTTGACCTCCATTTTCTTCTTGATTCCCCACTTCTTGGGATCTTAGAAGCTTCAGTCTGAACATTCTAGAAAGGCATGTAGGAATAAGATTCAGTTAATGCTAAAAATTGCAATAAATATTCCCCATTTCAGGAGCACACTAAAAGGATGAGATGTTGTAACTAAAAGCCAGAGATGTGGTTAAAATCATACTCGTTACACTCTGACACTGAGTGCCCTAAAGCGGCATAGTAACTGGGTGACTAGAGGAAGACAATAGTCTTTGCATGGAAAGACCCAAAGGGCCCCTTAAATCTTTAATAAACTCAATGTGTAGATGATTCTTATCTCTGAGCAATTCTCCCTCACCTTCCTTCATCAGCCCCCAGTGCTGAGTAAACAAAGTCACATGTCATATGACATTTGTTTTGTTTGTCTGTGGATTCATGGTGTTTGTCCTTCTTTCTCTTTCAATGCCCTATGACTCCATCTTTCAGAGATGACAGGTGTATTGCCTTTGCTGTCTGCTGTGGCTTAAAAACTGGGTTAACACTTAAAAAGAATCACAGCTGAGTTGTCTTCATGACTAGGAAGTTGGGAGGAAGTCACGAAATCAACGTATATGTGCCCTTGACCTGGTGACCATTTGGGCCATAACAATCAATCAGTTTGAGTTGATAACTTCGTTTAACAGACTATCCATCTCAGTCAAAAGGCTTCAACTAGGGACTCCCCAGGTGGTCCAGTGGTTAAGAATCTGCCTTCCAATGTAGGGGATGCAGGTTCGATCCCTGGTTGGGGAACTAAGATCCCACATGCCATGGGGCAACTAAGCCAGCACTACAACTACTGAACCCACATACCTCAACTGGTAAGCCCTTGTTCTGCAAACTACAGAGCACTCTGGACCCCATGCATCACAACTAGAGAAGCCTGCAATTAAGACCTGATACAGCCAAAAAAAAAAAAGACTTCCACTAGTTGTCACATGGAGATGCCCAGAAAAGTTCAGCTTTTGATATGACCAATATGCTTTCACTTCTTCAAGGATAAAGGCATCAAATTATCCTTACAGGAAAGAATTGTTTTGTGTCTACAATAACAAAGAGAAGGCTGAGGATGTGTCCTTAGTATTATGTCTTAGTCAGTGAAAGAGTGGGTATATGTATGTCTAGTGGGTTTCTAGGAATTGGGTGGTGGTGGTTTAGTTGCTAAGTTATGTCCAACTCTTGAGACCCCATGGATTGTAGCCTGCCAGGCTCCTCTGTCCTTGGGATTCTCCAGGCAAGAATACTAGAGTGGGTTGCCATTTCCTTCTCCAAGGAGTCTTCCCAACCCACGGATTGAACCCAAGTCTCCTGCCTTGCAGGCAGATTCTTTACCAATGAGCTACAAGGGAAGCCCATAAGGAACAGAGCACATGCTTTGTGACTCAGGGAGTTTAGAGCCAAATTGAAGCAAAACATGTAAAATTATTTACTAGTGTTAAAAACATTGAAAGGCAATGGAGTAAAGAGTTTTCCATTGGAAAAAATGTAAAGCAAAAAAGAGCAAAAGAGGTGTATGGTTTATGTCTCATTGAATTGCCTAGAACTTGATCCCCAGGTAGGCATTTGAGCATAGTTCACAGGCAAACAGTACATTTTACAAGTACATTGGGGCAGAAAGTGGGAACTATCCCTCCAACCCCAGCTCTACTCCTATAACTAGACTGCATAAGGGATGCCACAAACATAAGAAGTCTTATCTATAGAAGCGCTGTGCAGAGGCCAGCATATAAAAATAGATGGAGATCCAGTCCTTGGCACAATTGGAGTCATATTTGCAAAACAGTATAGCCCAATTGAATTTGGGGAATTACGACTCTGTTATAGAGCCGCAGTCTGGGCCAAGAAGATCCCTCTATTAATAAATAGTTAATTTTGAGTTCTTAAAACCCCAGCCTTTCCCAGATTCCAACCAGCCACCTATGTCAAAGGTTATGTCAAAAACCATAAGTTGAAAAAAAAGGGGGATGACAACTAGAGCTTGAGAACTGGCATTCAGGAGAGGGATATTGTTCAAAGGGATAGGGAGATAGCAAAAGACACTGAGAAAGGAAAGACAGAGAATATGACGATCTAATGTTCTAGGTAATAGCAAGGAGGTCATTTGTGGCCTTTACCAGAGCAGTTTAAATAGAGAAGGTTGAAGGCAGATTGTTATGAGTCAAGTAATAGTTGGTGAACGAGTAAAAGGGAAAGGTCAGTGTAGGCCAGTCTATCCGAAGGGGTATAGAAAGAGCTTGGTTCAAGTGCTAGGAAGATGGAGCTACTGAAGGTGGAAATTCAAGGGATTAAAGAGGTAATTCATAGAACAAAGTTCTAGGTGATGCGGTCCCAAAGACAGGCACGTGGCTCATCCTTGGATGGAAGGAGGAATCCTTGAAGTCTGGGAAGGGAGGCTCGGAAGAGTGGGATGGAGTGGGAAATGTAGGGAGATCATGTCAATTACCCTCACTGTTTTGCTGTGAAGTTGGAAGCAATATAATCTATAAAGAGGTTGGTAAAAGAAACTATTGATACTAAGGACATGTGAGGGAATCGTTGACTGGTATTGAGGGGCAGCTGAGACTGGAGACCAAACATCAGATGTGGCACTATCGCATGGTTGATTTATTTCTCCTAAGGGACACTTACTAGCCTAGTTTCAAGAGTAGAAGAGGCAGATGTTTGGTCGAGTCTTAGGGTGATGACAGGCAGATGCAGCTAAAGGACATTTTAACAAGGGAACTGAGGATATATGATGCAAAGTCACGTCAGTCGCGTCCAACTCTTTGCAACCCCACGGACTATAGCCCGCCAGGCTTCTCTGTCCATGGGATTCTCCAGGGAAGTACACTGAAGTGGGGGGTCATGCTTTCCTCTAGGGGATCTTCCCGACCTAGGGATCAAACTCACATCTCTTATATCTCCTGCACTGGCAGGCGGGTCCTTTACCACTAGTGCCGCCTGGGAACGTGAGGATATGGGTGAGCATAAATGAAGAGGTGACCCCTCAGTATGACAGACTATTCAATGAGGAGGACTCAGAACTTTGGCTAAATGGCAAATGAGCCATTTTTGTGTTGTGTTTCCATTTATCATCTTGCCATATTAACACAGTTCCATCAGCTGCTGGAAAAAGCTCTCTGGCCAGCTAGCCAAAATTTCAGAACCGCCCTTTTCCAAAAGTGCCTAACCAGGAGACTTCAGACATGATGGATGAGACTCATTCAGTGGTTTAATTCAATAAAGGTTTATTTCTTGCTCATGCAAAATTCACTGGGGTTGTGTGACTGTGGGGTAACTAGGATTAGTAGTTACTCCTATCTTCAGGCTCTGACATCTCAATGTTTAGCTTCTAAAGGGGCTGAAAGGATGGAGTGGGCATACTGATTATTAGTACCTCAAAAAAGAAGCAGTACAACACTTAGGTCACATTCCCATGAACACAAACTCATCGCAGACCCCAATCCAACTGAAAAGACAACTAGAAATGAAAGAGAACACACACGGATGTTCAGAGAGCATCAAGCATAGCTGTTAAACTGTGTCAACAACCAAGGATCCCATAGACGTTACCTGTACTTAGTGAATTTCAGGGAGCATGACTCCTGAGGTGGAGAGAAAGACCCTGAAAGTGAGAAGGGGGACATGCCTTGGGGCTGATTGTGTGCACACGGGCACCAGATCAAGCAGCTGAAAAGTAAAAAGACAAGCCAAACTGTGATTCTATAATTAAATATCGTATAGAGAAACGGAGGCAAAAAGGAGAATGGAGAGGAGGAGGGGGAAAAAGAAAAGACAAAGCAGCAGAAGAGAAAAAAAAAAAAGCCACCAGGTCATTTGGTTAAGCTCAAATGTGGCCATAATCATTCTCCCCTGAAAATGTGATCTAACTAGAGTCTGACCACAAGAAATGGAAGCACAAATAAAGGTAAGGCACAGTAGGAATGGGTCGAGACTTTCAGCCCTGCAGTCCACTTGGGACACAGTCAGGCAAGAAAGAAGTTGGAGGAACAAACATTGTCAGCTAAGCTGCCCTCCTTTCCAGGACGGACCCGGCTTCCTGGGTCTTCTCCGGCTTCCTGTCTGGCTTGCTCTAATTCACCCTCTCAAAAGCCCTGGGTATTTATTGTAATTATTTAAAATGTCTTCAAGACCCAGAGACACTGGCCAGCCATATCCAGCACCAGCCCCCCTCTTGCTGGGAGTGTGCTATTTCTTTTTAATTTGCTCAGTCAGTCCTGAATAACTTTTCAGAGGGCTCCAGACACCGCAGTGTGACAGCTAAACCAAGGCGCATCGGATGCGATGGAATCGCTCTACAAGCAACCTTGCCAAAGGCCCTTTTCGATGCACAAAGCTGGCTCTATCTTTGTATATTGAGGGAGCTAAATCAATGTTAAATGCTTGGCTCTTTTCACAGGACAATGACCAGGACCTAAGCTGCGTCCTTCCTTTTTGATTGACACTTGAAACGCAGCGCGGGAATCAGCCAGAGGCGCTGCTACAAGCCGAACCCTCTGCTGGGATAGCCACTGGTGACATCTGCAGAAAGACCGACAAAAGGCAGTTGAAAGCTGTGTTTGTTGCTTTCCCCTCTCAGATCTCCGGGCTTTCATGGAGCTCCTTACTTGCTTTAATATTATGATTCAGCACCTGGCTTTTTTGAACCTTGCTTTAAACTTCAAAAGGCGAGGTGGTATTAACAAACATGAAACGAAAAAGTGGCGGTAGTTTGATTTACTGTTGTCGTCTTATCAAGGGGTTTTTTTGTCACCAGCTGCCACTTTCTGTCATCTTTGGAACCATTATCATTTCTCTAAAATCTAAAAGACTCCACTTAATAACAGCTTTGAATACAGGCAGGATCAGTAACTTACACAGTTCTGGGGATGACAGGACCGTCAAATGAAAAGAAAGATGTTGCCAAAAAAAAAAAAAAACCACAAAAACCCAAACCACACAAATAAGAGCCGTAGTACTTTCTAGTGACCTTGATTTCAGAATTAAACAAATCAAATCCAATTCTATTGTTCCTTTTGAATCCCATTGTCAAGTTTCCTTGAGAAGTTCCTTTTTGTTGTTAGGGTTAATGGAGACGGAAAAAAAAAAACACCCTCAGGCCACAACAAGGCTTTGCTACTTCGGGCAGGAGAGGAAGCTCTGCTATCACGAAAGGGCTGTCTGACCTCGACCAGTAACACAGCTCAGCTAATTACCAGCTCACTTTCGCTGACTTTCTAATACTTCTGGCACCCACTTGATGCTCATAGCTGGACCAACCTTGCAAACTGACCAGGGAGGAGGTCACTTCACATCCTGCTCTTTCCTGAAGATGGACAGCTCTGAGTGGTCCAGCTGAACGCTCAGGACTTTTCAGGATCCTAAATTTGGGTGTGAAATCTGGGTCCCCCAGAGTAAACCCACTGATTAATCCTACATGAAATCAGTCAGAGCCACAAGGGACCCTCAGATCACCTAGTCTAGTGGTTTGGATTCTTCCAAGAAACTTTGTAAAAATGTGGATGCCTCCCTGAGCATCCTTCTCATGTCATCTGAATCTAGAATGCAAAAAAAAAAAAAAAAGTTCTCTGGTTGATTCTGATTTCCAAAGAGAATGGAAAATCAGCCTTTACAGAGGAGGCATCTGAGACTCAGAGGACTTAAGTCAGTTGTCTAAGGCTGCACAGCAATTCTGTGGCAGAGCCTGGCTGAGACAGGGTGGTAGGAGCCCTCTGGGGCAGACCCCTCGTTGAAACCCGAACCCTGAGAACTGGGTGGTGCTCCTCCACAGGGAGAGGCTGAGCATTGGCTTCCCAAGATGCAAGTGACAGTCACGCAGACGCCTCCTTCCCCATCACTCTCCTTTCCCCATCCTAAGTCAGCACGACTCTTCATGGACTTTCTGATACCATTAGCGATGGGTTTCTCTCCTCCTCCTTCTTCCCTCCCTCATTAGGGCCTTGAGATCTTGGTTGTGGGGGAAATCATTGCTGATTCCTGACACATGTCGTGGAAGTGAAAAATACGAGGAAGGTGAAGTTGTTCATTTAGATATTCAAGTGCAAAACCTTTCATGTGTGGCTAGATCGGATATGCCACCTTCTTGAAACCAGTCAAATATATTTGGCTATCTGTTTCTCTTTTATGATCTAGTAGTCCTAACTTGCTACTTTATTATGTATGTATTGTCAGCTGTACCATCAGAAATCCTGTGCATTATAGCTCTTTTGACAAAGGCAGTTATGTCAAATTAGACATATAGATGATTATCAAATAGCCTGGGGTCTTGACCCAGGGAACCTAAGAGGTCTGTCTCCAGTCGGAAAAAGGGAGTGTTTCCTGAAAACCGCGCAGGCCTTCAATATAAAAAACGCAGGGGAGGCAGTCTGAAAATGAAGGCAAGTATCTCTGGAGTTGTCAGTGTGTCTGTTACTAAAATACAGAGCCTATGAAAACTCTAGGAAACAGGAAAATAAACCCCAAACAAAACCATGAACTCTTCTAGCTGTGCAGATCAGGACTATTTTGATGATACAAAGCAATGTAGAGATAGAAGATAATTTTATCTCCATGCCAACGCTAAGCAAGTGATAATAGTGGCCTGAAGGGCTAGAATAAGAAAGATTTTGTGTTTGATCATAACGTTTTCATGAGTGATTAGCCATGTCTGCCATGGCTGGTAATATCAAGACCTGGGAGGGTGGCTAAGACAAGTTTTGGAATCATCCATGAGTTTACAGCCTACTTCTATCACTTACTATCTATGTGAGTTTGGACAAATTGCTTAGATTTAGTATTCTAATCTGGAAAATGGGCATAATATGTCATTATGTCTTTTGAGACTTGAATGACATAGTAAAGGTAATGCCATATGTAGCAGGTGCCAACTAAAGCTGAAGTTTTTCTTATTACTGTGAGGGGAACAAACCCTGCATTTTAGTCTCTATGGAATTCTTATGGTAAGGCAATCCAAGTAATTGGGATCATTCTTTAAGCAATGAGACCAAACAACTCTGAGCCATGAAAGTATTTGTACCCTTTACTCCACTTTAGTCCAAAAATTAACAGAAGAAGAGAGGAAGGGGAAGGGAGAGAAGGAAGGAGAGTAGGAGTGAGGGAGGGAGGGGGGAGATGAAATGATTCGACAATAAAATGGAAGATTGGCAGACAGCAGGGAGTTGGTGGGGATGATTAAAACTGGGACAAAGTATCAGAAATTCTGAAGCATAAAAAGGTCTATTTTTGAAAGTTTGTTTGTGGTTGTCTTGTTTTTTGTTTGTTTGTTTTTCCATAGCACCAGCTATGTCAAATCTATAACAGAATTGTTCTCTTTTGGATAAAAAGATGATTTTTCTCTCCCCTGGCACCGCTTAAACCACACTTCATAGTTATTCCCCTTTGCTAATATGTAGTTCCTTATCTCCAAGCTTCACACTGTTAAAGGGACAACGTGGAAATGAAATTCTGTTACAGTACAATAAGGAGAGACCCTTTCACTAGGACTCAGAAGACACAGACATCATCTCCCGCTCTGCCACTCTGGCCAGGGGTCCTGGACAGAGGCAGGTAGCCAGTCTGAGGCTCCATTTCTTCTTTTGTTATGTGGGAATAAGAAACATCACTTGCTAACTTTATTTTTTTTAGTTGTTATTTATTTACTTATAGCTGTGCTGGGTCTTTGTTACTATGCATGCTTTCTCTAGCTGCAGCGAGTGGAGGCTGCTCTCTAGTTGCAGTGTGCAGGCTTCTCATGGCAATGGCCTCTCTTGTTGCAGAGCATGGGCTCCAGGGTGCATGCGGGCTTCAGTAGTTGCAGCACGTGGGCTCAGTAGTTGCAGCTCATGGGCTCCAGAGCACAAGCTCAGAAGTTGTGGCTCACACAGCCTAGTTGCCCCGAGGCGTGTGGGATCTTCCTGGGGATCGAACCCATGTATCCTGCACTGGCAGGCAGATTCTTTACCACTGAGCCACCAGGGAAGCCCACTTGCTAACTTTAAAAGGTTATTTTGAGGAGGGCGAGGAGGTAACAACACACATGAAATACCTTTGACAGCTGTATATTTGGTGCACATGTGAAGGGGTGATAATGCTACTCCAGTCTTTACATGGATGGATCCACCTTTTTCTTTATTGTCTCCACGCTTCTGTCCCCCACTTAAATACCTCCCAATTCTTCCTTCTTAGTCACTGGAATTTTAATTGGACTTCGTGATTCATTCTTTTGAATAACCAATTACCATCCTCAGACTTCCTTTCAAACAAGCTTATAGTCTTATAGGAAGTGAGACATATACTTAGAATTAGGCTAGACAGGATTTCTTGAGAAACCAGAATGAAGAGGCCAGGATGCAGGATGGGGAGAAAAGAGAGTGAAAATGGGTTTGGTACAACTATTGAGAGGCAGACTGACAAAGGCTGCTGTCTGGCTCCACCACTCACTAGCTGTGTGCACTGTGGCGAGTTCCTCCATCTCTGGTGACTCGTGGTTCCTCACCTGTTTGTGCATTCATCTGTTTTATTGTCCACTCTGTGTCAAGCCCTGTCCTAGGTAATTAGAGCGTCAGATTCCTTACCCTTACGAAGCCTACATTCTAACAAGGAAGATAGAATATAAACAGAGAAAACTGGTTAAAGTAAGCACTAAGGAAAACGAGTGAAAGCTAGCATAAAAATAGCTAAATCAGGATAAAGGGAGTATGAGAAGAGCGGGATAGGGCAGGAAAGGAAAGTTCTTTGAGGAGGTAACATTTTCAGTTCAGTTCAGTTCATTTCAGTTGCTCAGTCCTGTCTGACTCTTTGCGACCCCACGGACTGCAGCACACCAGGCCTCCCTGTCCATCACCAACTCCCGGAGCTTGCTCAGACTCATGTCCATTGAGTCGGTGATGCCATCCAACCATCTCATCCTCTGCCACCCCCTTCTCCTCCTACCTTCAATCTTTCTCAGCCTCACGGTCTTTTCCAATGAGTCAGTTCTGCACATCATTTTACCTAAATATTGATGAAGAAATGGCATGAGCCAGGGGAAATTCTGAGAAAAAAATGTTTAAAGGAGAAAAAATGTCAATGCAAAGTCTTCCTTAAATTTAGAGAAAAAAGATGGAGCTCCTAAGAAAGATTTGTGACAGATAGTAAAAGTGGAGTTGGCGATATCTGTTGCTGGATTAGATGAGGCTTGAGAGAAAGAGGGGTAAACTGGCCCTGGGGGATTGATATGGGAGCAAAGTGAATGAGGAAGATGGGATTTGGTCAGGGAGGGGAGCAGATTCTGCTTTAGACATAATAGGTTTGTAATTTTTTTTGGTAACATTTAGAAAATCTGACAAATGGAGATCACAACAGTACCCACCTACTGGTGCTTGAGATAATCATGGAAAGAGCCTAGAAGAGGATCTGATATGAAGCAAATGCTTAATAAATTGTACTTACAGAGACTAATGAGCAGAAACGTCAAATCCAGTTGTGGGACAGGGTGGTCCTTGTCCAGTCAAGAAACTAGACAATGATGACAGTGTGGAGTCCAGAGCACCCATAGATAGGCATCAAGTTTAGGAAGAAGCAAGGGGGTGCTAAAGACATTAAATGAGTCATAGTTCTGCATTCAGTCCACCCTACGTGGCATGGTGAAAAATAGAGGGGCTATTTATAAGGGTCTCCCCCAGATGAAATAGTCCATTCTGCAAAAAGATTGGTTTTTATTTTCTTCCTGAATTGAATGATTTAATAGCATGTTAGGGATTTTGAAAACATTGCCTTGGCCCAGTAGGTAGAAATAAAGCATAGTAACCATCAAACTTTCCTTCACTCGGTGCTACAGATGCAGCCTAGGAAATGTGCTTGTTCTTAACAGAAACAAAATGCATTTTACCGAAAGGGTCTCTGTCCCTCTGTGGTAGAGTCTATGCCAAAGATTTTATTTACCAACTAGGCCTATCAAACTAACAGCTTCGGTAGCTATTGTTTACCATCTAGTTAGATAAGTATCCAAGTCTCCTAAGTCTACTAGAAAGTTCTGCTAAACTTGATCTACTTCCTACTATGCATTTCTTCCAAGTTTGAAAATATCAAAGCAAACCAAAACCAGGGCAACAGAAATTCCATTCTTCCCCCTGACTCCCTCCCCACACCCCTGTGCACACACTTATCAGAGCCATGCAGCAGCTGCGATGGAAAAGACAACTACAGGAAACTTAGAGTTAATCGTGCCAAATGGCTACAGATTCACAGGAGAGGGCAATTCTGGTCACTCGCCTGAGTTCACACAGATGGCACAAGCTACAGACTCTCTTATGCTCCTAGATCTGACCCCCTATCCAATCTACTATGGAAATTTCTAAGTTGGTGAATTCAGGTCCATTGGTTGGACAATTGAGGTATAAGTATTTGAAAAATGGATTTGTACATGTAATCTCTAAAGCTTCTTCTTTCCATGAATAAGCATATAGACACACAGAGAAATTTCCTTTGGGAGGGGGTGGTAGATGTTAAAACTTATCTCAAATGACTTTTTGGACGTGGAGGGGAACAATATAGCAGAGGTTGACCATACATCTCTATAGAAATCTGGGAGCCTGAGACTTCACCAGTTTCTTTTGGGACAGTCATGCGGCCCTTACTTTAGACCCAGTGAGAAGGAGCCAAGGGGAGGGAGGTAAAAAAATTCATGGAGAGAAAAATGTAGAATTCAATTGTACTAAGTTACTTGAGAAAAGATTTGAATTTAGTCAATAGCAATTGTGAATATTTTTTCCTTCCGTTCCACATCAATGATTAATTATGTCTCTTTTCCTTTCTAGACTCTTAAGAGCCAAAAGGGAGAGGGACTGAGGACTGTTCAGTCATCCATCTCCAGTACCTAGGATAGTACCTGGCACATTCCAATCTGATGTGAAATATTTGTTAAATTAATGAAAATGTTTGTGTGCGTAAGCACAGCCTCTGAAAGAATTTAGTATTAAAGAATGCTAGAGAAGTAAGTCTGAGCTGTTTCATGAACTGCCAGGTAACTCAGACTGAACCGGAAGCCATATGCCTGGGTTTAACAGCTAGAATTCAGGAGATCCTTCTCAACTAGTAACAGTATCACTAGGTGAGCATGTAGTGGCTCTGCCTGTTCAGCCCTTCCTATGCTGTGGTTGGTCACTCAGTCGTGTCCGACTCTCTGCAACCCCGTGGACTGCAGCCCAGCAGGCTCCTCTGTCCATGGGGATTCTCCAGGCAAGAATACTAGAGTGGGTTGCCATGCCCTCCTTCAGGGGATCTTCCCAACCCAAGGATCGAATCCAGGTCTCTCACATTGCAGGCAGGTTCTTTACCAGCTGAGCCACAAGGGAAGCCCCCAAATACTGGAGTTGGTAGCCTATCCCTTCTCCAGGGGATCTTCCTGACCCAGGAATCGAACCAGGGTCTCCTGCATTGCAGATGGATTCCTTACAAGCTGAACTACCAGGGAAGCCCCTCAGCACTTCCTAATTTTAGACAAATTTGTTCATGAATAGAGGAAGCTTTAGAAAACCATCTTCACCCAGGTAGAGGGATGAAAACACTTCCCTTGAAACAATAAGGCACTCTGTCAAGGTCTATTTGATACTACAGTGTGACCAATTGCTGTGTTAAGACTATATCTACTAAAAAAGTGACAAGAAAACTGTGATAAGAAAAATAAGAAAAGAATTCCTGATAATGTTTTCACGAATGTGTCTAATGCCATCCACGTTAGCCTCCCACACCATTCCCTACTGGAAACTTTTGAACAAGTCAAATTTGATAGGCTTTTGTTACTTGTGACTATGAAATGAAAGTGTCTTTGTTCAAGGTTAGAAAAAAAGTATTTTCTCTTAAATTAAAAGCTTTCAATTATCTGTAATGTGAAAGGAACCTGATGGTATGGATAACACAAGCGTAAAAACCTAAAAGCTCTGGACTGGGTCCCTTGTTTGGACAGCCAGCCTCATCCCTTCCGCTTGGGATACAAAGCCAAGAAGAGGAGGAAGTTTTCTAAGATGGGGTGAATCGGTCCAGCATACCAAAGTCACTGCAGCTAACTTATACAATAGTCAACCCACAAGTGGGTGATGGAGGCGAGATGGGGTGGTGTTGGGTGTG
The DNA here is from genome assembly GCF_054371585.1 of Giraffa tippelskirchi. Lineage (NCBI taxonomy): Eukaryota > Metazoa > Chordata > Mammalia > Artiodactyla > Giraffidae > Giraffa > Giraffa tippelskirchi. Next base: position 10,788,561 of record NC_137279.1, read on the forward strand.
GTTGCAAACCACATTCCAAATTGGCTTATCCTGACTTTCTATTCAGCTCTAACACTGAATCCTGAATATTTGCTTCAGGTTTTAATCCATCCCATGGTTACTGGATCAGGTGAATGATCTTTACCTTGACAGAGTGTGCGATCAGTGGTTATCTCTGACTTTCTCTCCATCATCATTAGTGAGCAAGGCTTAGGGAAATCAAGTAGAGTCCTGACAGAGAATACAAAGTTCTTTTCTTAAAGAATATGTAATCAGAAAAGAACGTACTATTTTGAAGCACAGATACTTTCTGTGTGACAGGAAATGCTAAGTTTAAAAGAGTGGTCGGTGTAACCTCAGCTAAAAAGTGGAAGAAGCACACCATGATGGTTCTAAGAGGGAAAAAGAGAGAAGATGCATGTTTTGCTATAGCATCCTCTATCCAGGGTTTATCCATGAAACACAAACACCCCGCTATCCAGAGAGCAGAACAGCTGCTGTGAAGATTGGCTTCTGAGTCACTTTCACTGAAGTGGAACTATTTGTTCAAGTTCGAAGGCAACAAAGACCTTGGCAATCATCTGCCCTAGGAATGTCAAGACGTAAGATGACATCAGTGTATACTGGTAAACCTGAGGAAGATTTTCTATTTGAAATAGGGAAACTCTGGGGGGTAAACAAAGCTTTATTCCTTCTTTTAAATAATGGCTTCATCCAGGAGTGTCTCTGACCCATGACCCTTGATGATGTATCATCCATCTAATTTAGCACATTGTGAGCTCTCCAGAGAGAGAATGTGCTTTTTGTAATAATTGTTGTTTAGCCACTTGGTCATGTCCGACTCTTTTGTGATCCTATGTATCGTATAGCCCACCAGGCTCCTCAATACATGGAATACTCCAGGCAAGAATACTGGAGTGGGTAGCCATTCCCTTCTCCAGGGGATCTTCCCAACCCAAGGATCGAATCTGGGTCTCCTGCAGTGTAGGCAGATTCTTTATTGTCTGAGCCACGAGGGAATGAAAACAAACTAGAAAAAATTAGGACCCCTCAGTTGAAAAAGTTAAGACCTTGGAGAACTGTGGTGGTAAATCTATAGAACATAAGGATCTGGATATGGTAATATCACACCTATTCAGTAATTCCAGGAAGACATAGTTATTGTCCCTCATGGAAGCATGAAGCAGCTTTTCTAGGACAGATAAAAAGAAACTGGCTAAATGAAAGCTAGAACCTGAAATTCCAAGAAATGATGTGGGCTGAAAATACAAAGGAAAAAGTTTTAAAAACTCCTCTAAGAGAATCTTGTTTAAAAGGAAGCTTGAGCTGTCAGTCTTATGTTCTTCACCTACCAAGGGCAAGGTCTTGGGCAGAAATATGATATAGTCTCTGCTAACAAACTCATTGTATTCCAGACACCAACAAAACATTAGTGCCAGAGGTTTGTATTAAATTTAGCAAATATTTGCATGTAGATCATTGTGCTAGGTACTATTTCTAAAGACTCATTACTGTGTTCTGATGGAAGAAATTTCTTCTATTCTTATGGGCATTTCAACAGGAAGCTGATCCACTCAGTAATGGAAAGATAAGAATTCAAAAGCAGCAAGCTAGAAGATAGACGGCTAGAAAGGGGTCATTTTAGGCATTCCTACTGTCCTAATTTATCTGGAAATAACACGTTGATGTAGTATATTTCACTTTTACAGATTGCTTTATGATTATTCCTTACTCTAGTTTTATCACATCTCTATCAGATTTGAAGGCAGATATGCAACCTCATTAAACCAGTGAGGAATCAGACCAAGAATAATAGCTAGTTAAGCTCAAGGTCACCAAAGAATGATTAGTCAAGTGAGGTCTAGATCTCCACTTGCCCATTGGTGTTACCTGCCTACCTCTGTTGGCCAACTCTGACTTTAGTATTTCCCTGTGCACAGGATCCAAGATGACTCTGCTTTCCAGTAACTGCACTTAGTATGCCATGTTCTAGTGAAGTGCGGTGGCATTTTGATGAACCTATGAGATGCATTGAAGCCGTGAGAGAAGCAGTTGAGAGATCACAGGCAAGATCACCTGTTTTGGCCACTAACTCTTCAATTCCCCAACACTGTGCCCCCGGCCCTCCCACCCTTTCCTCCTGCTCCGCCTCCCACGGTGCATCTCAAAGAACATTCACACGTACAAAAGAGAATCACAGAGCCGTATGAAGAAGGCTCAGGCAAGTCCAAAACTCCAGGCTATGTCACCGTTTTGAACACGCACTTTTGATAGTCTCTCCGGTTTAATTGGAAGAGTGAGATTTAGAACCAAGCGAAGTCAGGTGAACATAGCACTGGAACTCAAAATGCGTGTGGTCCTTCTCTCTATTTCTTCTCTTCCCGTCAGTCACTGTCACCTGGTCTACAGGCAGGCCAGCTCTCATCTCAGCTGGCCAGCTCTACCTGAAGTATATGGAAGTCTGACAAAAACCCGGGTTAAAGCTTCAAATGCAAGTTTACCTTCCCGGGAACTCTCCCTTCTCTTTTTTAAATGGAGACATTTGTGTAAACCCAATCCTTCTTTCAAGTGGATGGAGATGCTGTGGACTCTTATTTAGAGTCCAAGAAAGACCTAACATTAAGTGGACACATAGATCTGGAATTTTCTCTCCTAGAATCACATGGGTGGCATAAATATAATTAAAATGGAATGTGAATGCACAGCACTCCTCAAGGAGAGAGACCAAGTCCAGATTTTAGTCCAGTAAAGCAATCCTTTTAACTTAAGGGTAGTCTGAAAAAAACAGAATTTTTATAGCATTTCAGAAATTCATTTGGGACTGACTCACTCAAGGAAACCCCACCCCCCTCCCCTACAACCACCGCCACCTCCTTCTACACAAAGGTCATCTGCTCCTTCCTGACTCAGGCACTCTTGACATTTATTTGTGCCTCCTGGACAGTCACCCCTTCTGTCTGATTAGGCAGCAGTCTCCCCATAATACCCTTAAGGGATTTGGTTGTCATTTTACGGAAGGGGAAAATAGCAAAAACAGTAGTACATCAGGAAACACAGTTTTCCCCAGAGAGCAGGTGGGAGTCAAAAAGGACCCTTTTCCCCATATCATCTCTCTCTCCTCTAAAAGATACAAATTCCCAATCTCTGCGCCCAGAATTATAGGTTCAGTCGTGGTATTGGTGAGCCTTTTTGAACGGTTTGCCCAAGGTAGTAATTTTGTAATCCACCGTAGCTGAAGTAAGTATAGACCTGGGCCGGCGCAGCCTCCTTCCTTCTCCTCCATCCAGCCCCACGTCCCCACTTAGGTGAAAACACTTTGCATATAAACAAACTCCTCTCAAAGACACCTCAACCTTGACATTTCTTTCTCCCTTTTCCAAACTTGCTTCCTTTTAAAACACCTTGCGCTCTGCCCTGCTCCCACAGGAGGCCCAATTATCAGAATAATAATTAACAGGTTCTCATTATTTAGGATCAAACAATGCCCCCCTAATGAAGCCAAGAATAGCCAATGTGATCCCTTAAAATGGGGCGTGAGTTTTTCCTTACACCTTGGGGCATCTAATCCACTGAAACCATTAGGCACCGAGCTGCCCATAACGGCCTGGATAACATTGAGTCAAGGACAGTTAATGGATGCCAGAGCACAGACCAAAGTGCTCCAAGCATGTCAGTCAAGACTAACCGGAGGCAAAAACATCAAAATGCAGGTTGGAGTTTTGACATTCCTGCAGGCTCTGAACGCCTCGCCAGTAAATTTTTAAAGTCAATATCCCCCTTATGCTCATGAACACTTTTCTGTCTGATGAGTAGGACTAATGTGGATCTGATTGAACTGTGACTAAAGTAGGACTTTAAAGGCAGCTTTGAATGTGTGGGGGGCGGAAAGGGTTTTTTGTGTGTGTGTTTTGTATGTGTGTGTGTTTTCTTTCTTTCCCTTTTTTTCCCCCAGAAATGTCTGTGATAATAATGAAGACAGTGTACACAGATTATCACAGGCTGTGTCTTTCGACTTCAAGGTTATGTGATTAGAAAATTAGAAAAGCAACGAGATTAGAAAAACCGCAGAACATTTTGAAAGAAAGCTTTTTTTTTTTTAACAAATTATCTTTGTGCTGGATTTACACAGAATCTGATAGATGGATCTTCTAATGTTTGGAAATGGATAAATGCAACAATGCAAATAGGAAGAACAGGCTTTGGAGCCTATTCCTGGCAGAAGTTCAAAACCCAAATTAAGTATTCTAATTCGCTTAACGCCTGTTACTTAAATTTTTTAAAAAATTGTCGTGTACAGACACAAAACAAAATACAGTTGTAAATAAAAAGGTAAAAATATCAATGAAGTTGTTGTTTCTCATCGGGCAAGACTTTCCCCCCAGATTTGGAATAAAACCTTCACCTTTCTGCCCTTTCTCTTCTCATAGCTAAGAGCAATCATTAGAAAGACACATAGCAGGTAGTCCACGGAGAGTTGGGTTTGGGTGGGCATCCTACAGGTGGTAGCTCAGGTGTGACAGCAATTTTGGAACTCCAAGTCACTGCTTTACTTATCTTTCTTATGAGGGGGAAAATAGAATTTTCCCATATGGAAATCCAAGCCGGTCTAAATAATAATTGCGTTAAAAAAAATCCTTTCCCCCACCTTTTTTCCTTGTCTGATGACAATGGTGGATTTCTGAAATATATAAACAGATGGTTCTATTAGCACAAAGGTAGGCTGACAGAGTGTCAGAGGCTAACCTGTGTCTGGTGACACATTTTCTGGGTCCTTTCAGCACCTAGAAGAGGGTACAGGATTGTTTCGCCTGAGGCAAATAGACTTAGAAGCCTCTAAAGCATCCGTGTCCATATGTGAAGGTATGTGCTCAATTGCTCAGTCGTGTCTGAGCAGTTTGTGACCCCATGGATGGTAGCCTGCCAGGCTCCTTTGTCCATGGAATTTTCCAGGCAAGACTATTGGAGTGGGTTGCCGTTTTCTTCTCCAGGATGTAAAGGCTAAATCATAGTGAACTTTAACCTATTTAATTGAAAAGTATGAGTAGGTAGCATGCTGAAATCCTTAGGGGTCAACTCCTTGTCACCTGATTGTGACCTCCCAGATGTTAAAATATAAACAGGCCAGAAATGCACTTTGGATCAGACTTGGATCTTCCAGAGCTTTGGTGGTGACGTCAGTGAGTTTGGGGAGTGAAGGACATCACACTTAAAGTTTAGGGGTGCCCTTAAGCACACAAGTTGTCTTTAGCACCTGATTTTTAAAAAAACATTTTTTTAATTTATTACTTGGAGCATTATTTAAATTTTTGAAATTATTTTGCTATTCAGCTCAAACATGTATATAAATATAGGCATGACATGGAGATATTATAGGCTCAGTTCCAGACCACTGCAATAAAGCAATTATTGCAATAAAACAGTCACATAATTTGTTGGTTTCCCAGTATATATAAAAGTTATGGTTATCTATACTGTAGTCTATTAAGTGTGCAATAGCATTATGTCTAAAAAACAATGCACACATCTTAATTCAAAAATAATTCACTGCTAAAAGTTGCAAAGCATTATCTGAGGCTTCAGAGAGTCAAAATCTTTTTTGCTGCTGAGGGTCTCACCTTGATGTTGACGGCTGCTGACTGATCAGGGTGGTGGTTGCTGAAGTTTGGGGAGACTGTGGAAATTTCTTAAAATGAGACAGTTATGAAGTTTGCTGCATCAATTGACTCTTTCTTTCACAAATGATTTCTCTGTAGCATGCAATAGGGTTTGATAGCATTTTACCCACAGTAGTGAGTAAAAGTTGCTCAGTCGTGTCCGACTCTGCAACCCTATGGACTATACAGTCTATGGAATTCTCCAGGCCAGAACACTGGAGTGGGTAGCCTTTCCCTTCTCCAGGGGATCTTCCCAACCCAGGGATCGAACATAGGTCTCCCACATTGCAGGTGGATTCTTTACCAGCTGAGCCACAAGGGAAGCCCCAAGTATACTGGAGCAGATAGCCAGTGGATCTTCCTGACCCAGGAATCAAACTGGGGTCTCCTACATTGCAGGTGGATTCTTTACCAGCTGAGCTATCAGGGTACCCACAGTAGAACTTCTTTCAAAATAGCAGTCAATCCTCTCCAACCCTGCCATTGATTTATTATTTAAGTATATGTAATATTCCAAATCCTTTGTTTTCATTTCAATGTCCTTCACAGCATCTTCACCAGGAGTAGATTCCGTCTCAAGACACCACTTTCTGTGCTTGTCCATAAGAAATAACTCCTCATTCATTCAAGTTTTATCATGAGATTATAGCAATTCAGGCATGTTCAGGTTCCACTTCTGATTCTAATTCTCTTGGTATTTTGACTTTATCTGCAGTTCTTCCTCCAGTGAAATCTTGAACCCCTCAAAGTCATCCATGAGGGTAGGAATCAACTTCTCCCAAACTTTTGTTAGTGTTGATATTTTCACCTCTTCCTGAGAATCAGCAGTGTTCTTCATGGCATCTAGAAAGGTGAATCCTTTCCAGAAGGCTTTCAATTGACTACAGAATGCACATTGTATTAGCAAGCATGAAAACACTAATCTTGAACATTGCCACTGGAGCTCTTGTGTATCCAGATGCATTATCAGTGAGCAGTAATAACAATCTGCCTGCAAGTGTAGGAGACGCAAGAGACACAGTTTCGATCCCCTCGAATAGGAAATGGCAACCCACTCCAGTAATCTTGCCTGGAAAATCCCATTGGCAGAGGAGCCTGGTGAGCTGCAGTTCATGGGGGGTCACAAAGAGTCAAACACGACTCAACACACACACACACACACACACACACACACACTATTTTCAAAGGCATCTTCTCTGAGTGGTAGGTCTCAACAGTGTGTTTAAAGCATGTAGTAGCAGAATGTAAACAGATATATTGTCATCCGGGTTTCATTGTTCGTTTATACAGCACAGGCAGAGCAGGTTTAGTATAATTCTTAAGGGCTGTAGCATTTTCAAAATGGTAAACGGGTATTGGCTTTAATTTCAAGTCACCATCTGCACAGTCCCTTACAAGAGGGGCAGCCTGTTCTGTGTAGCTATGAAGCCAGGCATTGACTTCTCTTTTCCAGCTGTTGAAGTCCTACATGGCATCTTCTTCCAATAGCAGGCTATTTCATTTATGTTGAAAATCTGTGGTTTAGGGTAACAGCCTTCATTAATGATCTTAGCCAGATCTTTTGGATAATTTGCTGAGCTTCTACATCAGCACTTGTTGCATCCCTTTATACTTTTACGTCATGGCGACAGCTTCTTTCCTGAAACTTTATGAACCAGCCTCTGCAACTCAAACTCGTTTTTCCCTGCAGCTTCTTCACATCTCTCACCATTCACGGAATTGCTGTAGATTAGTCTTTGGCTTAAGAGAATGTTGCGGCTGGTTTGATCCTCTATCCAGACCACTAGAGCTTTCTCCATATCAGCAATAAGGCTGTTTCACTTTATTTGTGTGTTCACTGAAGTAGCACTTTTAATTTCCTTCAAGAACTTTTTCTTTGCATTTGAAACTTAGCTAACTGTTCGGCTTCTCTTGGCTTTGACACTCCTTTCTCACTAAGCTTAATCATTCCTAGTTTTTGATTTAAAGTGAGAGACATATGATTCTTTCACTCGAACACTTAGAGGTCTTTGTAGAGTTATTAATTGGCCGAATTTCAATATTGCTGTGTCTCAGGGACTAGAAAGGCCTGAGAAGAAGGAGAGAGATGAGGGGATGACCCGTCAGTGGAAAGGTCAGAACACACACTTTTACTGATTAAGCTCACTCTCTTTATGAGTGCGGTTCATGGCACCTCAAAACAATTAGTAGTAACATCAAAGATCACTGATTACAGATCACCATATCAAATCTAACAATATTGAAAATTTTGAAATATTTTAAGAATTACCAAAATGTGACACACCAACACGAAGTGAGCAAAGGCACCGATAGACTTGCTTGACCCAGAGTTGCCACAAACCTTCAATTTGAAAACACAGTATCTGTGATGCACAATAAAGCAAAGTACAATAAAATGAGTTATGCTTGTGTATTAAGAAAGAATTGAGACTTCGTCTATATTCACTGGTATATGTTTATCATCCTGAATTTAGACCTAAATGTTCTTGGTTTTTGAATGTTTAAGCCTCAGAACACAAGAAAGGCTGTAAAGGATTACAAAGCAGTTGACTTTGTGGGGAAATATAGATGTTAATTTCATATTAGGCACCTAGGGCTCTCTGGAGAGAAGTCCTCTGCAATCTAATGAATAAATAAAACACAAATAAAGCTTCACATTCAAGTCTGTATGCCCCAGGGAGATTAGTCTCTTGGAATTCAGTCATCAAGATGCCTGGAACTCTGTGCCGGGCCATCAAGGAGACCAGGCTGCGTCAGGGCCCAAATTCTCAGTGCCTTGCGGCAGCAAACCTGGCCCCAAAGAAAGCAAATAATTAAGCAGGTCATTAGGAAGTCTATAAAAATACGGATATGCAGCTACGCCCTGCCGTTAACTTCAAAAGGTGACCAAAAGGCAGAGATTCTTTGTAGCAAAGGAAAAAGCAATGGAAAAAGTGAAGTCTCATGACACCTAAGGGCTTACTCGGGTAGCAGTTCATCCCATAAAAACCTGCTCTAGCCCAGGCAGAACCAAGTGGCTTCCCCATTTGCTTGGTCTGTGCTCTCAGAGTCCACCCAGGGTTCGGCTGCCACTGAGGTCTGTTCTACTTCATAAGTAAAGCAGGGGTAGAGGAGGACAGGGCTCCCCCCAGGAGGCCAGCAGACCTGGGAGTCCCAGAGCTCGCCCTTCGGCCTTGGCGGGGGTAAAGCTGTGAAGTGTGTGCCTCTCTGTTTCCTTCCTTTAGGGCTCTTTCCACTTACACGCCTGGTGACCTCAGGTGCCCAGGGTCTGTCTTGTTTGGGCAGGGGAAGAGAAATGATTAAACTCACTCACACTCAAATGTAAATGACCCCATCTTCTTTATCCATTCTTCTGTTGATGGACACCTAGGCTGCTTCCTTGTCCTACTTATTGTAAATAGTGCTGCTATGAACATTGGGCTGCATGTATCTTTTTGGATTATAGTTTCTTAGCGACATGGATGGGCCTAGAGACTGTCATACAGAGTGAAGTAAGTCAGGAAGAGAAAAATATCATTTGTTAATGCATATATGTGGAATCTAGAAAAATGGTATAGCTGATCCTATTTACAAAGCAGAAATAGAGACCCAGATGTGGAGAACAAATGTATGGAAAGGGGGAAAGGGGCGGGTGGGAGTAATTGGGAGATTGGGACTGACATATACACACTATCGATACTGTGCATAAAATAGATAACTATTGAGAACATACTGTATAGTTCAGGGAACTCTACTTAACGCATGGTGGTGACCTGAATGGGAAGGAAGTCCCAAAGGGAAGGGGTATATGAATGGCTGATTCACTTTGCTGTGCCGTAGACATGAACACAACATAGTAAAGCAACTACAATCCAATAAAAATTGATTTTAAAAAAGCAAAAGTAATTTGTTACATGTGACTAGGGGTAAAAAAGAAAAAAAAAAGTAAATGAGCCATGTACCCTATTTAGGCTCACTCAAAATTTCAACAGTTCTCCAGAAAGAAGACAATATTTAATGATAGAATTTCAGGCACCATGGGCCTTATGTGGGGGATAGTATTTTAAACGTTGAAGTCTGCTTTGTCTTGTCCCCAGATCATGTTTCCCACTCAAGAAAGGTGAGGCCACGCCTCTCTGCCCTAATGGAATGCATACTCATAGCTCTAGGTCAGTGCTACAGCCTCTGAGTTCCTATATCGTGGGCTTAAAATGAATTCGTGTGGTTGGACTGGATCATATTGGTCCTGGGACATCCTCTTGTCCCTCCCAATTCTAATCTAACCCCATTTGGTTTGGAGATGGTGAAAAAGAGTGTGAAGTGCCAATAACAGTGAATTAATTTCTGTTGAGGTAAAGCTACTCTAAGCGATCCATTTGGGAAAATAATCCGAGTAGTTTCATTAATTCTTCCTTCTCCTCTGTCCGCCCTCCTGCCAACCACTGGAAATAGCATTTCGTTGGGTATAGTTTTTCACTTTTAGGAGACCTGTGTTCCCTTACTAAATTTATTTATCTGGTAGAGCCCTGATGCGATGTAATTTTGACGTGGGACAACACTGAGTTGGTGTAATTATTTCTTAATATTTAAAAGCTCCCTTGGTTAATGTGTTTTTGGGAACAAGCTGTTAAATCATTAGGGATGGTGTTTTGCAGCCTCTTACTAAGCAGCAGCTACTGCTGACTTCAGCTGCTGGGCTTAAAGACCACCCCAGCCTGAGCTCCCCATTAACGTGCTGGTAATGGAATGGTCAGCACCCAACAGGTCAATTTACTAAAACTCTACTTGACAGATGTAATCATAATTGAACATTTTTGTTTAAAAAAAGAAAATGAAAGGAAGTCTTCTTGTCAAATTTTATGGTGTTCTCTAGGAACTGAGAGAAAGAAAGGAAACTTCTAGAAGCTAGGATCCACAGGTGACTAAAGAACTCCTCCAGGACTTCCCTGGTGGTCCAGTGGTTAAGAATCAGCCTGTGAATGCAGGGGTCACGGATTTGATCCCTGGTCTGGGAAGATCCCACATGCCACGGGACAGCTAAGCCCGTGAGCCTCAACTACTGAGACCACGTGCTGCAACTACCACCCAAGTGCCCTAGAGCTGGTGCTGCACAACAAGAGAAACCACTGCAGTGAGAAGCCTGTGCACAGCAATGAGGGCCCAGCACAGTCAAAAAGAGAAGAATCATTAAAAAAAAAAAAAAACAAAACTCCTTCAGCTGTGCTTATTGATTGCAAAGAAGTAAATGATGGAGTTGACAGCAGTTTGAGATAGAATAGGACAAAAATGATCAGTTGTGGTTCCAGAGAGGAGAAAGGAGCTAAGTATGCTAGAAACAGTGAAGGAAACTTTAGGTCTCTTTGAGGGTGACTTTTCCTACAGACAGGCTTCCCAACTGGCACAGGGAGGTGCCCCTGTGATAGAGAATTCCATGTCATCAGTGGTGTTAAGAAGAGTCGAGAAGAATACAGCCCTTGTAGAAGAAATGTTCATTTTGAACAGGAAGTTGGAGTGCTTTACCTCTGATTTCCTTTCCAAAGCTGATGTTCCCTTAATTATTCTCTGATTCAATATGGAAATGGGGAAAATGGGAGGCGTGGATTTAGATTGAGTTATTGGTGGAGGGATCACTACCATGGATAACATTCAAGGTCAAGACTCCTAGCTCGGGCAGATCTGTTGATGGGAATGGAAGTCATAATCTCACTGTGCTGACCGTATGTGGGTCATCTGGATACTGCGGGCAAAGAATAGTTCTCCTGATGGACTAGATGGGTGAAAAAGAGAGGAGCCATAAACTGTGGAGTAACACGGTTCATAAGTGTTATTAGTCTTTCTTAAAAGACAGGAAACCATTTCATCTTTTCTTCTTTTAATCTGGGAGCAGCAAAACTACTGCAAATATTCAGTACCTGTGCTGGGGTGAGGTGATTTCAACTTTTGCTGAAGTCTTACTTGCTCAGCATCTTGTTGTGATTAGAAGTGAACTAATGTTTTTCTAGACACATGATAGTGGACTTCAGCTGATGGGGCGGGATGACTTTGTGAAACTCACAACGAAAGCCTCCTGAGAGAAGGCGGCAGTCTTGGCATGATTATTATGGCCCAAGGTGCTTCCTCCTCACAGAGCTGGGGTCCCAGCAGCCTCGACTCCCACTCCCTGGTCCCGCGGAGCTGATGTGGGGTACAGAGACTTCCGCTGACTTGAATCTCTCTTCGTCACCTGGTTTTTCTCTTGAAATTGCTGTCATCTTGTCATCTTAGTGACATCTTAATGCACTCCCATCTGCATGGACCAGTGACAATGACACGCATCTGGTATTCTTTCAAGAGATCAAATTGTATCCAAGGGAGAAAGAAGGTAGCCTTACTCATAAAGAAATATACACAACCTCACACATATGAAGCAAGTCTTAAAAATTTCAGTTTATTTTCCTTTTATCACATTTCTAAGTCATAATTGTGATTCTGTTTCCTTTTCCATGTAATGTTGTAAATAAAACCTTGATTAAATTTATGGCATGTATGTATGTCATATACAGGATGGTATATATGTTACAAATTGAATATACATAAATGCACAGAAAGAAAGTAATAAGAAAGGATAAAACTCTCTGGAAATAAGTTCTTTGTTAGGGAGAAGGAAATGACACAGGCAGGTGGATAAAAACTCTGTATTTAGGGTTTTCAGAGCCCATCATTACATAAGACAGTCTTTGAGATGTGCTTTGGGAAGAGAATGGACAACATGAAGAGAGGAAGGGACTGGTTAAAGATTAACTTGCTAAGACATTGTGTGTTAGAAAACATGTATGGAAGACAACTGCCCGTTAGATTAGATTGGTGGTGGCGGTTTAGCCACCAAGTTGTGTTTGACTCTTGCAACCCCATGGACTATAGCCTGCCAGGCTCCTCTGTCCATGAGATTTCCGAGGCAAGAAAACTGAAATGTTCCTTCTCCAGGGCATCTTCCCAATCCAAGGATCGAACCCACATCTCCTGCATTACAGGCAGATTCTTTTCCACCGAGCCACCAGGGTGGCTACTAGATTTAATTACTTGTCCCAGATTCAGTTTTCAAACAAGGGCAAGATATGTGAATGTAAGAATTGCAACATGTATTCAACCTCTTTGGTGATAGTAGTCCCAGTTATTTTATTAGTTGGCACCACGCCACAAACTGGGAATTTGAATACAGGATAAGTAATGGTGATCTTTAGCTATGAAGAAGGAGTTATGCCCCTCTAATGCATTCTAAGAAATATAAAAAGCAAATGATTGGGAGAGACAAGCTGCGTACCAACTGTAGTGGGTATGGACCTAATGAAATTGAGTACACCAGCCATGGGGCAAGGAACCTCCAAATTAATTTAACTGCTGCCATTTTATGTATTCTTAAGTCATCTCCTACTGGAAAAAGCAAATCCAATGAACTTAGAAAAGGAGTGCTTAGAAATTTAATCTGTTGTTGCTGCTTTATGAAGCTAAACATAAATGATTTTCAAACTGTTTACTGCTAGAGATTTTCTGTACCAGTAAGACTTCCAATAGATTGATAATAGAAAATGAACTTGATCTTCTTTGTAGAGATACACCTTTGGCTACCAGGGAAAATGTGGATATGTGTGCCATCTTCCTGGCTGGCAGATCTGTATCTCATTTTTATGGCATAGATTTTTGTGTTTAGGGAGTATCATTTGATGCTTATTGGGTGCAAATCTTTATACTAGTGTTAAAGGCAGCAACTAGGATTTATCTAGGACATTGTTTAAGTTGGTTTCTCTTTGCCCTTCTTCATCTAAACTCTTCTCATTTCCAAAGGCACTAGGAAATTATAACAAACACTTTTAACCTTCCTGTGTTTTCATGGAAAATGCCTAGTACAGCATCTGACAGAGAATAAGCACTAATAAATTAAGTATAATTTGGCAAGAACCTGGGGTTCATTCATTAACTTTCTTTTCCTTGTTGATCCCCACCTACATTCTTTCCTAAAATATTTATTTATTTCTTTATTTGACTGCACCAGGTCTTAGTTGCAGCATGTGGGATCTAGTTCCCTGACTAGGGATTGAACTTGGGGCCCCTGAGTTGGGAGCCTGGAGTCTTAGCCACTGGACCACCAGGGAAGTCCCCCACCTGCATTCTTTACTTTGGAAGTGGGTCCTCCTTGTCACTGAAATCTAGATCTACATAAAAACAGAACTTCCATGGAATCTTGAGTATTGAACTCTTATTTTATCAGCAACTCTGGGAGAATAATTCTTATGGAAAGTGGTATTTTATGTCCCATTGCCTGCACCCCCCCCCCTTTTCCTCTGTTTCTGCATATCTATGTATGAATCCTGTTGACTGATTCCTGGTTGAATTTGATACCTAATAGTCATCAACTGATTGCATTCAATTAGCACCCATTATATTCTTCAGTTACTGTCTGTTTAGACATGAGTTTATTCATCTGGTAAGATTTTATTCTTCAGAAACATAAACGCCATGTCATTTAATTTGGCTTCACTACTGTCTCTAAGAACTACAGGAGAGGTATTTAAAGAGGCGGTGTATGGGAGGGGGGAAAGGCTATCTCTTTTTCTAAGAAGAAGGGGAAGAAATCGGGTTAAAGTTTGATCACTACCATCTCACCTTTGGACTTTTATTAAAACTGTTTGACACAGCCATGCTGGCAGATAGAGTAGGAAGATAAATGGGCCTGTGTGAATAGCTTTAATATCAGCCGTGGATATGAGACATGGCAGGTTATTTCATCCAGGAAATGTTCACGTCCTACAAGATTTGCAGGTTACTGTTAGTGATCCTTTCGGGCTCGGGGGGCCAAAAGGTGAACATGATTGAGGTACCTTTTGCTATGAATATTTCACAACTTGGGTATCCCTTTTTCACTTGGGGCTGTGCTGACTGAGGCCTTCTTCAGGATGAGTCCTTAGTTGACTGATGAATACAAAACGGCTTTCTGAACAAAAGGCATTCAAGATTCGCTGAAGACAAGACAACCTACTTTGGTTTCTGTGTCTGGTACCGGGGTATCAGCGGAGATAAAACACTGAGTGACAGGGAAGCGAAATACAGAATAACACGATCTATTGTTCTTCCATTGACTGTAAGTACAATGGGAAAGTTAGCGAGTCACCGTAATGTCGTGGACCGCTGTGAACTTGGGAGAGCGCAAGGATCAGAAAGTAACATGAAACAAGGAGGGAAATGGAGATAATATTGGGTTACTGAACATTCTCAAATTGTACTGAAACGCATCCCGTCCCTTTGGAGGGGGCATGTTTTTGACAAGGAAGACAATGGGAAGAAACCGGCGGCTGTAACAATATCACCATTTTCTTTTACGATGGGCCGTAATGTGAACTTCTTAGAAGACACCTTCTTTCACCACGGCTTTGTTGTTTGGTCTATTGAGGAGCCCGGAGACCAAAGTCGCTGACTTGTTCCGGGGCCGTCTAAAACCAAGGAGCCTGCTTCCCTCAGCCAACGACAGCTGCTCTTTTGTGAATGATAAAGTTGATTTGCAGCCAGGGGCAGAGGAAAGGAACTGAGAGGGAATGAGAGAAGCAAAGACAGGGAACAGGCAGGGGGAAGAATTTGGAGCATACAGGACAAACTGTAGGAAGGAAAAAATTAGGAATGAGAAAAGAAGTTTTCATGGTAAGTGGGGATTAGATAGGAGTTAAAGAGTATGGCTTTACATTCCAGGGTCTGAACAAGGTTCCCCTCAAATGAAATAAAAACAACAGCAAGAACAGAGTCGCTTTTGGAGTGATTTTGTTGGAACCAGAAATCCACCCTGGGATTAACTATTTTCTGGGAGAAATTCAACTAATACTTGGTAACTTTTTTTAAATCTGTGGCATTCTCTCACTAAAGGATCCTTGCTAAGCACATACCATGGAGAAAATATCTACTTATCCTGAGTCTTGATTTAAGGTCTACTTATAACTAACAATAGTGCTGATGAAGGGTATGGACTTTTTTCTTGTAGGAAAATAAGCATAAATATACAGATATAAAATTTTGCACTCTAACTCAGTGCATTCATATGCTCCTGAAGTCTATTCCTAAACCTCCCCAAATTCTACAGACATAGGTAAGAATTGCTACTTTAGAGTATCTAACAAAGAGCTTACATAGAGTAGATGATCAATAAAGTCTTAGAGTAGATGATCAATAAAGTCTCACTATTCCATATTAGGCTGTTAATTGAAGTGAAAGTCACTCAGTTGTGTCCGACTCTTTGTGACCCCATGGACTATGCAGTCCTTGGGATTTTCTAGGGCAGAATACTGGAGTGGGTAGCCTTTCCCTTCTCCAAGGGATCTTCCCAACCCAGGGATCGAACCCAGGTCTCCCGCATTGCAAGCATATTTTTAACCAACTGAGCCACAAGGGAAGCCCATAATTATTAAATTAGGCAGATGTTCTAGTTAACTGAATATTTTAGTTGGCTGAAGTTTACCATATACGCCTTCAAAATAACTGAGTTTCAAGGAATTAGAGATAAGTACAATCATTTCAATATCAAAAATATACTAATTGCCCTGTTATCTCTTATGCTTTTTGTTTTTTGATGATTAACAAATAAGGCCTTCTCAGGTGGCACAGTGGTAAAGAATCCATCTGCCAATGCAGGAGACATGAGTTCTTTCCCTGGGTCTGGAAGTTCCCCTGGAGGAGCAAATGGCAACTCACTCCAGTATTCTTGCCTGGAAAATTCCATGGACAGATGATCCTGGTGGGCTACAGTCCAAAGGGTCACAAAGAATCAGACCCGACTGTGCACACATGTTGTACATAGAGAGGATGAATAAGGTGGATCTGAATCCAATGTTAGGGCTTTTCCAATGGCTCAGCAGGTAAAGAATATGCCTGCAATGCAAGAGATATAGGAGATGCAGGTTCGATCCCTGGGTCAGGAAGATCCCCTGAAGGAGGAAATGGCAACCCACTCAAGTATTCTTGCCTAGGAAATCCCATGGACAGAGGAGCCTGGCAAGCTACAGTCCAAAGGGTCAGACATGACTGAATGACTAAGCAATCAATTCAATATTACCCTAACACATTCTCTAGAAGTCAGTTCAGTTCAGTTCAGTCACTCAGTCATGTCCAACTCTTTGCAACCCCATGAATCGCAGCACACCAGGCCTCCCTGTCCATCACCTACTCCCAGAGTCCACCCAAACCCATGTCCATTGAGTCAATGATGCCATCCAGTCATCTCATCCTCTGTCGTCCCCTTGTCCTGCTCTCAATCTTTCCCAGCATCAGGGTCTTTTCAATGAGTCAGCTCTTCGCATGAGATGGCCAAAGTATTGGAGTTTCAGCTTCAACATCAGTCCTTCCAATGAACACCCAGGACTGATCTCCTTTAGGATGGACTGGTTGGATCTCCTTGCAGTCCAAGGGACTCTCAAGAGTCTTCTCCAACACCACAGTTCAAAAGCATCAATTCTTTGGCACTCAGCTTTATTTATAGTCCAACTCTCACACCCATACATGACCACTGGAAAAACCATAGCCTTGGCTAGATGGACCTTTGTTGGCAAAGTAATATCTCTACTTTTTCTGTCTAGGTTGGTCATAACTTTCCTTCCAAGGAGTAAGCATCTTTTAGTTTCATGGCTGCAATCACCATCTGCAGTCATTTTGGAGCCCAGAAAAATAAAGTCAGCCACTGTGTCCACTGTTTTCCCATCTATCTGCCATGAAGTGGTGGGACCAGATGCCATGATCTTAGTTTTCTGAATGTTGAGCTTTAAGCCAACTTTTTCACTCTCGTCTTTCACTTTCATCGAGAGACTCTTTAGTTCTTCTTCACTTTCTGCCATAAGGGTGATGTCATCTGCATATCTGAGGTTATTGATATTTCTCCCAGCAATCTTGATTCCAGCTTGTGCTTCATCCAACCCAGCGTTTCTCATGATGTACTCTGCATATAAGTTAAATAAGCAGAGTGACAATATACAGCCTTGACGTACTCCTTTTCCTATTTGGAACCAGTCTGTTGTTCCATGAAGCAGACTGTGCTAACAGTTCTAACTGTTGCTTCCTGACCTGCATACAGGTTTCTCAAGAGACAGGTCAGATGGTCTGGTATTCCTATCTCTTTCAGAATTTTCCACAGTTTATTGTGATCCGTGTATTCAAAGGCTTTGGCATAGTCAATAAAGCAGAAATAGATGTTTTTCTAGAACTCTATTGCTTTTTCGATGATCCAGCAGATGTTGGCAATTTGATCTCTGGTTCCTCTGCCTTTTCCAAACCAGCTTGAACATCTGGAAGTTCACGGTTCATGTATTGCTGAAGCCTGGCTTGAAGAATTTTAAGCATTACTTTACTAGCGTGTGAGATGAGTGCAATTGTGCGGTAGTTTGAACATTCTTTGGCATTGCCTTTCTTTGGGACTGGAATGAAAACTGACCTTTTCCAGTCTTGTGGCCACTGATGAGTTTTCCAAATTTGTTGGCATATTGAGTGCAGCACTTTCATAGCATCATCTTTCAGGATTTGAAATAGCTCAACTGGAGTTCCATAACCTCCACTAGCTTTGTTTGTAGTGATGCTTCCTAAGGCCCACTTGACTTCCCATTCCAGGATGTCTGGCTCTAGGGGAGTGATCACACCATCATGGTTGTCTGGGTCATGAAGAACTTTTTTGTACAATTCTCTAGAAGTAATTTTTCTTAATTAGTTCTATTTATCAGTGTATTCCCTTGCATTTTCACCTCTGTTAGTAAAAATGGAGTTGAGAGTAGCTTTGAATTTTAACTGCTAGCTAATGTAAGTGTTGGTTTGAGAAGGGTGTAAATACATCACAATCAGCATCTCTCCTCCCCTCCATGAACAGCAATCCGTCCATCCTCCACCCTCACCATTTGATCTCTTACCATTGGAACTGAGAGACATTGGAGGGCCTGACTGTTTAATGATCAAGATAACTTGGAAGTAGGCAGGTTGCTTCCTAGGGAGTTGAGTGTGGCACAGAATGATTATGAAGCATGGCTGAGAAGGAGGATGTCTGAACTAGCAAAGCAATAGTGGAAGCTGACCTCAACGAATCTGTAAGAAGATGTGTCAGTAATCCAGGGAGGAGGACTCATTCCTGGGGATACGAGGAACACATAGAAAAAAAAAATTTAGACAAGATGGAAAGAGAAGTGTCAAAAGTATTCACATTATAAGAGCATCACTCTTATTCCTCACTGCATGCTTTGCCTGCAATAGGTCATCTGGATTTGATGACACAGAACTTGGTTGAATAGGTAAAAGGATATCCAGAAAACTGTGATGAAATGAATTTCTTTCTGGCTTACCAAAATGCTACAAAGGGTTAGCTAAGTACGGAAGAGGGAAACCCCGGAAGCTAAAATTGCAGATACTTCTCAAATTATAAAGGGAATAAATTAACAAATGACCACGTCAGGGCACGAGCACCATTAGCGAAAAGTTCATTCTAACTTTTAGGTGTGTTTAAATTATAACATTTACTCCCATCACCATCACCACCATCACTACTACCAACACTAACCAGGGGGCAGGGGCTGGGCACATTTATTTTCCTATATTAATTTAATTCATATGTTAATATAATCCTCGTTATGGTCCATGAAGTAAATAACACCATCTTCATTTTACAGATGAGGAAAATGAAGTTTACAGGTAATTAATTCTCTTATCCCAAGGCATCCAGCTTAAAGTATTAGTCGCTCAGTCATGTCTGACTCTGCGATTCCAGGGACTATAGCCTGCCAGGCTCCTCTGTCCATGGAATTTTCCAGGCAAGAATACTGGTGTAGGTAGCCATTCCCTTCTCTAGGGGATCTTCCCAACCCAGGGATCGAATCCAGGTCTCCTGCACTGTAGGCAGATTCTATACCATCTGAGGCACTAGGGAAAACAGGATAAGGGGCTGATACAGAATCCAAATCCAGGTTCTACTGAGGCCAAAGAGTGGCCCCTCATAAGAAATGGTGTTTATTTCCATGGGCAAAAATGGACTTCCTGGGACCAAGGGCAACTCTGGGTTTTAGGGAAAATAAACAAACAAACAATAGTCCCCATGCCTCTTCTTCCCAGCTGGACTTTCCAGTTTTGTTTGTGGTTACTTACAGTACTCTGCCTAAAACTCTGGAGTTGCTGGTGATCTTGGACATGCTAAGTAACCTGTTCGAGCCTTAATTTCCTCTTTTCCTAGATGGAGCAATGACATTAACATTCTGATCTTTTTTACCTTTAAGACTCTTTGATTTTGTTAGCATCTATATCCAGTGTGCATGGAAATTGTAGACACAGCTGGAGATACAGCACTGTCCACGGTGGGGCTTGCCACCTCAAGGGTCCCCACCAGGCTCTGAACTCCTCCAGAGCAGGCACCATGTCATTCATCTCTGTACTGCTGCCCAGCCTCTCCCCATGCCTCGTTCTCTGTTCACATATTAGAGATGCTCAATGAATGTGTATCAAAATTATATGAAAGAAGGGAGCTAGTCATGATAGGTAGTTATACAAAACAGAATGTGGCAAATACCTTAGAAGTGATACAGTGTAATGAGATAGATCATTGGATAGGAACAAAATATCAGCTGGAGTGATCAGGAGGCCTTCATGGAAGAGTTGGTTTCTCTCTTTGAAGGATGGCAAGGCCTTGATAGGTAGATAGGAGCAGCATGAGGAATTTTAGAGACAGGAAAGTTCCCTGTCATCTAGTTTTGTCTGACAAGTGGTGGGTATGAGATGCTCAGTTCAGTTCAGTTCAGTCACTCAGTCATGTCTGACTCTGTGCGACCCCATGAATCACAGCATGCCAGGCCTCCCTGTCCATCACCAACTCCCGGAGTTTACACAAACTCGTGTCCATCGAGTCGGTGATGCCATCCAGCCATCTCATCCTCTGTCGTCCCCTTCTCCTCCTGCCCCCAATCCTTCCCAGCATCAGGGTCTTTTCCAATGAGTCAATTCTTCGCATGACGTGGCCAAAGTATTGGAGTTTCAGTTTCACATCAGTCCTTCCAATGAACACCCAGGATTGATCTCCTTTAGGATGGACTGGTTGGATCTCCTTGCAGTCCAAGGGACTCTCAAGAGTCTTCTCCAACACCACAGTTCAAAAGCATCATTCTTCAGTGCTCAGCTTTCTTCACAGTCTAACTCTCACATCCATACATGACTACTGGAAAAACCATAGCCTTGACTAGATGGACCTTTGTTGGCAAAGTAATGTCTCTGCTTTTTAATATGCTATCTAGTTTGGTCATAACTTTCCTTCCAAGGAGTAAGTGTCTTTTAATTTCATGGCTGCAGTCACCATCTGCAGTGATTTTGGAGCCCCCAAAAATAAAGTCAGCCACTGTTTCCACTGTTTCCCCATCCATTTCTGCTGCTGCTGCTGCTAAGTCGCTTCAGTCGTGTCCAACTCTGTGCGACCCCATAGGTGGCAGCCCACCAGGCTCTGCCATCCTTGGGATTCTCCAGGCATCATCCATTTCTAGTAGCAGATAATACTAGAAAGGAGAGTGGGGTTGAATTATTAAACACCTTAAAGTTTTGAGCCTTAGATTTTAGGCTGTTCTGTAGGACATGGGGAGCCAGTGAAGGTTTTTAAATGAAAAAGTGGCTTCACTGATGACGTCCTATTTATAATACAATTGACATTGAACATTGTACAGAGGGACTTCACATGTTTTCTTTGATTTAATCTTATTTAACTTATGACTCAAAACAACTCTGTAATTAGATAGCTTTATTGTATTATAATTATATCTCAATAAAAATACATAATGAAAAAAATCTCCAATTTTGAAATGAGGGTGTACAAGCTTACACCCCCAAAACTACCAACCAAAACCAAAACACTGTCATCTCGTGAACTTCATTTTAAATTTTGTGTGATACCATTTTTACCCTCAAAGATAAGAAAGAAAGAAAGAAGAGAGGGAGGGAAGGAAATCTCAAGTTTGCACACATGCTTTTCTGGCTGGATGAGAAAAAAATTGTAGTGGACTCTAAGCCCAACATCTGTCCAAATGAGGTCAGATCAAATGACCCATTACTGAGTTTCAGGCTTGTATAAGACATCTGTTACTTTCAATGCCATCTCTTTAACCAGGTATATGAAGATCTTTTTAGGTTTCTGAATTCAGCTTGACAGTTTCTAAACTCTGTGTATACTATGTCTCCAAGCAACCCATCCCTGACATATATGTATATTCCCCCCCCACCCCCAAAGGTAAAAGTTCCAGGACTGACAATGTTGCTGCTAAAACCTTTCTTAAGACAGTTCATTTAAGAAGATTGGTTCCCATGGGACACACCTCTTGGAGTTAGTTCAGTGTGTTAAAGAGATTTATTTCCAGACGAATTGGCTTATAAATATGAATCAGCCCATGAAAGGCAGTCCATAGGGCAAGTCTTGAGGGAACTATTTTTTTCTACTTTAGGGATTGAATTTATGAAATATCTAATAGGTAGTTCCTTTTCTTCCTACCAGCCTTGGGTATTTTAGCTCACACAGAACCGTACCATTCTTCTCAGCATACTTAAGCCGGCGGTCCCCAGGATCTTGTAAATTCGTAATTAGACAGTTGAGATTAGGAGATTAAGAAAGCTGACACAGAGAGAAGACTTATACCTCTGTAAGCAACTTTTTATTGGCTGAGGATTTCTTAAAGCACCATTTTAGTTGTCTCTTGAGAGCCACTTCCCTCCTCCCATCATCCACCAAGAGATAACTGACAAGACGAAGCTGGCAAGCATGCCCCATATTGAGTAAGCGTGGGCTTCAGCCTTCAACTCTTCTTTACAGAAGGACTTCTTGGAAGCGAATGGAGAAGATAAAGTTTTAGTCAGGTTAACATTAAAGAAAAAAATACAAAAAGCCACTCTAGGACTTTAACTTAGATTCTAATGCAAGCCTCTTGTTTGAAGTACATCATTTAAAGAGTCCTGAAACACTGCAAGTTTCTCTTTATTTCTGGAGGTTTTATTGACTACTAGCTCCTGACTGTTATTTATCCTAAAAACCATTAGAAAATCCCCCAAATCTATGTTCTTATGAGGGAGGTGGACAGGGAGTCTGTTTTGTGGTGTTAATGGGAGATGGAGCCATAGATGGTTCTGGAAGCAGGAGGCCAGCTTGGAGGGCTGGGGCAGAGTTGGTCTGTGACCAGCAACTTTATCTCTAGGAATCTATAGCCAAGAACACCCCAGTGATCTCTTCTCCCCACCTCGAAGCCCTGGGTCTGAAGCTCTTTACAGATTGAATGAATTTCAGACTCACCCAGCAGCTGCTGTCAGGGCAAAGACTGAGATGCCTTTGAGATGCCTAAGGGCAAAGACTGAGCAACGTGAGATGCCTCTTAAGTTGATAGAAACTTCCAAAAGGACTCTGAAGCCAGGACACCTTGCTCCTGGATTTGTACAGAATTTGAACATGTGTGCGTCATTCTCAAGGGTTGTCAAGGAACCCCAGAGGCAGGAGGCGAGGTTGTGAGGTGCAGCCTGGGTCCTTCTGCCCAGACATCTTCCCCAAGTCCCCATTGGAAATGCACTCTTTCCTACCTGAGTCCTTTGTAGCATCTTCCATTCTGCAACACTCCTGCTTATCTGTTCTGCATTCCAGAAGGCTCTAGAACCCCTTCTTGGAACAAAGACACCCTGGGGGATTTGGGTAGAGTTTGGGAGTGCCATAGAGAGGTGGGGTAGCACACTCATTGGGGCTGATACTAGCCAAGGCCAGCTCGGGGGGCTTCCTCCAGCGGAGAGGAAGATGCACTCTCGTTCTTCCTCTGTGCTAGCCGGGGATACGGCAAAGACAGGTGCAGAGAGGAGGATGAGAATCACAGAATCTGAGAAGCGGAAGCAGATATATCTTCTCATCTGCTTGCTGGTAAGGACTTCAAATCATTTCCATTGTGGATCCCGATATAAGTGCTTTGGAATCAGCCAGGCCTGAGCTGGAATGCCAGCTCTTCCACTCACCTCCCTGAACACCTCCCTGAACCCCCATTTCTTTACCTTTCCTTATCCCACCTTGCTAACTTAGCATTTAAATGGCTACTCAAAGTGAAGCACCCCTAGAAGCTATTTATACGTATTCAGTTCAGTTCAGCTCAGTTCATTCGCTCAGTCACGTCCAACTCTTTGCGACCCCATGAATTGCAGCACGCCAGGCCTCTCTGTCCATCACCAACTCCCGGAGTTTACCCAAACCAATGTCCATCGAGTCAGTGATGCCATCCAACCGTCTCATCCTCTGTCATCCCCTTCTCCTCCTGCCCTCAATCCTACCCAGCATTAGGGTCTTTTCCAATGAGTCAACTCTTCGCATGAGGTAGCCAAAGTATTGGAGTTTCAGCTTCAACATCAGTCCTTCCAATGAACACCCAGGATTGATCTCCTTTAGGATGGATTGATTGGATCTCCTTGCAGTCCAAGGGACTCTCAAGAGTCTTCTCCAACACCACAGTTCAAAAGCATCGATTCTGAAGAAAGCTCAGCTTTCTTTACCGTCCAACTCTCACATCCATACATGACCACTGGAAAAACCATAGCCTTGACTAGACGGACTTTTGTTGGCAAAGTAATGCCTCTGCTTTTCAATATGCTATCTAGGTTGGCCATAACCTTCCTTCCAAGGAGTAAGCATCTTTTAATTTCATGGCTGAAATCACCATCAGCAGTGATTTTGGAGCTCAAAAAAATAAAGTCTGACACTGTTTCCACTGTTTCCCCATCTATTTCCCATGAAGTGATGGGACCAGATGCCATGATCTTAGTTTTCTGAACGTTGAACTTTAAGCCAACTTTTTCACTCTCCTCTTTCACTTTCATCAAGAGGCTCTTTAGTTCTTCTTCACTTTCTGCCATAAGGGTGGTGTCATCTGCATATCTGATGTTATTAATATTTCTCCCAGCAATCATGATTCCAGCTTGTGTTTCTTCCAGCCCAGCATTTCTCATGATGTACTCTGCATATAAGTTAAATAAGCAGGGTGACAATATACAGCCTTGATGTACTTCTTTTCCTATTTGGAACCAGTCTGTTGTTCCATGTCCAGTTCTAACTGTTGCTTCCTGACCTGCATACAGGTTTCTCAAGAGACAGGTCAGGTGGTCTGGCATTCCCAACTCTTTCAGAATTTTCCACAGTTTATTGTGATCCACATATTCAAAGGCTTTGGCATAGTCAATAAAGCAGAAATAGATGTTTTTCTGGAACTCTCTTGCTTTTTTGATGATCCAGCGGATATTGGCAATTTGATCTCTGGTTCCTCTGCCTTTTCTAAAACCAGCTTGAACATCTGGAAGTTCACAGTTCACATATTGCTGAAGCCTGGCTTGGAGAATTTTGAACATTACTTTACTAGCATGTGAGATGAGTGCAATTGTGCAGTAGTTTGAGCATTCTTTGGCATTGCCTTTCTTTGGGATTAACTCATCTCATCTTCACAGCTGTTCTAGAGTCTGTGATCTCCCATCCAACCAATGAAGACACTGAAGCACAGAAAGGCTGAGTAACTTACCCCAAATCACACAGTCAGCAGACGATTGAATAGAGATTTGGATCCAAGTTGTACAGCTCCAGCATCCATGCTCTGGACAATTTACCTTGCTTCTGCAGGATTAAGTGAGAAAGCAAAGCCATGGATATTCCTAAGTAATCATTACTACTGCTCCAAGTCATCAGCAAAGTAAATGAACCATTACCTCTTGAGCATTGTTTTTTAAAAGTTAGAAATCCAAGTAGGCATCTTATCGTCTAAAGCCCAGTGGACTATAAACTTTTTGAGTATGCACCCCCAAAAATATTTCCCCAAAAATATTGGAAAATATTCTTGAAGACAGGAACATGCATCCCATAAATACATATACTTATTTGTATATAAATTAGTAAATGTCCAGTTATACATATGCTCATTATAAAACACAAGGAAATCAGAAATTCAAAGGAAGATTGAAAAATAGAAGTTTAATCATCCCTGCTCTCCAGGAGATGATCTTGCTCATTCTACTTTGAAGCCCACTGAGAAGCTCATACCTTCCATCTGGCCCACAGACCTGAAGAGGGAGCCCAGACCATCAGATTACCCCACCTCTCCACACTGACTCACTCTTGATCAATGTGGACTGAAAGCAGTCCAGGTTCTAAACCCAACCGTCTCCTTGTGGGGCGTCAGGGCCAGTCATGGGCAAATCTGCGAGCTCATCAAAACAGCATCTTCAACCTCTCTTATTTCTGTGCCTTCCTCCCCTTATTGACACCATGCTTTGGGCCCTCTCAGTGCCTGGTGGTGACACACTCCTCCTACTTAAATAAAAATATATAATTTCCATCAACCTATCTGAACTTGTCTCTCATAGGGTTATTTGCATTTCAAGCCTTATGTGTGATGAAATTCAAAAGCTCATTTTCCTCAAAAGCCAAATGGGGATGAAAATTCCTCATGTAAACAAGTACTGTCAAATTTAGATGAGGAACCACTGATGACCATATCCAGCACAGAACCTAGAGGGCACTGAGCACTCCATATGACATGCATGGCTATGGAGTCTGAATCTAGAAGGGAAGACTCTATTCTTCTTTACAGGGAAGTAAAGTAAGAGAGAGATTACCTTAAGATGACACATTTGTTGTTGTTCAGTTGTTAAAAGTCATGTCCAACTCTTTGCGACCCCATAGACTGCAGCACACCAGGCTTCCCTGTCCTTCACTATCTCCTACAGTTTGCCTAAACTTATGTCCGTTGAGTCGGTGATGCCATCCAACCATCTCATCCTCTGTCACCCACTTCCCCTCCTGCCATCAATCTTTACCAGCACTGGGGTATTTTCCAGTGGCTCAGCTCTTCACTTCAGGTGGCCCAAGTATTGGAGCTTTAGCTTCAGCATCAGCACATGTAATGAATATTCAAGATTGATTTCTTTAGGCTATATCCTGCCAAACCCTATCCAAGCCAAATGACACTAGGTTGGCTGTTAACTTCCCGGATCTTCCACCCACCAAGAGACTTGGGGTGAGTGGTGCCAAGATGGGGATGCTGCCTTTGGCTTCCTCATTGGAGGATGGGGTCCTAATATTGACTTCCTGTAGCTTAGTCTCCCCAACCCCAGGTCTTAGCTCCCCTCCTCCCCAAAGCCCCTTTCTGCTCCTGGACCTCCCTGACCACTCACGAGAGAGCCACCGGGCTGAGGCCAGAGAAGTGGGGGAGGGAAGCTTGTCCGCAGGACTGAAGGGCAGCTGTTTATATTATAATTAAGGTTTTATAGCATAAGCTGAAATGTAGCTTGACTATTCCAACAAGGCGCTGGAGGTAATTACCACTGCTAGAGGCGTTCTCCACTGCCAATTATTTCCCTCCTTAATTGAATAACTCAGGCTGCATTGTAGAGGGACAGGAAAAGGCAGAGGCTGCTTTGGAGGAGGAGGGCAAAAAACAGAGGCTGTTCCTTCAGAGACCATAGAACTGCTCAAAGTTTAACACGTCTTTCTTCTTTCTCCTTTCCTGGAGGAAAAGAATATGGGTCCTCTAGTTTCACCATTGACTGGCTTGGGCAGATTACTTACATTCCTTAAATCTGTTCCCTCATCCATAAAATGGGTCTAATTGAAGTGGAGACTTCATAGCACTCTTTTGATGATTAAATAAATGATAATTATCTGGGCATACAGAGAATATCAAATAATTCTGGCTTATGGAAATGGCACCAACAGAGGGTGTTGCCATGGAGGGGGAAGTGCTTTTGTCTTCTCTGACCATAAGGGAGAAATTGAGGCAGAAAGCACATCTCAGTCCATGTGAAAGAGCTTGGTAAGTGAGGGCCAGCACCAAATAGAAAGTGCTTACAGGAAGTAAATTCCTGTGAGTTGTAAAGGAAATGGCCCCTCCCAAGGAGGTTAGACAGGTTCCAAGATGTCCAGTCCCCGGGAGGGTCCACTGCCCTCTCCCCCTTCTCTATAGTTACACAAAGTGCCCAGCATTGGGCACAGGACACTGGTCACTTCCCCAGATTCCAAGCAAACCTGTGATTAATATCACACACATTTGCAGAACACTTTCTCCTTTTTAAATATTATTATACTTCCATATATGTTATCTCTTTTAATTCTCATAACCACCTTGAAAAGAAAAGTATCATTCCTGCTTAATAATCCAGGAAATGGAGGCCAAGTGAGGTTAAATAAAGAGCAGAAGTCAATCAAGGGCTAAAACACAGGTCTTCTGTCTCCAACTTCCCCACTGCTCCATGGGGGGAGGGGCAAGTCTACTCCCACTCCCTTCACCATGTCCAGCTTCTTGGCCATTGAGATCACAGAGTGTGTTTCAAACATATCAAAAGTCAGAGATGATAGGTGAGTCTCAAAATTTGGTGCATGTTGGAGTCTCTTGGGGAGTGTGTTTGCAAATACATAGTCCAAAGCCACACTCCCAGGGATTCTGACTACCTGGGTCTAAGAGGAGCCCAGAAATCTGAAGTTATAAATCCCTGAGTCTTTCTGGTTTCAGTGGTTCAAAGGTCACTCTCTGAGAAACACTGGACTGAGAGAACTCAGTGGATACCTAAGAGGGGACTTCTGAAGTACCACCTATTTGACCTCACTTAGTTGACTTAAACTTTCTGAACATTAGTTTCCTTAAATGCAAATAAAGACAATAATATTTACCTATGGATATCTTGTGAGAATTAAATGAAATAATGCATGTAAGGTGCTGAGCACAATGTCCAACACATATAAAGTGCTCATCTATGTTAGTAATTATTAACATTACTGCTGCTGTTGTCATTAATATTGAAATACAGCTAAGTCTGGTGCTACTCAAGGGATATATTACCATAGCTTAAAACTTTATCATCTTAAAGGAAATGAATCCTGAATATTCATTGGAAGGACTGATGATGAAGCTGAAACCCCAATCCTTTGGCCACCTGCTGTGAAGAATTGACTCCTTTGAAAAGACCCTGATGCTGGGAAAGATTGAAGGCAGGAGGAGAAGTGGTTGACAGAGGATGAGATGGTTGGATGGCATCACTGACTCAATGGACATGAGTTTGAGTAAACTCTGGGAGTTGGTGATGGACAGGGAGGCCTGGCGTGCTGCAGTCCATGGGGTTGCAAAGAGTCAGACACAAATGAGTGACTGAACTGAACTGAACTGAAAACTTAATCATTTGGAGTCATTAAGTCTATAGCAAATTGGGACATAGAAGAGACATAAATAGGATTTGATAAACTTAAATCATCTTTAAATGAGTGACTCATTTATACTCATTTAGTTGCGTGGGGGTGGGGTGCTGGTAGACAAGCAACTATTTGGACAAACAAGAGTTTGTTCTCTAATTTGTAGATGCTGATGAGCAGTGGGAAAGGGAGGCAATTGGTGGATAAGCCAAGAAGGATTTGTTGAGAATTGGCTTTAAATTGACGTGCTCAGCATTTTCAATCAACAGCAGACAGCACTGATGTGGGCAAGAACATTGGGACCTGTCCCCAGTCACACCAAATTCCTCCTGATTATCCCTCATTCTCTGACACTTTAGCAAGTGCTTCTAAGGATCCCAGTTATTATTTAGTCACTATATCTGCCCAACTCTTTGCAACCCCATGGACTGCAGCCCACCAGGCTCCTCTGTCCATGGGATTTCCCAGGCAAGAATACCAGAGTGGGTTGCCATTTCCTTCTCTAGGGGATCTTCCTGACCCAGAGGTTGAACCCACGTCTCCTGCGCTGGCAGATGGATTCTTTACCTCTGAGCCACCAGGGAAGCCCATTCTGATAACCCCAGGTCCTTCAAATAAGTCTGATACCTGAGCAGAAGGGGATTCTGCTCTCCTTCTGGAAAAAACTTGCTCTGAGGCTGTCCTAGGACAGCTTCCTTCTGGAGGAAAGAGGAAGAAATAGCAGAAGAAAGTAAAATAAATGGAACTAAGACTCAATGGACATGAACTTGGGCAAATTCTGGGAGATAGTGGAGGACAGGGAAGCCTGGTGTGCTGCAGTCCATGGGGTCGCAAAGAGTCAGATGCGACTTAGCAACTGAACAACAAGAGATGACCTAAGACAGTCTGTTTGTCTCCCAATCTCTTTTGCTCCTCTGAGGCGTGAAGTGGCTGTATCAGCAAGGACTACAAGGCTCCCTCACCTGACCATGGGGGCCTGGACTTCATTAGAGAGCCTCTGAAAATCTATCATTTCACCCAGTCTCCCCCACACACACACTTTATTGTGGCCAACTAGACATATGAAACCAAATTTCTGATTAGAGAAGGCCCAGAGAACTTCTTGGGTGCATTCTGGCGTCTGTGTCCAGAGAGAGGACCCTTAGCATTTGCACAACCCAGTGGGATGGCGGCAGGCATCCATCACAGCTGAGTGGAAGGCTTCAGCCTCCGCCCTCCCTTTGGAAACCTGGACCCCACAAGACATTCCTGGGTGACAACCAACTACTCCGTAGAGTTGCCTTATGTTTAAGCTATGCGGGCAGTGGCCTGCATAGTGGGAAGTGAGAGCCCCTGAAAAATCTCACCCCCAAAACCCTTCCCTTCAGGTCAAGGGATTTCTCTCTCCAAAATGGTCCTCTTCTGGCCCAACATAGTCAGTCCCTCTCCATTCTTTAGGATCCAAGACCCCGAGATGACCCAGGAGCAGAAAGCGTCCTGCCATGCGGAAAAGGCTACAGAAGCTGAGACTTGAGTCAGCCTCATGCTAAGTTTTCTCTAGAATACTACCTCCCTTTTAGCCTCCCTTTCCAGTGACTATCCTTTAGGACATTCACTTGTCTATGCCACCTACTCACCTCTGAATCTTGTGCGATGCCAGCTCAGTGCTGGGCACACAGGGGGCTCATGAATGAATGAAGAACACAGAGGGGCTCAGGGGGCACCGATCAGGGGGAGGGGAGAAGCATGTTCGTTCCTGGCCTCCTAGTCCCCCCGTGGAAGCCCAGAAGGAAGCAGACACCGGAAAGAAAAGACTGTTAATGTTTTACCCAAAGTCCAGCTCCACAGTAACGTTCTTTGTTTGTGCTAACTGGTGGCAGTAAATGTGGTAAAAGCACATGCTTGCCTGGAAATCTGCTGCCTTTTATATAGAAAGAGTCAAGACCACCTCCGTGGTTCAGTCCTTGTTTTCTCTCCCTTCGCCTGTATCCATTTCTATCATCCGCTTCTCTCACAGGTCCAAATAACTTAACCAACCACTCTCACCTGGGTACCCTGCAGTATGCCTTGTCCCTTGTCTGCTTCCTTCCCCATCACTCCTCCATCCCCAAGCTAGTCCCTCTGGGGCAGCAGGCTAGTGAGGCCACCTTCCCTGGCCCACTCAGATCTCAGTTTTCAGAGATGATTCATATCCTAGGAGGTAAAAATAATCAGGAAGAGGAAATGCACACGGATACTGCTGCTTCAAACATGACCGGGGTGGGCACGATGGAGGTTGCCTGCTTCAACCAGAGTATGGAGCTGGGGAGAGGCTGCCCTTGATGGGGAATTTTATATTTGATTTAATATGATCATTTGGGGAATAGAAGGTGATACTTCTCTTAATTTCCCTCAAGAAGAAACTTCTCCATGATAGGTCTGTCTGCTCTTGATGAGTTGCTAACCTCCAAAATGAAAACATCAAGGTTGTGTTCAGGCACTAAAAAACTGCTGGACACAGGAAGTGCCCCTGTTGGTCAGACGGTTGCTCATGGTCAGCAACTTTCACTGGTGACCCCAGGGTCAACGTCTCACCGTTCACTGTGTGCCCTCCTCTGACCGCTCAACAGCGTTTGACAGTACACACTCTTCCTGTCCTGCTTGAAGAGCTTTCTTTATTTGGTTTTCAGGGACTCCTGGTTTTCTCCCAGCATCCCGGGATGCTCCTTTGCTGAGTCTTCCTTCTCTTCCTAATTCCTAGTAGTTGCAGTAACTCAGGCTCAGTCCTTGGAACTTTTTAATTCGACTTTTCTTTGTCATCTGTCTCACTCGTGGAGTTAAGGATCTGGTTGCATCATAAGAAACATCTGATAGTCAATCTTTTTCACCTATGAAAATGGAGATGTCACTGGTCCCACCTAATGCTCAGTCTATGATAACTGCCAAATCCCTATCTGTATCTCCATCCCCTGATCTCTTCTTTTGCTCCAGGCTCACTCGTCCAACTGCTTACTTGACACCTCCTCTTGGATGGCTAACAGGCATCTCCGCACTAACCAAAGCAGTTCAGAGCAGGAATCCAGGCTTCCCTGCCATGTTTGGTCCTCTCCCAGTTCCCCTTCTCTCCACTAAGGGACAAGTCGCTCTTTCAATTGCTCAGGTCAAAAATCTAGCAGGCACCCTCTCTTTTTCTCACTTGCTCCAGAATTAAATTCTTCTACCTCTAACCTCACATCTCACATCTTCACTCCTATCACCCTGTAGTTGCCTGGATTTGTGTAACAGCATCCTAACTGGTTTCTGCTTTGACTCTTGGACCACTATAATCTAGTCTCTGTTCAGTAACTGTCACCATGATCTTCCCAAAGCAAAAAGTTATATCACGCAATTCTCCCCACCCTACCCCCAACCCCAGATCTTCCAGTCACACTCAGAATGAAATCTAAACTCCTTACCCTGCCAACTTTCTGGCCTCTGCCTGTCTCTTTAACCTCCATTTCCTTCACCTTCTTGACTCGGCTGTCAATCAAGGTCTGTGTACCTCCCATTTTCTCTGCCCCTGACATTTTCACTCCATCCATTTAAGTGTCTATTCAGACATCACCTCCTCTGGAAAGGCTGTCCCAGACCATCCCATTCTCAGGTAACAATTATCCCTTTACCCTGCTTACGAATCACCTGAGCAGCATGGAGATTCCCCATGCTCTATCCCTTCTGGGTTCTGGGTACGTGGGTCTGAGGGAGAGCCCAGGGATCCAACTTTTCAAGAAGCCCTCCAAGAATTCTGATGTATGCGGTTCATTCCATGGGAAACACCATCTAGAAAATGATGGGAATGTTCCTGGAGGAGGGTTAGCAATCACTCCCAGCCACGCTTCCTTCGCTAAGAGCAGAGTGAGCAAAAGTGCCACTTTTAGGAGAGTTGAAGCACATCAGATAACACACGATAAAAAGGAGGAAATACTGCCCTGAGACTCACAAGTGGATGGTAGATGCCAAGATCCTTTTTTTTTCTTCTTTTTACTTTGGCTAATACTCTTGTTTAAAAAAATTTTTTTTAATTTAAATTAGAGGGTAGTTGCTTTACAACGTTGTGTTAGTTTCTGCTGTACAACAATGTGGACCAGCCATAAATATACATATATCCCCTCCCTCTGGAGCCTCCCTCCCACCCCATCCCAACCCTCTGGGTCATCATGGACTACTGAGTTGAGCTCCCTGTGCTTTACTGCAGGCTGATAATCTTAATATTTTTCTTTTCCCTGGGGAGTAAGTCACTCCCCACACCATGACTTGCCATCCATAAAATAACGAGGCTTCCTCACGCAAACTTTTCTCCTGTATATGGCTTTCCAGGACACCCCCACCCCGACCTGTTGGTTCCTCTAAATACTATTTAGCAGGACTTTCTTGGTGGTCAGCAGTTAAGACTCCATGCTTCCAATGCAGGGGCCGTGGATTCAATCCCTGGTTGGGGAACTAAGATCCCACATGCCCCACGTTGTGGCCAAAATAAATAAATAAATAAAAGTTAAAAAAAAAAAAAAATTGCCATTTAGCTTCTAAGGTTCTAATTCCGAGGAAATTCCTTTCTCTCAGAATGAATGAGAGTCATCAAATATTGCTGCTGAAACAAAACTTTGGGAGAAGTTCATCCAGCCGGATCACTCTGCAGACAGGGAGGCCAGACAGCTCGCTAGTTACAGAGCCCGGGTCCACTCTTCCAGGGGTGGGTTCGGCCACATGAGCAGACCACACAGACCCACAGTTCACAGAGCACCCAGCGTGTCCCTTCTCCCTGCAAGGCCACATCACACAAGTAGGCTGACCCTGCAGGCATGTCTAGACTCTCTTCACTGGATTTCCCATTAAAGAGATGCTGAAACAGTTTTTTCTTTTTTTTTAATCTCCAGAAATAAATGGATATATCATATAGCAAAAATACAGCAAAGAGGATGGAAAAATCCACTGTGCACATATTTTTTAAAGTTATAAATAAACAGGATAGTCAGAAAGCAGATTAAACTCCCAATTTGAAAAAGGGAAGTGGAAGATGAAAGCCCGGACCTACTCGTGACTTCCGCTCTGGCTCAATGGAGAATCCTCTCCTGGCTACACAAGCCCTATGGACATTGAGAGAATCGTGGCCTTTCAGGACTGGAAAAGATTGCAGAGATCAGAGACTGTCTAGGCCAACTTCTCACGTTGGGGATGGGGGAACCGAAGCTCAGAATTGTGCTTGCTCGAGGTCACACAGTTCAAGTATGTTAATCAACCGGGGCTGTTCTTCCAGCCACTGAAGGAACCACAATGGATGGGTTATTCGGTCTCAGGCAAAGAAAACTTATTACCTAATAGTTTGATGTCTTTTCTGTATGGTATAAAAACTCAAACGAATCACTTAGTAGGGAAATGTAATCACAGTTTTTAATTAACATAAAGTCTCTGCAACATTTTTTGGTTGTTGTTATATTACTTCTATACAGTGTAAATCAATTAGGTGAAATGGGCTAGTGGATCAGCGTGGCGGTCAGTCCCTGGAAGAGTAATTGCTCTGTTGCTGAGATTAACACCTTCTCATGCTATTAGGACTGCTGATGTATCTTGCAGTCTTTATGAAGACTACAATTTAGGGACTATCCATTCCAGCTGTCTCCATTTCTGCAGCCTCCTACATGCAAACAATTGTTGCACTAAGTGCTGCATTTAATTAAAAGCCCTTCCCCTGTCATGGGTATAGTCAGAGGAAAGACAAGAGACCTCATTTGTTTAAGAAAAACACACACACACACTTCTTACTGCTGATTAGTTAGCGTTAAAAGCAATCAGGATTTAAAGTCAGGGAGGCCACCAAAGAAGGATAAGATATTGATGACTTTTGAATTGGAAATTGCGAAGTGCACATCACCTTTCCTTACAGGACTTAGTAACAAGCCACAAACGAAGAATATGACCCTGGGTTTCTTCTCACTTTAAAGGGTCACTTTTCAAAGAGTGGCTTCCTCTGCCTCTTCCCAAGAGACTGACCAAGCCTCTCACCCGAATTGTGTTTAACTACTAGATTCTGGGGTGAGAGGCCCGAATTCAGTGATGGATGGGACAGGTTGGGTGAGGCATGGATGAAGGCATTCAAGTTGGTTGTAATATCGAAAAGAGAAGTTCGTCTACAATGTAGCTTTGCTTCCACTTTAACAAAGGGAAGCTTTTCCTGGGACAATTCCTACTAGAATAGGAGACAACCCAAAAAAATCAAACAGGCAACAAATAATTTCACCATTACCAGGTAATATGTGTTAATTGCTCAGTTTATATACTCAGAATGACATACCATTAGAGACTGTGTATGCATTGTAACTAGAGCATTAATAAATTTAAAATGTGCCTATTAGGATGACAGCTTTGGAGGTGCAAAGGAATAACAGTTATCACTTGGCAGAAGCCGATCTCACCCCATCTGCCGAGACTTTGCATACATTTTCAGCTTCCTGAGCAATGATTAGGCCTGTCAGAACCTCTTTAACCTTCTAACTGCTGGTCCCCACTGGCCGTAATTAGAGACTAATGAATTCAGAAGATGCAGGCCGTGAGGAAAACTGCCTTGACAGTTTGTGTACAAATTAAGCCCCAATTACTTCATGCATCTTTTGCATCGCTGATACAAGTCTCTGTTATTATTTTTGAATATGGTCATTTTAGCAGAAACGAAGAACTTGGCTAATGTATTTTGTCATTTTTATGGCTCGTCATAAAGAAAAAACATACTGGGCGGGTCATGAATATGTGAAATAAACTACAGTGGATTATAAAAAGAAATTAATTTTCCTCTTGGGAATACCCTGCCACCTTTTTATCCCCCCTGGTGGATATGCTTATTAACATGGTTATTGTTATTCAGATAATATCTGCCATCGAAGGAGCCTGACTAATCAGCAGGTTGTTAGGTTCAGGTTTAGACCCCGACTAAGGAGCATTTGGAAGTGCTGTCCCCCATCTTTCCTCCTGGCTCTAAAGACTGCTTGGCACACGTTGGCAAGAAACACTTTCGTCTGCCTTTACCTGCCCTCCACTGTCTGTGGCCATGGCAAAAGTCTGTAACTCCAAAAGGTGTAACTTTAAACCAGTACAAAGTTTCAATGTCACATTCCCTTAAAAACTCTTGAAATAATATTTAATCTTGTCTCAGTCCCCATGGGTCAACCCAACCAGATAGTCAACCTCAATCATTTGGGGGACCCCTTCTTTTACTCTGTGAGGTCACATGAGAATCCTGGCTTCAATGTCCCCAGAAAGGCAGAGGGGGAGGTGGCCATTTGTACAGGATGGTCAACATTTTTATAGCCTTTCTTTAGCCATAAGATGCTACTGCTGAGAGCTGGTCCCGCCATCTGTCTGTGGGCCCTACTGCTCCAGGCAGCTCGGAGATTCCCTAGGACAGCAGTCTCTCCCCACTGAGAACCAGTCTTCTGCAGCCATCCTCCACTGACGTTCCTGTGTGTTGAGGGACTCCTGTCTGTCCCCTGCCCTTGTTCCACATAGGCTTCAGAGAAAGTTAAAACTCTCTCTTCTGTCTCACCTCCCCAGCTCAAAGCACTTCCCTCCATCCCCTCGTAGATGGAATAATCCTCTCCTACCCAAGCAGCTACTTCCTAATCCCTAGAACCAGAAGCTATGGTATTTTACATGGTAAAAGGGAATTTGCAG
This sequence comes from Giraffa tippelskirchi, assembly GCF_054371585.1. Taxonomy (NCBI): domain Eukaryota; kingdom Metazoa; phylum Chordata; class Mammalia; order Artiodactyla; family Giraffidae; genus Giraffa; species Giraffa tippelskirchi. The sequence continues at coordinate 10,825,026 of NC_137279.1, forward strand.
ATGTGCTAAATTAAGCATCTTGAGATGAGCAGATTAGCTGGGTGGGCTCAATTTAATCACAAGAGTCCTTATAAGAGGGAAGCAGGAGGATTAGAATCAGCGGGAGGGGATGTGAAAACTGAAGCAAGAGGTTGGCATGATGAAGGAGGGGGGCATAAACTAAGGAAGGCAGGGGACCTCTAGAAGCCAAAAAAGGCCAGGAAACTGATCTAAGCCTCCATAAGTCTCCAGAGGGACCTCCCTGGTGGCTCAGTGGAAAAGAATCTGCCTGCCAAGCAGGAGACCCAGGTTCAGTCCCTGGGTCAGGAAGATCCCCTGGAGAAGGGAATGACTACCTACTCCAATATTCTTGCCCGAGAAATCCCATGGACAGAGGAGCCTTGCGGGCTATAGTCCATGGGGATTTCAAAGGAGTTGGACACAACTTAGTGACTAAACCACAAGTACCCAGAAGGAACCAGCCTTGCTAATGCTTTGCTTGTAGACTTTGGACCTCCAGAACTGGAAGAGAATAAATATGTGTTTTTTAAGCCACTAAATTTGTGGTAATTTGTTACAGCAGCAATAGGAAACAAATATACCTTCTTCTATAAAATCATAAAGATTTGGGTTTGAATTCCAACAATTCCCTTGTGGCTCAGCTGGTAAAGAATCCACATGCAATGTGGAAGACCTGGGTTCGATTCCTGGGTTGGGAAGATTCCCTGGAGAAGGGAAAGGCTACCCATTCCAGTATTCTGGCCTGGAGAATTCCATTGGGTTGCAAAGAGTCAGACATGACTGAGCGACTTTCACTGTCAAAAATAATTATCCCAGTAATTTTTTTGTCTTATATTCTCTATCTTCTCAAACATTGAAATCATAGACTAGCCTCATGAGGTTGTTATGAGAATAAAAAGATTAACCTAATTTGATACGTGGAACATAGTAGATACTCAATAAAAAGTTGACAGAGTACAGCTCAAAACTGAGTCTTGGTGTGAACGTGAGCCAGGGATGTCAGCCCCTTCCTGGATTCCTCACAGCTGGATCTATTGATGGTTGCCATGTGCAGGCGCCAGGTTCAATCCCTGGGTCGGGAAGATCTCTTGGAGAAGGAAATGGCTACCCACTCTAGTATTCTTGCCTGGGAAATCCCATGGATGGAGGAGCCTGGCAGGCCACAGTCCATAGGGTCACAAAGAGTCAGACACGACTGTGCATCTGAGCACAAACACAGGCAAAGTCCAGCCTATTTGTTTCTGAAAGGCCAGAAGCAATAGTCTCTTCCAGGGGATTTGTACTTGACCTACTGTCTTAGGCTCTGAGTCCTGTGACCCAGATCTACCTATCTGGTCTTAGGTCTCCCTTCCAGGTCTCTAGCCAAAAATGATCTAGGCCTTGAATCTGCTGAGGACGATTCTGATGCTTGAGAAGCTCTGAAGTTCTAGCTGAACCTGCCAACTGTGTTGGTTTCATCTTAGAATGGGATATCTGCCTCTTCAAACTGAGGAGGAAGAAGCCTTAATTCTCTTTGCTTCCCTTGCTGAGGACTCTAGTTCTAGGACCAGAAGACACACCCTCAACCCAACAAAGGCTTATGACTCCGTCTTGCTTTCATGCCACCATCTCTTTTTGATGTATACCCTTCCCCATCTACCTTGAGATTTAACTACATGCATCAGCCACCCTCAGAAAGATTCCTGGATGAAAAACAAAAGCCAGTTCAAGTCATAGGATTTGACTCACACCTTAATGCTTTGCTTTTATACTCCAAGCAATTGATCAAATATCTTAGGGCCAACATTATTCAGAATTAGGGCTGAGGTTCTCATACCCTCAACACACAGTGTCCCTGGACCACTGAATTATCTTCTTCATATCTACCTGGTTGGTAGATTTCCCTCAGATCAACAAGTTCCCATTCTGGAGACGACTCCTGTCCTCATGTTCTAGATTGCCATCAACATATTTAATGGTGGCTCTGAGTTCTAATTATTAAAAAGAAAGGCTAAATAAAAACTTGGACCATGGCCTTAACATTGACTGAGACTACTCAGCCATAAAAGGAATTTGAGTGAACTGCAGTGAGGTGAATGAACACAGAGCCTCTTATACAGAATGAAGTAAACCAGAAAGAGAAAAACAAATATTGTATATTAATGCATATATATGGAATCTAGAAAAATTGAACCTAGTAGATGAACTAGGTTCATCTGAAGAACCTGGTAGAGAACAGACTTGTGAACATAGCAGGGGAAGGTCAGGGTAGGACAAATTAAGAAAGTAGCCTTGCCATATATACACCATCATGTGTGAAATAGTGGAAAGTTGCTGTCTAACACAGGGAGCCCAGCCTGGTGCTCTGTGATGACCTAGAGGGGTGGGATGGGGGAAGGGAGGGAGGCTCAAGAGGAAGAGGACATACACATAATTATGACTGATTCAAGTTGTTGTATGGCAGGCAACACAACATTATAAAGCAATTTTCTGCCAATTGAAAAAAAACACACACTGACTCAGAAACTCACTTCACTAGAGAGATTTATTAAAAAGCAATATTTAGAGCAATGTTAATTTCTTTAACACTGATCTGTTTTACCATGAAAATGTGGTGTGAATGGCCACGGCATAGCTTCTCCTGGCTCAAAAGGATTCATGCTAGATGGGATGGTTTCCATTATTCTCAGGGTGTGCAACAATAGATTAGGTTAACCACATGAAATTGCTGATATTCAACTGTTTTTGACTTACTGAAACAGCAGTTTCATATGGTTCGACTGAGAATAATGTTGTTCGCTCAAGAGTAGAGCAGGACACTATTCGTTGAGTATGTTGAAGATTTGCCAGTGAAACTAACCTTGTGGACTCTTCTTTTCCTTAAACATGGTAGCAGTCAGATTCAAAATTCCTATAGAGAAAGTAAAAACTAAAATTGACAAAAGTTACACAATTTGAGTACTGCTTTCACACTTGGAGATCCTCTGTTTCTGGCTTTGTCTGGCCATTGATATAAAACCCATATTGCAGAGTTGACTGCTGTTAGCTGTCAAAAGCCAATCGAATCATAATCCTTGCTTATTTGAGTGCCATGCAAGTGTAGCCCAGGTGTGTATGGTGATAGACACAGCTATCCACAGCTATCCACAGAGGGCATCTCATTAGCAAATTTCCCTTTAAGTCTGTTCTCACTGATTTTGCACAAAAATTTCTCTAATCACCATTCAGAAGCTTGGCCAAAGACAATTTATGAACACCTTATACAGTTCAATTTTAAACTGGCTTTTTTTTTTTAACAGTTTGGATAGTTTACAAATAAAAATGATAAGATGTGTATACACAACTGCAGCTAAGCAATGTCCAAAACAGCATGATCTCAGAAACACCTACAGTGGCCCTCTCTCAGTAGCTGAAATTCCCATCATTTAATATTCTCTTTAATTAAGGGTTTGAGGGCTTAATAAAATTTCAGGTATGTCATATGGAAGAGTTATTACATGCTTTTATAGCCAGATGTTATTTGCACCTTAGTGTGAGTTGTTTAGTATATCAGCTATTTTGATAATCTGATATGATAGTACACAGTACATAGTTAGAGATAAGTAAGTAGAGAGTGACTGGAAAGATCTCTATCCCAGGATAAGTTTAACTGGTATGTCTCCACGGAGGGCCTATGGTCATTGGAATTAAGGGCAGTGGATCAAAGAGAATGGAGATTCCAGAATAGTAGATATTGGATCAAGTGTTCCTGTATCACAACGTTCATAAAGTTCAACTCTTTTTCATGTTGGGTGTGCTGCCTGCCTATAAAACTGTATATTTCAGAGGAATGGTTCTTTTGAGCCATCTAGGCATAGTCGAATGGTCTAAAGTCAAGGCTCTATGATGAACATCTACTAAGAATTCATAAGGGGCACCTGGCACCACCACGCAGAGGAGACATGTGAAAACCCAAGAGGAGGACCAAGGGTCCCATGTTACATTTACTTGCATTTGAATAATTTTTTCTAGCTATATTTTGGAAATAGGTTTATAAAGGAATAGACTCAGCCTAGTGGAAAAGTATGCCCGGAGACCTGGCCTGCTGTGACAAGGTATAGATGCCACTGACTCCAGGCTTCTCATAGACCTTGCCTTCCCGTGAACTCTGAACTTGGCCACTGCTCGACAGAATGGTAATGAGAGGTGTTAGAGTTGGGGGGGGAGTTGGGGAACAGCTCCCTGACTTTCTTCAGACAAGCTCTGGGAGGGCTGAGGAGAAGAGCGAAGGCTTAACGACATAGTCCAGAGCTGTTTGCTAGTTTCACAGAATGCAGAATGAAGTCTGTGGCCCAGAAAAGCCAAACCATGAGCACTTTTTCCCAGTCTGTGATGGAGATACGGCAGGCTCCCACTCCCTCACTAAATACTTGGTACATAATGGAGATGGCCTTGAACTTCAAGAAGTGATATTGCAGGCTGGGGTCAGAAAATGGTATCCTGTTGCTACTGATAGCACTGGGTTCTTAGACAGTCTCCAGCAAGTCAGGTGTCATACCGTCTCCCTCTAGGAAAATGAAAATTATCTCAGATGGTTTCTCCTCAAACCTGGGATCATGCATTCATTTGTTAGACTAATATTTGATAGACTCCTGATAGACCTCAGGCACTGATGAAGCCTTGCAGTAATGCCCACACCCCCGCGCTGCCTGGAATCTGGAAGGGTTTCTCTTTGCGCCTATTCAATTGCCCATCTTCCACCTCTTGGTTCTGAGACTTCCACACTTAGTCAACCGAGGATCTTTCACCTGGCCCCTCCATACTCTGGCACCACCCTGCCAGAAACATTATCCAATTCCAAGCTAATAGACTCCTCAAGGCCTGGCGTCAAGCGAGAAGTGGCAACATACATGCTATGTGCTGAGTCAGATTTCAATTCTATTTCAGCCACAGGAATGTGTGATGAGCCAGGGAAACCTGCTATTGTGCATGTGTGTGTGTGTATGTGTGTGCGCGCGCGCGCGTGCACGCACGCTCAGTTATGTTTGACGCTTTGCAACTCCAAGGACAATAGCCCACCAGACTCCTCAGTCCATGGGATTTCCCAGGCAAGAATACTGGAGTTTGCCATTTCCTGCTCCAAGGGATCTTCCCGACCAAGGGATGGTACCCACGTCTTTTGTGTCTCCTGCATTGGCAGGCGGTGGATTCTTTAGGACTGCACCACCAGGATGAGAGCTTTTGATCTCATTCAAGCTACATTCATTTTGAGAACATACCAAGGATTTTCCCTCAGAAAGGCTCACATATCCTCTGGGTTTGCTTCTGATTTATAGATCAAATTACCATGACTTCTTTCAGAGAGGGGGAATGTTAACTTCACCCTAATTGTGTTTAAATGAATTCAAGGGTGATTAGTTAGTAATGGTTTACTATGAAAAAGCAAAGAATGTTCACCACGATGCTGGACCAACAGAGCCATAGTATGGATGTCCCATAACTGCCCTCACAGATAATGCTTTCTAACACTGTTCCAATCCATTTCCTTACTATGTTGTTACAAGTTCTTTTATCTCACTAAAAGCATCCGCCTTCAAGGAAGGAGACTGTTTATTCATTTGAGTATCTCTTTAGAGGTTCTGAATTTACCTATAGCAAAGTCTCCTAAATATACTGTAAAATCAACTTAACATATATCCTTAGCAATGAATATATTCTTAATAGTTAAAATGTATCTTTAACGTAGTGCCTTTGTAGGGGTGGGGAGATAACAGCCACTGGCAAAGCCTCTGCTCTCCTGGAGTTTGCATTTTAGTGTGTGGTGGGTGAGTAGAAAATAGAAAATAAAGAAAAGCAGATAAGAAAATAGCCGGTTGTAAGGAAAGAGCAAGAAAGTCTTAAAAAGAGAATGGGTAGTGACTGGGTGTATGGAGAGTATCACTTTCTCTTAGGGTTCACAACAGAATTCTCAAAATCAAAATTAAATAAAACGTTTGTTTGGTGTCCACATGATGAGAAGGAGTTAGCAACATGGTCAACATCTGAAGCAGGAGCATCCCAGGACCACAGGAGAAGCAACAGCCAATGTATCAAATGATGGACAGGGTTGGAATGTTCAGGGCTTGAAAGAAGGCCAGTGTGACGGAAGCATCATGAACAAGGAGGAAAAGTTCAGGAGATGAGGTTGGAGAAATGGGCAGGAGCCCTGTGGGTCTTGAAACATGTTTGGATTTTTGCAAAAGCAATAGAAGCCTTTGAAAATCTTAGAGGGGGAAGTAACATGATCTGATTTTTGTTTTTCAAGATCATCCCCATGGTTATGCAGAGAACACTACTTGCCTGGGGTGTGGCGGCGTGCAGCTGAGCAGAGGTAGCAACAGCATCAGCATCCTCCAGAAATTCAGGGAGAGTTTTCTGCACAGAGAAACTGCACAAGCAGAGGCAGAAACACGTGGAAGACATCCACAAGTCCTATGAGCCTGAGAGCTCAGTACAGCTGGAGAAAAAGCTGTCAAATAAACAAAACAAATGCCTATGTGTTCGGCATGGTTTGGTTCTATTGTGAATGAATACATACAGGCGTCAAGTAAAAAAAGAAAAGCTCATTAAAAAAATAGTATACACAGAGTTAAGGGACCTAGAAAAAGACTAGAATAAGTGTAGACATATCCCACACACTTGGATTGGCAGATTCAACTAAGTAAAGATGTTGACTCTTCCCCCAAGTTATTTTATAAATGTCATGCAATCCCAGTCAAATTCCAAATGCTGCTTTTGGATGAGTAACTTGGCATACATCTCATCTACTTCCTGTGGAAGAACATCTATGTGCAAATAATGAAGATGTCCACACCCACTGTCATATGTGCTACCAGCCACGGCTCGTGCTAATGGGGACAAAGGAGTCTTGAGATTCTACATCCGCCTTTCCCCACCTTCCTCTTCTTCCAATTGAGGTTGTAAGGAAAGAGCAACGGCCTTTTCACGATTAGCCCTGCAGGAATATTTTGAAACTTTTTTGATGATGACACATGTAAGGAAATGATTTATATAAGGACACACGTAAAGTGTTGAAGGGCTTTGCATGTGGCGCTAGTGGTAAAGAACCCACCTGCCAATGCAGGAGACGTAAGAAACATGGGTTTGATCCCCGGGTCGGGAAGATTCCCCTGGAGTAGGACGCAGCAACCTGCTCCAGCATTCTTGCCTGGAAAATTCCATGGACAGAGAAGCCTGGCAGGCTATAGTTCATGAGGTCACAAAGAGTCAGACATGACTGACCCTGTGCGTGCGTGTGTGTGTGCGCACACGTTCGCGCACACACATACATACACACACACACACAGACAAAGTTGCTCTCATCACCAAGGCTATCTATCTGGCAGAGCAGAGACCCCTTTGGCTGAAGTCTCACCCACTTTGCTTAAATATGAAATTCAGAGAGTATTTCCTTTAGATTTCCTTCTAGCCTGAGAATGGAAAGAGTCAGTCAGTCTCAGCTGACTGGGAAACAAAGGAAGGGAAGTAGAATTTATGATGTTTGGTTTTTTTTAATATAATGATGATGATGATGATGAATGAATAAAGCTCCCAGTCCTTGCTTGCAGGGCACCTCAGCTCCCATCTCTGTGTGAGAGCTTTTCCTTCCATTTGGTAGACCCATTCAGCTTTTCTATTCCATCCATTTTTTAAAAAATAGAAGGTGGATTTAAGAACATATTCAACATTATTTCATGGAAGATTGCATCCTTTTAATGCAAAATATTTGTTTATAACTGCACAGAACTAAAGTGCCTTCTAAAAAAAGTCCAAGCTACAACTCTGTTCTCTAGCCATAAAAATTTAAAATCACATTGATTACCCATCTGGCATATCTCCTAATTATGCATCTCTTACTGGACTAATACTCCCTTCAGAAGCAAAACAGTAAATATACAAAGGGAAACATGATTAATAATTTCTTTGTGTTCTGTTTTTCAGGACAAGTCCCCGCTTATTCATACTCTCCACTGAAAATGTTTTATAACTATACCCCCAAACAGATATGATAAACTGTCCCCTGACTATCTGCTTAAAAGGAAGGGAGAGACATGGGAGCGTGTGTTTCTGTATTTTTGAACATGTTTGATTAACTTCTGCCTCTACTCCATTATATGTCTTAACAGTTCAGTTCTGCCTCAACAAATCAGTGTTCTGGATAATCAGGCAAATGTATTTGATTGAACAACCTACACTGCCTGCACTTGAAACATACTATTTTTTAAGAAGCTGAATCCTATTACACTCATTTATTCCAGGATACCTGACATCTTATTAGACAAATTATGTACACTCATTCAAAATTGCATGGAGTATCCTATGAATTGCCAGTAATTCATCTTTAATGCTTTCTATCATTTTCTTTATATCTCTGTCCCTTTTCAGTATTCTTTCTCCACCAACAACCTATAGAAATCTAGACTCCCTTGCTCCCATCAAAAGAGAATCACTAATTTCCTAGTAAAATTTTATATGTAATTCCTATCATAAAAACTTCAAAATGTAATGTTATCCTTCATGAAGTACATAAAGAGAAAAATCAGGCTATACCTTATGTTGTTAGCTATCCAGTAGCCACACCAATAGTTTTTCCTTGAGAATAGAACTCCAATATTCTTTAAATTGGCAACATGGCTAACTATTCTCCCAGAATTCTTTGTATCTTAGAGTGACCATGTGACATATTTCAGTCCAATGAGCCCTAAACAGAAGTCTACTGGAAGTCTCCAGGAAACCCTTTATTTTCTTGACTTTTTCATTTCAGTTCAGTTCAGTTGCTCAGTCATGTCTGACTCTTTGCAACCCCATGGACCGCAGCATGCCAGGCTTCCCTGTCCATCACCAACTCCTGGAGTTTACTCAAACTCATGTCCATTGAGTTGGTGATACAATCCAACCATCTCATCCTCTGTTGTCCCCTTCTCCTTCTGCCTTCAATCTTGCCCATTAGGCTCTTTTCCAGTGGGTCAGTTCTTTGCATCAAGTGTCCAAAGTATTGGAGCTTCCGCTTTAGCATCAGTCATTCCAATGAATATTCAGGCCTGATTTCTTTTAGGATGGACTGGTTGGATCTCCTTGCAGTCCAAGGGACTCTCAAGAGTCTTCTCCAATACCACAGCTCAAAAGCATCAATTCTTCAGTGCTCAGCTTTCTTTATGATCCAGCTCTCACATCCATACATGACTACTGGAAAAACCATAGCATTGATTAGATGGATCTTTGTTGGCAAACAAATGTCTCTGCTTTTTAATATGCTGTCTACATAACTTTTCTTCCAAGGAGCAAGTGTCTTTTAATTTCATGGGTGCAGTCACCATCTGCAGTGATTTTGGAGGCCAAGAAAATAAAGTCTGTCACTGTTTCCATTGTTTCCCCATCTATTTGCCATGGAGTGATGGGACTGGATGCCATGATCTTAGTTTTTGGAATGCTGAGTTTTAAGCCAACTTTTTCACTCTCCTCTTTCATTTTCATCAAGAGGTTCTTTAGCTCCTCTTCACTTTCTGCTATGAGGGTGGCGTCATCTGCATATCTGAGGTTATTGAAATTTCTCCCGGCAATCTTGATTCCAGCTTGTGCTTCATCCAGCCCAACATTTCGCATGATGTACTCTGCATATAAGTTAAATAAGCAGGGTGACAATATACAGCCTTGATGTACTCCTCTCCTGATTTGGAACCAGCCCTTTGTTCCATGTCAGGTTCTTACTGTTGCTTCTTGACCTGCATACAGATTTCTCAGGATGGGCTTCCCTCATAGCTCAGTTGGTAAAGAATATGCCTGCAATGCAGGAGAGCCCAGTTAGATTTCTAGGTTGGGAAGATCCTCTGGAGAAGGGAAAGGCTACCCACTCCAGTATTCTTGGGCTTCTCTTGTGGCTCAGCTGGTAAAGAATCCACCTGCAATGCTGGAGACCTGGGTTTGATCCCTGGGTTGGGAAGATCCCCTGGAGAAGGGAAAGGCTACCCACTCCAGTATTCTGGCCTGGAGAATTCCATGGACTCAGTCCATGGGGTCACAAAGAGTTAGACAAGACTGAGTGACTTTCACTTCACTCCAGGTAAGGTGATTCTTGATTTTTTAGGGAAGAGAAATGGCCGGCACTTTCTTTCCATCTTCTTATTGTCCTGAGCAAAAATGTGATGTCTGGGGCTGAAGCCACCTTCTTCAGATCATGAGGCAAAAAGCAAGAAACTCACAAAGACCTTAGCTCTGAGATCTCTGAGCCACTGAACCAACCCTGGCATCACACTGCCCCTCAGACATCCATTTTTATGAGAAAAATGAAACTTTACATGTTTAAGCTGTTAAGTTAGTCAGATATTCTGTAACTTGCATCATAAGTGAGGTGCAATGTAAAAGAATTCATGCTAAGTTCCACAGCCCAGAGACTCTGCAGCAGTGTCTCAGGGGCTAAGGTGGAGAACCCAGCAAAGCCTAAGCCAGCAGAGAAACCCTTCTTTTATTGGTACGTGATTTCCCCAGGCTAATTCACCTTTTATCTTACATACTGAGGTTACAATTAAGAATTCACTTGAGAAAAATAAATTATTCTGTTTAAGACTCTATGCTTCAAACAACTGGATTAGATACATTCAGATCAGAAGATTTGTTGGTTTTATTACAGAAAGAAACCCAAAGGAATGAATCATTACTAATGGGATTTTAGCAATACAGTGTCCATAAGGGGATGATATTTTGATAAAGAAAAACTAGCCTGGATCCTCTCTGATTCCTTCTCTCTCTCTCTTCCCGTTCGGAGTACCAAACTGATGTCATGTATTTTTTCCAATTAGGTTAGTTGGTTGTTCTACCAAGAGATGCAAAGACAGCACACATAATCCTGTATCTTCATGGAATTCAGGGATCTAAGTCTGTGTAGGACCTCAGGAATGTTTTAAAAACTAATAATAGGTACTTCATAAGAGCAGAAGCTGCAGGGCAGTGGGAGGCATCGCTGCTTTTGTATTTCTCTTCTCCAGTGACCCTGGTCCTGGGGTAAGTCTGGACTGTTGCAAAGTCTTGAGACCAACATTCTAATGAGCTTCCTTCTGTACCAAAGTGAAAGTCCCTCAGTTGTTTCTGACTCTTTGCGACCCCATGGCCTATACATTCCATGGAATTCTCTAGGCCAGAATACTGGAATGGGTAGCCTTTCCCTTCTCCAGGGGATCTTCCCAACCCAGGGATCAAACCTAGGATTTGGTTGGCAGATTCTTTATCAGCTGAGCCAGAAGGGAAGCCTAAGAATACTGGAGTGGGTGGCCTATCCCTTCTCCAGTGGATCTTCTCCTGGGGTCTCCTGCATTGCAGGTGGATTCTTTAGCAACTGAACTATCAGGGAAACCCAAAGGGCTGATGCATATTTTATGTAATGTTGGTGTTCAGAAATGGTCTGCATACCCTGAACTTTGGTGTTTGGACTCGCATTTAAAATTCATCATGGTCATTCATGAGTTAAAACCAAGAATTGTTTAAAAATGAGAATAATGCCTGCCCACCTTCCCTCTCCTCTCACAAGCACACCCTACCCAACATTGAGACCTCACCCCTCCCTCAAAGGCCAATATTATTTTACTCACCACCCTGTTGCTCTCCTGTACCTTCTGTACTGTAGTGTGTGGGCTTTAGGATGAGAGAGGCTTGGGTTTCATCCCAGGTCAGCCATTTACTGCCTCTGTGACCTTGGGCTGACTGTTTAACTGCTCTGTGTTCCAGTCACCTCCTGCTTAAATGGGATATGAGAGTAGTACCTACCTGGGAGGATTGTTATGAGGCTTCAATAATTTAAAATATGCAAAGCGCCCAGAACAGTTCCTGCAACTTGTTAAGTGCTTAATGAGTATTAGCTATTATTGTTGTTGTTACTTACCTCTTCCCACGCTTCATTGCCCCATTGGTAAATGGGGATAACAATGCCCCATACAATCAGCTCTTAGCAAGTGGATGGACAATCCGTTGACATAGTAACCTTTGCTGGAAGCTCACCGTTGCCCCCACTGCTTCTCCCTGGGCTCTGTCTGCTCTGAGCTTCTCAGCACCTTAGATCTTGCTGCCTGAGAGAAGCCTTCTCCAGCTTCAGGAGTCCACCCTGTCTTCTCCTATACAAATATCCACAGCTATTCATTTCTGTACCCTGCAATTTAGTACCCAATCATATGTTGTCTTTTTTGTTCTTTTTTACTTTAATTTCCTATTAAGACTTTAAACTTCCTACATGCGAGGATTCATTCCTCCATGTTTCGCTTTTTTCATTTTTCTTTTCTTTTTTGGATGCTCTGTGCAGCACTCGAGATCTTTGTTCCCCTACAAGGGATTGAACCCATGCCCCGTGCACTGGGAGCGTGAAGTCTTAACCAGTGGGGCACCAGGGAAGTTCCTACCATACACTTTAGTATCTTATCCAGAGGCAGGGACATGGGACCTGCTTAATAAAACTTTGTGATTGCTCTACTTATCCTTATGCTCATATTTTTATATGTATGAATAGAGCTCCTTTCAAAGGAGGTTACATCTGTAGGACAGCAAAGTACCAGAAAAAGCATTCACTTGCTCTCACCTGAACTAGAATTGGGCATAAACCCAGTAGCAGAGGAAACTTGGAAAGAGTTTCCTCTCTCTGTGATGTTGGAGGGACACAGGCTTTATACTCCCTGAAACAGCGGGACAAACACGACTAAGGCAACATCTTCTTGATCTTAGTTCATCAATTGAAATTCCCCCTTCCCCTAGGCCTTACCATGGCCAAATTCAAGAAACAGATGTTTGCATAAAAAAGAATCTCCCTGGAGGCAGTGTGACTGTTTATCCAATTTTCACCCTGCCATCCAGACTTAGGTTATGTCCAACAGAGCCCAAACAAGTTGGAATGTCGAACTTCAGCCTGCGGAAGAGGTCAAGGAGAGGCGAGAGGGCCCCACATAAGGGGTGCTGGAGAGGAGATCTCCCCTTCGTGTGAGAAGTGGGACAAGAGAAATTCATTTCCCATGAACAGAGAAACTTTTCGCAGCTCTGGATCCATAAATCTTTTTTTAAATTGAAATATAGTTGATCTACAATGTTGTGTTAGTATTAATGTACAGCAAAGTGACAACAAAGTGACTCAGTCATATATGTATATAAAGAATCTGATATATATATATCAGATTCTTTCCCCTTATAGGTTATCATAAAGTATTGAATATAGTTCCATAATCCTTTCATTCATATTATTTTCCATGTGAAAACACTGTCTTTGGACCACTTTTCTCTGTTTCCATTACCCCTCTCTGTTCCCCCAGCATAATCTTTAAATTTTTTCTAAACCTTGTAAGTCCATAGAGCTGTTCTGTACTGATGAACTAAGGATGTGCATCTCTTTATTCTTTTTCTTTCCCTGTTGAGTTTGCATATTTTGATCATCTCATGAGCTGTGAGTAATTGCTTCAACGCTGATGATGGCTCTGTCTCAGAGAGCTATACATCTGTTAAATCTTGTCTATTTCAACTTCTTTCCTCCAACATTATCTTAGGGAAGTTTTATGTGAAACATGAAGAGTGTAGGAGAGATGCTACTTCATGTGGTTTACATCTCAGAGGTGAGAACCGAAAGCTTGCCTCTGATGGCAACATCTGCTCTGAACACGGGCATCGAGGGACCTGCCATCAGACTGTTTTGTCTTAAGGATGATCACCATGTATGTTCACAAATAAAAACATGAAACGTTCTGACAGCCAAGCAAACCGTGAAGAATTAAACTTCCCAAACAGGAAAACACACTGCAACATCTTGCTGCTCTTCATTTGAAGAAACTACTTCATTCAGAGTCTCTTCACTTCCTCCTGCTTGACTGCCTTCCCAACCCCCTCAGGTTCATCCCTTACGGACATGTTTCTGCACACAGGCAAGTTTCCATTTGGAGAGGGACTGGTCCAATGTTGAAAAAATCAGTTTCCTAATGATAAAATCAGACTTCTCTAGTAAAGATGTTTGAGGCAGTGCATCAGTAGCAGTGAAAGGAGGTTTAAAAAATAACCAGCACCACCCAACCCAAAAGTTTTCAGTGACTCACCATTGCCTTCCCATCAAGTCCCTTGAAGTTTCAGTCTCTCTGCTCTCTGGCCTCATTCTCTGGTCTCTGTTCTATCCTTATTAGTACAATCCCTGCTATACTTCAGGAAGCTCCAGACAACTGAAACCAACCATCTTCCTTGACCATGTTCATTCTCATGTTCTTCCTCAACTGCTTTTCTTACACCAGCATTTAAATGCAAATCCACTCTCCATCCTGTCACTATATGACAAAGGTCTGGGGTAGTCAAAGCTATGGTTTTTTCAGGAGTCATGTGTGGATGGGACTTGATGGACATGAGTTTGAGCACACTCCAAGAGTTGGTGATGGACAGGGAAGCCTGGCGTGCTGCAGTCCTTGGAGTCGCAAAGAGTCGCACGTGACTGAGTGACTGAACTGAACTTGGTGCATAATGCAAGGGCAAGAGCTTCTCCTGATCATTCAGCTGGATGTGACTGCTCCATCCCTTACAGTGTTGTAGACCCTCACTTTGAGCAAGCATCACATTCAGACTCATGATGTAGACCTCTGTACACTTGCTCAATCCCCCCTACAACACTGCAGTCTCCAGAAGAGTACTCGATAAAGAAATGCCTTGAGTACAGTACAGAGAGCCTTGTTGCTACGGACTGAACTGTAAGCCCCCTGCACCAAATTCATGTGTTGAGGTCCTAAGACCCAGTATGATTGTATTTGGAGACAGGGCCTGTAGGAGGTAACTAAGGTGAAATGAGATCATAATTGTGGGGTCTTTCTTTCCACATACACGCACTGAAGAAAAACCATATGAGAACACAGCAAAAAGGAGGCCGTCTGTAAGCCAGAAAGAGAGTCCTTAAAAGAAAACTAACCCTGTTGGTCCTTGCTCTTGAATTTTCCAGTTTCCAGAGCTGTGAGAAAACAAATTTCTGTTATTGAGCTGAGTAAGACATTCATTCATACGTGATGAGCCATCAATAAACATAATGATTTTGAAGACTAACTCCATGAATGGGGAAGGTGGTATCTGAAGGGTTTCATCCCCTCTGCTGACCATCTTACCCCTTTCAGTGGCTAACTGGCAGTGGGAAGTATTTGGGGCAATGAAGTGTGGGCTAAAGGGACTATTAGACGCCTTTTACTTAATTTCAACTTTTAAAGCACACAAAACTATTACAATATTGTAAAGTAATTAGCCCCCAACTAAAATAAATAAATTTATTAAATAAAATAAAATAAAATAAAATGCTAAAAAATAAAAAATAAAAAAAAATAAAGCACACAGTTCAAAACTTAATATAAAAAGGTATGTATTACAAATGCAGTGTAAGAACAGCTTCTTGGTTATTTTCAAAAACCAAGCTTCACTGGGGTGATCCATTCCTTTCCAATAAAGCTACACAATGCTTCCCTGGTCTTCAGATATCAAAAACTGCACACAATTGACAAATTCTTATGGACTTATTCAAACCAGATTTATGAGTAAAAATAACTTACGTATTTATCAAATAGGGTGTCTGGTATCATGCAGACAAAATCACAATGTGGTCAGCTCTTTAATCACTTTGTTACATCATGAAAACCTGGCTTAAAATCCAGTTCTATCTTACAGGTCAAGCAGTTGAGAGAACATGTTTTATACTATAAACCTACTACTAATTTTACTTGAATGGTATATGGGATTAGTCAGGGTTCTTCAGACAAAGAGAACCAATAGGATGGAGATAGATAGATAAATTTATTTTAACGAATTGACCCACCTGTTTGTGGGGGCTGGCAAGTCAGGAGAATAGGCCATCAGGGAAATTTAGGGAGGAATAAGTATTACAGTCTTGAGCCCCAAATTGGCAAGTTTTAAAATCAGGCAGAGTTTCCGTGTTTCAATCTTGAGGCAGAATTTCTTTCTTTGGGAAACCTCAGTCTTTGCTCTGAAGGTCTTCAACTGATTGGATGAGGCCTACCCTCATTTTTAAGGATAATCTGCTTTACTCAAAATCTACTGACTTAAATATGAATCACATTTAAAAAAATTCATCATAGCAACATTTAGGCTGGAGTTTGACCAAACAAACTGGGTACCAAAACCTGAAGGAATCAGTCAAACCAGTCAATCCTAGAGGAAATCAATCCTGAATATTCATTAGAAGGACTGATGCTGAAGCTGAAGTTCCAATACTTTGGTCACCTGATACGAAGAGCCAACTCATTAGAAAAGACCCTGATGCTGGCAGGGTTTGAAGGCAGGAGGAGAAGGGGATGACAGAGGACAAGATGGTTGGATGGCATCACTAACTCAATGGACATGAGTTTGAGCAAGGTCAGGGAAATGATGAATGACAGGGAAGCCTGGGGTGCAGTGGTCCATGGGGTTGCAAAGAGCTGGACACAACTGAGCAACTGAACAACACCAACCATAACCTAGCCAAGGTGACATGTAAAATTAACCATCTCAAATGGAGACAAAGCTCTAACCAAAAGTATTTAGCTTAGAGACATTTTCAGCATCGGGTAATATTCCCAACAGTCCTTGGGAATCCCTTCATCTTGGCTAAGTCGCTTGAAACATCTAAGCCAAAAAAACCTACTGGACCCAAAACTGAAGTGGTGAAACGTTTTGGAAGTTCCTCCAGGGCAGAACAGTAGAACAAAGTCCCAAATGCTTTTGTTTATTTGGAATACAGTTCAGGGACCATCCCAATGAATCCTAGAAAAGAATTGGCAAGTCAATTTGCAAAGAACAACTGACTGATTTCATCTGAGATTATGTCTAATAGTTTTGCTAAATAATCTTTCAATACTATAAAAAAAAGTTGATGAGAAAATAAAACTTAAGAAGTGGATGTACTGCTCAATAACAGAAAGATTGTTTTCTCTTTTCTACCTCTCTTACTTTTAAATATTATTTTTTATAGCTCCTTGGCTGGAGAAAAAGACTCTTTAAAACTATGACCCAATGTCAGAGAGAAAACAGACTAGTCTCTTAAACTAATGGCTGTTGTTGAGGACTCCTTTAGTGATAGGCAGCCGGGGAAAAAAGTGGGGGGTGGATGAACTTTGCAATAAACGACCTTCACAGAAGAAGACTATTCATGTTAATTAGTAGCTCTTTTCCAATATGATTCATATATGCATTAGGCCATGCCATGCCGAACAATGCAGGCACTGTAGTAAACATCAAGATAAGTCTCAAGTATATAGTTATCAAAATTTTAGAAAACTCGAGGGAGCATTTTTTTTTTTCATAAGATTGTGACTTGCTGCTCCTAGTACATTGCACAATGGTATCTCTCCTAATGGCTTTTAGCTTTTGCCACTGCCAACTTTTATATTTAAAATCCATACAATTATGGACAATTTATGAACATTACGAAGCTTTTCTTTTTTGCACTGATTCTTACTAATTCAAGCCAGCTTTTATCCTTTGAAAATCAAATGCATTTTGCTTACAACACTAGATTCATTCTCACATATTCCACTTTATTCTTATTATTAGTATTTCTTATTATGCATATTTAATTTAAGAATGCATTTTCTCCATTAAAAAATTAGAATATGTGGAAAGAAGTACCAGAAGGTGATTATTTGCTTTAGTTTGCTTTTATCAACTATTGAAGGCCTCAGATGGTCTTCCCAAAGTTCCAAGCAAGAGACAAACATGCTAAAAGGCAAAAAAAAAAAAAAACCCCACAAATTAAAACACAAATCTGCTCTCATAGAACTAACTTCCTTATGGTGTGTAAGATATCAAATTCAATGAAGAAAATACTAAAAATTTCTTCATATTATGCAACTGGAAAAAGGATATAAATTTGCAAGTATTCCTTAAGCAAATACACGATTAAGTATGGTTCTTTGGAGATTAATCCAGCAAAATGTACCAAAAAGTATGAAGTCAAGTGTGCATCTTACCCACCTTTATACCCCACACCACCTCCACACGACACTCTTTCACTAAAACAGAATAATTAATGGGCCAAACCTCCACGTATGTCTTTATGTAAAATTCCTTCAATAAAATAGCTAGGACTTTAGAGTCTGCAAGAAATAAGTAACTGGTTGGAGTTCCTTTCTTAATTTTGCAGTCTTTGATTGGAGGCTATCAGCCAACTGATTTGATTGTTTTTTCCATGTGTTGCCTAACAAGTTTGAATCTTCGCACATCCACGTCAAAGTTATTGATTTAACTGGTCGTTTTAAAACAGTGAGGGTAAAGGAAAGAACTCTATGTGACTGATGAAAGCAGTCTCCTCTTTCTTGCCCTCCTCACCCACTGGGGATCTCCACAAACACACTGTGTAACTTTCGTTTGCAGAGTAGAGTCCTATATCAACCACACTGCACAGAACAGGAAGAACAGAGTATGTATGTTAATTTCCCCTTTACACTGTGTTTAAGGATTGCCATTTGTTATTGATTTGACACTTTAAAATCTATAGACACCAGCTGGTTTGTTTTACTATGGAATCCAAATAAATTAGTACTGTATAACATTTTTGGCACCTCTTAGGCATCTATCATATGAAGGATACCATGCTAGCTATTAATACTTTTGATATAACATATTACCTACTAGGGCTTCCCAGGTGGTGCTAGTGGTAAAGAACCCACCGGCCAATACAGCAGACGTAAAAGAGAGGTGGGTTTGATCCTTGGATCAGGAAGATCCCCTGGAGGAGGGCATGGCAACCCACTTCAGTATTCTCGCCTGGAGAATCCCCACGGACAGAGGAGCCTGGCGGATTACAGTCCATGGGGTCGCAAAGAGTCAGACACGACTGAAGCGCCTTAGCACGCATAGCACCATATTACCTACTAAGCATAACATACCTAAGAGAGTTCCAGCCCATATTGTACAGATGAAAATTCTTCTTCCTCCACTTACTAGCTTTGTGAATATGCCCATATTGTCTCTCTGAGCCTCAGTGTTCTTACCTGAAAAATAGAGGCAATAGTAATACTGTCTCATAGAGCTGTGAGAATAAATGTAATGCATTTAAAACCCTCCAAACAGAGCTTTCCAAGCCTCATTCCCCTATGTGTGTCTTGATCCTGTGCCTCTAGGGGCCCCTGGGATATTTCTCTCTTCCTACTAATCCCTAGTATTTTGGAATTTTCGATCTCATTCTTAGTTTTGAAAACGAGAGAGTACAGCCAGCTCGGCAGGGCCCCATACGCCTGCTCTCCCAGCTATCAAAGCGCGCCTTCACTCGATTGCCTCACTACCCCTTCGTTGTCCCTAATATCTTCAATGAAAATAGAATCTTACAGTTAAATGCCTTGAAAACAACACTATAAACAGACCTTAATTAATTAGCCTCCTAATTATTCTCTCCTGAAGCCATTTTTTTTCGGTTCTTCTATAACCATGATCAGAAACAAAACATCAAGAAATAGTAAGAGTGCTCTCTTCATTGCTATCTTGGCAACTAAGGTTAATCAAGTACACAATTGACTACACAGAGATCGGTTACTAATATTTGGAAAGTATCATTCAGCGATATCATATATAAATTTTAACATAGGTTTGAAAAACATAAGGTGGGGGGGGGTCTTTCTGTATTCTCAAGAATGATGCAATGATGAGTATCAGCAATCTCAATTCTGAAATCCCAAATTAAAATATCAGAAGTATGCCCTACTTATAATGTTAATTGCCCTCTTTATCAGGGTCTAGAAGGCCACATACTTATTTCCACCAGGCCTTATTTTTAACAGGGTATTTTAGGATTGATGCTTTACCCCTAAATGCCTTGTTGATGGATCATTTGACAGTAGTTATAGCAGCCTGTGGATTTGTACCTCTTCACCCTCCCATGAGGGCTAGGTCAGATTAATCATGGCATTATTATGTCATTCATTCTAACAGTCTGCCTCTGGAAGGAAGTCATGTCAGCTGTGGTACAATTATCTAAGACTGATGATACAGACCAAAGTCATTATAATACATTTGCTTGGCATGGATCTTCTTAGCTACAGTTCCAAACTCACAACCCAGTTAGTAGGTATGTGGGATCCTCCTTAGTAGGACTGCATTTTCACTATGCCAATAGAAAGCAAAGGATCGTCAATGGACTTGTTATATGCAAGATAATGCATCCCTTTTACAAGGAAAGATCAAGGATGCTGCATACTGGAGATGGGTCTACATCATGAGTATCATACTTCCATCAGTTGGAAAGAGACCAGATATGGTGATTCTTAAGAAAATCAGACAAAGACCTATCAATAATCAGGGCAGAAGAAACTCCATTTCCTAATTTCTTCACTTTGAAAGTCGAGAAAGTTGACAAATATTTGTGAAGTTTGGATTTGAGAAATTAAGGTGGGATGATAATCAATGGTCAGCATCCCACTCTCCCTCATGGACAGCATAGAAGATGGGTTCTAAAAGCCCACAGAGAGTAGAAGAGGGTTCACCTTGTCTTGGAGTTACCTGCACTTCCATTGACCCTCTCCTATTTCAGTTTAATGCTTTATTCATTTCTTACTGACTTCTATAGTGCATTCACTCTCCTCAACTACCAGCCTATCCAGAACCATCTCTCAGAAGATATTATTCTTCATTTGTAGAACATCTGAGGTTATCGGACATGGCTACTTGAGACTCTCATGAGTTCAGCTCAAATTTCCCAATATCCTGTCCTCACTTGCTATGTCCCATACCTCTGCCTGTCCTCTGGATTCCACACCTTTGGAACTTTCTCTTTACCAACTCCCTCTCCCCCCCAGCATTTTGGAATCTTCAGTCTCTTCTTTATCATTTCTCTCTGTCTCTGCCTCTCTCTCTCTCTCTCTCTCTCACACACACACACACACACACACACACACACACACACAGAAGCACTTGTAACTGTATCCCTAAGTCTATTCTAGCAATACAATAATAAGTAGGAGAAGAGGTAATAAGCAAAGGAGTAATCAAGGTTGAGTAGACCTCAGTCAGCTAGGAATGCAGGAGGAAAAGAATCTTTAAGTAACTTTATTGGCCTGTAATTTACATGTTACTAACTAAGTCCATTTAAAGGGTACAATTTGATGAGTTTTGACAAATATATGTATCCATGAAACTGCTTGCATGTGAAATGAGTGCAGTTGTACAGTTATTTGAACATTCTTCAGCATTGCCTTTCTTTGAGATTGGAATGAAAACTCACCTTTTTCAGTCCCGTGGCCACTGCTGAGTTTTTCAAATTTGCTGGTATATTGAGTACAGCACTTTAACAGCATCATCTTTTAAAATTGGAAATAGCTCAGCTGGAATTCCATCACCTCCACTAGCTTTGTTAATAGTAATGCTTCCTAAGGTCCACTTGACCATTACTGTATAAATATACATCTATTTGCTTATTTATTCAACTGTTGATGGATATTGGATCATTTCCAGTCTAGGGCTATTTCAAATAAAGTGCCAGGAACATCGCACACAATATTTTGTATGGGTATATATTTTTACTTCTTTTGGGTAAATACCTAGGAGTAGAATGGATGGTGGTATGATAGAAATATGTTTAACTTTTAAACAAATGGACAGTTTTTCAAAGTGGTGATATCATTTTATATTCTCACAGCAATACATGTGAGTTTTGCTTGTTCCACATACTTGCCAACAATTCTAATGGCTTCTGGTGGTGGTAGTTTAATAGCTCAGTCATGTCTCTGACTCTTGACCCTATGGACTGTAGCCTGTCAGCCTCCTCAGGCTCCTCTGTCCATAGGATTCTCCAGGCAAGAATACTGGAGTGGGTTGCCATTTTCTTCTCCAGGGGATCTTCCTGACCCAGGGATCAAACCCAGGTCTCTTGTATTGCAGGCAGATTCTTTACCCACTGATCCACCAGGGAAGCCCCATTCTAGTGGGTATGTAGTGGTATCTCATTGTAGTTTAATTTGCATTTCCATGATAACTAATTGTTTTGATATTATTTTCATTGCTTAGGCCATTTGTATATCTTCTTCTGTAAACTGTATGTTCAAATATTTTGCCTATTTTCAAAACTGGGTTATCTTCTTATTGAGGTATAAGGATTCTTCCTCTATTCTAGATAAATTTATTTGTTAGAAATATGCATTGAAAATATTTTCTTTCAATGTGGCTGGCTTTATTTCTTAAAAGTATATTGAAGAGCAAAATTTTAATAAAGTCCAATTGTCACTTTTTATTCTAAAATTATAAAATGGTTTGAGATTTTTATGTCCTAAGAAATCTTCTCTTGTCTCAAGTTCCTATAGATTTTATCTTATGTTTTATTCTAGAATTTTTATAAGTTCATGTTTTACATTTAGGTCTATGGCTCAAAATAATTTTAAAATAATATTTTATGATTAAGAAATTAGCAATAATTATTCTAGAAAAAACACACTTAGTGATTCATTTATTATTTTTTTTAATGTTTGCACTTCTAAACATTCCAAAGAGCCTGTTGAGTTTAGTTTAGCTTTGTCTTGAGAAGATGTTAAAGGAGAGAAGAGAGTTGCACATACTGTGTAAATTCTTTGGGATTTCTAAACACTTAAATATTTATTTTACATTATTTTATAAGCAGTTTTTCATATTTCAGTGTATGTTGAGGACATTTTCCCACAAACTTTTCGTATATGAAAATATGAAATAGGTGAAGAGAATTCCATCTTATTAACACTCAAAAATCTATTTATCCAGTCCCTTTCTTTGGTATTTGTCTTGTTTCCAGCTGTTTATGACAACAACAAAAAAATCATATTGCTCTAAATGTCTTTCAACATAAGTCTTGGATCTCTGATCATTTCCTTAGGATAAACTTTTATATGTGGATTAGTTTAAAGGATAAGAAAAAATTTTAAGCTGTTGATATGTATTTCCAAAAAGAATGTACCAAATTACAGACCTCCCAGTAGTTTGTGAAAGCACGGTTGCACCCTCCCTGATTTGGGCCACTGCTTTTGGTTTTAATCTTAGCAAATCTGTTAGAGGAAAATAATAAATTATTGTTGTTTTCATCTGTATTTCCTTGATTTTAGTAAGCCTGAATTTTTTTTTCATATGCTTTTCAATCCTTTGTGTTTCTTTGTGGATTACTTGTTCAAATTCTTAGTCTATTTTTTCCTGATAAGATTTTAAAAATGTATTTATTAAGTGCTTTTTACATATTAACCTATACCAATCTATTAATACATGTTAACCTATTTCTGCTTAAGGCATTAATATTTTCTTGTTTGTTTATTTTGTTTACAATACTTCTGCAAAGGTTTAAGACTCTATAAAGTCAAATCTATCATATTCTTAGATTAGAAAGATTTTCCATACCTCTATAACTTACATCTTTATAGACAGATACACTAATGTTTTCTGTTTCATCTTTTATGCACTATTTTTATGTTGCAATGCTCTAATCCATCTAGGATGTATTTTAGGATGACATGTGAAGAAGGAATGTGTCTGAGCCCCAGTTCCTTGCAAAGCAGAGCCTGAGGAAAAGCTTACATATTCAAGGTTTGCGGGGAGAGGGATCCCAGGGCATCAAGAGCGAGAAAAGGAAAATAAGGAAGTAAAGAGGGGAAAGGGAAAAGAAAATCAAAGGTGGTGCCTTGTTACCAGGACAGCAACAATGTCAGAGGAAAACACAGCCATATTCCAGATGCAGGATGTCAACAGAGGGAGAGGCTGACATAGTCAATGTGTGAGTCTGATGGGGCAGAGGGCGGGTGAGGAGAAAGGAACTGATCTGTCAATTCTCTGTCTCCTTTCTTTTGATGGGCAAGGTTTGTGCTTCTGAGTTGCATTATGCAAACATTCCAGGCAGCTTCTGGGAAGTCTGGGCTCCATGGACTCAGCTAAGTCTTCTGTGGCTGCTAGAACCTCTACGGTTTTGTGCAGTGGAAAGAGCAATCGAGGCTGTGCCTGGAAGGCTGGGGGAGCTGGACTGTAAGATGAGGGACAGCAGCTCAGGAGGAAGGGGAGCCTGGTAAATGCAGCGGGCACTTAACACTGGTCTTGTAGAGGCTGTAAACCCAGTAGTCAGCCATTTATCCTGTCTCATCTAGTGGGTAGTCCACCATTTTCTCACCCATTTAAATGTCAACTTTATCATATTCTAAGTTTGTAACTGTACTAGAGTTTATTTCTGGTTCTATCTCTATCTATGAATATACAAATGTGCATTTATAAGTTATAGCTTTCTGATGGTACAAATTCCCTTTTTTTTTTTCTTTTCAGTTTCCCCCTCGCCCCCTTGACTTTTATAAGAATAAGCTCATGTATGCAGGTAAGGTCATGATTTTAACTAGATTTGTAACATAACTGGGGATTTGTGTATAAATACATCGATTTGGGGACTATCGATATTTTTATGCTCTTCTACTTCACTATTCATGAAAACAGCAGCAGCATCAACTTATTTAAGTCTTTTTAACATCCCTCAGTAAAATTATCCAATTGTTTTTCATGTAGCACTAACAGAGCTTTTATTAAATTTATTTCTGGATATTATAACTTCTGCTACTCTGGTGGGCAGAACTTTTTCCACTGTGCTTTTTTCATTGATAATTTTGGGAATCTAGTAAATTTTTCTATGTTAATTTTTGTTACTGATCATCTTTTTAAACTCTCCAACTAGCTCAAATGACTTTAAAATTTATTCTCATGAGTTTTCTAGATAGACATAAATAATAATAATAAATAGTAAATAATAATTTTTCTTTCTTTTCCAATAATTATAGTTTTTATTTCTCTTTTCTGCCCTTTTGCATTGGGTGTAACTTCAGAATAGCATAAAATGAATAATTATAGTGTTATCCTTCTTGGTCTTACCTTTAAGAGGAATATTTCTGCTGTTATTTTACTTTTGCAAGCATGGTTGCTCAGTCGCTTCTGACTATTTGCGACCCTACGTAGCCCGCCAGGTTCCTCTGTCCATGGGATTCTCCAGACAAGAATACTGGAGTGGGTTGCCATGCCCTCCTCCAGGGAATCTTCCTGACCCAGGGATCAAAACCCTGTCTCCTGTGTCTCCTGCATTGCAGGCAGATTCTTTACCACTGAGCCACGGGGGATGTCGCTATTTTACTTTTAAGTATTGTAAGTACTGGCTGTTGGTTTCAGAGAGAAATTTTAAATCATATCATTGTTGTTGCTCATTCACCAAGTTGTGTCCAGTTATTCACGACCCCTTGTGGCTCAGCTTGTAAAGAATCCTCCTGTGATGCAGACCTGGGTTCGATCCCTGGGTTGGGAAGACCCCCTGGAGAAGGGAAAGTCTACCCACTCCAGTATTCTGGTCTGGAGAATTCCATGGACTGTATAGTCCATGGGGTCACAAAGAGTCAGACATGACTGAGCGACTTCCTTCACATTCGCGACCCCATGGAATGCAGCATGCCAGGCCTCCCTGTCCCTCACCATCTCCCAGAGTTTGTGTAGTGCATGTCTTTAACAAGGTTACAAAGAATTTCTTAAATTGATGACTGATGTTTAATTTCTATATTTTCATCTTGATTAGACCGACCAGAACATTGTCTGTTTTACTGGGAAAAAGAGGTTGGAGTTTTTGATCCAAAGCTCTTCTTAGTTGGACACTGGCCTTCCACTTAGGACGCAGCTGCTTCTCCAGGGAAGGACCCTCTGCTCTGTCCTTCTGCTACACAGGACACAAAACTCCTCTGCTTTGGGTCAGACTGGCCATCTACCATCTGACACTGCTCTTGTGGGCCGAGCTGCTAAACCCTCCCACACTGTTTAAATCTATGTCACCTCAAATTTGTGGCCTGCAAATCTATCTTGCTGTAAGCATAGCAGTGTAGTCTATTTAACTTGGGCATGAGATATTTTCTGCCTGTTTGTTTGTTCGTTAGGGGGACATCATAACGTTGATTTTTATCCACGGACTATGCAAATCCTTTCCCTCATCTTTGACCTTTGGACCCTAGTGATTCTAGTCCCGGTGCTTCATTGGCTTGGCTTTTTTTTTTTGATATGAAAAACTCAGTAAGCTTTCATACTTCATTAAAATAAAATATAATCACTGTTTCACAATTTATTTAGCTGATTTCATGTATTTTGGAAATTTTTCTTCTTTTTCTGACAGTCAGTAACATGTTTCCCCTCAAGAAATTAGGAGGGACACAGGACTCTTTTAAATCCCTCCATTTCTCTATTATTCTTATATACGATCAAGTCCTCTCCCAATTCCCCAAATTGCTATTCTTCCCCTTTACCCATTTTCTTATTTCTTTGCCACCATAACCTTCCTCTTTCAGCAGATCAATTTGTCTCTCCTGAGAAAACCAAGGTTAATAGGTGGGAATTCTTAGCCTTGAGTCTATAACTAATTCTGGAGTCTTCCTGTCCCCTCCATGAGTTGCTCCTTTTCCTCCAGTTTCATGGGATTCACAGTCTGTCCTTCAGTATGAGCTCAACCCCTTCAACTATTCTTCATCCAATTCCATCACCACTCATCACATACAGTATTTTCCTCTGCTGGACTTCTCACCTCCTCCTCTCTGCTGACTTTTCATTCCTTTAAGTCTTCAGTCAGACACGTGGAATTCTAGCAGTTCCTTCTCTGACTCTTTTCTCCTGCTTTTTAAGTATCGACACCCTCCCTCTATCCCAGGATTTTTATTTTTCAGTACTGATTTTATTTCACAATACATTGAATGAGATTTTCCCCAGGTAACATCGTTTATTCCCTGAACTTCTCCTGGCCTCTATGCTATTGAGGTGAGTGTTGTAATTTCTATATCAAACCTCATTTCTAAATTGCATTTTGCCTGCTGAACCATCTCAGCCTAGAGTTCCACAAGCATCTACAAACAACTTGTACAAAATTGCTCCAATCAAATTCCCCTGACAAAATCTGCTGTGTGTACCACCTCTTTTATCGTCATGAGTGGTATAAGTGTCCCCCAGTCACCCAGGCTGAACTGGGAGTCACGGACCCCCGCACTCACCCACATATCCAGTCAGTGCCTGCGCTCTGTCTTTTCAAGTTCTCCTGTGTCTCCTCCCCCCACGCCCCCGGCTGCAGCTTGACCCTAATCATTTCTCTTTGGAACTCCTGGTGTGGTTGCTCTGCTCCAAGCAGTTTTCTATGAACCATGCTCTTTCTGATCTCTAGCTGTCCCACATTCTTCCCACTGTTTCCTCTCCTTAAAACACCGCCTACTCTGATATTGATCATGTCAAAAATTCCCGAATACAATCATCAACTGAGATCTTCCTGAACAACAACACAAAAAGCAGTTCTATTTAAACCTCTTTTGTGCTTAAAACCCTCTAACAAACCTCCGTTGCCCTTGAGATAAAGTTCAGACCTCTTAACTGGTATATCCATTCTCTTCTCTAGACCTTTCTCTCACCAAACTTCCGTCCACACTTTGTGCCCTCCTCACAGGAAACTTTCCACACCTCTTATCCCTGTCATCTATCACGCTATTCCACGCCACCATGATCCACACCTTTGCTGAACTTTTTATGCCTACCTGCAATGCTTCTGATATCTTCTCCCCTTTCTCTGTCTTGCAAATCAACATTTATTTATCTTTTTAAAACCTGGAAGGAATAAATAAATTGCCAGACACATACAACCTACTGAGACCAAATGACGGAGAAACAGAAAATCTAAACAGACCAATAATGAATGAGGAGATTGTACGTAGAAAACTCTACATTTTTTTCCGTAACGTTAAAGCAAAAATTTATTAAAATCTATTTATACAATGTTTTAAATGGCAACCCATTCCTGTATTCTTGCCTGGAGAATCCTGTGGATGGAGGAGCCTGGTGGGCTGCTGTCCATAGGGTCTCACAGAGTCAGACACGACTGAAGCAACTTAGCATGCATGCATGCATCGGAGAAGGAAATGACAACCCACTCCAGTGTTCTTGCCTGGAGAATCCCGGGGATGGAGGTGCCTGGTGGGCTGCCGTCTATAGGGTCGCACAGAGTCAGACCCGACTGAAGCTACTTAGCAACAGCAGCAGCATACAGTGTTTTACATACAAAAAAATAGAGTCCTTAACATTTAGGCTATGAATTCTATCCTCAAAAGTGCTTTGTGAGAAGACAGATTTCTTTTCTTGTCCTCTACAAAGATACGTCTATTTATATTCCTAAAAATGATGCATTTATTACACCATTTCTCATAAGAAGAGTCCAGTGGAGATCACGAGATTTCTGCAGAGAGTGAAGTGATATTAGCAGAGCATCTTATCTGGAATGCAATGCCTCATCAACAGAGGTGCAATGCAAGAGATACATAAAATGGTAGCTGCATCAGAGGAGTGTATGTACACCCGGCAGGTGGCCGCGAGAAAAGCTTGAGGTCCAACGGGGTGGTCCCCAGTTGCTAAGCATGACCAACTGGGAGGCATGGCCTCCAGGGCCTCTTCCCATTCTTTATCTTCTGAGGTGGCCATCATTTCTGGAGATTCAGGCTCCATAACAGCATTGATCACTTTACCAATTTTGCTTTGCCCAAGGCCCCTGCTATAATTTCAAATAGAGTTTTGTCAATTTCCATTTCTGCTGCTTCTTCCATTTCTCATTGATCATCTATGCTTTTGAAGGTGTCCTCTAACATCTCTTCATGTCCTCAGCCTTCATCATCTCTATGGACAATGCATGCATTTGTTAATCTATTTATTTTGTCTGTATTCTATAATCTATTTGTTTGAACTAGATTTATGGAATCTTAACCAGAATCTGAATAGCCTTCATCACTTCTGTGCTCTTCTGTAAGAACCAGTCACTTGTAACACTGCCAACTTGTTCTTCATCCCTGTGAGTACAGAGTTCATATGAGCTTGGGATGCATAAAACTTGCTCACAACTTTCCTTGACCTGCTCACCTCCATGGCCAGAACTACACAGATATCCTTCTGACCCTTCTTAGCAGCATCTTTCACAAATAGTCTTGGTTTTTCTGCTTCTCCTTGAATGTTTCATACTTGCCTGTTAGCAACTCTAATTCCCTTTCTTAACCAACAAAATCAACATGCAAAAATTAGTTACATTTCCATTAACAACAAACTACCTGAAAAAGAAAGAAAACAACCCCACCTATAATAATATCAAAAAGGATAAAAATACTTAGGAATAAATTTAACCATAAGGTGAAAGATCTGTAAACTGAACAGTATAAAACATTGGTGTAAGAAATTGAAGACAAAAATAAATAAAAAGATATTTCATGTTCTGGGATTGAAAGAATTAGTATTGATAAAACGTTCATACCACTGAAAGCAATCTACAGATGGAATGCAGTCTGTACCGATTTTAATGTCTTTTAAAAAATAAAACTAAAAAAAAAACAGGAAAATTTTCAAAAATAGAAATAAAAAACCCTGAAATTTGTCTTTTGAGAAATAGGAAAAAAAAACCACCTTGAAATTTGGAACCACACGAGAGACTGAATAAGCAAAGCAAACTTGAGAACGAACAAAAGCTGGATGCTTCACATTTACTGATTTCAAATTATTTTACAAGGTTATAGTCATCAAAATAGTATGGTATTGGCATATAAACAGACACATAGACCAATGGAACAGGATTGAGAACCCCAAAATAAACCCATGCATATATGGTCAACCAGTATTTGTCAAGGGTGCCAAGAATATTCAGAGGATAAGATAGTCTCTTCAATAATGAAACTGGACCCCTATCTTACACCATTCACAAAAATTAACTTGAAATGGATTATGACTTAACTGTAATACCAGAAACTACAAAAGTCCTAGAGGAAATCATGGGGGTAAGCTCCTTGACATTGGTTTTGACAGTATTGTTTTTTGTTTGTGTGTTTGTTTGGGTTTTATATTTAAAGCACAAGCAACAAAAACAAAAATAAACAAGTGGGACTATATCAAACTAAAAAGCCTCTGCAAAGCAAAAGAATTAATAAGATGAAAAGGTAGCCTACAGAATGGAAGAAATATTTGCAAACTATATATCTGATAAGGGCTTAATACCCAAAATATAGTAGAAGTTCATAAAACTTAACAACAAAAATCCCAACCCTAAACCAAAGCAAAACCCCCAAATAATCCAATTAAATGTAGGCAAAGGACCTGAATATAGATTTTCCCAAAGAAGACATACAAATGACCAACAGGTACATTGAAAGGTACACTACATCACTAATCATCAGGGAAATGTAAATAAAATCCACAATGAGATATCACCTCACACCTGTGAAAATGGCTATCATCAAAATACAAGATATAAGGCTGGCAAGGATGTGGGGGAAAGGGAACACTTGTACACTGTTGGTTGGAGTGTAAACTAGTGCAGTCACTATGGAAAAGAGTACAAAATTTCCTCAAAAAATTAGAAATAGAACTGTCAGATGATCCAGCAACTTCAATTTCAGGTATATATCCAAAAGAAATGAAATCACTATCTTGAATAGATATCTGTACTCCATGTTCAAAGCAGCATTATTCACAATAGCCAAGGTATGGAAACAACCCAAGCTGTTTGCAAATGGATGAATGAATAAAAAAAATGTGATATAGATAGACAGATACAGACACACACACACATACAGGAATATTATTCAGCCATAACAAAAAGGAAATTTTGACATTTGTGACAGCATGGATGTGAACCTTGAGGGTATTATGTTGAGTGAAGTAAGTTAGACAAAGATAAATACTATTAATAGATGATCTCACTTATAGGTGAATCTGAAAAACAAACTCACAGAAACAGTAGATTGGTGGTTGCCCAGGGGTTGAGGGGGGTGGAGTGGGATGGATGAAGGTAGTCGCAGGGTACAAACTTCCAGTTTTGAAATGAATGATTTCTGGGGATCTAATGTACGGGAGGGTGACAATAATTAACAGTATTGTTATATACATGAAAGTTGCTAAGAATAAATCTTTAAAGTTCTACACACACTCGTGCATAAAAGGTAACTATGTGAGGCGATGGATGTGTTAACCAACTTTATTATTATAATCATTCTGAAATATACACAAATATCAAACCATCACATGCACACCTTAAACTTATACAATATGTCAGTTATATCATGATAAAAGTGGTAAAATTCAAGCGAATATGAACAAGGAGTAAAGAAAAGAGAAAGAATAATAAGGCAAGAAAGCCCGAGATATATTCCATGAAAGTCTACATCTTTTCCAGGACAAGGGGAAAGAAACCAGAAAGCTGCACCTTCCTCTCCTCCACTCAACACAAATAAAACAACTTATCTCCTCTAGGAGACCAGACAATTGCTGCCTCCAGCAGGAACTGTGTTCCCCACTGATCTCTAAGACTGTGCAGTTTTGTAACTATTCTGAACAAATCACTGAATTAATTTCCTTTTTATTTCCTTACAAGAAAACTAAACTACTAATATACCAAAATGTTCTCCTTCACTGGAAAATTCCCCTGATTCTAGTATTTGGGTTTATATGACTCCATTTGGAGTTAGTTTTAGGAGACATGATTTTTTTTTAAAGGAAACATTTGGTACTATGGTTGGTCTAAATGTTCTATTCTCTATAGGCCAATACAAGCTTTTTTTCCCTCTCATTCTTTGCTTTCTTCCTCTCATTTTTATTCACCCTCTGCTTTCATAGTGATATTTTCCATGCCAAACTGTTCATCCTCAAAAATGTTACAGACTTTTCAAGATGAATGTTGGTCCCCCAAATACAAACCCTGGGACTCAGATGCATCATTGGGGGTTAACTTCTCGGTACCATACAGAAAGACAAAGTTTTACAAACAGTCTCTGACTTTACAGACTTATCTGAGCACTTGTTACAGGAGACTAAGCCTGTAGATATTTAAGGCACCTTATCCTCAGCACCCCTACCCGTATCTTAGTCTGCGGGGGCTGCCATAACAAAATACCAGGTACTGTGTGGCTTAAAATACAGAAGTTTATATTCTCAGAGGTTTGGAGATTGGGCAGTCCAAGGTCAAGGTGCTGGTTTCTGCTGAACTCTCTCCTGGCTAGTAGATGGCTGCCTTCATGCTGTGTTCTCACATGGAGAAGAAAGAAAGAGCATGAGCTCTCTGGTGTGGTCTTGTTAGGATGCTAATCCTCTTGGATGGATCAGGGCTCCATTCACCCTTATGATTTTACCTAATTTTAATTACTTTCTTTTCCAAATATAGTCACATTGGGGGATTAGGGTTTCAACATATGACTTTGGGGAGACACGATTCTGTCTATAGGACCCTTCCCCAATACTATAAAGTGAAAACAGACAGAAATTCACAACAAATATCCATTTTTAAGTTCATTACCCATTGGCAGAAATTAACTATAAAAAAGAATGAGCGAGTTGTATCATCCATCACTATTCATTCTGCTACTCAGTAGGTTGAAAATAACTTTTCTTGTGCTTCAAAGCACTTTAGGAGAGTTCTTTTGCTATGTCAAGTCTAATGGTTAAAATGGTTTGGTAACTGGACTTAAGGTGATAATCACTTTGTAGTACATACAGATGTTAAATTTTAATGCTGAAAACCTGAAACATATAAAAAAGTGTTTTTAAATGAAAAAAAAAGATTTCATATAATCCCATAACAACCTTTTTACCCCTCCCCTTATGTTACCCCTCCCTCTTCCTTCTCCCTTCTGGTAACCATGAGTTTGTTCTCTATTACCTGTGAGTCTACTTCTTTTTTTTTCATTTCATTCACTAGTTTGTTTTTTAGATTCCACGTATAAATGATGTCATACAGTGTTTGTCTTTCTCTGTCTGACTCAGTAGCTTCTTATTTAAAAAATATTGGGGACTCTTGGCCAGAGAATCATGTTGAAACATGTTTTGACAGAGCCTTTATAAGCAATGACCCTTCCTTCCCACTGAAGCAAGCATTCCTCACATCTGCTGTGTTCTGCAGATTCACAGAGCACTTCAATATCAGTTATTTCATCTTCACAACCACCAAGCAAGACATATCATAATAATGATAATATTAATAATAAAAACTGTTGTTGAGGGCTGACTTGGTGTCTGTTACTACACCAAATGTTTATATGAATTAGGTCAATTGTTATGACAATAACTGATTATTCCTGTTGAAAGATGAGGAAACCAAAGCTCAGAAAAAGTAAGTAAATTGTCCCTATTTTACAGACCCAGAATCAAGCTCTCTAAAACCCTTTCTAAGGCACTATGCTGTTTCTCAGCATCTCCAAGTCACCCATGGGATCTGAGACCATTTTGGTGCCCTTTTAGGGGCTCACCGTCCCAGCCTGGAAGAGATCAGCCACAGTGGTCTATCAGCTGTGCCTGCAAACCATGGTTTGTACACTCACGCAAAGATATCCCAAAAGTAATGGCAAAGGGCATGATCCCAGTTGGAAACGACTAATGGGGATCCTTTGCCTCTGAGGCAAGAGCTCCAATCTACAATGAGTAGCGCCAGTTCCACTGGCACGCTATCTACATAATGCGAACCATGGCATTTGGCAATGGCTCTTAAATTTGGCACACTCCATACTCCTCCTGGACCCACGAGATAACATAACCAAATGTTTTCTGAGGCTGTAAGAAATGCATGCTTTGCAGGTAGGAAGAAATGCAAACATCATCCCTACAGGGGGCTCGCTTCATCCGATCCCAAGGGCAAAATGGCTCAGTCCCTGCCGATCCTCCAAAAGGTTAAATGTGAGCAAGGACCCAGATAAATGGTCACAATGCAAACAAAGTCATGTAAATAAATGCATCTCTGATCGACGCAGGCTGGTGATGCCAAATATACCATCTGCACCATTTCTCATGATGAGTTTTTTTTTTCCCTGCAAGTCCCAAGCAGCGAGAAGATGACCATGTTTATGCAGACCAAGGTACGCTTCATTTGACACTCTTGGAAATTTAAAAAATTTTCAGATCCACAGAGAATCAATAGCACTCATGTTTTTATAGATAAGCTTGAAGTTAGAAGAAAGAAATCTCACTAGAAAGTATAGGGCAAATGTCTGGGGCCTGAAAAGGTACTTGTCATGTACTGTGATTTTCAGAGGACTCTAGTTACATCTGCAATCTAAGACTCTTCAACTTGCCCATTCACTTATTCACTTAACGAAAGTATTGTTGTTTAGTCACTAAGTCATGTCTCTTTTGCACCTCATTGACTAT
This sequence comes from Giraffa tippelskirchi, assembly GCF_054371585.1. Classification (NCBI taxonomy): domain Eukaryota; kingdom Metazoa; phylum Chordata; class Mammalia; order Artiodactyla; family Giraffidae; genus Giraffa; species Giraffa tippelskirchi. The sequence continues at coordinate 10,859,133 of NC_137279.1, forward strand.
AGCCTGCCAGACTCCTCTATCCATGGGATTTATCTGTTGACTCAGATGATAAAGAATCTGCCTGCAATGCGGGACACCCAGGTTCGATCCCTGGGTCTGGAAGATCCCCTGGAGAAAGGAATGGCAACCTACTCCGGTATTCTTGTCTGGAGAATTTCACACACAGTGGAGCTTGGCGGGCTACAGTCCATAGGGTCGCAAAGGGTCTGACACGACTGAGCGACTTTCACTTTCATTGTCTTGTTTAATCTCTATATCATGTTGCCATGCCCTCCTCCAGGAATATTTCTGACCCAGGGATCAAACCTGCATCTACTGCATCTCTGCACTGGTGGCAGATTCTTTACCACTGAGCCACCCGGGAAGCCCCAGCGACTTTGGAGTTAATATTCTAACTCTTGCATAACACACAATTCTGTGGGAGAAACAACAAAAAAGACCTGTAGACAGAGTGATAGTTGCTACAGTAGAGGAGTCACAGCAAGAAGAGTGATGATCCCCACTCTTCTTGAGGGGGACAGGGTGGAGGATGTGGAAGGAGGAGGGAGCATCAGGGAGTTCAGGAAAAGCTGCAGAGAGGAAGAGGCATTTGAGTTGGGCACTGAAGGATGAGTAGGAGCTCTCCATGCAGGCAAAGGGCAAAGGAGGGGATGTTTTTGGAGCAAGGACACAGGGAGAGGAAAAGCACTTCTGTTCAAGGAGTGATGTCTAGGCTTCTCTGACTTGAGACCAAGGTGTCTGAAAATAGTGGAAGAAAAGGAGAAGATACAGCCTGGTCTGGGGTCAGAGAGTGAAGGCAGAGTTGGTAATGTTAAAGCCTTGGGATTTCTTTTAATAGGCCAGGTGAAACTGTTTGTTTACATTTTAAAGCAAGGCACTGACCTAATCTTATTTGAGTTTTAGAAAGGTTATACTGGGCTAAACAGAGTGGGCCTTGCGGCTGTTAAAATGTTCGTAATTTGTCCCCAAAACCGGGGTGGTAGAATCTTTCCCCTGGAGGTTAAACAAATTTCCCAAATGCCAGGATGCTGGGGAATTGCATCCAGGGAGCAGGCCCCCACCTCTCCCCCACAGTAGAGGCAGGGTACCTACTTGGGCCCAGGGCCCAGCTCTGTTGCCTACTTCCCCAACAGCCACAGGCAGAGAAAAATGTCAAGGAAAACAAGTAAACCAACTCGCAAAAACCTTTTCAGTACTCTGAGAAAGAGACTTTTCGGACACAAGACTCTTTCCTATGAGAAATACAGAGGCTGTGGTCCCTGTTCTCTCTCCATTCAAACACAGATCCAACCACCTCTACAAGTGTAGTCAGTTTGCAGATAAAAATGCTTTGGCTACCAACACTTCTGTCAGGCATGGGTGTTTTTCAAGCTTTATGTTTTAAATACCCTTATTAATATAACATGCCCTTTGCTGTTGGTATGATGCAAGCACCCCACTGGTACCTTTTTTTTCTCCCTTTGTCATGCTACACAGCATGTGGGATCTTAGTTCCCTGAGCAGGAATTGAACCCAGGGCCCCGGCAGGGGAAGTGCAGAGTCTTATCCACTGGACCACCAGGGAAGTCTTCAGCGGAGTTTTAAAGAAATGATCTTGTTCTCTTGACTCTCTGCCCTGCCTGTGTTCAGCCCCTAACTCAGAAGCCGATGGCCCTGACACTAATTTCCCCCCCACACACGTGAACCTTTAGCTCCTTCCGCAGGGCAGCTGCCCCTCACTTTTTTGAGGGTCTCCGTCACTCTCTGTATACCCCCTCACCCTCATCTCAGAGCAGTTATGGGACTCAAAGAAGCTGCCAAAGCAGAGAAACCTCTCCTGAGAAGGAGGACCAGGTGAACAAAGTCCTGAGCAGAAACCCACACAATCATGGCAGGCAGGGAGGCACTTAACTGGGGCTTTTAAAGAGATTCTTCCAATGAGCACTCATTGCCCATTTGCTGCACCTGCTACAAAATCCTAATAAGGCCCAGCAGCAATAAGAATTTGCACTGAGGTGACCACTGCTTTATCACGGAAACCAACAGATTTTCCTAAAATCCTGCAAAGGGAAGAAAAAGACCCTTCCAGGTCACATTTACCACCACGGTCAGTAGTGTGGAACGTGGTCTCAGCAGAGGTAAAGCAGTGGGTCCTGGGCTGGAGAGCAAATCTCCGGTCTAAGCAGAGAGAAGACCCATAGAGCACGTGCTAACTTGACTTCACTTCTGGTCATAAAGCATCTGATCACTTTACTAGGATAAAACAGCAATTTTTTTCTATTCTGCTCTCAAAATCATCTTCCTTTCCTGTTACTAAAATTGATTTCATTCCCACTTAGCTGTCCACCATCTCCCAGTTCATTTTCCATCCTATCATTTTATTTTAGGTTTAGAACCTGAATCCTTGTTTACATGTAAATAACTCAGGGTTACTTATGCTGATTTAAAAACAAAAAGAGACCAATGATCATCGATTGTTTGATATATATCATTTACAGCAAAAGATCCTATTCCCACTGGTCATTTTTTCTTATTTAAACGTAGTTTTTAGCTCTTTTTCTCTCAAGGACTGGGTTTGGATAATTGAGCTCTGAAGAAAGATTGAAAACTCTTTCCATATAAATGGAGGGGAAAAATCTGAAATGTTAAGTACTAACTCATAGTCCATCATGAGAAACGCTGGGCTCGAAGAAACACAAGCTGGAATCAAGATTGCCGGGAGAAATATCAATAACCTCAGATATGCGGATGACACCACCCTTATGGCAGAAAGTGAAGAAGAACTAAAGAGCCTCTTGATGAAGGTGAAAGAGGAGAGTGAAAAAGTCAGCTTAAAGCTCAACGTTCAGGAAACTAAGATCATGGCATCTGGTCCCATCACTTCATGGGAAATAGATGGGGAAACAGTGGAAACAGTGTCAGACTTTATTTTTTGGGGCTCCAAAATCACTGCTGATGGTGATTGCAGCCATGAAATTAAAAGATGCTTACTCCTTGGAAGGAAGGTTATGGCCAACCTAGATAGCATATTTAAAAGCAGAGACATTACTTTGCCAACAAAAGTATGTCTAGTCAAGGCTATGGTTTTTCCAGTGGTCATGTATGGATGTGAGAGTTGGACAGTGAAGAAAGCTGAGCGCCACAGAATTGATGCTTTTGAACTGTGGTGTTGGAGAAGACTCTTGAGAGTCCCTTGGACTGCAAGGAGATCCAATCAATCCATCCTAAAAGAGATCAATACTGGGTGTTCATTGGAAGGTCTGATGTTGAAGCTGAAACTCCAATACTTTGGGCACCTCATGTGAAGGGTTGACTCATTGGAGAAGACCCTAATGCTGGGTAGGATTGGGGGTGGGAGGAGAAGGGGACAACAGAGGATGAGATGGTTGGATGGCATCACCGACTCGATGGACATGGGTTTGGGTGGACTCCGGGAGTTGGTGATGGACAGAGAGGCCTGGCGTGCTGCGATTCATGGGGTCACAGAGTCGGACACAACTGAGCGACTGAACTGAACTGAACTGAACTGAACTCATAGTCCACTATTGCCCTTATCTTTAATAATTGAAACACAGTTTAGCACACCATGCAAAAGAGCATCCTTGGATTTTTAAATTGCAAGTGTCCAATTATGCACAAGGGTCAAGGCAAAATTGATCTGAAGGAGCTCAATTTTAAAATCATTCTAAAAATCAGGACAAAGAATGCCATATTATTAAACTAAAATGTTTAAAACTGAAAAGTATTATGCATGCCGCATGGCAGAAGATCAGATTTTTATTAATGCAAGTTTTAAATGCTGATTAATCCTCTCGAGAGTCAGTTTCCCAAAGCATTGGACTGTATTCAAGTCTTTTTCAAAACGGCACATCACTTCCATTATTCTGAATATTAATTGAACAACATTATAACTAAGGATACAAAGCAAGATTTAAAGCATGATTACAGCTGTCAGTGCTTACATCTAAATAAGTCATTGGAAATTCAAGCTTAGAAGAAAAAAATGGTGTAAATCGGTCTTAGAACAGTGAAGCTCTCTCAGCCTTTTTCAAAAATGAATTTGCTGCTTTAGGACTCGAGAAAGCTTCAGCTGTGACTTGGTCTTACTATATTTGTCTGGGCAAATCTCAATCAGAAATCAGAGTTCTGTTTTTTTCTTGAGATTTGGGACAATGTCAAGGAGATTTTCTTTTGAGGGAGAAGGAAAGGGAGAGCCAAAGAATATTAATAGTTGACAGAATTTCCCATTTCCTTATTTTATATTTCTATTTCAGTCTCATGTCTATACTCAAAAATCAAAGAATTAAACAAATTTAATCAAATGAGCTATTATGGTTCCAAAACAACTCATTAAGCTGAGAGTCAAGCAACTGAAAGTAACTAATGACTTATTTTCACAACAACCAATTGTCTAAATTCAACTCCTTTTTTACCTCCTAAACCCAGTTTGAGGGTAGGTGAAAATCCCCACTTCCCTACCAGAAGCAGAGTAAAATGCTGGCTTCTATTACCACCTTGGGGGAATTTTAGTTTTGTTTCTTTAAATGGTTGCTGTGTATCTGAGTGATAGCTCTTTGTTTGAAAGGATGCAAAAGCTACTCTCACATCTAATTCTAGTGAGATAAATGGCATTATGAAGGGAATATTAAAAATTTACAGCCCCCTTTACTAAGTTTATTTGTCAGCCAAACATGCTGAATATTGCATAGCACACACACACACACAAAAGCATGCCATCCTGACGATGAAAAAGATATGAGGAAATAATGATGCAGTGATAACAAGTCTGATGGAGTTTGCATATCTCCGTTGCTGTTTGGCATGTCATTTAATTGTATTGCGCCAAACCGGCAGAATCGCACAATATGTTAGTATAAAGGGTCCACAGTTTAAGCGGAAAATCTAGAAGTGTTAACTATACACTGTCTAATTATACAACCTTACTGTCCCAGAATGTGATTTCAGAAACCATTTCTGACATATGGGAAAAGGGTAGAACAGCTGGTCATTAAGGTTTTCTCAAGACTATTTAGCAACACACTTGAATGTAATTAAAGTGAGACACTAAATACTGCACTTGTGGTACAATGTATTTTTAATTTTTATGGCATGTGGTAAAAGTAAATAGATGCAAAGCATTCAAGTTTCTCCAGTCGGCATCCAACTTGTCAAAGATGCACTGTCTGTTTGGCTGATTGTAAGTCGGGTCCTGGTGTTAAGTCATAGACATCCATTTGGGATGTTTAAGGCTGTCTTAAAGGGACTGAATTTGGCAATACTCTGAGGGATGTTTAATTGGAACTCCCAGACAAAGCATGAGATGAATTCATTCATTTATTTATTCATTCATTCATCAAACGCGACCTGGAATAATTTTGGATGATAAAGACATTGGCCCTGCCCTCGAAGTTACTCACAGCTTATTATGCTTAAAATACAGAGTGAAGGAAGGTGATTAAAGGGTACCATAGGAGCACCAAAAAGGGGTATCAGGTCCAAACTGGTGATGTCCAGCAAAACCCCCTAAATAGGAGTCAATTTAAGCAGGTAGAAAACAAGGGAGAGAGGGGTAAGGACAATCCAAGCAGAGGGAGAAGATTATGCAAAGGTTTGGAGGTGAGAGTTTTGTAATAAGAATGTGATCTTTACACTTACTGAACATTTGCAACATCCTAGCACTAGGCTAAGCCCATGATACATATTATCTCATTTAATTCTCCCAGCAACCCTATGTGCTAAGTGCTATGGCCTACACTTTACAGATGAGGAAACTGACAGGATTCAAACCAAGGTTTGTCTGCATCTCAAATCAAACTTTTTTCCATATTGACTTCTCCCAACTGATAGGAAGAGCCAAGTCTATTTAGTTTTTAAAGAACTTAGTGTATAGACTCATCAGTCCCTATTAAAACCATGTGATTAAGAGAAAGACAAGCTACAGAGTGGGAGAAAATATTTGCAAATCACATATCTAATAAAGGACTTATATCCAGATATATAAAGAACTCTCAAAACTCAATGGTAAGAAAATAAATCACCCAGTTAAGTAGCTGAGCAAAAGATCTAACAGATACTTCTCTAAAGAAAAATTGTAATGCTAAATAAGCATATGAAAAAATGCTTACCATCATTAGCCATTACAGATATGAGCATTAAAACCACAAAGAAATATCATTATGTTCCTATTAGAATGGCTAAAATAACAATTAAAAAATCATGACAATACCAAGTGCTATCAAGGGTGTGGAGCAACTGGAACTCCTATACATTGCTGATGGGAGTGCAAGACTGTACAGCCACTCTGGAAAATCTTGGTAGTTTCTTATAAAGTTAAACATATGCTTACCATATGATCCAGCAAACCCATTCCTAGAGAAATGAAAACCCATGTGAATATTCGGAGCAGAGTTATTCATAATCTTTGAAAACTAGAAACAATACAAATATCCTTCAGCAAATGAATTGGCAAACTGTCTTACTTTCACACAATGGAATACTGCTCAGCCATGAAAAGGAATGAACTAATATACACAACCAACTAGAATAAATACATGCAACGTTGATAAATGGAACTCTAGTCATTAGGGAAAATATAACATTCCAGGTACCACACTAGACTTGCCAAGATTTTTTCTTTGGTCATCCAATCTTCCAACAGATCTATGAGATAAACTTTAATATCCCCATTTTACAAGCAAGGAATCTGAGGTTCAAAGCAGTTAAGAAGCTTCCCCATGTATGTGAGCACAAGTGCACACACAGACACACACACGCAGACATATACCTATACACAAAGCTAAAGAGTCATAGAATCAGTGTAGAAGCCCATAGTTTTTCCATCATGGTTGGTTAGTGCTTACTTTGATTTATATTGCTGCATAACTTTACAGAAGATATAGTAATTCTGAGAAAACAGGGCATAGCATGAGGAATTACGAATAATGATTAAGAAGCCAGATCTGAGACACTCCAGGGCTGAGCCCTGTTTGTGGGATTACTCTGGCCTTCTCTCTTCTCTTCTCTTTCTATCTAAGGGTGTTTCCTGGTTCATTAGAATCTTCAACAGACAGTGGCTGAGAAAAAAGAAAAAAGAAACTCAAACTGACTCACTTTACTCCTTACACTGTTGTTGTTTAGTTGCTAAGTCATGTCTGACTCTTTTGTGACTCCATGGACTGTAGCCCGCCAAGCTCCTCTGTCAATGGGATTTCCCAGGCAAGAATACTGAAGTGGATTGCCATTTCCTTCTCCAGGGGATCTTCCCAACCCAGGGATCAAAGCCATGTCTCCTTGCATTGGCAGGAAAATTCTTTACCACTGAGCCACCAGGGAAGCCCCCACACAGATGTCTAGAAATGTTGAAACTTTGGCTAATAAGAAATTGAAAATTGGCTGTGAATAATCATCATCTTTACAACTGCTATCTTCTTACTAGTATAAACAACCAAACAATGCTGCAGCTGTGAGTTCTGATCCTGTAGTTTCAACCTCTTTAATACCACTGTGAAACTATATCTTTCATTTTCCTTACTGCTTCTTAAGGGGTAGTCCTTCAACCTTGAAGACTACTTTGCTGCAAAAGGACATGATTTGGAGTTGTTTTCCACCATAGGAAGAGTAGAATTAGAGGCTCATCCACGTTCCCTTACTCTCTCCCAATCTCTGTTATCATCATAGTAGCTGGACACAGTGAAAGGATGTAGACTTTTGGCCAGAGAACAAAAGAAAGCTAACTGACCCACGTGGGCATTGAACCCTTGACTTCATTAGCATTGTTTTCTCACCACCTCTGCTAACAGACAGCCCAATTATGAACACTGAATCAAAGAGGGAAGTCACCTCTTCACCTGGAGCCAAGAAAAGCCTACCACGGCTGGTTGTTAAGAAGGGAGTGCTTCTCCAGGCAAATAACCACAGTATGAACATCCATAAGCAATTTCTAAGAATCTTCCAATCTTGCATGGCTCAGTCTAACAAGAATTGCTGTCAATGTGGTTTCCAGTCTGAGAGGTGACAAAAGTTTTGGGACCATCACCCTACAATGGATGTGCTGGAGTATACTGGGTGTATCTTCTTACAAAGACTCTCAAGTCTAAGCCAACTTAAATCATCTGCAGTTGTAATCCTCCGTTCTTATTCCTCATTTGAAACCCTTCCCCACTGTTAGTCTTCATACTCAAAGCTCTGCCTATAAACAGAACACTTCTTTTGAGTGTCCACTGAGGGATCTATGGCAGAGATATTTCCACAGTTGACTTTTCAATTGAAATGAGTCTTGTTACTCTATGGCATTATAGAGGTTCTTCTAAGTGGTTCTTAAACTGTTAATTACAACTTCCTTGTTCTGAAAGGTAGTGAATTTGTAAGATTTGTGTCTCTGTATATGAGTTTATGTGCTCATATAATTATTTAGGAATTTTTTAGAGTATAATTTGAGTTATATCTAATTAGTTGTATTCCATTTTTTGAAAACTAAAGTTACTCCTATAATCTCTCGGGATGCAATGACTGAGTAGGTCAGTCAAGGCATGATGCTAATAAAATCAAAGAAGATGGCCCAATTCCCTGACCAGTTATAGGGCTTTTTTATAGCCATGGGCCACAACTCCAGGCAGAGACAACCAGCTCACACATGGTGTGACTTTCATAATGAGAACAAGGAGAGCGGGCATGAAAATGCATTCTAGAAACACATCTTTTTTACCAGAAAAAAAAAAAGAAAGAGCCAGTTCTGATGGTAGTTAATTTAGCTTTGTATTGTTCTCATATACAAGGGTGGCACTACTTAATGAATTAGAAGACATATGTCCAGAAACTAGAGTTGACCCACTCAAAGATGAATTATTGTTCTAGACTCTAAATTGTGGTTATATTTCAGAATATCTTACTTTATAGAAGACCTTTTGATCCTATGGATTTGACTGCTACCTCTTCCTTTTATTCTATTCTTCCCAGTACCAGACAACAACTCATTTCCTACCAAGCTCATGCAATGACATAAGAAAAGAAAGAAAGAAAAAGAAAGAAAGAAAGAAAGAGAGAAAGAAAGAGAAGTCGGTCAGTCATGTCCGACTCTTTGGGACCCCATGGGCTGTAGCCTACCAGGCTCCTCCATCCATGGAATTTTCCAAGCAAGAGTACTGGAGTGGGTTGCCATTTCCTTCTCCAGATGACATAACGTGTATCTCAAAGATATTGTGAGCTCAGTTCCAGGCCACCACAGTAAAGCAAATATTGCAATAAAACAAGTCACACTAATTTTTAAATTTCCCAGTGCATATAAAAGTTATACTTACATATACTGTGGTCTATGAAGCACGCAATAGCATTATGTCTAAAAAGCAATGTACATACCTTAATTAAAAACACCTAATTGCTAACCATCATCTGAGCCTGTAGCAAATCAATCATTTTGCTGGTGGAGGGTCTTGCCTGCATGTTGATGGCTGCTAACTGATCAGGGTGGTGGTTGATGAAGTTTGGGGTGATTGTGGCAATTTCTTAAAATAAGATAACAATGAAGTTTGCTCATCAACTGACTCTTCCTTTCACGAAGGGGTCAATCCTCTCAAACTCTGATGCTGTTTTATCATCTAAGTGTATGTAATATTCTAAATCTTTTGTTGTCATTTCAACAATCTTCACAGTATCTTCACCACAAGTACATTCCATCTCAAGAAACTACTTTCTTTGTTCATCCACAAGAAGCAGCTTCTCATCTACTCAAGTTTTATCATGAGATTACAGCAATTTAGTCACATCTTCAGGCTCTGCTTCTAGTTCTAATTCTCTTGGTATTTTGACAATATTTGTAATTACTTCCTTCACTGATGTCTTGAATCCCTTTAAGTCATATATGAGGGTTGGAATCAATATCTTACAAACTTCTGCTAATGTTGATATTGTGATCTTTTCCCATGAATGATGAATGTTCTTTATGGAATCTAGAATGGTGAATCCTTCTCAGATTTTTGATCGACTTTACCCAGATCTGTCAGAGGAATCACAACCTACGCAGCTATAGCCTTATGAAATTTATTTCTTAAATAATAAGACTTGAAAGTCAAAATTACTCCTTGATCCATGGGCAGCAGAATGGATATTGTGTTAACAGGCATGTAGACAACATGAATTTCATTGTATTAGGTTAGCCAAACAATTTGTTTGGATTTTTCTATAACATCTTGCAGAATATGTCTCTATCAGATATCCATCTTTTTTTCCAAGCAGTGGGTTTCAAGTGTGGGCTTAAACTGTTCATTAAACCATGCTGTAAACAGATGTGCTGTCATCTAGACTTTGTTGTTCCACTTATAGAGCACAGGCAGAGTAGATTAGCATAATTCTTAAGGGCCCCAGAATTTCAGAATGGGAAATGAACAATGACTTCAACTTCAAGTCATCAGCTACAATAGCCCCAAACAAAAGTATCAGTTGGGCTTTTTGAAGCCAAGCATTGACTTCTCCTCTGTAACTACAAAAGTCCTAGGTAGAGTCTTCTTCCAAAAGAAGACATAGAAAAATTGGTAGCCACCTTGCTTAATGATCTTAGTTAGCTCTTCTGGATAACTCATTGAGGCTTCTGTATCAGCACTTGCTGCTTCACTTAGCACTTTTTTGAAATGGCAGCTTTCCTGAAACATCATGAACCAACTTCTCTTAACTTCAAACTTTTCTTCTGCAGCTCGCTCACCTTTCTCAGCTTTGTAGAATTGAAGAGAATTAGAGCCTTGTTCTGGATTAAGCTTTATAAGCAAATGCTGTGGCTGACTGGGCCTTCTATCAAGACCACTAAAACTTCCTTCATATAATAAGGCTGTTTTTCTTTCTTATCATTGGTGTGTTCACTGGAGTAGCATATTAAATTTCCTTCAAGAACTTTTCCTTTTTGCACCCCCAACTTGGCTAACTGGCACAAGAGGACTTGCTTTCAGCCTGTCCTGGCTTTGGACATGCCTTGCTCACTAAGTTTAATCTTATTTCTAGATTTTGATTTAACATAAGAGACAGGTGGCCCTTCCTTTTGTTTGAACACTTAGAGGCCACTGTAGGGTTATTAACTGGCTTCATTTCAATACTGCTGTGTCTCAGGGAATAGAAAGGCCTGAGGAGAGGGAGAGAGATGGGGGGATGGCTGGTTGGTGGACCAGACAGAACATATATAACAGCTAGCAGTTAAGTTAGTTATCTTATATGAGTGTGATTAATGGTATTCCAAAAAACTGCTATAGTAACATCATGGATCACTGATCACAGTCACCATAATGAATCTCATAATAATGAAAAAGTTTGAAATATTGTGATAATTGCATAAATGTTGTACAGAAATAAGAACTGAGCAAATGCTATTGGAAAAATGGTGCCAATAGACTTGCTTGATGCAGGGTTGCCACAGCTTTGTGTATGTGTGTGTGCATGCTCAGTTGTGTCCGACTCTTTGTGACCCCATGAACTGCATAGCCTGCCAGGCTCCTCTGTCCATGGGATTTTCCAGCCAAGATTACTGGAGTGGGTTGCCATTTCCTACTCCAGGGATTGAACCCACCTCTCTTACATCTCCTGCATTGGCAGGCGGATTTTTTACCACATGCAACCACCAAATCTTACACAAATTTCCATTTGCAAAAAACACAGTCTGCAAAGTGCAATAATATAAAACACAATAAAATGAGGTCTGCCTGTGTAGCCATAGAAAACCCAGTTTGAGTCAATTCTGACTCTGTTTGATAGGCATTGCTAGTGTCCCAACATCTCATTCTCCTCTCCTTCCAGGTGTAAAGATGACATAGCCCTACTCTTTGAAGTTAGGTGTGTCCACATGAGTAATTTGGACCAATGAAACATGAGCACAAGAGTCCAAAATATTGAACTGCTTGTACTCAAGGCAGCAAACACGGAGGCAAACCTGAACCTCCTGGTGAGATACCAGCAGCAGAAACAACAGCATCTTGTCAGCCTGAGATCCTGAGTGATGTCTCTGTGGAGAAGACCTGCTCCTGACCCTACACCTCATCTCTAGCTGGCAGGTAAGCAAGAAATCAACCTGTGCTATTTTAAGCCATTGACAATTTGAGGTTGTTACTTTCCCCAGGATATCCTGACTGCTTCACTAGAGAAGAAAGTATCAGTGTTTCAGCATCTCAGCCTTTCCAGTTCAGGAGTTGGGTATCTGAAGTCTTGGCAAGCGTCCTGAGAATCAAAGCGCTCACTGAGGCACTTCCTACAATACTGGCTTTGCCTGTGTTACTGGGTTCATGCCTCAGTTTCCCCTCTGAGTAGTGACCTGACTTTTCAGTAGCCTGGCTCTCTTGGGCCCTCCATAACATCACAATCAATGTCCCAGTAAGTGGGCTTAAGAACACTTGATATGAAACAAGAGGCTGAGAAACAAGCAGGAGCTGCCAGTCTTCATAAGTGAAGTACATCGGTAGCATAGTCAGACCACTGTGCAAAGCAGAAAGTGAACATTTCCGAATTGAAACAATCTGATGGAATAAATGACAACTCAGGATCTTGCCTAAAAGTTGATATGGTTTTTGATGCATATAACTTTTCTGGATTGGGCAGAAGGAGTGATAAGGGTGGACTTTGCTACATCCTCAGCCCTTGGGGTATGTATGGGGCTGCGCTACTAGCTTTGATGATTCTGGCTGAAGGATAAGGAGAGAATAGCTCCATCAGCCAGCGTTCACCAAGAACTGTGTGTGCCTACCAAAAGTGTAGGAAGATTTGGACTCTTTCCGGAAGAAGCCCTTATTTTTAAAGTAAGAAGAGTTAGTATATACAAAACTTTCTGCAAGCATTATTAAACAATAGGTACTTCATTGTCAGCTTGCATTGATGTGCCTCTAGCTACCATAGGACTGCAGAGAAGAGAAAGATGAATCACTAGGGAAAGCCAAACAATTTTCACACAGAAGGTAAATTTTTATATGGAGCTTAAAGGAAGGGTGGAAATTGGATAGAGTGAAGGAAAGAATAAATCTAACAAAAGAAAGAAAATGAGCAAAGGTCTTGAAGTAAGAAGAGGAAGTTGTGTTAGCAGGAAGTCAGCCAATGAGAGAATAGGGTGTTGAGCAGTGAAAATAATTTGAGGTTGAAGAGTGAAGGGTTGTCTAGAAGGGAGCAAAACTTGGCAAGCAGCAAGCAGAGGAATTTACACTTGCTGGGGCAGAAATTGAAAATCCCTAGTACAATTCACCCAGAAGACATGCTGTGAAATAAACATCTGCTGAAAGTCCAATCTCAACTTAGATACCAGCCTCATGAAAATGCTTAGCAATTCCAGAGGTCGTGCTGCCTGTGGACTGACAGCAGACCTGTGTTTTCAGCATTTGAACCCATGGTCCTTCCATTTTTGCCCAGCCCTCTCTAGCCTCTCCACAACATCACCAGCTGTGTGTCCGTGGGCACCTCCTGTCATCTGTACTCTGACACCATCCCCTGGCCTGAGCGGAGTGACTGTGTCCTGATACTGAGGCTTCAACAGGTTGGAAGCACATTCTCACCTCGTTAACTCTGGGCCCCTATTCCTGGACACCTAGAAAATTCACCTTTCCACCCTTGTTTGGAGCCCCAGGGCAGCCCAGGTCCTCCTTTTGCTTCTTGCTTTCAGAGAGCAGGCAGAAGGGATCCATACTAGCCTATAGGACCAGAGTTACACAAGGGGCCCTACGCGCTTTTCAAGTGAGAATCTGCCTCAATTTGTTGTGAAGTTCTTTGGTTTGTTGATTCAAGCCTATGATCTCTAAAACATACATATCTAAGCTCCAGTTCATGAACGCTTTATGTGCTAGACATCATATAATTCAGTTTAAGAGTTAAAGTGGAAAAATCAAGCAATTTCTTGGCTAATTAATCTTTGCCAATTTGCAAATATCTGAATGTTTTTAGAAATATTTTGATCTAAATTTTCCTGCAAATTTGTGAAGTAGAAATCCAAGACTGTGGTGGCAGATGGTGGACAAAGGGACAAAAGGTTCAGAGAGCTGGGAATGTTCAAGAACTCTCCTAGGTATGGTGAAGGCTGGGATGTACCTCCCAGACCCCTCTTTAGCAACGAAGGGCTTATTCCGCAGCTGCTTGGAGCACTAGCAGCTGACTGCCCCCAATTGTCTGTTCTTTCTAGAATTGCCCAAAGTGGAACAGAGCTGTCTTTCTCAGGTCCGGGCCCCTTCCTTCCAAGGGGCAGTGTACACACAGTGACCGTGATAGGAGCATAAATGTCTGGCCCACTTGATCCAACTCAGGACAACTTAGAAGGGCCTGCCCCACCTCAGGGCCACCAGAACCATGAGGAATACATTAATGTGAGGGGCATCCGCATCACTGAGAAATCAGTACCAGCTGTCCTCTGCTGACCAGAGGACATGACAGGAATTACTGTTTTAAACTGCACTCCCTGTTAGCAATGCGGATGCTAGCTTGGCTAGCGAATCCAAGTCAGGTGGTCATATGTAACGATTAGAAGAGAGGAGGGTCTAATAATAATGAGCATGCAGGTCAGCAAGGCAACCAGGACAGAGAGCTGTGAGCTGACTAGTAGAGCACAGTATTCCCAGGCTTCCCACACTGTACGAGCAGCCGGCAGGGCACTGCTGAGTTTATAGACAAGGGAATCAAGGATGCACACTCAAGAGATTGAGCACAGTTGCCTCAATAGAAGTATGACTCCTTGCCCAGTTTCTAGATGTGAGCCCATTGCCTGAAGGAGAGGCCAGGACCTATGAGAAGGACCCTAAAACACCATGGCAAAGGTTGACAATAATTATCCCCCCAGCCCTTCCCTAAAGGTAACTACCATCATGATTCACGTAACCACACACTAGAGAAAGGGGAATATCCAGATATTTAAGGACTGTTGGACAGAAAGTCTGTGGTGATATTAATACTTGGGGGCCCAAAGTGGTGATATTGATACGTCAGGGTCATCATGGCCCCTGTTAGAATGGGAGCATATGAAGGCCAGGGAATAAATGGAGCTCCAGCCAGGCTTGGCTCACAGTAGGTTTGCTGGGCCAATGGATCCACCCTGTGGTCACTTCCTTGACTGCTGATTGTATAATTGGAAGGGACACACTTGGCAGTTGGAAGAATCCCCATACAGGTGCTCCTTGGACTATAGAGTAGGAGCTATTGCAGCGGGGAAGGCCCCCAACCAAGACAGTGAATGAAAGATGATATGGTTTTCTATATGGGAATGGCAAAGAATAAAGCCACCCCTAACACCTAAAGCATACACGAGGTGGGGGTTTCTATCACACCCTCACTTAATTCTCCAGTGTGACTTCTACAAAAAACAGAGGGATGAGGTTGCATGGTCCTCAAAACTCCACCAAGTCATAACCCCAATTGGAACCATACACTAGAAGTAATATCTTTCTAGAGCATATTAACACCTTGCTTAATGATCTTAGTTAGCTCTTCTGGGTGAAAACACAGCTTTGGGTGCATGGTATAAGGGCATTGACTTAATAATGAATTAATTCGTTTCTGTTTCTATCAACAAGGAGAATTAGAAGCAATTCAAATGGAACTGACAGCAATATACATTTATAGTCTTGCCTCAAGTGATGCGTACTCCTCCCCACCCTCTCAGTAGAGTCTGAAAATATCAGGACCCTCTAAGCAGTCTACAGAACATATATGTTCACTATGTCCACAGTGTCTTGTTCATCCACTTGGATGAGCATCCACCTGAATAGCAAGGGCATTGGAGACTTTGTGGGAAGAAAGATCAACCTACTGCTAAGTGGAGACAGAGAGCAAGGATGAGAATATTAGCTAAAGGAAGGGGAGGAGAGAGAGAAAAACTAGCTAGTGAGAGAGATCTCAAGAGGATGGAATATAAAACCTTCTGTCAATACCAAACAATCAGGGGTATTCCAGGACATCCCACCCCCTGGAGATACTACTCTATCTTATACCTCTCACAACCAAGAAGAAAACACCTTGTGTGATAGGAGTCTTTGGGTTTTGGGGAGAGAGCACCTTCATGACTTGAGAATACACAAGTGACAAAGAAGGCTGCAGCTGTGAGTGGGGCTCAGAAGGAAGGACCATGCAGCAGGTTCAGAGTGTGGTATACACAGCCTGCCACTTAATCTAGTTGACCCAGAGGATCTTATGCACAAAAAGGATGTTGTGCAGAATGTATGGCAACCCCACAGGAGAATCATAATATAGAACTCTAAGCTTTTGGAGCAAGGACATGCCATCCATGGCAGAGGATTAAACACAATTCGATAGAGGACTCCTTGCATGCTGCTGGACCCTGGTAGAGATGGGTCATCTGTCATGACACTAAGTGATCGTGCAGCCAGAGCTCCCCATTATGGAGGGTTTATCAGACCGATCAAATCACAAGGTTGGTCAGGCACAAAAGCCATCAGTTGCAAGATAGAAATAGGACATCCAGGATCAGGCATGGGCAGGGCCAGAAGGTGAAAACTACAGAAGCCCGTGTCATCCACCACTGTTGTACTTGACCTAGCTAACATCTGTGACCAGATGGGAGACCCCTTATGGCTACCTGATGAAGGCAGGAAAGAGCCAAACTTGGTTTATGGATGGCTTGGTGTTGGGGTACAAGTTGAAAATGGACTCCTAATGAGATACAGGCACATGAAGTGGTGGCCTGTAGCAATGAGGGGACATCCTACTAACGTTCAAAGCTTTAGGTGGTATATCTGATCATAAACTGTGTATGGAAAGAGAATTTAGCCAAGGTAAGAATTTTCTAGACTCCTGAGTAACAGTGAATGGCTTGGCTGGACAAGGACGTAACACTAAGATGTTTGCAATATCAGAGAAAAAAAAAATCTGAGAAAGGAGCATGTTGATAGATCTATTAAAAGTGGGTGTGAAACATGAAAATCTTTTCAGGTTAATGACCATAAGAGAGTAAACACCATAGAATAAATATCCAACTAAACAATCAACTACTCATAATAACTGAGCCAGTTGATATCAGCCAGCCTCTGTCATTAGCCACCCTAATCCTGGTGTGATGGGCTCATGAATAAAATAGCCACTGTGACAGAGATAGAGGGCATACTTGGGTTCCTACTCACCAAAGCCAACTTAGTTACTGCCACTGCCAAATGTCTAACCTGACACACAAAGACCAGGGCTGAATCCATCCCTCAAGGAGACCAACCAGCCACTTGGTGGTAAATTGATTAAAGGCGATCCCTTTCACCCTGGATGTGGCAATTCTTGACTGAAATCAACATATGTCCTATTTGCAAGGCTTTGACCAGTTAACTACAGATGTTTAATCTACTGACATTCACTTAATATGTCGCTTATTATCCACTTAAAATCCACTGACTTTGGAACCCACTTTATAGAAAAGGAGGTAGGGCAGTGGGCACACAACCAAAGGATACATTGGTTCTATTAAATATCATCACACACAGAATCTATAGACCTGACCAAGCAATGAAATGGTTTTTTGAGGGCACAGTGAAAGTGCTAGCTTAGAGATGAAACCTGCAAGAATCAGGTACCATCCTCCAGGATAAGACATACGTCTTTAATCAACAACCATCATATGTTGTTGTTGGGGACCAAGAAGTAGAAGGAGGAGTGGCCCTGCTCACCATCACTCCCAGTGGCCCACTTGAGAAATCTGAATTCTCCATCTCCACAACTTTAGGTTTCATGGGGTTAGAAGTCATAGTTCCCAGACAGAGGGAAGGATTCCCTGCTTTGGACCAGAGATAGTCTTCAATGTGGATGGGCCTGACCTACTCACCTGATAATCACATAGGTTATCCAGTGATTGCCAGCAACGTCCAGTAATACCCAGTAATAGCCAATAATGTCAGGCAAGTCCCCAAGGAATCCACGTGTAACTGAATTTCCCTAGAGTAGAAGACGCTTGTGATTAATTTCTTGGGAGCTTTGAAGACAGCCCTAAAGGAGCATTAGAGACAGGCTTGCAGTCAGATGTTCAGAAGTATGAGTACCCCTGGGTCCCTCTCCTTTCAGAGAGCCTCCCAACGAGCGCACTTGGGAAGAGAAGATCAGGGCTTCCTCACAGGCTCATGAATGGGTTACACAGGTGTGCAGGGAGGGGATCTTGCTCCCTGAGCCTGAGGGCAGCTGGGAGGGGTCTGCGGCAGCCAGAGAGAACCTCCAGCAAAAAGCCGCCTCTTCCAGATCTCCTCATTAGGTTACCCTCATGAAAAACTCGACAAGCATCGGAATGGAAGAAGGGAGGGTATGGGAAGCCAGATGAGTCC
The DNA here is from genome assembly GCF_054371585.1 of Giraffa tippelskirchi. NCBI lineage: Eukaryota > Metazoa > Chordata > Mammalia > Artiodactyla > Giraffidae > Giraffa > Giraffa tippelskirchi. Next base: position 10,877,360 of record NC_137279.1, read on the forward strand.
TAGAAAGATCTTGTTTTGATGCTGCTGACTTATGCATGAATGGATCAGTGTGTGAATTCTCTGGGTTTTATTTAGATTTCCGTACATAATTCTCTATAGAATCGTATTGTTTCTCTTTTCCGTGGCCAATTAAATTGGCCATCAGATCTTACTATAAGGAAAAGTTCACCTGAAAGAGAATCACCTGGCTAAGTGATGATACTTGAACAGAAGTGCTGAGTCAGTTTAGAGCTGGTCCTCACTCAGGCAGGCATTCTCCCTTGCTGGGGTGAAGGGCTATTGTGCCCAACAAATGAGAAAACATCTTCTTCTCTCTATCCTATTTGTCCTTGAGGTATAACTAACATACTTTTGAATCTTCCCAGGCATGCTTCTTCCCACCCACCCCCCTTGATGGTACCATATGCTTTCATCTTAGAAAGAAATGCTGGGTTTTTTTTTTTTTATCTTTCCCTTTGTTCACTGCAGGGCAGTGTCAGACAGTGCGTCTATCCAGGGAGTGAGATTCAAGGAGACTGTAGGGGAGAGGCATTGTTTCTGGCAGGAAGCCATGCTTGCTGAGCTTGGGGTCTACCTGGGCCCTCCATCATGGCCTTGGGCAGACCACTTGACCTGGGCCTCAGAAGGATTCAGTCATTAATGTATAGCGGCTGGTGGCTTAGGGTGAGCTACTCTGATACCCAAAGAGAAAAGAAGCCTTGTGATTACTCAGAACTGATGCTGTGACAGGCTCACACGGAACTCCTCAACTCAGAATAGGAAGTTTCTCACTTCTTTGTGTGCGTTTTCTCTGGTGTTTGAGTCAGAAGCAAATACAGGCAAAGTTACACTGGTTCCTCCAGTCTTACCAGCATTGGCTCTGAGGGCAAAGCAGTGACTATTCCAGATTCTCATCTCGAAACCAGTGCGCCGACTGTTTGTCTTCCCACTGCTGGGTGGCAGGCTGAGCAGGGAGCAGGATGCTAAAGGGTCTTTTGTGTTTATCACCTCTTGTTTTTATGATAACTTTATGTGGTCTTTCCCAGCTACTGAACTTATACAGATCAGGACAAGGTCTCTTTGCTTCTACTTTTCTCCTTTATAACAGCAAGCAGATTCTCCTGAGACCGGAAACATTTGTTTTCTCAGCCCACTAACTCCAACTACAGTACATTTCCTCCTTATCATCACTATTTAGTCTGTAATTATTCCAGTCTACTAACTCCCACAGAGGTTGGGGATAGCTGTGGCTAAATTGCATAAATCACTGATTTTGGGTCCTTCATTGTCATTAATAAACACAGGACATGGAAGTCCCTAGAGGTCCAGCTCCTCAAATTTGATGAACATTTATGTTTACCATCCAGGGACAGAAACAGAAGCTGTTGGCGAGGACTTTGCCATGAAGATCAGAAGTTTCATTTTAATCTATCATGATTGCAGGTTCAGTTTATTCTCTTGTTGTCAAACGGCTAATGATAAGCTGATTTGACTAAGTTATGAGAATGACGTCTAAAACAATGAAGAAGTGAAATTCTATTCAGGCACAAACTACCTCTTCCTAAAGTTATAGATCACCAGATCTCAAGTTACCCTGATGTTTGGCTCTACAGAGAATTGAAAGGAATCAACCTAAAACACAGTTGCTAAAAATAGCCCCTACCACAATATTTTCATTCAACCTTACATATGAAAGCTGTTTCATTGAGTGGCCAGTGAGTATCATCAATTGTTGGTGGCAGCAAAGGGGACAAAACGACCTTTGGAGTCTTCCCTCAGTCTCAGTTGGAAATCACAGTGGCCTGCAGAACTGACTAAGCTCTGTATGATTAGATGTGCATACGTAGAAGTTCTAAAAGGAGTGCTCAACAGTCATCTTCGTCATCAGCCAGTCAACACACAAATTGCATTAAAGCCCTAGATACAGAGAACAAGGAAGTCAAGAGCTACACAACACCCTGGATGCTTTAGAAGCATTTATCTTGCAGGAAGCTATGTATTTTTCTTGTGGGTCTTAAGTGAACTCATTGGCTAAAAATCTAGTTGTTTTGGATATTAGGACATTGTGGTACACAATAGCAGGGGCCTGGGCTGTTGCTTGGCTTTGCATTGGTGATCCACAGTAGGAAGAAGGTAGCCTAGGGAGCCCTTGCAGGGCTCCATAGAAGTCATTTACATACAGTCTTTAGAAGTGTCTCTCTCTCACCAGCCCTTGGGGACAAGACAGATGGCAAACAGAGAAGGCTCAGGGAACCCCAACATCTGGCCAAATGGTTCCACGTAAGGAAAGAAAGTTAAATCTCTTTGATTAGAGTAGGTTACACACTCCTCCAGGACCTCTATCCTCTCTGCTTCAGGAACAATGCTCTTAAAGTTTTAGAGAGATTTTTGAATCCATTCAAAACCCAAGAATAGCTATCTCAGTAGGAAGAACTTATTAACCAGAGATTTACATAAGTGAAGCAAGTCAGTAAGAGAAGAGACTCTGGGAGGAAGAAGTGGGATAAAGAGAAAAGGGAAAGAATAAATAAATAGTTCAAATAAGAGTTTGACTTTATTTCCCATCGTGTACTCTTCCTAAACCAAGATTTTTATACATTGCATCTACTGATATGAGCTGGTTAAAAAATAAAGGAGAAGAGATCCTTAAATAAATAGTAAAGCTAATAGAGACCCAGGGACAGATCCTTCTCTCAAATGCACAGCTTGCTGCTCCACATATAGTATCTTGAAAAATCTTTACTGCCTTCAAAGATACAGCCCTTGGCACCGAGCACCATGCCTCCAAGTTTAGAATGTGGACCTCCATATTTATGTTCCCCAGATGGTGGAATTTATAAATGCACCATGGGGTGCTATTGAAATTAATAATTTAATTCATTTCCGTGATTGTGCCGTGATTGCTAGTCATTATGGCAGTAGCAGTTAGCAGAGTCTCTCAGTTCTGGGATGTAGCTGAAGGGTAATCTCAGTGAGAGTAATTCCTCTGTCATCCTATTTCAAATGCAGTCAGTCCCTTCTGAATGGGGAATAGCCAAAAGTTTCTGGAATGGAAATGAAGGCAGCATCAACCTAGTTAGATGAAAATGGCTTCAATTTATGCGATTTCAGAAGTTTGAAAGCAGTCCTCCAAGGACCAGTGAAATGATCTGTGATTGTTTAGCTTGGAGAAGGAACAGATACAAAGAGACCCCAAGCACCGTCTCCAAACACACAAATCTCTCACTCTCTGTCTGTGGACAATCTACGTCCAAATGCTTGAGAATTAACTGCACTTTTACTTTCTATTCCCACTTGCCTGCTTAGCGAGGGAATATATTGGCAGCTGGACTATGTGACTTTTGAAGTCCCTTCCAGAGATTCTCAGAGATTCCCCGAGTCAATGGCAGGGTGGAGGGAATAGTGAAATAACAGCTCTGTATTTCCTCAAGGGAAGTCCTTACTTCTCTCAGCCTAATGATCTGGAAGCCTAAATGGGCGAGAGGGAAAATTACTGGGCACCGGCACGCATCAGTTTGGCCAATGGAAGCCCACTGGGATTTTGAACTCAGGAGGCTGTATGCAACTGCCTTGGATTTATAAAGTTCCTCTTTTTCTTTGAGAAACTTAAACCCATTTCCATATTCCCCTCATTATCCTCAAAGTTTTTGTTAATCACTGAAGTAAGGCCTGACCTCGAGATCCTCATTCAATAGCTAAAGGAAATAATCCCTCAAAACATGGGATATAGATTCTGCTACCTTATCTCCTCGCTTTGGCTCCATCCATTTGATTTGGCCTTTGGACGACTCTATTTCTGCCCAATCGTCAGAGCCTGGAGGAGTGGGAAAAAAAAAAAAACCAGAATGACTTCTTACATCACTGCCACTGGCAATAACCCCGCAGTGGGCCCAAGCTCAGACTCTGCCCACCACTGCATCCAAGAGCGCGGAAGGGTCAGTTGGGAAACAGAAAGCAGATGAACACAGCCACTCCCAGCTCCCAAGAGGAGGACTGGAACCCAGCAACTCCATAAAGACCAGACCCCTCTTCTCCTTCACTTCACAACCCTGTCTCACGTGGGTCAAGGAGCTCTCAGGAGAGACCCAGGACACAGAAACATAACCACCCTTTTGTCCCAACCTGGTATCAAGGAAAACTTTAAAAAGGCTTTGGGTTTGGGAAAATGGCAACAAAAATTTGCCCTATAGTTATTGCTTTTCAGGAACTACCTGAAAATGTCCCTGAGGAGCTAAGTATGTGGTGACTACAAGCAGGACACCCCAGAAATTGTTCTGAGAGACAGTGGTGAGCATTCCACGCTAAATGTCCAGGACTCCTTCTTTACCTCCCTAAGTGTCTCACCTCTCGCTTTCCTGACAGTTTGTACCTCTTCAGTAGTACTTCTCACACTCTGTTTAGACTGCAGGCTCTGAGAAAGTGTGCCCTGTGCAGTTCCATAGCTGTCCCCATGACATCAGCACAGGGGTTTCACACAGGGGAACGTTGGGAGATGTTACTGAATCACGTTCACCTGATTAGTGGAAACAGCAGGTACCACTGAAGGGCAGGTGGTGGAATTTGCTCTGCAGTAAATCCCCTACATAGCGAATTCCATTTCAAGAGTGCATTCATAAGCCTAATTTGTTCATAAGTCCAACAAAGTTAGTGTAGGTACCCAACTAACGCAATCAGCTATATAGGACTGTACTGTAATAGGTTTATAATACTTTTCACACTAATAATACATAAAAAACAAACACAAAAATTAAAGGAAAAATTTAATCTTACAGTAAAGGACCTTGAAAAGTACGGTACAGCACAACAGCTGGCATACAGGGCAAGAAGAGTTACTGACCAGAGGAGAGAGAGGAGGTGGCAGACGGTAGAGCTGAAGGAGAATCGGCAATGGGAGACGGAGGGCAAGCTGCAATTTTACTCATGTCGGACATTGATGAGTGCCTGTACTCATCCTTGAAAGCTCACAACTTGAAGATTTGTATGCAGGGGACTTACTGTATTTTTTTTTTTTTTTTTTTGGTCATGAAAAGAAGAGGTAAGGAGAACCCAAACTCCTTAAGTATACTGCACCTTAACTATGTGACAAAAGAGAATGAAGTTAAGGTGGCATTCTTAGAAACGCAGGATCTGCTCTACTTAGCAACACTGAGGCCATTGAGGGGTGGGTGGGAGATTTGGAACCACTGGTCTTGTCTTCTCTTCCCGTTGCTCTCATGCAGTTGTTGTGGTTGCTGTCAGTGACATTTCACAGGTCGTTAATTACTCTTGAAAATGCCTTCCAGTGACCTGGCGTAAGTACGTAGAAGACAGACCCTTGGACGAAAAGTCAAGTAAATTAGTTCCTAATTCCAGCACTTTCCCCAACCTGCTGTGTGAACTTGGGCAAATCTTGAGTTACCCTTGTTTTTAGTTTCCTCTTTAAGAGTGCCATCATGGAAGGAGAGTGGGCTTGGGGATTAAACAACCATGAGTTTAAACACCACTGCTTGCTTTTCTAAGTTATGTGACTGAGCAAGTTAATTCACTCTTAGTCTCTAGTTCTTCATTTCTAACACGAGGGTAGCATATCCTAATATGAAACTTTAAGGGTTTCCCTCACAGCTCAGTTGGTAAAGACTGCCTGCAATGCAGGAGACCCCAGTTCCATTCCTGGGTCAGGAAGATTTGCTGGAGAAGGGATAGGCTACCCACTCCAGTATTCTTGGGCTTCCCTTGTGGCTCAGCTGGTAAAGAATCCGTCTGCAATGTGCGAGATCTGGGTTCGATCCCTGGGTTGGGAAAATTTCCTGGAAAAGGGAAAGGCTACCCACTCCAGTATTCTGGCCTGGAGAATTCCATGGACTGTATAGGCCATGGGGTCACAAAGAGTCAGACATGACTGAGCGACTTTCACTTTCAGAGAGGAGCTTTAAATGAGCTCATACATGTAAAACACTTAGCCAAATACCTGCAGGCATCCATATATGTTGTTTGCTTCACTTTTCTATAAAATGGGTGTTATGGGCTGAATGTTTATATTCCCTGCAAAATTCATACATTGAAATCTAATGCTCAATGTGATGGCATTAGGAGGTAGAACTTTGGGAGGTAATTAGGTCACAAGAGTGGAGGACTCACGAATGGAGTTAGCGCCCTTATAAAAGAGGTTCCAGAGAGTTCTCTCACTCCTTCCACCCTGTGAGGACATGCTGAGAAGTCAGCCCTCTGCAACCTGGAAGAAGGCTTCACTAGAACCCGACCATGCTGGCACACTGATCTTGGATTTCCAGCTTCCAGAATCTTGGGCAAAATAAGTTTCTACTGTTTGTAAGCCACCAGGTCTGTGCAGTTTTGTTACAGCAGAATAAGACAATGGGGTTTCATCTCCTCCTTGTCAAGTCGTTCTAAGGATCAGTCTGGATTATAAACAATAAAGTTCCTGAAAACTGAAAAACACCTTGCATTCCCTCACATGGGAACAAGAGAAGCAGAATGTAAATACTGGGTTGGTAAGGAAGTTTCATAATCTTATGGAAAAACCCAAATAAACTTGCTGGCCAACCCGATATCTAGATACTACTGTATTATGCTCCAATATCCAAAGAAAAGTATCTAGTGTTTTCAAAGTATTTTTAAAACAAATTTTAAGAAGGAAACCAACATGAATTGTTTTTTATTGTAAGAAGCCATTTGTAGGGGTGTGTAGGGAGAGGAAAGGAAACCCCAAATGTGAGAAGATGTGGAAATGATGACAGAAGTAGCTCTAATTTACACCTAGATCCTGGCTCACCTGTAACGTGAGTTCCAATCCAAACTAAAGGTGTCAGAACAGGGAGACTGGTCCAACTTCAGTCAATCTTGAGTGCTTCATGCTCACTGAAGACATTGTGAAGATGGGTAATGGCTAGAGCTCTTTTTTATAAACTCCTGCTGAGTGTGCCAGGAATCTAAAAACACCATGGCTAACTCTTTCCAAACTCTGATGCAGCAAGCACTTTTCCACAGAATGTTTATAGTGCTCTGGAGTCAACTATGTTTTAGTTCAGTTCAGTTCAGTCGCTCAGTAGTGTCTGACTCTTTGCGACCCCATGAATCGCAGCACGCCAGGCCTCCCTGTCCATCACCAACTCCCGGAGTTTACTCAAACACATGTCCATAGAGTCGGTGATGCCATCCAGCCATCTCATCCTCTGTCGTCCCCTTCTCCTCCTGCCCCCAATCCTTCCCAGCATCAGGGTCTTTTCCAATGAGTCAATTCTTCACATCAGGTGGCCAAAGTATTGGAGTTTCAGCTTCAATATCAGTCCTGCTAATGAACACCCAGGACTGATTTCCTTTAGGATGGACTGGTTGGATCTCCTTGCAGTCTAAGGGACTCTCAAGAGTCTTCTCCAACACCACGGTTCAAAAGCATCAATTCTTCTGCTCTCAGCTTTCTTCACCGTCCAACTCTCACATCCATACATGACCACTGGAAAAACTATAGCCTTGACTAGACGGACCTTTGTTGGCCAAGTAATGTCTCTGCTTTTTAATATGCTGTCTAGGTTGGTCATAACTTTCCTTCGAAGGAGTAAGCGTCTTTTAATTTCATGGCTGCAATCACCATCTGCAGTGATTGTGGAGCCCAAAAAAGTAAAGTCTGACACTGTTTCCCCATCTATTTCCCATGAAGTGATGGGACCAGATGTCATGATCTTAGTTTTCTGAATGTTGAGCCTTAAGCCAACTTTTTCACTCTCCTTCTTTCACTTTCATCAAGAGGCTTTTTAGTTCCTCTTCACTTTCTGCCATAAGGGTGGTTTCATTTGCATATGTGAGGTTATTGATATTTCTCCTGGCAATCTTGATTCCAGTGTGTGCTTCATCCAGCCCAGAGTTTTTCATGATGTACTCTGCATATAAGTTAAATAAGCAGGGTGACAATATACAGCCTTGACGGGCTCCTTTTCCTATTTGGAACCAGTCTGTTGTTCCATGTCCAGTTCTAACTGTTGCTTCCTGACTTGCATACATGTTTCTCAGGAGGCAGGTCAGGTGGTCTGGTATGCCCATCTCTTTCAGAATTTTCCACAGTTTATTGTGATCCACACAGTCAAAGGCTTTGGCATAGTCAATAAAACAGAAATAGATGTTTTTCTGGAACTTGTGCTTTTTCGATGATCCATTGGATGTTGGCAATTTGATCTTTGGTTCCTCTGCCTTTTCTAAAACCAGCTTGAACATCTGGAAGTTCACAGTTCATGTATTGCTGAACTCTGGCTTGGAGAATTTTGAGCATTACTTTACTAGCATGTGAGATGAGTGCAATTGTGCAGTAGTTTGAGCAATCTTTGGCATTGCCTTTCTTTGGGATTCAAATGAAAACTGACCTTTTCCAGTCCTGTGGCCACTGCTGAGTTTTCCAAATTTGCTGACATATTGAGTGCAGCACTTTCACAGCATCACCTTTCAGGATTTGAAATAGCTCAACTGGAATTCCATCACCTCCACTAGCTTTGTTTGTAGTGATGGTTCCTAAGACCCACTTGACTTCCCATTCCAGGATGTCTGGTTCTAGGTGAGTGATCACACCATCGTGATTATCTGGGTCATGAAGATCTTTTTTGTACAGTTCTTCTGTGTACTCTTGCCACCTCTTCTTAATATCTTCTGCTTCTGTTAGGTCCATACCATTTCTGTCCTTTATGGAGGAAAATCTTTACCCCTGTCTCAGATATTCATAGCACATATTGGTAGAGTAAAGCTTCTGAGAGGTTTTGCAGAATGAAGCACATTTGTTTAACTCAGAATTTCCCCAACTAATTAGACCATAAGACTTTCCCCCTTTCCTCTACAAAGTCACAATTCATAGCTGCTAGAACAATGTTCTGTGTAAATACAAACGCAAGAAGAGATCTGTGCCCCCACCATGGACCCCACTCTGCTGTATAATGGCCACAGACAGTCTGCCACAGAGCAAGGTTGGTGAGAAACAGCTTCAAGGCCTTTGCTGGAAAACTATGCATATTCTCCCATCAGTGTTGTGGAAACAGGATGTCACTTGGAGGAGCAGAGGTTATAGATGTATATTTCAATATAGCAAATATTCACCACCACATAGCCACTACAGAGGGTCTTGGGCAGGGACACATATGTAGCCCCATCCCGTGCCAGAAAATGTTTTATTCTCAGATGAAGACACGAGCAAAGAGGGGTACAGAGAGGGAGAAAACTGAGGCCCTGCCCTCATTCCGGAACAATACAGCAAATGCACTGAAAGTCAACCCACAGCCCCTGCTCAAAACTGTTTCAGATCCAAAGAGTAGAGCTAAACTTACCATTGAGAGAAATCTGGCATCTTAAAGGTGGTTATACACTTTTCTAAATTCCCTCTCTGAACATGGTTCTAGCTTAAAGAGCAAAAGTTTAATCAGTAGTAAAAAATCATACAGGGTAATAGGACACAGGTTTCACATCCTTTTTTCCAGCACCCTGTGCACACGCACTCACACACACACACACACACACACTTATTCTTCTATTTATTTTCCTCCACTATTCAGATTCATTGGCATCATCCTTTCCTCCCAGCGATGATCTACTCCATTGTCTTCTTGCCACACAATCCAATTCAAGACAATTGTTTCTTATCCACAGTGTGCCAGGCACTGACTTAGAGTCATCCGTTCTCGGGGTCATCTTGGAGCAGAGTCATCTTGGACTCTGCCCTCTCATGCACAGTATTTAACTGATCACAAAATGCCACCATTTCTACCTCTGAAATATCACCCCAGTATTACCAGCTCTACTTCCTTACTGTCCTACCACACTCCTTCTTCGGGTCTTCATCATTTCTCACCCAGAAAAATGCAGTCGCCTGATGTATCTTCCTGCCTCCAGCATCATCCCCTTCCACACTCAGGCAGCCAAAGATCTGATCATGAACTAATGATGCTCTGCATTATCTACAGAAAATGGCCCCAACGTTAGACAGCAACATGAAGAGCCCTTCACAGTCTGGCTCTCATTACCTTTATGATCCAAGTTTTTCAGAGCACCTGTCATCTCCCTTATCTCCATCATATCTCCCCCAGCAAAAACTGAGTCTCATTCATTATACTTAGTATATAATGCTTGGTCTGGCACAAAGCAGGTGCTCATCAAATGTATGTCAAATGATATGTGGCATAGATGTATGAATGAAAAAGTAAATGTATTAGTTTCTTACCGCAGCTGTAAAAAGTTACCACAAATTTAGTGGTTTGAAACAACACAGGGTTATTATATTTTAGGTCTAGAAGTCAGAAGTCTAAAATGGGTCAACAGGTTGCATTCCTTCTGGGGGTTCCAAGGAAGAACCCATTTCCTTGTCTCTTCCAGCTTCCAGAGGCCACCTGCGTTCCTTGACTTGCAGCCCCTTCCTCTCTCTTCACATCACTCTAAACTCTGCTTGCTGCTGCTGCTAAGTCTCTTCACTTGTGTCCGACTCTGTGCGACCCTATGGACTGTAGCCCACCAGGCTCCTCTGTGCATGGGATTCTCCAGGTAAGAATACTGGAGTGGGTTGCCATTTCCTTCTCCAAAACTCTGCTTCCATCATCCTATATCCTTCTTCTTATATCTCTGACTGTAACACTCCTACATCCTTCTTATAAAGACCTTTGTGATTATATCATAAAGCCTCTCTGGATAATCATAATAATCTCCCCATCTCCAGGGCTACAATTCAATCATACGCAAAGTTCCTCTTACCATGTAAGGTAACGATATTTATCAGTTTTGGAGATGAGAATGTGAATGTCTTGGGGTGGGAGTCACTATTCAGCTTTCCACAGTGAATCAATAGTTTAAAAAAAAAACAAAACGAGGAGTATCATAGTAGTATAAGCTGCCAGGGAAAATTATACAAAGGGGAGTCTAAACTCTGCCTAGAAATCAAGGATAAGCCTTACCAAGAGAATGGTGCTGGAATTGAGTTTGAAACATACACAGGAGTTTTAAACAGACAAAGGAAGACAGCCCTTCCAAGTGGAGGAAACAGTATAACCAAAAGCTTGGGGACAGGGGCTGGGGCCTGATATGATGGAAGCATAAATTTCAAGCTCAGGGGACAGTGAAAGGGAGAGTGGACTGGAGGGCAAGCTCTTACATGCCACGCTAAAGGATTTTGGAATTTAATCTGAGGTATGTGTGAAATCACTTGGGAAGCAAGTGGGGATATGACATAATTATGCTCTAGGACAGCACTCTCCAATAGAAATTTCTGCAATGAGGCAAATACTCTGTATCTACACTCTTCAATGGGCCACCATGAGCCACATGGACTGTTGAGCACTTAAAATGTAACCAGGGTAACTGAGGAGCTAAATTTTTCCATTCTATTTAACTTTAATTTATGTATACGTAAATAGCTCTACGTGGCTAGTGGCTACCATATTGAATGACACTGTTCTGGGACGATCATCTGGAGGATGGATTGTAGGTGATTTGTGGATAATTTATGAGAAACTAAGGGCAGGGAACCCAGAAGGTACCTGCCCAGATGATGCGTGAACACTACCTGAACTAAAACCCAGGCAGCAGTGATGACGGTTGGTAGAGAGATTAGAGAGGGTTGCGTACTAGGAGGATTTGATTGAACGTAGGTAAGTCAAGTCTAGGATGAATCTTGGTTTCTTACTTGGGTGGCTGGATGGTGATATTCGCCAATCAAAAGGATAAAAATTTAAAAGTTAAGATGATAATTTTAATTTAAGGTCGCTATTAAATGGAGACATTCTAAAATGAATGTCAAGAGCTCATGAGAGGCAGATCTGGGCTGAAGGTATTGCTTTGGAAACTATCAGCACACAGGTGAGGGCTGAACCCCTGGGTGTGGATGGTTTTGCTCAGGAGGTGTAAATAGCCTAGAAAAGCTGAGGGCACAAGACAGACCCTCAGAGAGGACCAGCATAGGCTGAGAAGAATGGATTCACGAGCTCTGAGGAAAACTAGGAGAAAGAGGGGCTTGGACTCTGAAGGAGGAAGTCAAGAAGGAAATGATGGAGTGTTCTTATAGAAGTCAAGTGTAATAGTGACAGAAAAGTTGTCAGGGGATTTGAGATGGGTAACTTAGCAAGAGCATTTCCAACAGAGTGCAGGTGGGAGTTGAGCGGCAATTGGAAGCTGGAGGAGTCATGAGTAATTGTGAGGGAAAAGGCAGGGGCCTCGTTGAGGACCATATGTCTCAGTGAGCTTGACTGAGAGAAAAAGATAAGGTGACCAGAAGGTAAAGGGGATACAAAGGAAAAGATGGGTGAGATTTGCTCTCATTTACATGCAGAAGACAAAGAGCCTAAAGCTTGAGGAATGCTAAAAACACTGGAGAGGGAAAAAGGGGATGGGTAACACTGCCAGCTGTCCCAACCAAGCAGTCTATGCTTCAGTTCTCCATGTGACAAAAAGCAAACAAAAACATAGATGTGTAGATTGTGTTTTAAAAATCCCATTTGAATCAGTTCTATTGAGATGGATGAAACTGGAGCCCATTATACAGAGTGAAGTAAGCCAGAAAGAAAAACACCAATACAGTATACTAATGCATATATATGGAATTTGAAAGATGGTAATGATAACCCTATATGCGAGACAGAATAAGAGACACAGATGCATAGAACAGTCTTAAGGACTCTGAGGGAGAAGGTGAGGGTGGGACATTCTGGGACAATAGCACTGAAACATGTATATTATCATATGTGAAACAGAACACCATTCCATGTTTGATGCATGAGACAAATGCTCAGGGCTGGGGCAATGGGATGACCCAGAGGGATGGGATGGGGAGGGAGGTGGGAGGGGGGTTCAGGATGGAGAACACATGTAAACCCATGGCTGATTCATGTCAATGTATGGCAAAAACGACTACAATATTGTAAAGTAATTAGCCCCCAACTAAAATAAATTTATTAAACAAATAAAATAAAATAAAAAAATAAAAATCCCATTTGAAAAATAATTATATGTGCATAACTAGTACAGTCTAATGGAGAAGGAAATGGCAACCCACTCCGGTACTCTTGCCTGGAAAATCCCATGGACGGAGGAGCCTGGTAGGCTGCAGTCCATGGGGTTGAGAAGAGTCGGACACGACTGAGTGACTTCACTTTCACTTTTCACTTTCACGCATTGGAGAAGGCAATGGCAACCCACTCCAGTGTTCTTGCCTGGAGAATCCCAGGGACGGGGGAGTCTGATGGGCTGCCATCTATGGGGTCGCACAGAGTCGGACATGACTCAAGTGACTTAGCAGCAGCAGCAGTACAGTCTAATGTAAAATATAAGGTATAACATAGATTTTTGTCAGTGTGCTTTCCCTGTCAGGCCATTTTTGGTCCACAAATTTAATTAAAGAGTGTCTGTATTTCTGTCAAAACCTCTGACACATCTGAGAATGTGTCTCTGATAGAGCTAGGTCTCTGCATCTCAGAGAATATGCCCCTTGCCATTTGAGGAGCTAAGGTCTGAATGACCTTCTTTCCAGAGGCTTCAGAGGAGACTTTATGGGAGCAAAGTGCCAAAAGTGTAAGATCACGCTCAACTTGCCACCCAGGTTCCCCCACTGCTCCACTACCACTACCCTCCACCCACTCTCACACACATTCACACACACACAGACACACACATATACAGATACAACTGTTTTACATAAGGATAGCAGTCTTAGTCTATTCTGGTTACAAAATACCATAGATGGGGTGACTTACGGATGACAGCAATTGATTTCTCCCAGTTCTGGTTGGCCGCCTGATTCACACATGGCCGTCATCTGCACGTACATGGCAGAAGGGTCTCTCTGGAGCCTCTTTTACAAGGGCACAAATCCCTCTTATGGGGCTCTGTCCTCATGACGAATCACCTCCCAAAGTCGTCACTGCAAGCACCATCACGTTAGGCCTTAGGTTTCAACATGTGAATTGGAAGGGGTGGAGAGGGAGAGGAATACAGGCATTCAGTCAACGGCAACGGGATAACACAGTTCTGACCTGGGCTTGTCTCCCACCTTCCCTCTGAGGGCCACCCGTAGGCTTAGAGATGTCTCTGAGAAGTGACCTCGGGCTTCCCTGGTGGCTCAGTGGTAAAGAATCCGCCTGCCAGTGCAGAAGACATGGGTCTGATGCCTGATCCGGGAAGATTCCACATGCCATGGGGCAGCTAAGCCCGGGAGCCACAACTACGGCAGCCTGTGCACCCTGGAGCCTGCGCTCTGCGACAAGTGAAGCCACCGCAACGAGAAGCCCACGCCCCGCAACTGGAGAGGAGCTCCTGCTCGCCACAACTAGAGAAAAGCCTATGCAGCCACGAAGACCCAGCACAGCCAACTAAAAAAAAAATGTGGCCTCAGAAGAGTCACGGAAACTGATAGGAAGAAAAAGTCAGGGAGAAAGAGAAGACAGAAATGCAGAAAATGCAGAGGTCCCTGCAGGAAGGAGACGGAAAGGGATACTCATGACACTTGAGGGGGAAGAAGGTGAGGAGGAGGCTGCAGAAAAGATGAATGCCACTGCGTGCTGCTGCACCCTGAAACCTTCTCATAGCCCCACATCATCAGCCTGTGCGCACTCATTCAGCTGAGTCTGACTCTTTGTGACCCCATGGACTGTAGCCCAGCAGGCTCCTCTGCCCATGGGATTCTCCATGCAAGAATACTGAAGTGGGATGCCATTTCCTCCTCCAGAGGATCTTCCTGACCCAGGGATTGGACCCAGGTCTCCTGCATTGCAGGTGGATTCTTTACCACTAAGCCAGCAGGTTTAGTTATCATCAGGCCATAGTCCCAGTCAAATGCTGGGGTTGAAAATCTGTTCAGTGCTAATGGGACTCTAGAGGGATATTTCTTTCATGGAACTCCAAATGGTGCTTGCTTCAGTTCAGTTCAGTCGCTCAGTCATGTGCGACTCTTTGCAATCCCATGAACTGCAGCACACCAGGCTTCCCTGTCCATCATCAACTCCTGGAGCTTGTTCAAACTCATGTCCATTGAGTCGGTGATGCCATCCAACCATCTTATCCTCTGTCGTCCTCTTCTCCTTCTGCCTTCAATCTTTCCCAGCATCAGGGTCTTTTCCAATGAGTCATTTCTTTGCATCAGATTGCCAAAGTATTGTAGCTTCAGCTTCAGCATCAGTCCTTCCAATGAATATTCAGGACTGATTTCCTTTAGGATGGACTGGTTGGATCTCTTTGCAGTCCAAGGGACTCTCAAGAGTCTTCTCCAACACCACAGTTCAAAAGCATCAATGTGCCTGGCCAGGTGCCTGCCTGGCCCTGTCTATTTATTAACGCCTGTTGATTGGCACTGAAAGAAAAGACAGAGGACCTTGCAAACGGCATAGCCAACGTGTTCTCCTGAGTCTCCAAGGAAGAGAGAACTTGCAAAATAGCTCAGATCTTTTTCTACAAAAAGCTAGCCAATAAGTGAGAGAAAGAAGAAACTTCAAGCTGGAAGAGAATCTTTAGGTTACTTATTTTCAGGTAAGGAATATATGGCTCAGAGTTGCATTATTAATGAATTGCCCAAAGAAATAAAAGAGAGACCAGGTCTCCCGACTTCTATCCCACTCCCTTTCCACCTTCTCAGAGGTTTTCAGATTGGGTTCCCTGGAGGCATCCTGGAGAAAAGGGTGGAAGAAAGCCCAGTCCAGTGAGCAGACTCTGATTCCCCAACCCCGTCAACCACGTTCAAACATAGTCATTCCTTGTTGTCTCCCCTACACACACACACACACACATACACACATGACTTCTGCCCAATACTTCGTTTGAAGCAAATTTCTGTCCTTAAAACTAAGTTTGAAAAATACTGCCTTGTACCATACTTCGATTTATCTATGTTTTATGTACAGCAAGAAACTAGGCCTTGTTTAAAAGACTTATTGCCAAATACAGAAGGCTTTTTTTTTTCAGTATGAATATGATATGGACCTGATGAGGGTGAGTGGAAAGTGAATTTATGCAACAAGATTCACATGTTGCAGGTACACCATTCACAGAAGAGTGTTTAACAGTAGTTCTCAGACTTCTTTGTACATGGAAATCACCTGGAGAGCTTGTTAAAGTACACATCTCAGGCTCCACACCAGTATTTCTGATGCCGAAAGGAGGGAGTGGAGACCAAGAATTTTCAACAAGTTTCTTGATGCTGGTGATCAATGAGACCACACTTTGTAGAACACAGACCCTGAAGAGGAGTTGCTTCTAGAGGAGGTGCTCACTTCCAACTGATGCTTCCAACTGAACTTTCAGTGTACAGCAAGAACTTCTTTCTGAGGTAGTATTAATTCAATTGGTGAAAATAATATCTGAGACTTTTTAAGATATGGAAAAATGCTTATGTTATAATGTTGAATAAAAAAGAATATGATTTCAATGAGAAAAGAGAATAGGAAAGAAACTGAAATGTGCTAATTAATTTCCTTGCTGCACAAAGCAAACTTTATTTGATATCTAGACATTATGTAGATACGGTAGTTGGTGGTTGGTGTGGGAATAAATGCTAATATCTATATGTGCATCAAAGCTACTCATCCATTTAAAAACTATTCATAAACATTGGGGTCTGAGGTGGAAATAAATTTCTATTTATATGCATATGAGTGTCATATGCACTCATTCCTTCCACAAATATTTATAAATGCCTACCAGATGCCAGGCACCATGCCAGGCACTGGGGAAAAGACACAAGTTCATGGCCTGCAGTCCTGTGAAAGAAACAGGAAGTGAGATAAGAGCTAATCGAAGTTTGTGGAAAATTCTATGAAGGGGGAACCATTTGGTTTGACAGATACTGAGGTCCATTTTGGACAATTTAAGTTTGGGTTTGTGGAATATCCAGGGAGAGAGATCAAGTAGAAAGCTGGAACATGCAGAACTCATGAGGGAAACCTGGGTTGGAGGTGTAGGTCAATGACTAATTATAGACATAAATGATTTCTCTGTGAATATGAGTGAAGTATGAGGAAAACAATACCACCTGGATGAGGAGGAACCAGTAAAAAGACTGAGAGGTTCACTGTGGACTGATGGAAAGGGAGTAAAGATAAAACATAAAATTAAGGATATATTAATATTCCTTTTATTAAACAACAGTGATTTGTTTGCTTGAAATCAGATTCTTTTAGTAATTTGGTCAGTATACCTTGCAGCAAAGAGACAATATGCTGAATTACTCATAATATGTCTTATACTTCCTGGTGAAATCGAACCTTATGTTTTCATATAAGTTATGGTGTCTTATTTAAGTGAAGAAAAGATTGTCCTCACAAACATAATGCTAAAACCCTAATTAATCATCTTTCTAGGGACTTCCCTGGTGGTCTAGGGGCTAGGACTTGGTGCTTTCACTGCTGCGGTCCCAAGTTTGATCCCTAGCTGGGGAGCTAAGCATCCATAAGCTGTACAACATGCCAAACATAATAATGACAATTTTTCTAATGGTTTTCTCCTTAAGGCCATTAGCTTTTGCTCATTTAGTCATATTTGTTGTTGTTCAGTAACCAAGTCATGTCCGACTCTGCAACCCCATGGGCTGCAGCATGCCAGGCTTCCCTGTCCTTCACTGTCTCCCAGAGTTTGCTCAGATTCATGTCCATTGAGTTGGTGATGTTATCTAACCATCTTATCCTCTGCATACATACATAGTATTTGTCACATGCAAAAACAAATCAATTTTCATCAGTCTAAAGAGCTAACAGATTTGTAATGTAATCTCACAGATGCACATGTGTGCACACACACACACATAAACACAATCTTTTCCCTACTTTCTATGACCTCATCTCTCTTTGTGTGTTTAAGGATACATTTGCAATGCTGAGAGTGTCACATCTCTAGTTATAGTTGTCATGAGATTTTAAATTTTTAAGTAAAAATTATTTCTCCATCTGTAGTGTGTTTTGTGTTTTGGTCACTCAGTTGTGTCCGTGTCTGACTCTTTGTGACCCTATGGACTGTAGCCCACCAGGCTCCTCTGTCCATGGAATTCTCCAGGCAAGAATACTGGAGTGGGTTGCCATTCCCTTCTCCAGGAGGTCTTCTGGACCCAGGAATCTAACCTGGGTTTCCTGCATTGCGAGCATATTCTTTACTGTCTGAGCCACCAGGGAAGCCAGGTTAATATTCAATTCTATGTACATTTCATAAGCTCTTTTGTTCATGTTGATACAATAGCAGGTTAGGTGACTGTTTCTATACTCATTGAATTTACTGAAGAGTAAGTAGCCTTTTTGACAAAAGAAAGTTGGCTCTCTAGTTACTTATATATGTTAAAGTATATATGTATATTTAAAATGCATAGATGATGTTGTCTTTGTTATTTTGTTATAGGCTTCTGGATTACCAAGACTATCATTCTGGTTGACATATACAACATGTATACATTGTACGTGTGTGACATTGTATGCATGAGAATTTAAGATTTTCAACGTTTGAAACAATGAAACACACAAGGGGCTGTTGAGAGTGATGGACCTGTTCTGTATTTTTAAAAGAAATTTTTATTGTGGTAAAAGTCACATAATATAAAAACACAATATTTTAACCATATTTAACTGTACAGTTCAGTGGCACTAAGTACATTCACATAGCTTGGCAACTCTCACCATCACCCATCTCTTGAATTATTCACCCTACTGAACTGAAACCCTGCCCCACTAAACGCGAACTCCCCATCCCCCGCCCCCCAACTCTGACCACCTCCACCCCACCACCCCTGGTATCTGCCAGTGTACTTTCCAACTCTACGAATTTGACTATTCTAGGTATCTTGTATAAGTATCTTGACTGTGGTAGCGTTTACACAACTCTGCATTTGTCAAAACTACAGAACTCTACAACCCCAAATTTACTATGTGTAAATTTTAAAACAAATTTTAGAAATTTAAATGCTGAATCTATAATAGCTGCTACTTCAAAGGATATTGTTTCAAATAAACTCAACTTGCCACTTTATGGCCAAACCACTGACACACACACTCACTTCTCTTTATAGAACTTCGACAGAAAGTTTTTTACTTGCTCGTAATCTTACTCCAGGGAAGTTCAGTTGACTTTCCCAAGATACAATGGAAAGTGGCTGTTCAATCCTTTTCGCCTTCAGTGCCTCAAATTTCTACTTGTTCATTAAGAAAATTCTCCAGAGACAGATGTGTTACAGCACTTTGAGAACAATATTCATACCCACTGCTGAAGAGTGAAAAGGGAGAGATCAGAGTTCAACTCTGGGAAACAATTTAGTGCCTACATGCGTTCAGTTCAGTTCAGTTCAGTCGCTCAGTCGTGTCCGACTCTTTGCGACCCCATGAACCGCAGCACACCAGGCCTCCCTGTCCATCACCAACTCCCAGAGTTTACCCAAACTCATGTCCATTGAGTTGGTGATGCCATCCAACCATCTCATCCTCTGTCATCCTCCCGCCTTCAATCTTTCCCAACTCTTTTCAAATGAGTCAGCTCTTTGCATCAGATGGCCAAAGCATTGGAGTTTCAGCTTCGTTACTTACTAACTATCCGTGGAGCAAGTACTGGGAGAGAAGCAATTAAAAATGGTGACAAATATCGCCCAGAGTATATGAGGATTAAGACTTGTGCTCAGGTCTTCCAACCCTGCTTCTGTGCACACACTGGACTTCAAGTACACATCTCTTCATCCACTCTATTACCTCATGGTCATTACTTGTGGGTGATGGATGCTGGTGTTCACAGAACAGCGTGCTGATGCATTTTTTCCTGCCATTGTATGTAACATGTTTTCTAATTCTTTTGCTCTATTCAGCATTTGACCCCAACGATAGGGGATTATGGTATTAACTCTCTACCCAGCACACATTCTTTACAGACTCTCACTAAATACTGTAAGCCTGCTGCAGAGAGGAATAAAAGTGAAAGCATACCGTCTGGTCTTAAGCTGAGCACACAGAGGGTCGTGATCCAATTGGAAGGGAAGCAGAATTTTTAAAAAGAAAGAGGTTTGACCAAATTTTAATCCTTGTCATTTTCATTTCTCTTACCCTGTGGATTTGGGTGATTTTATTTACACTGTCAGCTTGAGCCTAGGGATTGGAAATCAGGCTTTTATGGAGATTATTAAAAGTACATAGAGTACACTAAAGGTTGGGCTAACTGATATATGCTGCTAAAAATATGAATGTGAATGCCCTGGTATTAGATGCCACTGGCGTACATTTCATCCTCCTTAGAAGGTTATTCTTGGGAGCTGGACCTGCTGCGACGGTAATGAGATGCAGGCTGTCAGGATATTTCTGATAGGTAGTGAGTGACCATGGATGGGGATGAATTAGCATTACTCAGATGAGAAGGTAGCTCTTTATACCAGTAATTCCAATGCAAAGCAATTCCACCACCCTTCTTCTAAAAGAGAGGGTATTGTAAATTGGGGGCGGGAGTGGAGGGAGGAGGAGGCCAGGGTTAAAGCTTCAAGGATTTATTGATGGCTTAGATGGGCTGTGATGTCCCCCAGGTCTCTAGGCTGGGTATTGTTGGCCTGAGCTTCTTTAGTATCTAGATGCATGAGTAGTGACTTGGTTAGGTACTATCATATAGTCCTAGATAACAAAGAGAAAGCTCTAGACCTCAGTCACAGGCTTTTATGATCTCAGCAGATAAAAATGAAGTGATTTACCCAATCTCTAAATACTAGGAGCATTCACACTTTGATGAATTAGGTTTAGGATCTCAAAGACATGGAAATACCATGTTACAAAGTAGCTGACTATGCAGGACTTGTGTCCTTGCAAGGTTATAGATTATGATAATCTTAATAGGCTTAAGAGGGTTTTAAAGAGATTCCTGGATCACAGTTCTATACTGGACCACCGTGAGAAAATGGGTATTTGAGGGACTTATTTCCAGTTATGAATGCCAGTAGCATCCACACGCTTGCTGCATGGCCTTGCTGGGTGTCACGGGTAGGTCAAGAGTCATTGCTGTGCTGAAACCTTCAAGTGCAGTCCACACCTGGAAATGGGGAGGAAGACATATAGCCGGAAACAACTGACCACATGTTTATTTAACCTGGTGCTCTCATATCCCAAGACCTGGGCAACGATGTTCAGTTATGGACTGAGCTTTATATATCTTTGTCATGTCCTAGATGCCTATGTATAAAAATGTGCTATCCTGCCATAAAAAGATATGCTAAGCCCTAGTGTGCTATCCAGGCCACAGAAAAAAGACCACCATGAAAGGTGGACCTTCAATGCCTTCACTGATGGAAACCTTAGCTCTGAACCACTTGCCCCAATTCACTTACATTCTACATCCTGTCTTGTTCCTATCTATCAGAACAATCCTAAAAAAGGACTTTTTGAACCAAATGTGATGAAGATGATGGGGCAGGAGGATGATTTCACTCCTTTCAAGAAAAATCAAGAGCTTTCCCAGCTTTATGAACCACCCTTCAGTTTAGAATAGTGTATCGGTCAAGATAATCAACACAGCTGCTATGAAACGCAATTTCCAAATATAAGTACTGTTCCCAATTCAAAGTTATTACTTACTCAGAAATGTCTGTTGTCAGTTGGGCTCCTTCCATCATGCACGTGTGACAGTTGCATCTTAGAGTCCCTTGCTTGCAGCTATTTAGATGGGAGAAAATGTAAAGAAGACACATGAGATTGTAACACATTTGGTCTTAAAGTAACAGTCATCACTTCTGCTCCCGTTCCATTGGCCAGCCCTTGGGATCACATGGCCCATTTAACGTCAGGGTGGCCCGGAAGAGATTTCCTACGTGTTCAAGAGGAGACTCAAAAATGATGATCACTAAAAGTTTTACCATAGTCTGAATTTCTGAACATCAAATATTCATTTTACTTTCCTCTTACTCACAGATCACACTCACCTCACCCCGCAGAGGACAATGCAAAGTCCCATCCAGTCACCACCACCATATCCATGCCCAGAACACCTGGGGAAGGCAGCATCTTCTCCAGCGGCCTGATGTAGGACCTCTGGGTAGGTTCCACATGCAGGACCTATGTAGGTAGGCTACGTAGTAAAAGGACAAGTAATCTGCACCCTACTTCCCCATCATCACAACCCATTTATAATAACGGGGAAAATACAGGAAAATAGTCTTGCTTGTGTAGGAAAATAATAGGTAACACTCCGTATCATGGTCCACAGCCATGCTGAGCCCCTCTGAGTCAGCATGTACAGCCCATACCTTCTGGGCATGGTGGATATATGTGTGGAGTTGCTCTAGGAAGGACTCCATTATTTGTTCTTCTTCTTGGACACATGTGAAGTTGGCTTAGTGGGGACACCCTTCCTTCAGAATAGTACACCTGCAAAAGTTTGACTTCCATTCAGTCTGGAATGGGTTGGCAACTCGAGAATTGCTTTAAATTCTGAACAGGCAAGGACATTTTAAGTTCAAGCCCCTGCTTATTTTGGCAGTGCAATTCTAAACTTAGAAAACATATGATATATTTGCTTCAGTTGGGTCCTTGTGCCAGTAACCACACTCAGAGTTATTTTCTAAACCTTGTTATCAAATTACTTTTTTTTTTTTCTCTTTTCACCTCTTCCCCTCCATGCCTTTTTCTCTCTCAAAATAATTACCTAAATGCATTGAGGCTATCAGAAACAATGGGTGAGAAGGCCATACTGCTGATTTTATTTTTGCCTCAAACAACTTCATTCACATGTCACGTGAGAACTTATACTGAATATTTGTCACCAAAAGACATTCTTTTGGTAGCATGTCTTACTGTTGGAGTCTAAAATAGACTTATTTTTTCTAATACTACAGCCCAACTTTTGCATTCTGTATTCTATTTTTGCTAGCAAACTCATGAATTCTGTCTTGAGTCATCATACAGTCTAGATAAGCCCAAAACACTGCTAGGATTCTGTTTTCTAGCCATTTACCCTCATGATAAAAACTGTGATGTGACTACCTTCTAATCAACAGGAGGCAATAACTCCACCAAATTTGTCACTGCATAAACTGAATTTCCATCTTTCCTGGTTCTGGTATTAGCTTCTTTTCAGCCTGTTGCTGAACTCCGAAATGAATGATAACACATTTAGGCTAGTGTAACAGTCAAAGAATGCAATTTGGTTATGTCAGTACCCCACTTCCGGTACCAATTTCTGTATCAGAGCAATATATACCAGTTGCTATAATGATAATCGCAGTGGTCTCACATCACTAGGTTTATTTCTCCCTCATGTCACTGTCCAGGGCAAGTCTGGCAGCTCTCTTTGGAGGCTGTCTTCTGAGTAGATATTCAGGAACCCAAACTCCTTCCCTTTTGTGATGCTGCAATCACAAATCAGCAGCATCTAAACTCACTGTGGCTGGGAAAGCAAAAGCCAGATCATGCTTTTAAGGGGCAGAACTAGAGATGGCTTATATCCTTCAGTCCTAGCTGTTTTGGCCACAGCCCTGTCACATGACCCCAACCCAACAAGGAGGAAATGAAGTGATCCTGTGTACTCAGGAACAGGAAATGGGATAGACTGAGAAGCTTATGGCTCTCAATCCTGTATTAGAAAGTATCATTCACTTGACTCTTCACTACTGACTGGCCAAACTGAGAAGAGATGACCTATGTTTTCTTAATCACCAATTAGATTATTGGATAATAATGACATTTAATTTTTATATTAAAAATGCAGGATTAAAGATTTTAAAATAATTTATGAGAAATTTAAGTCAAATACAATATTTTACCACTTAAACAAGATAAAATGGAAATACTGAGAGATTCCACTCACAGCTTTGACAGGTCCCTCAGCCAAGGACCTTCCTTCCCCAATGCTACCCATAAACTCCACTTACATAGTCGATAACCAAGGTGGCATAATCTCCAAACTATACCTAACAGATAGTGTTTTTTAAAGTGAAATAATCTCCCTTTTCCTTTAAACTGTGAGTCCTTATGTTTTCTATCCATCATATCAATGTTTGTCAGTTTTCAAGTGATGAGTAAATATCTGCTGGAGAAAAGGAAGTCATTGCTCAGCTTTTACCAGCAAGTTACTATTTTTGAGGGCTTAATCAAATGCTAATCTTGAAAACTAATCTTCAAGAAAAAGGGATTTCTAAACTTCAAAAACTCTCTTTATGTAAGCACACCAATACATTGAATGACTATATAGAATTTTATAGGTAAAGAGGATTTAGAATATGACATAAGGGGCATTTTCACCTGTCTGGAGTAAAAGTTGAAAGTTGTGCAGGAACTAGGATGAGAAAGAAATGGAAAAAACAAGGAAAAAAAGGAATAGCCAGTTAAGTGTGTGCCTGACCACCCATGCTGCCCACACTAGGAGTTCCCCAGAGCAATGGGACTCACTCCCTGCTTTCCTGTGAATGTACCAGGAGAGTGTCAATCCCAACACCCCTCCTTCTAGAAGCCTGCACTTATACTGAAACCTCAGAAACACGGTACCATTGCCAGGCAGGTCACCCCGGCTGGGGGTGCTGTTCAGGTGCCTTTAAAGTAGAGCTTCTGACCTCTCAAGGCCTGCACTCGGTACCCATGGAATCCGGAAGTTTCCATATACTCCAGCGGAAGGATACCATGGTACTGTGAGGCCAGAGGTTGTGCTGGGGCCTGGAGTTAGAGCAAGACGGCCACGGAGTACAAGGTCTCCACCTCCAGAGGCCAACGGCCAGGACCATGGGTGGGATTAAACACCAACCCCAGAAGACCAGGTGAAGGAGCCACTTCTCTGGGGCTACCAGTCCAAGGTACCCAGAGAATGGACCAGTCATCCTGTAGTAAAAAGCAGCCAGGAATCAGAGGTAACAAGCCCAGCCAAGGTCCCCTTCTCCACTCTCCCCACCATGGGGGTAGATAAGTCTCCTCCCAGGCCCAGATGCTACCCAGCTGACAAGTAGGAGGAAAGAAGTGAACGCCAGGAAGACTGGGTATTTACCCCAAAGAGGCTGATGTCAACAAGAGAAGGGGTTGTCTTTAGTTGTCAACAAGGTCTCTCTTCACTTCCCTATGAGAGAGAGATAAGAGGTCAGAGCAAGATGAGAAATTACATTGAAAATATGAAATGCTCTATGCTTTTAACTCAGCTAAGTGTAATGCATGTGATTTTTAACCCAAGACTATATTAATGATGCAAAGTCGCTGGTCAAAATGCCCAGAGGCCCTCTCCCTGCTTTAAATGGTAGAATGCAGTTTGGATAGAAATAAGTATAATGTCATCTAACTTGTATAGCTTTGTAAGATTTTTCATTTATTAGTAAATTACTAAAAAGTTTTTCACATCATAGGTCCAAAGAGGGGATGGGATTTAGTCACTACATTTTCATCCAAGAAATGCTATTTCCTTACCATCCGTGGGGAGATTATAGAGAATACAAAGTTGCTCACATTAGTTGTGCGATGAATCTTTATTTGGCATTTAGAAAGATAACAGGACAGAAATTTATAGGAAAGACATCATTGGCTATGTGTTGTCAGGCACTTTACACACACTCACCATTTTTCATACTCCTCAAACCACCACTGTTCCCATGTTACTGATGAGGAAACTGAAACTGGTGAATAAATCAAAATCTATTTGTCCAAGGTCACTGAGCCTAGAAGGTGCAGAGCCGGAACTGGCACACAGTGGCATGACTGTGGCAGGACACTTGCTACTTCCCCACATGATCCAGGGACTCTGCCCCTCTGCCCAGCAAGTCACACAGACACATGCCTAAGGGCCGCACGTCCAGTGGACAGAGCTGATGCCTCTTGTTCTCCAGAAATGGGCTCTGTAACTTCAAACCACCAACCTTGGACTTTATCGGACCTCACTGAGCCAGCAGCCCAGGCTACCTTCCCTCTTAAGATGGGGGACTTGCTTTTCCCACCCAAGTTCCCAGTTTTGGTGCCAGATGGAAAGATGTATTTTCTTTCTCTGACCACTACACTTGCAGGCCTCCAATTAGCACATTCATTCTTTAAAGAAACACCCAAGTTGTTTCTTTGGTTTCTTAGCTTCTCAGGCTCCTGGTCTGAAGGGTCATTGTCTTGAGAAGTCAGGAGTGTGGCACCTAGTGGCTGGGCCCCTCAGCCTGGCCCAGGTGCCTTCAGACACCCACGTGTTCCCCTAGACACTGAAAGAAGCATGCAGGAGCCAGAAGGTAAGGCGTCTTGATCCCTGGAACACAGCAGCCTGCAGGGCCACCCAGGGAGAGGTTGCAGGTCTCCAAAACACACTTTAAAAATGCTGTCTCATATGAAGGCATCACATCCTGGGGAGGCTGGATGAAGCATGTGGTAGGACAATTATGGTGGGCTTTCTGAAGTCGTGGAAAAGACTAAAAATGGCCCATTCCTTCAGACATAAGGAAAAATAGGCACTGAGCCAGTGGAAACCAAGAAGTGAGCCAGAAAGAAATGGAGCTTCTCTGCTTTTCTTTGCTAGTTCCTTTTACAGAAAAAGCCAATTTTACTAGCATTTTGTCAGCCAGAGCCTCTGTACACAAGTACTTCCAAATTCTCAGAGGTTCATAAAGATGCTTTGAGGACTAGAAACCTTAAATGCTTTTGCGAATCATTCATACAAATTAAATAGTGGCTGCTTTTTAACCATTGAATAATGATTCCTATTTTATGAAAACTGGTAATTCATACTTAGAATGTCTAGAACATTTTGTTAATCAGAATATTTGACTTACGGGAGAATTTGGTAGTAAATTGGCTAAAAATTGAGTACTAGCATCATGAAAATCTATGTACTTCAGAATCAAGGCGAGAAGGTAGCCTCCCAAATCTGATAATTTATTAACTGTGTGACCTTCAGATCCTTTCAGTTCCCTGTGCCTTATTTTTCTCATTTATAAGTGAATATAATAATATCTACCCTTCCAGGTTATTAAGCGTAAATGCAAGAGGCATTTGCGCATGCCTGGCACATACTTGGACATATGAGACACTCAATAAATACACTGCAGTTATGATGATGATGATTAGCATCCTTTTAAATGCTGTTACCACCAGTTGTGTGAGCTTATTTCTAACCCTTTCCTCCTCATTTGACCAGCCTCTGCCCACCCTTGCATTCTAGCCTTACACACCTCCCCTGGAACACTGAAAGTTTTCCCAAATGCTACAATCAGCCCTTCCTTTTTCCCATACAGAGAATAAAGAGCGATTTGGGAGTGTCTGAGCCCTCCGGGGCTGGCTCCCCCTTCCACGGAGACACCGCCCCTGCCTTCGTCTTGGTTCGTCCCATCATTTCCTCTTTCTCTGGGCCAGACCTGGATAAACTTGCGGTTTCCTTCCTTCGTGCTCTCTGGAGAGCTGAGTACTGCACACTTGAAAGCCTAAAAACTTGTCATTTCCACCTTGAACTAGTGGCTGACCTCGCCAGACAGCCTGGGAAATGAATTAGTGTCCTTAAGCAGAGGCAGAATATGAGCAGTGACCCAGCTCTCGTAGGCAACTACGGAAACTGTCAGGCGGTAGTTAAAGTTCCCTTTTTCCCAACCCTTTAATTATGTTGAAAACTATGTCATATTGTTTTTGAAAAAGTTAATGAAATAGTAGGTAAAGGTGAACCAAGGAACATAATTTACTTGGATTTCCTTGCAAGCTTTTGATAAGGTCCCCCATAAAAGACCATTAAGGAAAATAGATGGCCAGAGGGCTCTGGGCAAAAGCCTTTTTGGTGTATTAAAAACTGGTTAAGCAATTTTAGAAGGAAGAGTCACTGACGCTGGTTACTTCTTGGAGTAGAGAGAGGTTAATCACAAGCTGTCCCCAGTGTTAGTAGTTGGACTTGAAGTGTTTGAATGATTTATAAAAGAAAAGAAAGCAAAGTTGGTCAAAGTCACAAAACAATAGTACAAGCTGTCCAGGGTGTCTGGTAGGAATGAGGTTTCTTGTCCATCAACCAGGAATACAGTCCTTGGAGGTAAGAGCTGGGGGCCTACCCTGAAGATGAGACCTCTAATGATGAGAACGAAGCTCTGAAAACCTTTCA
The DNA here is from genome assembly GCF_054371585.1 of Giraffa tippelskirchi. Classification (NCBI taxonomy): domain Eukaryota; kingdom Metazoa; phylum Chordata; class Mammalia; order Artiodactyla; family Giraffidae; genus Giraffa; species Giraffa tippelskirchi. The sequence goes on from NC_137279.1 coordinate 10,905,296, forward strand.
GAGAAAGAGAGAAACATTCATGGCCCAAGTGCAGCCAGGCCTGAGGCTGGAGGGCAGGACACAATGACCTTACAAGTGTCCTTCCCACCCTTCCAGCAGATGGTGGCTTAAAGCCATGAAAAATCAGAAATGAGTGGCATGGGTGGAAAGCAGTTAAGCAATATGAAGACACCATTTTGCATACTTTTCATTCCAAAATTGTAAAAGACTAATTCTATTGGTAAAGGAAAGCCAAAGGAATGTCATGGGGACTAAAACATTAAACACATCTTCTGAGTAATCTTTGTATTTGACTTGATGCAGCAGAAGATAAACAAGAGATACTGAGGGCATGTTTACTGCCTACTGAAGGGGCAACAGAAGTGTTTCACTTTTTACAAAAGAAGACAGACCTTCCTTGAAAGTGCTTATAGTCTAACAATATAATCATTCTCATATCACGGTCACCTACCCCCCTCCATATTTTCACTGCAAACGGAAACAGAGGGAATTAAACAAATATCTGGATGCAGATGAGGCAAATCTCAGGTCCTCTCCTAGCTATGTCCCTCATTAATCTTCATGACACTTCTTATCAAGTCCCACTTGTGTTTCTTTAAGATCAAAAAGTCCAAAACCCAAAAGTCATGCTGCAATCAGGAGCAGAGTGAATTCTAATCTGTATTTGCCCAAACTTCTTGTCTTTTGCCCAGTTAAGTAGTAACTCTAGCTCCTGCATAGGGTGCTATTTACACAGTAGGAATGCATTTATTTTGAGACAAGGACACAGAGACAGAATGTGTTCAATAATACATTGGACATTAAAATGCTCTCGAAGAATCCACCAGTGGACCCACACAAATATAGTCAACTTACCTTTGAAAAGATGCAAAGGCAATTCAATAGGGAAGGGATAGTCTTTTCAGCAAATGGTACCAGAACAAGGAAGGAAATGTCAACCCACTCCAGTATTCTTGCCTGGAGAATTCATGGATGCAGGAGCCCGGTGAGTTCCAGTCCATGGAGTTGCAAAGAGTCAGGCACGATTTAGCCACTAAAGGACGGCGATGCAAAACAAAACAAAACAAAAAACACCCTCTATACATACTATATACAAAAATTAACTCAAAATGGTTCATACTCTGTAAATGTAATTGCAAATTTATGAAATTTCTAGTAGAAAATACAGCAGAAAATCTTTACAACATTGGACTAGTTGCAAAAAACTCTTAGATACAATAGCAAAAGTACTATCCATAAAAGAAAAAAAAATGGATAAACTGGATTTGATGAAAATTCAAAGCCTTAGAATCGAATTCATAAACAGAAACTGAAACAAAAATCAAAGCTTCCATTTTTCCAACCAGACTTGGAAATTTATATCTTTCCTCAGGAACATACGAAGCTGAGTGAGCAACCAAACTGAAAAACGACAGCTCCTCAGCAACCCACTCCAGTGTTCTTACCTGGAGAATCCCAGGGACGGGGGAGCCTGATGGGCTGCCGTCTGTGGGGTCGCACAGAGTCAGACACGACTGAAGCGACTTAGCAGCAGCAGCAGCAGCAAACTTTTCCCCAAAATGGGTCAGGCAGAAACCAGTGACCCTTTCCTCTGTTTTCCGAGTCATTTGTGGGCATGTTTGGTACTTCACACACTCTGTCTTCATCAGTTGTCATAGACTTATCTCATGTACAAATGTCAGGGGCAGGGCCAAGTATACGGTATCTGTGTCCTGCCCGAGTCTCGTAGAGGGACTGATAGAGAAGGTGTAGCCAAAATGTGTTTGAAGAATAAAGTAAAGAGTAGGAAAGTGAAGAAGTAGGAGAAAGACACTCTGTGAAGAGAGAAGGGGATGGAGGAGAGGGAAGAACGGAAGACAGGAGAGAAGAAGAGAGAAGGGAACACAAGGAAGAAAGAGAGAAGAGGAAGAAGGAAAAGGAAGAAAAGACGGGAGAAAGAAAAATGTGCCTTGGGTGAAGACTATGAGGAGGACAGGTGTGATCTGTGGAGTGACAGGGTGGTGTCTGGTATGGGACAGGGGCAGCCACGGGCCACCGGGCTGATCATCTGAGCCCTGGTACCCAACCAGCCAGCGGTGCTGAGGCCAGGCCACGCGCCCTGAGGTCACTGCCACTCTTTGTCCCTGGTGCTACGGCCCCATGGATGTCAGTGGCCATCGTGCGGTTCAGCACGGAGCCAAGCCAGCAGCTGAGGCGGGAAGAGGCAGGCAGGGGCTGCTGGCTGGTGCTTCTGGGTCCGCTCCCCAGCTCCCCGGCTGTGGGCCCGGGTGCCAGAGCCAGGGAAGCCGGGTCAGGGTGGTGAGGAGCCGCTGGCATGGCAGGGCTCTCGCATTCTCTCCTTCCTAATGGCCCGGCCTTGCTGGGGAAACGGGAGGGGCCGGGCAGCCAGCAGCCGGGAGTGAGAACTTGCCTTTGCCAGAGCCAGCTGCTGGCTGCCATCTGGGTAGGGGCAGTGCCAGTTTCCCAAATCTGCCTTCCCTTTGGAAAAGAGGGGGGAAACCCTGTGCTGTGGAGATAGCTTCTCCTTCCATCCTGAGGCTCTCAGTTAAAACCCCAACAAAACCAGCCTTTGAAAAAAGAAGAAATGCCACAGGCTGGGCTGTTTCCAGAGGAATTTGCTTCTCCTGGGGCCTTTACATCCAATAAAAAAAAAAAAAAAACTCTACTTGTCCTCGCTTTCTCTTGCTTCTTTCGTTTTACTTAATGATGACCTTGACTTTTAAAAATTAAATCTGTTTGCACTCGTAAAATGCCTATCTGCATGTCCTTTATCTTTGTCACGTAGTGATGGAATCATCCACTATACACTGGAATTCCCTGAGGGGTGTGATCTAGTCTTTTTAATTCACCCTCCACCACGAATAAGCCAACAGCTCCCTAAACTGTATCCGATGCTTGGATACTTTCTGGAGGGTTTATTCCTTCACTGAATGCATTTTGAGCACCGTTTAAACATCAGCAAGGGATTGTCACCATGAAGGATTGAAGAAGATCTAGCTCCTGTTCTCAGCGCTGAGTCAGTTGAACGGACACATCCCCTCAGGCTCTCGGGGACATCAGGGCAATGGGGACCTGCTACATTGTGGCAGGCATGTGTGAGGCCCCACCCCGAGCCCCGGTGCTATTTCCTGTGCTACCTCTATGTTCCCAGGAGGCAAATGGGAAAAGAGTTGGCACCAGGCAGAGCACAGAACCAAGAAGAGCCTCTGCAAAACCAGAAAGCAAACGAGCTTTATCCAGGAGTGAGAGTCAGTACATGTAACAAGCAGCCCACTGTGGGTACTGACCGATCGGAGCAGATTCTGACTGGGAAAAATCTGTCACCTTGATACATACCAGCTGAATATGAATCCTGGATTCATTTTTTATTATTGCCTTAGCGGTCAAATCCTTCTTCCGCATGTTGATACCCAATCTCTTAGTGAAGAATAGAACCAACCCAACATCCTGCCATAGCAACTAGATGGATGCAGGGATAGAAGCACCCCATGAGGACCTCAGGTTCGTGGAGATCTTCATGGGGAGGCTTCAGTTTGACCTCCTTGACTTTGCTGGCATCCTGGTTCCAAAGCAGCTCTCCACATGCCTATTGTTCACGGAACAGTTGAAAGAGGAAGGTTGAAATCCAGGGAAGGTCCTAAGAGTGAGGTTCACTCTCTGAAATATAGGGTTCATCTCAGCTGATGGTTAGCCTGTCTGAGAGCAATCAGACCCCAAGAAAAACTGATTCGTATTGTCCAAACTCATAGGAACAATAGTATCTTGCATTTCAAGCGTCTCCTAAGTTAAGCACAGCACAAGTTTATTTAACAATAATGAAAAATACATGCAAATGCAGCTCACACGAGCTTGAGCCTCCAGTGAGCGCTCATTATTGGATAAATTTGAAAGTGACCCTCACCATAGTCCCTGAGATAGGCAGGGCAGGCATTATCAGTTCCCACTTGGTAGCCCAGCAGAGGTAAACGCTTTGTCTCAGCTGGTGTAGTCAGTGGCAGAGTTAGATCGGAATTTAGGTCTCCTGACTTCTAATCCAATGCCCTTTTCATAAGCCAAATTACTAGTTGATAATATAAACTCTAGTATTCTAGATGATACCTACCTGAAAAATGAAATTAAGATCAGAAATTCCCTTGATGGAAACATAGGTGAAAACACAGACAATCAAGTGGTGAAGAGCATGGGCTTTGACTTCTGGCGCTGCCTTTGCTAACCACGTGATGTGCAGCAAGTTAACCAGTCTCTGCAAGCCTCTGCTTTTTCATCCATAGGAAAGCAGCTTGCTGTAAGAACTGAACTAGGTAATATAAGACATTGATCACAGGGTTCAGTCTAGGGTCAGTGCCCCATATGTAATACAGGAAGTCCTCTACACACGAATGAGTTCCGTTCCGAGAGTGCAGGATTAGGAGTTCCTACTTAAACCTGTTAAGTAGGTTGCTATTATTGTCCCCATTTTACAGACAGGAAAATTGAGGCACAAAGAGATCAAGTCACACATATAGGAAATGGCAGAGCCAAGATTCCAACCAGATGGCCCAGCCCCAGAGCCTGGAAGTTACCTACCAGACGGGGTGGCCCTCTAATTTTAACAAAAGGTGTGTCTCATAGAACTGTGTGGACTTGTTTGAAAGGATTTGTAGGCAGTTACCTTCCTGAGCCTCTTAAATCTCATGATGAAAACTCTCCCCTGCTTTCCTACCAAAATCTTGAGCAACCCTGGGGTGTCTTCCTAGAGGTTTCTTACGCCTTAAGTCTTGAAGAGCCAGAGACACTGAAAGTAACTGATTTTTCTTAGAGTCCTCAGCCATAGATTGTTCACCAAAATCAATTTTCTAAGTGTTTATGAAGACAGAGCTTTGTGGCACACGTTGGGCTGAGATATTACTTAGAAGGTGTTTAGGCTTACAGTTAAGGAAGACAAGGCAGTTGCTGATACACATGGATTTCCAGTGGACAGGGGGTTCAGAGAGAGCCTGCAACGATCACAGTTATGGAAGAATCTTTGTTCCAGAAGGAATTAGGTCTCATGCTGCAAAAGCAAACCTTGAGGGACTATGAGGGGAGACTTAAACAATTATGAAAAGGGCATGCAGAGTGAAAACAGGTTTGTTCACAAATCCCAAAACCCTGAACCCAGGGGACAGCTTCTGGTTTGAAGGAGGAAGTTTCAGGACAAATAAAAGGTAATCCTACTTCAAGACACAAGCAGTCTCAAGAGATGACGTGGGGGTGAAACCATATATAGTTTCATAATGGTAGGGATGCTTGAGTTGATAGCATATGCTAAAGGGAAGTTCGAGGTGCTTAAGTTGCATTGTAACAAAGGCTGCAATGATACCTTGCTTTTGAATAAATGAAACTCGATGTTTCATATACACCCAGGCCTGCCTGGGGTCTCATCAGGGACCTGGGAAATTGTCATGGCTGCTATTATCAGGCCCACTTTATGTAACAGGAAATGAAAACCCTGAGACATTATTTTCTAATATTTTAGCATGGGGATCCTGTCTAACTCCAAACGGAAGTTGAACTTGGCTTCTCAGGCAAGTGAAGGCATCTGGGAACAGCACATTCAGATTTTGCCATTTTTCTTTGAATCATCAGGACCCAAGATGACCTTGAATAGAAATTTTTCTGGACCAGACCAAGCCTAGCCATTCAGAGGACAAAATGTCCTGCTCACAAGCCCTTCAGTCTCCCCCATTAAGGCTAGCCTCTCATGCATAACAGGCTCACGTGAAGATCTCACGGGGAACTAGGCTGTTGATTTTTTTAAAAAAATAACACAACCTATGAATTTTATCTCTTTATCTCCTCAGTCCAGAGGGAAAAAAAGGGACACAATCTGTCCTACCAGTGGGACATCCATCTGATTAGATGTCATAAAACAGAGTAGTCCTTTAGTCAATAATGGCTGGAATACCTCCGACCCACAGTTACTGGAAAGGAAAAAAAAAACCTAACTACAGATAAACTCCCTAGGGTTTCAGATCCATTTTGCAATAAGCCATGTTATGAAGGAAACCTGGCCCCAAAAGATAGTTTGAATGCAAAATAAAGATAGTTCACATGCTTTGAAGCAGATACAGGGCTCCTGTGGAAGCAACAGAATCATATTTTCGGAGGATCATTATATTTCCTGCTTCAGACTTTATTTGGGTCCCACCGTTCTTTTATACCACTCCTATTTTTAGTCATCAGAGGCGCCGTGTCCTGCTAGGTAGGGGCCTCAGCAGGGCAGGGCTGGTAGGAATGGTGTGGGTTGGATGCCTGGGGAGTCCAGAGAGCTGGGCAGACAGGGGGCAGGTGAGCTTCAAGGAGCAGGTGTGGCCCACAGGGCAAGACAAGGGTCTGGGGACGCTCAGGGAAAAGATTTAGGGGGTGCACCATGGGTTTAGGGAGCCAGACTCCAGGGTTCAGGAGGCCAGTGAATTATCAAGAAAGGGCTGGAATATTGACAAAGCAGAGGTGGGCAAGAACTCTTTGAGATACCTCATCACAAACGAATGGGAGGGGCTTAAATGCAAGGGCTTAAGAACCTTGAAGACATTATACTAAGTGAAATCAACCAGTCAGAGGAGGACAAATACCACGAAATTTATCTAAGGTTTCTAAAATATTCAAATTCGTAGAATCAAAGAGTGGAATAGCAGCTGCTAGGGGGAGGAGGAAGTGAAGATTTACCAAATGGTGGTATAAAGTTTGGCTTGAGATGATACATAAGCTGTAGAGATCTGCTGGACAACATTGTAACTTACTTAAATATATACATACATATATATATATGTATGTACATCTTAACAAAGCACGTGCATGCTCAGTCCCTTCAGTCGTGTCTGACTTTTTGTGACTCTATGGACTGTAGCCTGCCTGGCTCCTCTGTCCATGGGATTCTCCAGGCAAGAATACTGGAGTGGGTTGCCATGCCCTTCTCCAGGGGATCTTCCCAACCCAGAGATGGAATCCGTGTCTCTTTTATCTCCTGCATTGGCAGGCAGGCCCTTTACCATTAGCGCCACCTGGGAAGTCCATCTTAACAAAGTACTTATACTTAACACAGTTAACAATTCTGTACTATAAACTTAGAAATTTGTTAAGAGAATAGATCTTACATCAAGTATTCTTACCAAAATCAAATGCAATTTTTAAAGAATAAATAGAAATGCATGAGTTTCAGAAGAGGTGCAGGATGAGTCTGATCCAGCAAGGGCAAATATGACAGGCTGGCTGGGAAATTCCTACAACCAGGACATCAGAGAAGAAAAAAAAAACAAAAAACAAAAAAAAACCAACTATGGTCACTAAAAATTATTGTATAAGAAAACCGTAATCTTCATTTAGCATTCATTCATGTCCCCTCTAATCCTGTGAAATCTAGCTCTTGGTGAAAAGGCAGAAAAAAGAAAGGGTCTTCGAAGTGAGAATTAGCAGGGGGAGAGGGGAGAGATGGAGAGTTCTTTATCCTTACAGATTTTAGGCTGTTTATCTGGGTAATGAGCCCCAGCATCTAGGCTGACCTCCAGATTTCCTTAGGTGTTGGATCAAAAGATACCCTGAAAAAAGGAAAAGCCAAAAAAAAGATACCCTGACATTTCTTTCTGACTCCCACCATTTCATAATTTTTTGGCTTTTTTTTTTTTATTATTTTGTTTATTTCAAAAAAATACAAAGAAGTCAAGAGGAAATGCCATGGCACAGAGCAAGGAGCAATATGAAAATTCCCAAGTGATGGATTTGACCCAATCATCCAGCCATCTTTATTTCTAAGTAGAACAGGCCTACCTTTCTTCTCTGTGGAATCCTCTCTTCTTGCCCACATCCCTCTCCTGCCCCTTCTGCCCTTTATACAATCAATATATCTCTACCTTCGTCTCCTGAAATCTTCCATCTCCTGACCCTTGTGTGGTCAAAGGAGGCCTAGGGAGAAATGGGAAAGAACAGGGCTGTGGACAGTTCAGGCCCCACTTAGGGGAGGCTGGGAGGAACCACATTATTGGAGGGACAAGGTAAGGGGTAGAGTTCCACGGTATCATATTCTAGGAAGTGGATCTTGGAAATTCCCTCCTGGATTGGCCTGCTACTTTACGAAGGAAGACACAAAGAGAATTAGAGAAGAAGACCCTACAAGCCAACTAGAGTAAAAAGAAAATGGACTAGATGTAGAAGGACACAAATGACTGGGCCTCACAGAGCCGTCCATGCCCTGGAGAATGGTGAGCGCACCAGTTTCTCAGGGTCCAGCTGGCCACACCATCTTACCCACTGCCTTCCTGAGGTACACAGACCAAGGTTTCATCATTCATCTGTCTGAACAGTCATGTGCCTTCTAAGTTCCAAATGCTGAGCTAAGTAACAGGAATACAGAGGAGATTCCTTACTGGTTGGCAAGCATCTATTGAAGACCTACTTTGTGCAAAGCCCTGGAGAAAATCACAGGAAGAAAAGGAGGCTGAGAAGCACATAAAATGAATGGAAGATGGTCCTTGTTATGAAACTGGATGAAAAGACAAAGTAAATCCCGGTGATGTAGCTTGCTGGAACAACTTGGGAAAAAAACGTATTTTTCTCAGCAGTACATTCTCCTACAGAAAGAGGCTCATTTTTATGGAAAAAATGCTGGCTTTCCTGGACATTATGATCAGCTGAGGGCTTTGATGAAGAAATTCAGAAGTGAGCTGAATTTCTCTGACAAGGAAAGGAGGAAATGTTCAGTGGCTACTTTAAGGAAAGATTCAGAGGGAGAGAGAAGGAGACCCAGAGGCCCAAGTTGTTGTTGCTCAGTCACTAAGTTGTGTCCAACTCTCTGCGACCCCGTGAACTGTAGCACACCAGATTTCCCCATCCTTCACTATCTCCTGGAGTTTGCTCAAACTCATGTCCATTGAGTTGGTGATACCATCCAACCGTCTCACCCTCCCCATGACTAAAGAGGAACTCTGACAAGAGAAAGCGAAGATCTTTGTCTTTATTTATTGCTGGGTGTTGTATCATGTAGCTTTCTCCTTCATCTCCCCATAAAATTGTAGTCAGTTCTACATTACTCACTAATGCTTCGTGGGTTGGATCTGTTTTGAGGGGATGTGATAAAGCCCAGAATCTCATTTCCAAGTGGTCAGAGGCAAAGGCAGAGGGTTCTCATGTGAGAAAAACTTTATATGAGTTATTGAGGACACACTTTTAGCAATGCATTTGCAAGTTTAGATGTGAAACACATGTGCTCAGGAAGTTCAGAGGGAAGTAATCTGAGGCTGAGTGGATAATCAGGGCTGCTGCTGCTGCTGCTAAGTCGCGTCAGTCGTGTCCGACTCTGTGCGACCCCATAGACGGCAGCCCACCAGGCTCCCCCGTCCCTGGGATTCTCCAGGCAAGAGTACTGGAGTGGGTTGCCATTTCCTTCTCCAGGGCATGAAAGTGAAAAGTGAAAGTGGAGTCGCTCAGTCGTGTCCAACTCAGTGACCCCATGGACTGCAGCCCGCCAGGCTCCTCCGTTCATGGGATTTTCCAGGCGAGAGTACTGGAGTGGGGTGCCATTGCCTTCTCCGATAATCAGGGCAGTCTTTCTAAAAGAAGCAAATTTTGAACTAAACATCCCTTGGGAGATAGATTCAGGTCATGGAAATACAAAGGTACTTATGTAACTTCACAGAGACCCCAAAATACACATATGGTTTTCTGATCTCAGCTCAAGATACAGACATGTACATAGGCAGACACACACATGCACACTCAGTTACGCCAACAGTTACGGTAGAGGGAAATACAGGTGAGCACCGGATCATACATCCATCACACACAACCAGATAACACCCAGCATCTTTCAGTCTCTGCCAAAGTGGCCCCTGCTCTCACTGAGATGCACAAAAAGTGGTTCATTAGTATTTAAACCACATCACTGCCAAAGTGCAGAAGAGTCAGATTTATAACATTAGACATTTTTAGTGGAAAACGTAAATACATCTCAGAGAAGGCTGGGCACATGTCCCTTGAAACCATTACCTCACAAAGCTTAACAGGGGTCTATGCCTTTCACAGAAAAAGACTGTTCAGTTTAAGCAACATCCAAGATCATCTTATCAAAGTCAGAAGCTTTAAGGAACATAAGTGATCAACAAAGAAAATAAGAAATACAGGGACTTCCCTGGCTGTCCAGTGGTTAAGGCTTCACCTTCCAATGCCAAGGGTGAGGATTTGATCCCTGGTCGGTGAGGAAAGACCCCACATGCCTCGTGGCCAAAAAACCAAAACACAGAACAGAAACAATGTTGTAACACATTCAATAAAGACTTTAAAAAATATTCCCACATCAAAAAAATATCTAAAAAAACAAAATAAGAAATACAAATAGCCAATAAAAAATATAAACACTATGATGGCTTAGATGGTAAAGAATCTGCCTGCAGTGCAGGAGACCCAGGTTTGATCCCTGAATGGGAAGAATCTGCTGGAGAAAGGCATAGCAACCCACTCCAGTATTCTTGCCTGGAGGAGCCCATGGACAGAGGAGCCTGGTGGGCTACATTCCATGGGGTCACAAAGAGTCAGACACGACTGAAGTGACTTAGCACAAGCACATATATATAATTATCTAATATTATAAGATATAAAAATATCTAGAAATACAAATACTATTATACATAAATATATGAAATCAGCCTCACCTGAAGCTAAACAAATGCAAATAAAAATGACATAACATCGTGTTTGCCCTAATTTGCAAAATCTAGAAAGAATAAAAAAGTTCAGCATTGGTTCAAATGAGAGTGTGGAGAACTGTTCTCTCAACCACAGCACTAGGGCTGGCAGTTTGGTCCACAATCATCTCAGGAGGCCACGTCTACCAGAAACACTACACACGTGCGTGCTCCCTCATCTGTAACTTCACTTGTATCTCTTGATGGAATACCCAGGTGAGTGCATAAAGTTGTGTGTATAAGGCTTTCATTGTACTGGGTTTTGAAAATATGAAAAATTGGAAGCTATTTAAATACCTAGTAAAAGGAGACTGTTAAGTAAAATATGGTATCCATTCAATGAAATACTATATCACTAGTATAGGAATAATACAAGATTTCATGATGCTGAAAAATGTTACAATACATAGAAAAATGTTGTAAATGAGAAAAGCAGAATCGATGCAGTACATAATCTGATACTCTTTGTAATACCAAAGCTAGTTAATGTATTTGGTGGTTAAACCAGGATATAAACTGCATACTAGCAGTGGCCCTTTTGGCTAAATGTTAAATGTTGTCTAGAAAAGTGCCTGGCATAAAATAGGCCCACAGTAAATACTTGTTAATTAAATAGATTTATACTTACTGTGCACCAGGTAGTGTTGTAAGCACCTGATAGAATATTTCAGTCTCTCAACAGCACTGTGCTCTGAGTCTTACCATGAACTCTGCTGAGCCGTGAGGGTGTGCAGAGAGGTAAAGCCAGCCAAATTGCTTCGGTCACCCGGTCAGTAAATGGTGAAGCCAAGATTCAAACTCAGGCAGCCTCAGTCCAAAGTCTTACTCAAACACTCTCTGGACATGTATGCAGAGAAAAGTCTGAGAGGTTGTACACCAACACGTCAATAGCAGTGATTCAAGCAATGCTGGGTGGTGGGATTACTCAAGGTTTTGTTTTCCTTTGTACTTATCAGAGTTTTCTAATTTCTCTACAGTGATGTAAAATTTAATTTCTGTGTGTGTGTGTGTGTGTGCGCGCTCAGTTGGGTCCGACTCTTTGGGACCCCCATGGACTGTAGCTCTCTAGGCTCCTCTGTCCATGGAATTCTCCAGGCAAGAATACTAGAATGGGCTTCCATTTCCTCCTCCAGGGGGTCTTCGCAACCTAGGGATCAAACCTGCGTCTCTTGCATCTCCTGCTTTGGCAGGTAGACTCTCTACCAGTGTGCCATCTGGGAAGCCCTTTAATTTTATTTGAAATAATATGTGATGTCCTTTAATGGATGCTTTCTCTGACCAAAACAGGGGAAAAGTAGAGCAGAGGAAATGGGTTCTCAAGAGAGAGGGAAAAGATGAGGCACAAGTAGAGTAGGGATCTCTAGCCTCTGGGCCTCTGACTGGTACCTCCTGTTAGATCAGAGTGGCATTAGATTAGAAATAAAGTGCACAACACTACTCTATTTAAAACGGACAGCCAACGGAAACCTGGTGTATAGCACATGGAATTCTCCTCAATGTCATGTGCCAGCCTGGATGGGAGTAGGGTTTGGAGAATGGATGCATGCATATGTATGGCTGAGTTCCTTCACTGTTCACCTGAAACTATCACAGCATTGTTAATCAACTAATCCCCAATACAAAATGTTTTTGGTGTTAAAAAAAAAATTAAAGAAAAGAAAAAATCCCATTGTATAGGAAGTCTTTTTATCTAAGATTTATATTAGTAGATGACCAAGGAAAATATATCCATTTAAAATGAAGACCAAAAAATAAAAATGAAGACCAAGATTTGAGAGTAAATGATGAATAAAAATTATCTATAAAGGTATTATTAAAGAATAATAATGTAAACTATGAAAAAAAAGAAATAAAGTGTAGAATAAATGTAATGTGCTTGAATTATCCCAAAATCATCACCCACCACCACCACCCTAGTCCATGGAAAAATTGTCTTCCACCAAAACAGTCCTTGGTGCCAAAAAGGTTGGGGATTGCTGAAACAGAGGGACCAAGTTTCTGCAAACAAGGTAGACAATTTCAGAAACTACAGGCCCCCTAACTTCTCATCTTCAAACCCAGAGGATTCCAGGACACTCCTTGGGGTTACCACTGTCCTGGAGAGACACGTGGCAACCCTACATTCAGGGCCTCTTGCAAGGCCCTCCTCATGTGGACACATTACTTATGGGTGGAGCTGCATTTGCTCAAAGACATTTCTTGAAGTTCTGTACTGGATGTCAGGTGGGCATGAAGGGTACAACTCGAGAAAGATATAGCCCCTGCCTTCAAGAAACTCAAAAATTGTTGGGGAGGCAGACAAACTGAAAACGCACAAACTCATTACAGAACTAATAAAATAGAAGGAAATTCAGGATGTTGTGAGAGCATCCGATTCCTGTAACATCCTGTACTTGCCTGTGTCATAGAGCTTGTTGTTTTTTCTATTTTAATTGTGTGCTTCCTCCTCCATCTCTCCAGCTGTGCGTGAACTCCTTGAGGACTGGCACTGAATCTCACCCACGTTTGTGTCCCAGAACTTGGCACAGAGTAGGCCGTTTAATCAACAGCAGCTTTGCTTGAATGGTTATCTCTATACAGAAATGGTTCTGTCAATAACTTCTCCAGTTTGATCCATCAAGGATCAGGTTAAAGGAGAGAGGCTACACTGAAAAAAGAATGCCTGGAGATCTCTCTGGCTCTGATGGAGTGAACCAGAGTGAACCTTCCTCTTCCTCAGAAAGAGGAAGGAAAAAAACTCCTAGGCTGTGTGAACGCAAGTCCAAGATCGAGTTAAGAAGCAGCTGATTTGTTTCAGTCAAAATAAATGTGGCTGCAACAGAGATGAGTCACGGAAGGCCTTTTAGTCACACTAAGTTCAGATTTAATCTTTCAAGCTATGAGGATTCAAAAAAATAGAAGAAGAGAAATGTCAGATTTGGCTAGAGGAAAATCAGTGTGGTAGCACCATGGGAGGTGGAAGAAAGGGGGCAGGCAAGTCAGAGGGAAAGAGGCTGGTTCAGTTGGGACGTCCCTGCGAGGAAGCAGCCCAGAAAATGATGACCTGGATGAAGGCAGGGCTTCCAACAATGCAGAGAAAAAGACATCCCAACATTATCTTCCTCCAGGCCAGCCTGAAATCATTCTCAGGCATGCAGAACAGTTAAAAATGACACTTGTGTGGGAAAAAGGCAAAGCTGATCTTGAGGACTTAGCCATATTGCCAACTCAGCAGCCCCAATCCCCCAAGGCTTCACACCCCACTAGCACCTCAGTGCCCACCCCCCCACAGGCAGGGATGAAGACATCTCAGCAGCCAGAGAAACACTCCGAAGCAGCAGCAGAGGGGGGAGAAGTACATTACAGAGCTCAGCATCTGTGGCAAGCAGCTGCCAAGCAACCTCCATGTGCTCCTGCAGCTGTCGGCGTGATGGCAACGGAAGAAGGAACAGAAGGGCGAAAAGAACTTTCAGCAACAGGCTCTGAGTGCCAGGCAGGTAGGTGGGCCCTGGGGCAACCCAGGCCGATCCACTGGGGCTCCTTGGAGGTGCTGCTTGCCTTGGAGAATGGCCACATGAAGCCCCTAGCTTCCCAGGCTGGGCTTTGCAGGACACCAATGCCCTCACCTGAACCAGGGACCCAGGGGAGTGGAGACTGGACTTGCCGAGCCAGCTTCCTTAGTTTGATTTCAAGGTCCCTGTCTCCATCTCTCTGAAGGTGCAATATGACTCATATCACTTGGTGTTGAAATCTGTGACTCAAAGCTCAATATGGTGGGAGACCTGTTTGAGAGATTCATGAGCCCCCTCACCACCAAATAATCAAGGAGATGGCTCAGGGTATTTCACGCAACTAAAACAGGGAATTACTGATTTTAACAGCAGGTTGAAGGCATGCATCACATTGATTATTCACTCATTCATCCATTAATTCAGAGATTTATCAAGTACCAGGTGTATAAGAATATGCTAGGCTTTGTGGTAGCTAAAAGAGACATGGAAGGCAAACTGATAATGCAGAGTTTGTCAGGCTTGCAGCTTACAAAGAATTCTATCCATTACTTTTCTTTTCACAACTAGAGCTAATATTCAGTCATTTGCATAGTCCAGGCATTACAGATATTTACAGCCATTTACTACCCTGCCTGGCCAGGCTTCCCTGGTGGCTCAGTGGTAAAGAGTTCGCCTGATGATGCAGGAGAAGCAGGTTTGATCCCTGGGTCAGGAAGATCCCCTGGTGAAGGAAATGGTAACCCAGTATTCTTGCCTGGGAAATTCCATGGATAGAGAAGCCCAGCGGGCTACAGTCCCTGGGGTCACAAAGAGTCAGACACAATTTAGAGACAAAGACCAGACCCTGCCTGGCCAGTGGTCTTGTGAATCAGTTGTTAAATACAGCATTTCGAAAACTGCCCCTGCCCACAGCAATGCTGCCAGGTCATATTTACATTTTCAATAATTCTGTCCTGTGACCACCTCCTAGTAGGTGACACAGTCAGGATTAGAACCCAGAAGTTGCTTATGATAAAGTTGGAAGACGAAGATATCAGAGAGATATGAAATTATTCTAGGGTTACATGAAAACAAGTACTTGATCATGTGAGCCACAGAGCAGACACAGTATGTGGGTGAAATAAAACATAAGGGAAAGATTGTCGCATATACAGGCAAACTTAGAGGGGATGTCATTTTGTGGTGGGGGTTGACAGTTGATAGAGACCTTGAAAATAATTGAGGATTTGGATAGGGTTTTGGTCCTGGTTGTCAGGGAAACAGGCTCTGGACAGAATGCCCGGGTTCAAAACTCAGCTTTCCATGTATAAAATGAGGATAATAATAAGGGTATCTACTAAAGGGTTGTTCTAAGGATCAGGAGATAATTTAGATAAAGCGCCTGACGCAGCATGTGCTCAGTAAGGGACAGGTGTCATTCTTTCATTTCCCTTGGTATATATGGTAAGTGGTAGCTCTCCCTTCTATAGAGGCTCTTCATTTCCATATATAACATCCAGGATGCCTAGTTGTGAGCCACAGAAACCACCTCTGGCTGATGACAATCTATGAATAATTAAACAGAGACAGAATTTACTGAAAGGTAATTCAAAGAAAGCTGAGCGCCAAAGAATTGATGCTTTTGAACTGTGGTGTTGGAGAAGACTCTTGAGAGTCCCTTAGACTGAAAGGAGATCTAACCAGTCCGTCTTAAGGGAAATCAGTCCTGAATATTCATTGGAAGGACTGATGCTGAAGCTGAAACTCCAATACTTTGGCTGCCTGATGCGAAGAATCAACTCATTGGAAAAGACCCTGATGCTGGGAAAGATTGAAGGCAGGAGGAGAAGGGGACGACAGAGGATGAGATGGTTGGATGGCATCACTGATGTGATGGACATGAGTTTGAGTAAACTCTGGGAGTTGGTGATGGCCAGGGAAGCCTGGCATGCTGCAGTCCATGGGGTCACAAAGAGTTAGACACAACTGAGCAACTGAACTGAACTGAATTCACAGAATCACTAGAAAGGCTGAAGAATCAGGAAGAAAATGGGCAAGAATCAAGGGAGCCTGAACAAACAAGACCAGGCGTGGCCAAACTCAGGCCTGAAGAGCCCCCTGGAGAGAATGTCAGGGCTCGTGTTGGATACAACGCCATGGCCACACATGTCAGAGGATGCTGCTGTCAGCACTGCCATGGTCGCCGGCTTGAGTACCCTGCTCTCTCTTCCTGTTAGCTCCAGAATCAAGGCCTGGGAGTGGGCATCCGACTGGCAGGCCCCAGGTACATGCCTTTGCCCTAGCTGCCACCAGGCAGGGGAGAGCTAGCCTCTGAAAATCCAATTTCCCCAATGCAGAAATAACCTGGCCTCCCACCAAGATTCATGCATAAGTGTAGTGTCCACACATTGAAAAAGGATTCAGAGGCTGAGCAGCTTAAATACAACTGTCCAGCATACCATGCCAGGCGCACCCGCAACCAGGTTCCTGCCTGCACCTCCAATCCCAAAGCCTAGGGCTACCTGACTTCGGACTTTACCATCTAGCAACACGAAATGCGCTGTACTCCTTCAGTCCTCTGGGTAGATTTATTCATTCCTCCTCTGCTTTTACATCTGCTTCTTATCTACATAAACTTCCAGATGCAGGTATCACTTCTGCCTACTTGATAAGCTGCCTGTGACTTCTACAGGTCGGATTAGCTGCCTTTCTCGGGGTTCTCATGGCGTTCAGGGTATGCCTTCCTCTACTACTTAATACACTGAGTTGAAAGCATTTAACGAAGGATCTGGCTTAGCCGTTCCCAAGCGTTAGAAATCTCAGAATCACCTGGAGAGCTTGTTAAAGCACAGACTCCTAAGCCCCATTCCTAGAGTTTCTCAATCGTTCTGGGGTAAGGTCCGATTATGTGCTTTTCTAATAAGTTTCAGGTGATTCTGATAACATTTTACTGAAGCTACTAGCCTAGGAACCACACCCTAAGATTCAGGGACCTAACTTACAGCTTTAAACCAATGGTTCTCACGTAGGGGCTGCTATACCCTACCTCATACTTCCACCCCTGGGTACATTTGGCAATATTTTGAGACGTTTTTTGTTGTCACAACTAGGAGGGGAGTGGCTACTGACATCTAGTAGGTAGACCCCACTCCCTACCCCAACAAAAAATTACCCAGGCCCAAATATCAGAAGTTTTGTGGTTGAGAAACCATGATGTGGACCATAAGATTCCTGAGGGCAGACCCTTATTCAGCATCATATTCCCACATCTACCATGTCATGTATTTGCTCACTCTAAAGTCGCTTACTCCTTGGAAGGAAGGTTATGGCCAACCTAGATAGCATGTTTAAAAGCAGAGACATTACTTTGCCAACAAAAGTATGTCTAGTCAAGGCTATGGTTTTCCCAGTGGTCATGTATGGATGTGAGAGTTGGACGGTGAAGAAAGCTGAGCACCGCAGAATTGATGCTTTTGAACTGTGGTATTGGAGAAGACTCTTGAGAGTCCCTTGGACTGCAAGGAGATCCAACCAGTCCATCCTAAAGGAGATCAATCCTGGATGTTCATTGGAAGGACTGATGTTGAAGCTGAAACTCCAATACTTTGGCCACCTCATGCGAAGAGTTGACTCATTGGAAAAGACCCTAATGCTGGGTAGGATTGGGGGCAGGATGAGAAGGGGACGACAGAGGATGGGATGGTTGGATGGCATCACTGACTCGATGGACATGGGTTTGGGTAGACTCCGGGAGTTGGTGATGGACAGAGAGGCCTGGCGTGCTGCAATTCATGGGGTCGCAAAGAGTCAGACACGACTGAGCAACTGAACTGAACTGACGGTTATTAATTGGAATCACTTGACTAAAGACCATGAATGTATCTTCTCAACCCTAAGTTAAAAAGAAAGCTAAGAAGTATAAGGGAGCCTGGAACTAAAGACATTAGATGGGAAGCAGACATAAAACACATAAAACCAAACTGCTAGAAGTGAAATCACAGGAGAAGGACATCCAGACTTCTTATTGCCTGGTCCACCCCCAGCCCCACACAAACACCCCTCTCTGCATACTCACACAAGTGACTGCAGCCTTCCAACAGTTTCTCCCCAAACATTCTCAGGCCTGTTAGTGAGCCTTCAATGACCATCTCCCCTTCTCTTTCACAGGGTATGTGGTCACACAAATAAAGATGGCATTTTCCAACCTCCCCTCCAGCTGGTATGGAAAGACCCAGCCAAAGCAACATGAGCAGAAGCCATGTGTGTAACTTCGAGTCACATCCTTAAAAGGAGGTATGTGTCCCCCTTCCTCCCTTCTGCTGTTTTCAGTGTGAATGTGGGAAGAGGCACCTTGGATCAAGCTGGTGTAGGCCATACTCTGCAAAGGCAGAGCAAAATGTCAGCATGAGCCTGGGCCCCTAGACGATCTCAAAGAGCAAAGCCGCCATACAAGCACTGAAGCACCTTCTTCCAGACTGTTCCATGGGAAAGACATTTGCATTTTGTATAAGCTACTTGTGAGAGTCCTTCGGACAGCAGAGCGATCAAACCAGTCAATCCTAAAGGAAATCATTCCTGAATAGTCATTGGAAGGACAGATGCTGAAGCTCCAATATTTTGGCCACCTGATGTGAAGAGTAGCCTCATTGAAAAAGACCTTGATGCTGAGAAAGATTGAGGACAAAAGAAGGAGGAGGTGACAGAGGATGAGATGGTAGGATGGCATCACTGATTCAATGGACACAAGTTTGAGCAAACTTTGGGAGATGGTAAAGGACAGGGAAGCTGGTGTGCTGCAGTCCATGGGGTTGCAGAGTCGGACATGACTGAGAGACTGAACAACAAAGCCACTCTAATTTTGAGTTTCTATTACAAGCAGCCGACCTCATATGCTAGCAGATTATACTACTCAAACTTGAAATCCAGCCACTTTTCTCACCATCAACATACATTCCTGGCCCCTGGAAAGCTAGAATATTCTCTCTGTGTGGTGGGACTCCAGCAGTTTCTACATAGATCTATCTCCCCTACCTCAAACCCTACTCCACCCACTGTCCCAAAGATTCCTAGAGGCTCTCTCTCAGAAAAAGCCAAGGCTTCCATCTTTGGTAAATTATAACCCCTAGGAGAAATAACACATTATATTATTAATCAGTTTTTGTATCTGTGAAAGGCAGAACTGAGCATGTTCTGCTAAGGAGGGGAAAAAAGGCTTTAAAATTAAAATGTGGCACCACTGAAAACCCATAAACCTCACAAATTTGCCTAAGATGGGTGTGAGGATAGAGCCAAAACAAACACTGGCACAGTGACCCCGTTTTATTAAGAATACCTCCTAAGCCTTAATACTCTGGTTAACAACTGAAACTGGCCTCAGCAGCATTGATCATATTGAGGAGAGTGGGGTCTCCCTGGTAGAGTCCGTACCCTCTGGGCAGGAACCACCTGCATTGTCAGTCAGGTAAGTGGCATGAAGTTCCTGTCCTGTCCCTGGGAAAAGGAGAAGGAAAGTCACAAGCAGTCACGCTCTTCCTCCTGGCTTTCTCAGCTCTCTGGCTCTAGAAGATGACATTGCCCTTCCCCACTTGTCCTTGACTGAGTACACACTCTAATTTATCTAGAAGTCACTTTTCTTTTCATTTTGGGATCTGGTAAATGTTACCGTCTGCAGCTGACTCAGCCTGCCCTGAAGTGAAGGAATCTGTATAGTCTGTCAATCTCCACAGCTTTGGAGAATGTTTTAAATGGCATTTGGTGATTGAAAGCAAGATACAATTGCCCTGTGACAAAGAAGCTAATGATCAAGGCTCCTCTAATAGCTTTTATATTACTGTTAAGTCACAACACTCTCCCGCTACTTTTTATTCATGCAAATGAAGTACACATCAAATCAAAGCAAACTGTCTGTCAACAGGTTGGCTTAAAGACCAGAATCTTCTTTTGCTTCTCTTTTTAAATAAAGAGCAAACAAGGACAGAAAAGAAACAAGATGGCACCTTTTGTGCTTGTTTTCATAATTTTTTTTTTCTTCCTTCTGTCCTCCTCCTGGAGTAAACCTGAAAGGTCACAAGATAAACGTTTTCATTCGTATCCCTGAGCTGAAGGTATTTGGAGATGATAAAAAACACACACTTGTTTTTTTCTTTTCATTTGGAGTCCTCCTGTCAAGGTGCCCAGAATAATGCTTCTGGAGCAGATGGGGAAGGCAGACGAAGCCGTGCTGGGAAACCAGGTTTCCAGACGCGGTGTTTGTGTCAGTCCTGTTCTTCGGCAGAAACAACCGCGTGGGGAGCCTGCCCCGCCATCCTCTGTACCCTGCACACGGGTCCAACGGGACCTTTCACACTTGGCTATTCATAATGCTTATTAATTTGGCAACTGCTTCTAGAGACCCTATATTTTTCACCAGGCTTTGGCCCGATAGTGCTGTTGGAAAGAATCTTGAGATAAAGAGACGTATCTACAGCCAAGATAAATGCAGTCGTACTGCGGAGCAGAACACTAGAGGTAGCCCCAGGAAGACAGCTGTTCTCGTCAGGTGTCTGCAGGCCCCTTAAGCCAGGAGGGAAGGATTTGGTGGGAAAATGCCTGAGACTCCACTGTGTCAAAGAGCATTGTCTTATTATGGGTGTTGTGATCGATATTACTCAATGATACCTCCGGACTAAAAGGATCTGGGGAAAATAACCAAGAGCATAACTCTCCAAACCAGCCACTGCGCCCATAGCATTGCTGTGCTATTTCATTACCTTAGTTAGACCTCACACTCAGGGCCAGATGGCTATGATTAAAACATAGTCAGTCCTGTGGGGGTCTCTTCGGTTCAGTTCAGTTCAGTTCAGTCGCTCAGTCGTGTCCGACTCTTTGCGACCCCATGAACTGCAGCACGCCAGGCCTCCCTGTCCATCACCAACTCCCGGAGCCTACCCAAAGGGGTCAATAGATAGCATCCTGCTTCACCTGAGACAAAGGACTGGCAGAAGGGAGCGGAAATAAAATCGTTATCACCAATAAAGGCCAACTGGCAGGACACTGCTAAGTGTGAGAGCCCCAGATTTAGGCAGAATTGCTCTCCCCAGTACAGGTATGCTGGAGCCGGGAAGATGGCCCATTCTGTGTAGAGGGGGAAGAGAAACTGCTTCTTGCAGGCAGGCAGATGGCTCTGCAGAAGAAAAAGGGGAGAGGTGGGTCACATACATTTCCAGTTTGTTTTTACTAAATATATCAATATGATAAATCACTCCCCTGTCGCAGAGCACCAGTTTGAGCTCCCTGAGTCATACAGCAAAATGATGCTTTTGAACTGTGGTGTTGGAGAAGACTCTTGAGAGTCCCTTGGACTGCAAGGAGAATCCAACCAGTCCATCCTAAAGGAAATCAGTCTTGAATATTTATTGGAAGGACTGATGCTGAAGCTGAAGCTCCAATACTTTGGCCACCTGATGAGAAGAGCCTTCTCATTGGAAAAGACTCTGATGCTGGGAAAAATTGAGGGCAGGAGGAGAAGGAGGAAACAGAGGATGAGATGGTTGGATGGAATCACTGACTCAGTGGACATGAGTTTGAGTAAACTCCGGGAGATAGTGAAGGACAGGGAATCCTGGCGTACTGCAGTTCATAGGGTCTCAAAGAGTCAGACATGACTTAGCAACTGAATACCAACAATATCTACTTTACGTATGATAGTGTGTATGTTGGGGTGATAGGTGGGAGAGAGGTTCAGGAGGGAGGGGACATATGTAAACTTATGGCTGATTCATGTTGATGTATGGCAGAAACCAACACAATATTGTAAAGCAATTATCCTCCAACTAAAAATAAATAAATTTTAAAAAAGAAGATAAACAAATAAATGTGCTAAGTTGTGTCTGACTCTTTGTGACCAAGGACTGTAGCCTGCCTGGCTCCTCTGTCCATGAGATTCTCCAGGCAAGAATACCGGAGTGGGTTGCCAATTCCTTCTCCAGGGGATCTTACCCACCCAGGGATTGAACTCAGGTCTTCTGCATCACATGTGAATTCTTTACTGTCTCAGCTACCAGGGAAGCCCCAATTAAATAAGTAAAAATATTTTTTTAAAAAATCACTCCCCTGGAGCAAGTGAGTAAAGAGATGGAGAGGGTCCTGAATGCCATACCTCCTACTTAGAAAAATATGCCAGGAGTGGGGAACAAGCTACCCCTCCCAGCACCATTGCAGGGTGAGGAAACAGACCCAGAGAGAACTTAGGAGATCTTGCTTATGACACACAGTTAAAAGATGCTGTCAAATCTTTGGACTGCCAAGTCCAAGGGTACCCTGTTATCCACGTCAGCTGACTCTTGACCACAGGAGCACATCATCCTCGTGCAGCCACTGGCCATTTCTGACCCTTCCCCATGTGCCACATCCTTGCCTGATTTGGCTTCTCAATTTTCATCCAAGTGCCAACACTCTCCTTCTACTTAGAGCTATGCAATCACCACTCAATACCCTCGCAGAAGACCTATGTCAGAGACAATAACCCCAAATTCCTTACAACTCGATATACATGAGAAGCATGCTCTGGAGGACTGGGCAGGTCATTTACAGCCCAACCCATCCTCATTTGTCTTGGCCTCTTCATAAACAGCATTGTCTCCTCCAGCTTGATGTTAAGAAGAAATTCCAGAACAAAATTCTCTGTTTTATTAACCAAAGGGAGTTGTTGAAAACATTGTCCATTTTGTTTCTCAGTCTTCTGAAATCCACACACACACACACACACACACACACAAACACCTCTTTTAGCTCTAAGAGATTTGTTTGTTCTTTTTTCCCCCCTGGTTAGGATACTCTTTTCTTAAGGTCACTATAGTTAATGTAAATTTTGTTTAAATCGTGTCAATAAATTGTTTTCTCTTTTTGATTTGGTCATCAGGTAGCTCAAAACCAAATCTGTGGTTCAGTGCCAGTTGAACAATGTAGGATGCAGAAGCCTGTGTATCTGCAACTTCTACCTCTCTGAAAATTCTCCCTCTTACCAGCTCCTTCCCCTATTTATAGTCTCAAGACAACATTGTTTGTTTTCTATTTTACAATGGAATAGGTATTCTTGGAGGAAATCATAAATTCCATGGAATGACAGAAACAAATTAAATGTATCCTTAATTTTCTTCATTAATTTGCAATAAAATAATATTAAATTTTTATTAAAATCGCCAATGGATATAAAGTACCTAGCCTTTTAAATTTTACAATCAGAACAAAAAATTTAATTTCATGTGAATTTCCAAGAATTTAATGAGTTTTTATATTGTTCATCAAATTTATACAATCAAAATAGGATTTCTTTTTATAATATTTGGTTGCTGACTCCTCAATTGTCAATTATATTCTATTTTTCAATGTAGTGACTTACTTAAATTTATTTTCTTTTATCACTTGCTTAATTCACAGTATTAAGAGAAGTATTCAAAGGATGACGTATTTGACCAAGGTTAGTTCTGTTTTATTTCTACTAGTATATCCTAGATTAAAATCATTAAATATTTTATGTTGCCACTATATGCCATAGAAAAACTATTGGCTGTTAGTAAATTTTGACAAAAGATTCTCACTAAACACATTTTCCAAAGACTCTCTCTGTTGGCATCTGCAGCTAACCTTAATCTCTTTTATATCCCATTGCCTCTTGAGACTGGAAGGGACTTTTTGGGCTCTTGTTTTGGTTTGTGTTTTCTCCCAGAAACATCAACTGTTGCTGTCATTCTCACTGAAGTCGGTTATCTCATTGTTGGTTCTATAAGCCAAGCTTATTTCTTGCAAAATATTTTTTAATATTCCAAAGTCCAACCACTAGACCAGTTGTCATCAGTTTGGCCTTTGATATCAGAAGTAAAAGGGACAGAAAATGAGACATTTTTTCCTATATCTTCTTCTCTTGTTCACTTCAATTTATAGAGAGTGAAGTTAGAATTTTTCTGGTTTTGTTTTTAAAGGTCGGGTATATGATCAAATTTATTTTTTAAACAGAAATGAGACAGTGAGTTCTTATATTCATTTAGATTTTCACACACCTGATATTCAACAACTCATTTCTTCATCCATTCATTCACCAAATATTTACTCAGAACCCACTCTGTACAGACATCATCATGTGAGCAATCAAGGGAAAAATAAGCCATATTGCAGAGGAAGGCAGAGGAAAGAGGAGCTAAAACACCTGTCCCTTGGGGAGCCAACAGGCCACTTTAGGAAACACGGCACGTCCAGGACCTAGTATATAGTAGGTGCTACATAAATGCAGGCCATAATGAACTGTAACCACAAAAACAATTTAAGGCCTCTAATTCAACCACATGTCCACACAAATATAGACCAACCTCAGGAGCTGTGCCTGCAGTAGGAAATGGCAACTCACTCCAGTATCCTTGACTGGAAAATCCTGTGGACAGAGGAGCCTGTTGGGCTATAGTCCATGAGGTCACAAAGAGTTGTAAATGACTGAGAGATTTAGCACACACGCATGCAGAAGCTGTGGGTTTCTCAGAAAGCAAAAGGGTTACACTGCTAATTTAAATTCATCCATTTTATTTTAATAAATTTCCCCAGGCAGTCACTTCCTGTTTTTCCCTCCCTAAAACTGGGAAGTATTTTAAGAACGTAGGCTTTAAAACTAGGCTATGCAAATTGTTTAAAAATTAATATTATATAAATTACATATAATAAAATGTAAGATCTTATGATATTGAGTATGAGTTTTACCAGTTGTATACACCTAGGTAACCGCCACTTAAATGACAGACCATTTCCATTATCCCAGAAAGTTTCCTTAAGCCCCTTACCAGGCAATCTCTTTCTGATTTCTACGACTATAGATTAATTTTATTCTATAATTTTAGGTACATGGAATCATGGAGCATGTATACTCTTATGTCTAGCTTCACTTAAATCATGTTTTTGAGATGTTGTTGCATTTATTAGTAGTTTATCCTTTTGTACTGCTGAATTGTACTCCACTATGCAGATAAACTACAGTTTGTTTATCCATTCTCTTGTCAGTGGAAATTTGAGTTGTTTCCAGTCTTTGGTGATTATGACTAAAATTGCTATCATTGTTTTTGTAAAAGCAGTTTTGTACACATATAGTTTCATTTCTTTTTTTTTTTTTTTTTAGTAAGAACCTAGAATTTAGTATTTCTGGGTTATAGAGTAGATATATGATCAACTTTCTAAGAAACTAGTAAGTAGTTCTCCAAAGTGGTAGGTCATTTTTACACTACTGCCAATAGACATATCAAAGTTCTGCTTGTGCCATATGCTCACACTTGGTATTGACCATCTTTTTGAGTTTTAGCCATTTTCATGTTGGTAAAATAGTAGCTCACTGTGGTTTATTTTGCACGTTCTTGATGACTACTGGCTTCCTTGGTGGCTCAGATGGTAAAGAAGCTGCCTGCAATGCAGAAGACCTGGGTTCAATCCCTGGGTCAGGAAGATTCCCTGAAGAAGGAAATTGCAACCCACTCCAGTACTCATGCCTAGAAAATTCCATAGACAGAGGAGCTGGCAGGCTACAGTCCATGGG
This sequence comes from Giraffa tippelskirchi, assembly GCF_054371585.1. Classification (NCBI taxonomy): domain Eukaryota; kingdom Metazoa; phylum Chordata; class Mammalia; order Artiodactyla; family Giraffidae; genus Giraffa; species Giraffa tippelskirchi. The sequence goes on from NC_137279.1 coordinate 10,931,008, forward strand.
GTCACACACACAAAAAAAATAGGACATGACTGAGCAACTTACACACATACAATGGTTTTTCATTTATTTCTTGCTATTTGTATGAGATCTTCTGTGAAATGTCTGTCCAAGATTTTTGCCCTTTTTTTGGTTTGACTTCTTATTGTTGATTTGTAGAAATTCTTTACATATTATGGATATGAGATTTTTATATATCTATATATTACATTTGTTCCTCAGTCTGTGCCTTGAACATTCATTTTCTTAATGATGGATCAGACCTCACCTGGTCCCTTTACTAGCTGGGTTCTCTGGGGAGAAATTAAGAAATACAATCTTTTTAATATCACTAGTCATCAACCTTTTCTTTCATCATACACAGAAAGACATTTCTCTAATTCTCTGCCTATCTACTCTTTGTTCCTTTGTTGATGGTCTTCGTTGAACTTAGCATGTCCCTGTGTAGTCATCTATGTATCCCTAGTCTGAATTAATTACTTTTTCTTTGAACACACATAGCACTTATTTCTTCATTTCTTTCTAAATTAATATTTTATATATCTTCAATCCAGACCACCATATTTAACCATACATAGGACTTCCCTAGAGCTCAGTTGGCAAAGAATCTGCTGGCAATGCAGGAGACTAGGGTTCGATCCTTGGGTCGGGAAGATCCCCTGGAGAAGGCAATGGCAGAGGAGCCTGGCGGCTCCAAGGGGTGGCAAGAATCAGACAGAACTTAGCAGCTAAACCACCACAAATGCCTACTTGGACATTCCCCTCAAACTCTGCAGCCTCCAAATGGAATCCTTTATTATACCCCTTACAATGATAGTCCTTCTTAGGCTTCCTGTTACGGTGAGTTCCAGCACCATATACCAAGTTCTTAATCCAGAAATCTAGCTGTGTTTTGACTCCCATATCCAATCCCTCAGCCAGGGTCATTGATCTTACCACCCTCACTCCCCCAAATCTTGAATTCATGCATTTGTTTCCACACTACTGCCCCGTTGTGTCATTTCTCATCTAGACTTTGTTTTGGCTTTATCATCTTCTTCTCACTATCCTCCAACTATGTGGGCTTTCAGGTAGTTTCTAGAATATACCAAGATTTTTCTTCTCAGACTTTTGCATTTGAAGTTCCCTTTGCCTATAGTGCTCTTCTCTAGGGCTCCCTTGATCTGAAATAGCACCAGTCCACCCACCCGGATACTCTCTATCACAATACGCTCTTTATCTCCTTTTTAGGATTTATCCCAAACTGTGGTCACATTTTCCTTGTTGCTTTCCCCCACAAGATGTAAGTTTCCAGAGGGTAGATTCCCTTTTGTTCAATAGTATATCTCCATGTCTGGCACATAATAGATGCTTACTGAGGATCGTTGAGTGGAAGACTGTTTTCCTCACCAATTCAAATGTAGGATCATGTCTTTTTCATTTTCTATCCACCCCAAAATATTTATTTGCAAATAATAGGTATTATAAATGCCCCCTTTAAGTGGGTTACATTGATTTCCTTCAATGTCTCTGGCTAATTGCATCACTTTTCCCAAATTAGCTTTTCTGATCTTTCTTCATATAGCCACCAATCTATCCCCTCCCTAGCTTATCTATACCAAATCCCAGATTTGTTGTTTCTCTAAAGATATATGCACTGCATATATACAGCTGTACCTACTAGATACCAAATAATTGCCAAAAGTAATTTCAGGTGGGTTCTATCAATCTGGTGAAGAAAAACCAGCAGCCTAACAGAGCTGACTATTCACCTCCATCAGACAGGTCAAGATTGCGTCCAGGCACAAACCCTTGCTGCTTCCTCTACCTTCCTCTGCTTGGTATCACGCTCCCCTCTCATGAGGGTGTTTGAGTTTGATTCTCTCAGCCAAGTGGCAGATGGAGAAATTGTTTGTGATTGAGAAGAGAATATTTTATCAGACTTCCTACAAATGGGGTCCACTGAATTTTAATCTGCCAGCAAAGCACTGACAGAAAAGGAGGAAAAGTCTCAACAGGACATCCTGTAAAGTTGCCTCAGGAATTAGTATGTTTTGGGTCAACACTCAGTCAATAGATGATAAACTTTCAAGGGCAACTGAGAGAGTCCTGAAACAGATACCTCCCTGGTCCCTCCAGCCTGCTAGTGAAGGCTGCAGGGCAGAAGGGAACCTGGGTCAGAAGCCAGGAAGCCTGTATTCCAGACCTGGTTCTGGCCCCGACTTCTGAGGTCACTGCCTGTTGGTGATGTCACCTTCAGTGTCTCAGTCACCCCACCTGTACCAAAAAAAAGGAAAGGCTATATCCTACTCCTCCCAATTGGGTTGCGAAGAAAATTAATTGGGAGATGAATATGCTATCCAGATAGATGAAGCAAAAGTTGTTTTTGAAATTGATAATATTTTATTCTTTTCTCTGTCATACAACGCCACAATAGGTTCTGTAGCATAATGATAGCCACTGATCTTCATTGCGCAGTTGCTGTGCACTGGATACATGCAAATATATACATGCAAACTGTACTTTGTATGAATTGTCTCCTATAACTCGTATTAAACCCTGGGGGAGGATGCTAAAGAGGGTACAAAAATATGAAAAATGGGGCATATCTTTTAAATGGACTTCAACATTACCTGAGTGTTGGTCGCTCAGTTGTGTCTGACTCTTTGTGACCCCCGTGGACTGTAGCCTGCCAGGCTCCTCTGTTCATGGAATTCTTCAGGCAAGAATACTGGAGTGGGATGCCATGTCCTCCTCCAAGGGATCTTTCTGACCCAGGGATTGAACCCAGGTCTCTTGTATTGCAGGCAGATTCTTTAACATCTGAGTACCAGGGAAGCCCAAATATTAACCTAGGGCCTGATCAATAAATGCTCCTGGAAACCAAGGGCTGAGGCAGTCTGCCATGCCTCAGAAAATATTTTCACAGGCAAATTGAAATGATGAACGAGATATCTACCCCCCAACACTGCATTGCCACCCCACCTGTGAATTACTCCTCCCCGCCTCCCTCATACACAGGTACAGTGTATATACACAAACACATACACAAATAATAATAGTCCAGATTATTGTGCACCGACTATGTGCCAAGTGTTTTACATATATGATCTCAATCACTCATTACGTCAGCCCTTGGAGTAGGTACTATTTTTAGCCCCAAGATAATGGAACAGAGAGTTGGGGAGCAACTTGCCCAAGATAGGGGAAAATGATAGACTAGAACTGGAGCCCAGGCTTTCTGCAATCAAGAGCTTGCTTTTCTGTCCACTACTCCATACTACCTCTCGATGCATTTTTTTTTCTCATTGTAATATTTCTAAATTAAGTTTTACAACTGATTTGAACATTTAATATAGTAGCAGTGCATGCTCCAGTCACTCAGTGGTGTCTGACTCTTTGCCACCCTATCCACTGTTGTCTGCCAGGCTCCTCTGTCCATGGACTTCTCCAGGCAAGAATTGTCATTTCCTCTTTCAGGGGATCTTCCCGACCCAGAGATCCAACCCATATCTCCTGCATCTCCTGCATTGGCGGGTGAATTCTTTACTAAAACTGAACCACTTGGGAAGCCCCTGTATGGTAGCAGAGGGCTTTTTAAATCCTCAAAACACAAACTGTTGTTATTCAAACAATGGTAGCTAAGAATAGAGGAAATGGGATGGGGATAGACACCCCGAAGGGACACATAACTGCAGGGCAGGAAACCTGGTTCTCATTTCAGCTCTGCCAGTACCAGCCCTATGACCCAGAACAAGCCACTCGGCCTCTCCGAGCCTCTGGTTAGAAAATGAGGGCATTTAACTAAAAGATCCTGAAATTTCACACATGCTCTAAACCCCTACATGGGATCTGGTGCAGGTAAGTGTGTATAGGATTGCCCTCCAACCACCAGGCTGGCCGGTGCCTCAGTAGCTCAGGGAGATAGAGGCCCAGGCAAGGCCTCAGCCCCAGTCTAAGTGCATTCCACTCCATCCCGGGCCCTTCCTGCAGCTCTGAAAACTCAGGCTGGGTCCAAGGCGCCTGTTCCAGCATCACTTGTGTTTACTCTACCATCAGGATGGTGTCATTTAGCCAGAGCCATCATTCACAGTCACACCAAATGGCCCATGGAAGAAAAGTTGGTTCCACTCAAAGAACAGATGACAAGTGACAGGCCCCGTTCCCGATTTTCCATAATAACAGAAGAGACCAGCAACTGCCGCGGCGGCCCACCGTGCGGACAAGCTACTCTCTCCCAAGTAGACTCTTCCTGCTGACGTCCGCCCCTCTCTGGGGGCTAAAGAGCATCCCTGGTCTCTCGCGAAGCTGAGCATCCCCATCCTTCCAGGGGTAATACTGGGAAAGCCACTCCCAGCAGCCCCGCTCACCTGAGTTCTGCTGCTGACTTTTATTTTGTGAATAAAAGTTAATCATGTAACTCCTTTGCATATCCAGTGCTGCCAAAGGAAGCAGAACTGGCATAGGGTGGTGGTGAGGGGAAGGAAAGAACATAGGAGTTCTCAGCCAAAAGCAGTAACTGGAGACAACTGAGCTGACGTTACCGGACAGGTCTATACCCCTCTGTTTTGGCTAATGGATTGCAAAATGAGACTGCCTCAGTAAATGACCAGACACCCGTCTGCTGCCTATGGGATCACCAGAAGTTTCGGTGATTGAGAGAAAGAATTACCAGAATTTTTCTGGCCTGCTCTGCAGAGGCAATTCAGTTCCAATGTTAAAGTTTTACTAAAAAGGCTAGGTCCAATAGTACCATTTTAAAAAATTTTATTGAAGAATAGTCAATTTACAATGTTGTGTTCATTTCTGCTGTACAGCAATGTGATTCAGTTATACATATATATATATGCATATTCTTTTTCTTGTTCTTTTCCATATGGTTTATCACACAATATTGAATATAGTTTCCTATGCTATACAGTAAGACCTTGTTGTTTATTAGTTTTAACATTTTTTTAAAACTTGAGCCATGTAAAATTGCTATTTGCCCATTTTTGACCTACAAGAGTAGAAATATTGTGAGGTTCAACCTAATATTTTTTGCAAGCCACTGTCCTAGGTGTTGAAAATATACAGAGAGGTAAGACACACTCTATCCTCAAGGGGCTGCCAAAAGACAACCTCACAGAGTGTTAGCTGCAGGTTGGGTGTGCTGGATGCTATGAGAAAGAGGTACAGAGGAAAGGGAGCGGGAAGTGGGGTAGAAATGCAGTGTCTTGAAGCAGGAGTTTGCTCCTTTCATTTAGCAGGAGTCCAGATCCATTGGAATAAACACTAATGCTCCCCCCCCAACCCCAACTTCTTGCCATCTAAGCATCTGAGGACCAGACAGCAAAGCTAGAGTCTCTAAGCAAGCGTAAGAGCAGACTGAGTTCTGAACCTGCCAACCTTGACTGAGTCTCTTTAGCATTTGTTATTTTTATGGGCCCCTGAATGCTTCCCTTGAATATTAATTTTCCTCAATTCTTTAAGTATATATTAGTTATTACATATTTTTGATTAATATTTGATGGCCGCTTAGGCTGCTGAGAGCTCTCATAAATTTCCCAAGTGGATATCTGGCACTCAGTAAGTGTGGGAGACCCTGCGTGTAGAGCAAAGACATCAATCATTTTAAGTCTCTGACTCCACACCTTAATACCCAAAGATATATTGCTAAGAAGCCCATAACAAGTCATTAAAAATGAATGTCTTGTGGCAGTTTTCATGCCTGCAGAATTCCGCAGCAGAGGGAGGGGAACTTGGGATATGGCAGAGCCGCAGAGTGTACTAACACCTCTCTGGGCATGTTTTAAAATGCTCTATTTCCCACTCCATGACCAGCTACATCATTTGCGAGGTCCAGTGCCAAATGAAAATTTAGGGCCCTTGTTCTACAGTTATTAAGCATTCTGACAAAGCAACAAGGATGCATTAAACAATCATGGGGCCTCTCTAAGTGTGGGGTCCAGTGTGACTATGGAGGTCACACACCCCGTAAAGCCAGCTGTCCCTCTCTCTGCCCGCCCCAGCACCCTCGTCTCCCTCTGTCTGGAACTTAGTCTCTGTCTATAGGTGTTTTCAATAAAAACAACAATGACAGCATTTTTTTTTGAGATACAAATGAGCGCACTCTATTTTCCTGAACTTTTCATCCACTCATAAGATCAGAGAGGGTTCTTCTCAGTTACCATAAAAGTACTATAAGTATCTTGGTTCTATAGATGGGTAGATTGAAACCTGTGACAGTTAATTTTATGTGTTAATCTCACTGGGCCACAAGACACCCAGGTATTTGGCCAAATGTTATTCTAGGTGCTTCTATGAGTATGTTTTTGATGAGATTAAGTAGGTAGGCTGACTAAAGCAGATTGCCCTTCCTAATGTGGGTGGGCCTCATCCAATCAGTTGAAGACCTGAAGAGAACAAAAAGCCTGGCCCTCCCTTGAGTAGTAACAGGGAACTGTTACTCCTTGAGGTTACTTGAAGTTACTCCTTGGGGAGTAACAGGGAACTCCTGCTCGACCAACTCTGAGCTGGGACATTAGATTTTCCCTGCTTTTGGACTTGAACTAAAAGATTAGTTCTTCCTGGGTCTCCAGCCCGCCAGCTGCAGATCTGGGGCCTTGTGAGCCAATTCCAGTGCATGTACATTGCACATATATGGATCAAGGTGCTCAGTCACTCAGTCATGTCCGCCTCTTTGCAACTCCATGGACTGTAGTCCACCAGGCTCCTTGGTCCGTGGAATTCTCCAGGCAAGAATACCAGAGTGGGTTGCTGTTCCCTTCTTCAGGGGATCTTCCTGACCCAGAGATGGAACTTGGGTCTCCTGCCCTGCAGGCAGATTCTTTACCGTCTGGGCCAGTGAGATGTAACACAAGGTAATGGCAGTGACTGGGGACTTCTCTGCCATCACACATCCTGCCACTTCTTGCACAGCCTTGCCTCCTCTCCAGAGCTCTGCATCCTTCCAGCCTCGTTCACGTTTTCATTTACTTCCCTGTGTTTAGTCTTGTGGCAATTATTTAGACAAGTAGTTTTAAAACAGGGGCAATTTTACCCCCCAGGGGACATTTGGCAATGACCAGAGACAGTTTAAGCTGTCACAACTGTGGGGGTGCTACTGGCATCTAGTGGGTAGAAGCCAGGGATGCTGCTAAACATCCTATAGCACACAGGAGAGCCCCCAAAACAAAGAATCATCCAGTCCAAATGTCAACAGTGCCGCAGCTGATAAATCCTGATTGAGACCCAGGATGGCAAGTTTCTGCCACGAGTGCTCCCCCTCCCCACTTCCCCTCTGTCCTTTGCTGTCACATCGAGTTGATCAGGGCATTCATTCCCTCTGAGCCCAGTTCTAAACTCAGAGTCCTCTCAACACAGGGCTCCAGGCAGTTGCTAATAAGTGATAGGTGCTGAAATGGAAAACCCTTACGTTAGACACTTTCGTGTTGGCCGTATTTACCTAACGATATTGTAACCCTTTGAAGCAAAGATCGTGTTTTCTATGCTATAGTCTTGGAGAGCTCCAAGAGGAAGACAGAAATTGATAGAGGGGGGGAAAGAAAGAGGGAGGGGGACATAAAGAAAATTAAAGAGGAAAGAAGAGAAGAAAAAGAAACAGAAGTGTAGATAAAAAAGGAGTGGAAAATAGAGGAAATAAAGTCCAAAATGAGGCACCACTGAGATCAATATCTCTGAAATAACTGAAGCAGCCCTTCTATTTGAGGAGTTTATTTCATATATTCTCTTTTTTTTTTTTTTTTGGCTTCACAGGGTCTCAGTTGCCACACGTGGGATCTTCAGTTGCAGCACATGAGATCAAGTTCCCTGACCAGGGATCGAACTCAAGCCCCCTGCATTGGGAGCACAGCATCATAGCCACTGGACCACCAGTGAAGTCTCTTTTGTATATTCTTAACATGGCTCCTCAAAGTCCCAGGAGCCGACACCATAATTTCCCTGTGGTCAACAGGTTTACTCCCTGTCACGAAGACCTAGTCACTATATTCTTTTAGTTCGCACAGGCTCCGTATAAGAATTCCCCAGTCCCTCCCAGACCCTCTGGTGCCCCCCATGCACAGAGCTTTCTTGCGAAGTGGTGAGGAAGAGCTGTCATTTTATTTTCATTTTCCCTAAAGGCCACAGAGAGTGCCCCTCAAAGAACTAGGTTCAAGGTTCTTCTCAAATGTCTGTGAGCCTTCACTGGATGTGGATTGCAGATTAAGACAAGGGCCCCCTTCCTCATGATAAACGGCCAGCAAGGGTAGCTTTGAGAGAAAACAAGACCCTACGCAGTGCTGACTGTGGACAGTCTTGATGGATACATTCTGAATGTTTTTATAGCTTAGATCCTCAGAAGAGGTTGGGCAGGCCCTTCGTGTTTAAGGGTTTATGCCATGAGAGTGGCACAACCACATGTCTGTTTTAAACTTTTCCCTAACAAATGAGGAAATGTAGGCAAAAGTGCTCATGTATGCAAAGGGCACTTCTGAGAAAATAACAAGCCTTGTGATTGAGTAATCAAAGTGATCAATTTGTTGGAAAAAAAATACTCTTTGAAGGCACGTATAATTTTTGGCACCACGAGTCTTGGGATTTTTTTTCCCCCCACAACATGGCCAACTAAAAACCTAAGCACAGTCTGTGTTCAGATGCTTCCATTCGTCTCCACCAGCTGAACTCACCCTGTCGAAGGTCCAAAGCATTTGCTCAGTGAGCTTCCTGCACTCAGCATCTACAGTGGCCAGACTCACAACCCCCTTCCACTGATTTTTTTAAATGACTTTTTTTTTTTTCTTGAACGTATTCCTATTCTCAGAGTCCATCTGTTAAGTCTTTTCATCAGTGGCGTATTTGAGACCCCATGCCATGCAAAATTCCACAAAGGAACCTTCTTTGTCCATTGTGAAATGAAGTGATTCCCTCCCTCCTCTCTGTGAAAGAGGGCTGCTTGGATGAGATCCCAATGCCTGGAGAAAGAAGATGGACGAGGCAGAAGAGACCGCCGTCCTCCTTGGAGTCTTATCTCATTCCTGCTACTGCCTTTCCACAGGGTGGACCAGAGTAACACAAGTGACTGAACCTCACAGAACAGCTGAGCATGCAGGTAATTCAGGGAAGTTTGAAAGGCTTTGGCCAAAGAGAGGACCACGTGTAAATTCAGCATCTGCACAGCCATGGCATTTTCTGAGAAAACTCCAAGAAAGAAAGGCACAGGACCACCGCACCCTTCACAGTGACTTCGGAGCTGCTTGCTTTGTGCCCCTTCAGTTCGGAGGCAGCCAGGCCTACGGGGGCCTGTGTGGGGAACCGCTCTGCCTCACTCCCACCGAGAAAGACAGGCATCTTTCGTCACCTTTGCCTCCTGTAGAGAAGGGGCTGGTTCTCATGTTTTCCCCCAGCTCCATAGCTCAGGGCTTTGCTAATCTTGCTGAACACTTCAGTTTTTAGATGGTATATCAATGAGGCATTCAAACAGAGCAGTTTATACACAAAAATTCTGTCTGCTTTGTAAAAGATTATCCTTTTATAAACACTCTGCAGAAAACATAAAAGCAAATAGGGGACAGCACATAGAACAGGAAAGATGTTAGCAGGGAGATTAATACTGAATGGGTCGAAATGAATGGCGCTTACTAAAACGAGGTCCAGATACTTTGGCTGCAGTGAAACATAAATAATGGGAATGACACATCGTTTATTCGGGATAATGAGTTGATCCAAAGTAGAGGCCTAGGACAAGAGATTAAAGATTAAATATCCATCTCCTGATGAATATCAGTAGCCAACTTTAACCTTTTCCTTCCAAAAGTACAATTTTCCTCTCACAAGTATACATGCTTCTGCTACAGTACAGAAATCGGATCTTTAAAAAACAACAAATACCACTTGAATCACTTTCTGATCATGGTGGAAAACATTCTCGTTTCAAGACAGGAAGTGCAATTTTTTTTTTTCCTAGTCTCTAGCCCCTGAAAACTGATTTCAAGAAAAGCTTTCCCTTCCATATTCTGCATTGGAGAAATCTAGTTTAGGGACTCTGCTCACATCTCCTCATTCATCCATTGAACAAGAAAGTTTTTCAAAACAAAAAGGAAAGGGAGACTGGCTCAACCAAGTATGGATTTCACGTGGCCGGTGAGCCCCATAGAGTGAGAGCGTGAGACAAGCCTTAGGAATCATCTTACCCTGACTCCCCATCCCGTTGGGGAAGGAAACTGAGGCCAGCAGCCAGGGCGTGTCCAGACAGGGTCCCACAGCCAGTGAGAGGCAGACCCGGGTCTAGGATGGGGCCTCTGGCTTCCAGCCCCCTTGCTCCCCCCTGCACCCCGCTGTCTCTTTATTCCCTCAAGTTGGAAATAATGACCAAAGCAGCTTGCTGGAAGTGCCAGCACCCCACATGCTAAATTAAAGCCCTGAATTCATGAAAAACTTAGAATATTGGAAGCTCTGAATAAATAAGGGTTGGAAACAAAAAAAAAAAAGAAAAGGAGGGAGGAGGGGAGGAGTTGGAGCAGTGGGAGAAAAATAGAGACGAGAAGGATGCAAAAGGAACAGATAGTGATCACAGATGCCCACAATGCCAGCCACAGGGCCTGCCACCCCGGGCACAATTTGGGAACTATTTCCTTAGTGGCCCTTCCCTCTCTAGGGGTAAGAAGAAATCGTGTGGTTTGTCTATTTCTTAGAGCCAAATAGCTGCCTACTGTTCACAAGGGAAGACCAGGAGATTGGTTCTGTGGCTGGTAGATACCAGTGGAGTGAGGAAAGCAACAAGATTCAAATGTGGAATTAAAAAAAAAAACCCAAAAACAAAAATCCAGACCACCAACCAAGCTGGAGCAGAAGACCATAGCAGGTTAATTCCACAGTCACTCACCTACAGAGAGCAAGGTCAGAATTTGGCTGGTGTCCCATGTGATATCAGTTTGGTGGTTTCAGTCTATGCTCCAGGGAACATTTGTCTCAGTGCCAAACCAACATGCATGCATGGTTGGCAGGCTGTCCTCCAGGCCAGGAATGAGGAGTGTGGAAGTGTATCCATTTTCACTTTGCAAGTATCTGCATGCCAACGCCTCGGCCACTGCTACTCTTTGGACAAAGAGTGGAATTTATGCTTGAGAGTGAGGCTGTTTTCAGGTATCTTACTCCACATGGGGGTGGTGAGGCTAGCAATTCCCCTCTTTGCATCCTCTATCCTTGGGCGAACACTCTGAAGTTCATCATTTTGTTAAAGGTGAAAATAATTGAACCACTTCCTAGATAAGAAAGGTATTACTGGGACCACCTGCCAGAGCTGCTTAGCAGGAAAGAATTTTTTGAGTGCTGAAGAATTGTGGTGCTGAAGAAGACTCTTGAGCGTCCCTTGGACCGCAAGGAGATCAAATCAGTCAATCCTAAAGGAAATCAACCTTGAATATTCATTGGAAGGACTGATGCTGAAGCTCCAATACTTTGGCCACCTGATGCAAAGAGCTGACTCACTGGAAAAGACCCTAATGCTGGAAAAGATTGAGGGCAAGAGGAGAAGGGGGCTCCAGAAGATCAGATGGTTAGATAACATCACTGACTCAATGGACTTGAGTTTGAGCAAACTCCGGGAGACAGTGAAGGACAGGGGAGTCAGACAAAACTTAGCAAATGAACAACAAAACGTGTTTCCACTTAAAAGGGGTAATCAAGAGAAAAGGCAAGATATTCATAGGATATGAAGCTGCCATTTTGGAAAACAAAGGATATGTTAAATAATGTTAAATAGAGAGCTTTAAAAGGGGGATTCAGAAAGGGAGGCCATCATAAATTCAAACCTCAAGCATTCAACATGCTCTGTACTAAAGACTCAGAAAAGAACCCCACCACACAGCTTTCCTAAATTGAAAGGGTACACAAAAGAAAGCCCACTAATAAGCAGGCACATTTACTATTTTTACCAAGTAATATGAGACAATAAGGTGCATGTAATAATGGAATCAAAATGAGGGTAGCTATAAGGAGAAAGGTGATAGAAGGACTTTCCAAATGAAGCATCATATTTTCACAGAATCTTTTCAATGATGTCGAGCCCCAGTTGAGGTGATTAGCAGCAAAAAAGAGGGTTAGGGGTGATATTACACAGTGTCAGAAGGACGATGCTATGTGGACAATGGGCCCATCCACAAAGGATTTCCAGTTAAATATTCCCAATACTTAAAGATGCAATCTACAATTTTCCAGGTATTACTAATATCCCCTTGTGGATGGAGCCTGTTAGTAGTTCCAACTGTGAAAAGGCTGCAGCCTCCAAAATGATATCATTGCATCTTTATCCTTCCAGAGACAACTTAGTGATTTGTAGAAGCAAAGATGGCTTCCCTCAAATTAATGGCCCAGCGGTGAGTGAGGGTTGGGAATGTCTCTCAAAGTGGCACTGAAAACACTGATCTACTAGCAAATAGCTACTGAGAAACTCCCTAAATTGTTTTTTTCTCAAATTATCAAATTCTTAGCACATGATAACACAAGGATCTTGATAGACCAAATTACCACTTTCTTCAAATATATTCACTGGAAAAAAAAAAATCAATATTTCCATAGATAAAAGGATACATTAAGAAGGAAAAAATATACTCCTTTTTTTATGGCCAAAACAAATGGTGAGTTCTGGAGGGCTCTGACATGCTTTCCAATTCTGGATCTGCCTTTAAGATTGGTTTGTAGTTCAGACCAAAGTTAATTTTTTTTTTTAATTTACAAAGGTACCTTAGGGCATGTTCTTCAGACTTGGACTTTCAACTCTGGAACACTCAACTCTATTTGTGTGAGGTCAGGTCAGGTAAGTTTGGTCCCTATTAACTTGTTAACTCTATGAATTCTTTACAGCTTGGATGGATTTGGGCATCACATAATCCAAGACTTCAGTATTGGCTTCACGGAGAAGCAGCAACAAGAATTGAAGGAGGCAGGGCCAAGACCCCAATGAAGGAAAATCAGAAAACCTTTCAAAGAGGTGTATTAAGTGAGGGCTTCATTCAGACAGTGTTGAGAGCCAACACGGTTATTAGCAGCACAAGTCTCCAGTGAGGACACCCTGCCTGTCACTACATCTGCTCGTCCATCATACTCTAGGGTTGTAGCTCTCAGCCTAGTAGTCCTGTAGTTGTTTCAGACTCATCTAAGAAGCTTTTAAAGAACACCCAAGCCCAAGCCTTAGACAGAGTTTCTGAATTAAGTGATCTAAGGCCGAGTGTGGGCGATGCATGTTTAGAAGTTCTTCCAGGGCTTCTAATGCAATCCAGAGTAAGCAGTAGGCTGAATAATGTCTCCCAAAGATATTAGGTTCTAATCCCTGAAACCTGTAGATATTATCTTATACAGCAAAAAGGGATGCTGCAGATGTAATTCAGGATTTTGAGATGGGGAGCTTATCCTGCTTTATTCAGGTAGGTTCTCTATATACTCACAATTGCCCTTACACAAGAGAGGCAGAGGGAGATTTGACACACACAGCAGAAAAGGTGACATGGAGGTGGGCAAGAGAGAGATCTGAAGATCTGGAGTGATAAGGAGCCATCTCCTGGATGAGAAAAGGGCAAGAACTAGGAAGGAGATCTGGGACCCAAATCAAAGGGCCATAGTCCTAACAGTGGGACACTCTCCCCAGTCCAGATTTCTGTGGGAGAAATGAATAATGAGGGAGGTTAGGTGCAAGGGGTATGAACATGTACATTTGGTTCTTGGTTTGAGCAGACAAGCACAATTCCAGACTGCATGGGCTACATGTCATGAGGATCTCGATACAGAACCAGGTTTGACTAGTATCAGTTCAAGCACTGAACAGGGAAAAGCAAGTGGGTACAACAACGAAAAGACCTGCCACAGGCCTACCCAGAAAATTGTAGACACTGATAAATATTCAGATTATACAAGATACATCTATCCTTTCATCTGCATTCAAGATAGGACACTGGTTGAAATACATTAATCTCTAGGGGTTTCAGTATGCTCCCACTGTCCCCACTTAGGTACGATCTATTTTGTTATATTTGTGCACCATCTATTTTTAAAAATCACTTGAGCAAATCAAGAAAAGCAAGTATAATCCATTACACTGTTCTTTTTTTTTTTTTTGGTTAAAATTTCTTTCTTTTTTTTTATAAATTTATTTATTTTAGTTGGGGGCTAATTACTTTACAATATTGTAACAGTTTTTGCCATACTTTGACATGAATCAGCCATGGGTTTACATGTGTTCCCCTTCCTGGACCCCCCACCCACCTCCCTCCCCATCCCATCCCTCTGGGTCATCCCATTGCCCCGGCCCTGAGCCCTTGTCTCATGCATCGAACATGGAATGGTGTTCTGTTTCACATATGATAATATACATGTTTCAATGCTATTCTCCCAGAACATCTCACCCTCACCTTCTCCCTCAGAGTCCATAAAATTGTTCTATGCATCTGTGTCTCTTATTCTGTCTCGCATATAGGGTTATCGTTACCATCTTTCAAATTCCATATATATGCATTAGTATACTGTATTGGTGTTTTTCTTTCTGGCTTACTTCACTCTGTATAATGGGCTCCAGTTTCATCCATCTCAGTAGAACCGATTCAAATGTATTTTTTTTAATGGCTGAGTAATATTCCATTGTGTATATGTACCACAGCTTCCTTATCCATTCGTCTGCTGATGGACATCTAGGTTGCTTCCATGTCCTGGCTATTGTAAACAGTGCTGCGATGAACATTGGGGTACACTGTTCTTTTTTGACTGCCTGTTCCAATGATAATACACAGACCCCAAAGGCAAAAATGATTGCCTGGACAATCAGGGTCAGTAACCAAGATGGTTCTCTCATCAGAACTCTCCAGGGACGCTCACTCACTTGGTAGCCAGAGAAATACAACTGTGAAAAACCTAGAAGTTCCAGGACTAAAGAGAGAGATTAAGCAGAACTAGAAGCCCTACCTCCAGCCAAAAATCTAGAATGATCAGGTAAAGGAAGAAGAGATTTAGTAAAGTAGAAATACTCCAAGGGAGATTTCTTTGGTTGCAAGTAACAAACTTACCCACTCCTGCCAGAAAAAAAGATGGTGTCTTTTGTTTTTGTATGGTTTTACTCCTACAATATGACCTCAAGAATAATCTCAATAAGACCCCAAAGAAAGGCAACACCAAAGAATGTTCAAACTACCCAAACTATCGCACAATTGCACTCATCTCACATGCTAACAAAGTAACACTCAAAATTCTCCAAGCTAGGCTTCAACAGTATGTGAACCGAGAATTTCCAGAAGCTCAAGTTGGATTTAGAAAAGGCAGAGGAAACAGAGATCATACTGCCAACATACGCTGGATCATCAAAAAAGCAAGAGAGTTCCAGAAAAACATCTATTTCTGCTTCATTGACTACGGTAAAGTCTTTGACTGTGTGGGTCACAACAAACTGAGGAAAATTCTTAGAGATGAGAATACTAGACCACCTTACCTGCCTCCTGAGAAATCTGTATGCAGGTTGAGAAGCAACAGTTAGAACCGGACATGGAACAACAGACTGGTTCCTAATAGGGAAAGGAGTCTGTCAAGGCTGTATATTGTCACCCTGTTTATGTAACTTATATGCAGAGTACATCATGCGAAATGCCCAGCTGGATGAAGCACAAGCTGAAAACAAGATTGCCGGGAGAAATATCAATAGCCTCAGATATGCAGATGACACCACCCTTATGGCAGAAAGCAAACAGGAACTAAAGAGCCTCTTGATGACAGTGAAAGAGGAGAGTGAAAAAGCTGGCTTAAAACTCAACATTCAGAAAACTAAGATCATGGCATCCAGTCCCATCACTTCATGGCAAATAGATGGGGAAACAGTGGAAACAGTGGCTGACTTTATTTTCTTGGGCTCCAAAATCACTGCAGATGGTGACTGCAGCCATGAAATTAATAGACACTTGCTCCTCGGAAGAAAAGTTATGACCAACCTAGACAGCATATTAAAAAGCACAGACATTACTTTGCCAACACAGTTCCATCTAGTCAGTTCAGTTCAGTTCAGTAGCTCAGTCGTGTCTGACTCTTTGCGACCCCATGAACTGCAGCACGCCAGTCCTCCCTGTCCATCACCAACTTCCGGAGTCTACCCAAACCCACGTCCATTGAGTCGGTGATGCCATCCAACCATCTCATCCTCTGTCATCCCTTCTCCTTCCCTCAATCTTTCCCAGCATCAGGGTCTTTTCAAATGAGTCAGCTCTTTGCATCAGGTGGCCAAAGTATTGGAGTTTCAGCTTCAACATCAGTCCTTCCAATGAACACCCAGGACTCATCTCCTTTAGGATGGACTGGTTGGATCTCCTTGCAGTCCAAGGGACTCTCAAGAGTCTTCTCCAACACCACGGTTCAAAAGCATCAATTCTTCTGCTCTCAGCTTTCTTCATAGTCCAACTTTCACATCGATACATGACTACTGGAAAAACCATAGCCTTGACTAGATGGACCTTTGTTGGCAAAGTAAAGTCTCTGCTCTTTAATATGCTGTCTAGGTTGGTCATAACTTTTCTTCCAAGGAGTAAGGGTCTTTTAATTTCATGGCTGCAGTCACCATCTGCAGTGATTTTGGAGCCCAAAAAAATAAAGTCAGCCACTGTTTCCCCATCTATTTGCCATGAAGTGATGGGACCAGATGCCATGATCTTAGTTTTCCTATGGTTTTCCCAGTAATCATGTATAGATATGAGAGTTGGACCATAAAGAAAGCTGAGGGCTGAAGAATTGATGCTTTTGGACTGTGGTGTTGGAGAAGACTCTTGAGAGTCCCTTGGACTGCAAGGAGATCCAACCAGTCCATCCTAAAGGAAATCACTCCTGAATATTCATTGGAAGGACTGAGGCTGAAGCTGTATCTTTGGCCACCTAATACAAAGGGCCGACTCATTAGAAAAGATCCTGATGCTGGGAAAGATTGAGGGAATGAGGAGAAGGGGATGACAGAGGAGGAGATGGTTGGATGGCATCACTGACTCGATGGACATGAGCTTGAGCAAGCTCTGGGAGTTGGCGATGGACAGGGAAGACTGGCGTGCTGCAGTCCATGGTGTCGCAAAGAGTCAGACACACCTGAGTGACTGAACAACAGCAACATTGCACAGTCCTAGGTCTTTCCCCTGAGTTTTGCTTTCCTCAACCATAAGGAAAACCAGGCAAGAGGCTGTCCAGTCTCCTTGCAGCCCTTCCCCAACCTGTATTCTACAAAAGCCTCCCGATGTAGCTGAAAAAGCTTCAGTCCAGGTTCAAACCCCAGTTCTTGTGCCTATGATCCTGGGTGAATTCCTAAATTCTGAGTCTTAATTTCCTTATCTAAAAAATGAGAGAATTATGTCTGTTTTACAGAAAGAAATGATATGATGTACATAAAAAAAAAAAAAAGAGCCTGCCACAGAAAAAGTACTCAACAAATACTAGTTCCTTTTCTTCTGAGGCAAAGTCTGCCGTGTCACCTTCATACACGGGGAGGATGGCATAGTAATAGTGTGTGGCTGCAACCAAGCAAAACACATGCGATGAACCAGGGAAATAAATGAATGGATTTGCCAGCAAGAGACATTGTTGTTTTATCTCCCTGCCAAGCCTGATTTTCCCAGAGATAATGCATTTCTTTGGATAACTCAGCAACCACTCAATCCAGATATAGTCTCTCCGGCAGGCAACATGTTTACAGTCAAAATGCTCACTTCCACTTCAAGTTTCCAATCCCCTGCTGCTACTTTCTACAAGCTTAATTAATTAGTTGCAGCTAACATTTGTTCAACCTCATGCAGCAATGGGAGACTGAAGGAAACAGGCTCTCATAACTTAAAAACATTTCAAAATATTGTCTTCTCCCAAGAAAACATTTCTTATTTTTTTAAAAAAAATTAACACTCCATTTGGATAACTTTAAGGTTTCAAAAGAAAACAAACAAGGGAGTTCCAATGAATATTGATTGTCTTTAACTATTGCATTGCTACTGATCTATGCTACCTAAGCACTGTCATCTCCTTAATAGATATGCAGCGGGCCCTATACCTATCTCCTTTGTGATGCTTAGGTAATTACATCACATATGGTCCTGGTGTGAAAATGCCTGCCACACACTTCATCAGCCAGCAGATTAAGAGATGCCTAAACCCTAAGTGATAATGTTGTCTTAGAAAATTAAAAGCTCAACTGTCATATTGAAGGCAATGGTGTGTAGCAAAAGGGTATGGTAATTTTTTATTTTTCTTATTGATTTGGTTGTTTCACTACCAAGACATAGTAACATTGGCTAAGATTAAATAATAGGAAGAGCAGCTAGGAAATGGCCCTCAAGCAGATGTCACCTCATCCCAACTGACTAGTCCAAAGGGTTCAGATGGGGACTTTCTAATCTGTTGGCTGGGTGAAGAGCTACCAGTTGAGTACGTGTATTCTCTTGGGGAAAGTTCCTCCAGTGATCAATGAGTATGAGATAGTGTTCCCAATTGCTGCTTTTCCA
This sequence comes from Giraffa tippelskirchi, assembly GCF_054371585.1. Lineage (NCBI taxonomy): Eukaryota > Metazoa > Chordata > Mammalia > Artiodactyla > Giraffidae > Giraffa > Giraffa tippelskirchi. Next base: position 10,949,463 of record NC_137279.1, read on the forward strand.
CTACCTGCATGATTTTTAAATAGTGTTTTCTTATCTTAAAAGATAGTAGTATGCTCCCTGTCTATAGCACATGATTGCTGAGGTACTCTGGACAGTTCTACATAAATATATATTGCTGTTTTTGTTGTTGCTGTTGTTGTGAATAACAGTATGAAGAGCCCTGAACCTGAAGTTGTGACCTGAGTCCTAATGACAGCTCCGTTTATAAAAGAATGGAGTCAACACCTTGGGAGAACATAAGAAAGCACAGTCAGGGTGGTGAAGAGCGTCATGGTACAAACAGTGATGGGTAGACCACTCGATATTGGAGGATGCTCCTACAAACTCTTGAAGATTGTTAAAACAGCCACAATTTGTGTGTAATTATTAACCAATTTCTTTTTAGTTCACCTTGGTGTATTTTCATCTTTTCATTTGTGCTGATAATAATTCTAACATTCAAAAATATATCACACACACAGTTTTAAGATCACTAATTAAATCATGGAAGTGGAAGAGAACAAAGGAGACACTTAAGAATGCAGAAATTAAACCCCCGTATCACTAACTCAGTACCTTTAACTTAGAAATGTGATCGTATGACCATTTTTAGAGATTCTTGTTAACAGTGAGGTTTACTGGCCACTAGAAAACTAATCAGAGCCACTAGAGCAACTGAAAAGCCTTGGTTTAACTTTGTGCAAATAATACCATAAAAATAGCTCCACTTGTGCCTAATCACACTGTGTGTGAAAAACAGCATCATATTTATTATATCAGATTATTTTATTCTTATCTTTATTAAATTTTTCTGAGTTTTAACTAACTCATGTGTGTGTGTATGTCCAAATATATATAGCAGTAAATATAGCAAATCTCGATATACATATATTCATATATATTTTATGATTATTGAAATATAAAGAGGTAAGTATCTAGATATACAGAATCATCTCTCTGTCTCTCTCCACATATGTGTGTGTGGGTGTATGTATCTGAACAAGAACGCACACACACATACACACACAAACACGTACACAGTGAGAGAGAAAGAGCGAAATAGACATAAAGCACAAAAAACTGACTGCCTATGAGTTGTCAGCAGCCCTTCTCTTCACAAAAATAACCCAGATTTTGTTGGGGATGCTAATATGTCCAACTAAAAAAATAAAAAAACAATATTTGCAGCATTGCTTGCAAAGAGGAGTGGCTATATATCTAACTGCTGACCAACAAAGGTGGAGAACTTGTGGGCTTGGAGCTTCCAGGAGAGCAGGTTAAAAGTAGGGCTGATGAGGTGGGCAAACAACATGCCCCCTGCCTTCCCACTTCTCTCTGCTTGCAGCACTGACACTGCACTTGCTGAGGATCAGCAAGCTTGTGGTTCTGACGGGACCAATCCATGCTATGGATGGTGAAGTGGAAAGGTTGAGGGAGGCTAGGTCTTCGCTCTCATCAAGATTTGCCAAGCCAGCTTTGGATTACTTGCCTCCATACTTCTCATATATGAGAAAAATCGAACTCCTGCTCAGCTGCGGGAATCCACCTGCCATGCGGGAGACCTGGGTTCGATCCCTGGGTGGGAAAGATTCCCTGGAGAAGGGAAAGGTTACCCACTCCAGTATTCTGGCCTGGAGAATTCCATGGACTATATAGGCCATGGGGTCACAAAGAGTCCATCACGACTGAGTGACTTTCACTTTCAGTGTTTTACAGCCACTCTGGGAGTTTCTGTTTTCAGGAGTCAAATATAATGCTTAACTGATGCAAGAAGAACATTGATCCTTACCCTCAAGGCATGTATATTTTCACTGACAAAACCAGGTAGGTATTCATGTTTGACCTGATTAAACAAGAACATGGACATGTATATGACTGAGTGCTTTACAAATAACACAAGCTGTAAATGCTCCAGTACTTCAGAAGAGAGAGAAGAGAATGCACTGGAGTTTTTGAAAAACATCTTCAAATGGAAAGGACCTGCACTGGCCCTAACACACAAAGACATGCTAATAATTAGAGATTTAGGGAGTGCGTTCCAGGCATAGAGAATAGCAAGAACTGATACAAAGACCAAGAAAAAAAAAAAGCAGTTTGCTGCCTTACTGGGCCAGAGGAGGGGCCCAGACTGTAGGGTAGCCAAAGATGAATTTGAATAAGTAGGATGGGGCTGGGCGACAGCGACCTTGAACATCAGGCTGTGGAATCTGGATTTACAGGCAGTGTGTAGCCGTTAATCATCAATTTTTTCCTGGCCTTTTGGTTACTCATTTGTCCCATGTTTATAATTGCTTATAACATAGTCCCATGGGACATCCAATTGATCCCAAATATAACCTGTCTAAAAATAGAACACATCATTTTCCTTCATCAAGAGAACAATGGTGTTATCAATCACCCAGCCTTTTAGGATAGAAATTCTGGAGTCATTTTTGACTTATTTTTCTTCTCCCAACCCCTATAACCAATGCCTTCTAGACTCATCCCTCCTTCTTTACTTCAAAATGTCTCGAGTTCATATTTTTTCTATCCATTTCAACCATCACCATCTGGTCTTTTAACCCTTTCTCCCCAAAGAGCCCCCTAACAAATCTCTCCCTACTGACAGCCTCTCTCTGCTCTAGTCATTCTAAAATCACTGTCAAAAAAGTCTTCCTAAATTACTATTTAAATGACATTAGTCCTCCACCACCCCATACTTTGAAGTCTAAATTTCTCTGCGGAGCTCACAAGACCATTCATATTATTTTTTTTATTCATTTATTTATTTTAATTGGATGGGGGACCATTCATATTATTACCACTGAACCAATCTACCCTACTTCCCACCACACCAGAACCTGCCACCAGTGCTGCTGCCATCCGGACCTCCTCAAAGGACCTTCCCGCTCTGCCCTCATTCCTGGTTCCCACTCGCTTAAAACGCGCACGGTTTTCCTTTTGGATTGTCTAAATACTAGTTATTCTTAAGACTCAGAAAATTAACCTCTTCCTCAAAGGTTATTTCAATCAACATTGATCTTCCCTTTTCTAAACTCCCACCCTGCTTATAGTTTATATAACACATAATGTATTATTTCTAATTGTTCATGTGTTTGTTTCACATTTGCCAGACTAAATTGCAGAAGAGCATAAGATCTCTGGATAGCTGAAACATTTGCCATCCACTCACAGGGTTGAGGAACCCCTATGTAATGCATTTTTATGTAGCCCTATGGAAGTCATCAGTCTCTGCCAGAGCAATCCAACAATGTGTTTGTGTGTGCTCAGTAACTTCAGTCACATTCGACTCTTTATAACCATATGCACTGTAGCCCACCAGGCTCCTCTGTCCATGGGATTCTCCTGGCAAGAATACTGGAGTGGGTTGCCATGCCCTCCTCCAGGGATCTTCCCAACTCAGGGATGGAACCCACATCTCCTGCATCTCCTACACTGCGGGCAAATTCTTTACCACTGAGCCACCGGGGAAGCCCTAAATCCAACTATATACTCCTTAATTGAGTAAACATTCAAAGAGTATCTTATGATTAATAATTTATGTAACTAACATGTAAATTTCTAATACTGTATTAGACCATTGAAAACTCAATGAATATTTGTTGATCATTTGATGACAACTGATTGAGGTTTATTAATACAAGTAATGACACCATGAATATGTGCTTTGTTGTTGTTGTTGTTGTCCAGTCGCTCAGTCATATCCAATTCTTTGCCACCCCATGGACGGCAGCACGCCAGGCTTCCCTGTCCTTCACCATCTCCTGGAGCTTGCTCAAACTCATGTCCATTGAATTGGTGAATATATGCTTTAGAGAGATTATTCTTGTTTTCCATATTCATGAATACTGCCGTGAGAGTTTTTGATACAAAAGCCAATATAGTTTACATTAAATATAAAAACTAAAAGAAGTTCCATTGTTATACAGAATTTATTATGGTTTAATGACCACTGATTACAGTTTGGTTAATCACAATTTGTGGACAAATTCACCTTGACTTGCTGGACAATTAATGATACCATTGTTCAAAAGGCAGTAATTATTTCTAGCTAAAAATTGGGAGGTATGGAACTGAACCAGCTGTGCCTATCCAAGATTCCCAATGAATTCTGAAGACCCACCTTGTCCTTTTTCACTTATCAGATCCATTTGATATTATTGTAGTTTCCCCTTCTGATTCAAGGGAAATAATCCACTGGCAGGCACGAAGAGAGTGGATGATTAAAGAAACCCTTAAAGAAACAATTTATCATCTTCTTATAAGTCACTAATACCTTTGCTAATTTCTCAAAAACAGGAAAAGTAGACTTTCAGTCAATATATACATAGTCTTGAAAAATGTATTATTACTAAAGCAACTGCATTGCTTTGTTTTAGCAGGTCATATGATACATCAGGAAAAAAAAACCCACTAGATGATGTGTTTTTAAAATTTTCCTTTCATCTTGACATCACTAAATGATTGGGAGTATTCACCATTAAGTTCTTTAATGACAATATCCTTTCCCTTACAAATGGCTTTGAAGTCTTCGACCGCCTAGCGCAAGTATTTGGATACCTCCCCAGTGAGGGTGGGCAGGAAGCCAACACAAGCCACCAGGTGCCAATATTACACCTGACAAATTAGCCACACGACTGGAAAAGGGTGGGCCCATCCTCCTGTTAGAGGTTCATTTCCTCTCATTTTCCCATGAACAGGAAGTCATTGGAATGGGGAAAAAAAAAAAAGCTTTCCTTAAAGACCCATATGACCAAAAGTCTGAACTTGTTAACTCCTTGCTAACAAAACAGTTTGGAAGCAAGTTCAAACTAATCACAAGACTTTATTTACATTGACTTGTTTAACCTCACTGATGGCTTGTGTTCTGGGCTGTGGTGATTTATTCAATGCACAGAGTGTTCATGAAGCAGGTGAGAAGTGCCCTGTGGATGTCACATGGAATAATTACAACTGACAGAGGAGGCAGTTCTACCGCAGCCCTTGCACAAAGCTCAGGAACCTAAAGATAGAAGAGGTCTTGACAAGATTTGACCATGACCACAGGGAGCCAGAACCCTATTTAATTGACCCAATTCAACAAGACTGACTTGAAGAATTTAATCAGAGTTGACTGAGATTCCATAAAATACTGCACTATGTTCATATAATATTCAATTCAATTACACCCCATGAACTAATGACTTGTAACTGCCTCCTAAAGATCAGTTATTCAGCTTGATGAGTGTTAAATAAAGCATAATAAAAGGGATGTTTTCCAGCTGAAAAGTAATACAAAGAATAGAGATGTATACTTATACTCAGCTTAGTGCTATTCCAAGAGATAGCTACTATACAAGATAATGTCATACATTGGTGATGCATAAATACTTTTTTAATAATTATTAAAACACTTTTATATACATGTTTTTAAAAGCCTTACCAAAATGACATAATACAATGTATATTCTGCAACTTGCTTCTTTCACCTAACAGCATATTACTGACATCCACCCTTGACAGTCTAGATATTCATTCATTTTAACTGATACATCCAACCAACTCCCTTACTTTTTGCCAATCTGATACATAGAAAATGGCAACTCGTGTTCTCTTATTGTACATTATTTTTTTACCACTAATGAGGTTGAGCATATTTTTCAAATATTTCTTAGCCTTTTGCATTTTCTGCTGAGGATTGTTTAATTTATATCTTTAGCCCATTTTAAGTGAGTTATTTATATTTTTCTCATTTTTGATGGATAGTAACTCTTTCTTCGGCAATGTATAATTCAATTATTTTGTCCCATTCTGCCATTTCTCTTTTAACTTTATGATTCTTTTTTAAATAAAATCAACTCCTAATGGCCTCTGGATTTCCCGTCTTATTTACAGAGACCTTCTCACCTAAGAATATTTTTTTAAATAGATTCATTCATATTTCTTTTCAATACTTGTATAGATTTGATTTTTCTGTTTAGAGTTTCATTCCATCTGGAATTTACCTTTGTGTATGTTATGAGTCCAGATGGAGAGCCAGTTGTCTCAGTACCATTTCCTGAACAGTCTATTCTGTAGCTACTGATTGGCAATGCTTCCATAATATCTGTTAAGTTCCTATATTCTTAGGTCTGTTTCTGGAATCTAATCTTTTTGGTTATTTTCTCTATCACAAAAAAGTGTGCTAATTGTATCACTACCATTGTGTATTGCTTCAGATGAGTACATAGTTTGCTTTGATAACTACTAAGCTAAGATCATGGCATCTGGTCCCATCATTCCATGGGAAATAGATGGGAAACAGTGGAAACAGTGTCAGACTTTACTTTTTTGGGCTCCAGAATCACTGCTGATGGTGACTGCAGCCATGAAATTAAAAGACGCTTACTACTTGGAAGGAAGGTTATGGCCAACCTAGATGGCATGTTTAAAAGCAGAGACATTACTTTGCCAACAAAAGTCCGTCCAGTCAAGGCTATGGTTTTTCCAGTGGTCATGTATGGATGTGAGAGTTGGACGGTGAAGAAAGCTGAGCGCCGCAGAATTGATGCTTTTGAACTGTGGTGTTGGAGAAGACTCTTGAGAGTTTCTTGGACTGCAAGGAGATCCAATCAATCCATCCTAAAAGAGATCAATCCTGGGTGTTCATTGGAAGGTCTGATGTTGAAGCTGAAGCTCCAATACTTTGGCCATCTCATGCGAAGGGTTGACTCATTGGAAAAGACCCTAATGCTGGGTAGGATTGGGGGCGGGAGGAGAAGGGGACGACAGAGGATGAGATGGTTGGATGGCATCACCGACTCGATGAACATGGGTTTGGGTAGACTCCGGGAGTTGGTGATGGACAGAGAGGCCTGGCGTGCTGCAATTCATGGGGTCGCAGAGAGTCGGACGCGACTGAGCGACTGAACTGAACTGAAGTTAAGTCCTCATTCCTTTTTAATTCCTTGTTTGTTTTTCATGGCTATTGTCATGCAATGCTCTTTCAGATGATCTTTAGAATAGGCTGTTCAAGCTCCATTAACAATCCCATTGGAAATGGGACTGCATTTCAATGTATGAAAATAGGAGTGAAATTTTCCATCTTAAATGCATCTGATTTAAAACTCCAAGTTTCATAAAATAACATAGAGTACAATTTTTTAAAGGTAAATCGTTATAAATAAATGGGATGTTTTGTCATGATTCTCATTATAGCACATCATGGGAATAAATGTAAATACTTCCTTCAGGTTGACTGCTTAAACAGTAGCTCTTCTGTGCTAGGAAACTACAGTTATGTTATGAGGACACAATATATGGTATGGCTCCTCTCCTTGGAAACTTATAAGCAAGTTAACACAATAAGACATATATACATACACATATTAAGGCACATTGACATACACAATATGCATGTTGATATAAAGCCAGCTTATATTAAGAATCAAATGAGTTACTGTAGACAATAAGAATTTAAAGGTAGGAGATTCAGAGTAGGGAGAGTTCATAAGAGAATGGTAAGACCTAATCAGGTTAAGTCATAGACCTAAGGGCTAAGAGAAAGCATCAAGTCTGTTGATACCCTTTCCAATGACCAGTCTGCCACCTCAGGGTATCACCCTTTTATACACTTATTTGTAGACCATTTTAGCACAGTCTAGAAATCTGTATCTGTGAAGCAGAATCCCTGGGAAAACTCACATGTGTAACTGTGTCAATACCCATAAACTAGTTTCCCCAAATCAGTTAAAAATGAAAAGGTTGCATTCAAACAACTCTATTACAGGGATTTCATTTGATCTCTGTGACATCAAATAACAGATATTAATGATGCTTCACTTTTCAACCAGTGGTTTTGACATTAGAACACATAGCCCGTGTCTAGGTAATAAAATGTGAGAAATTTTTTGCCTCTTTAGGCATTTCATCCCCTTGCCACATTTTAAAGCCCTCAGGTAACAAACCCTAAGACCCACAGGAATCCTTACACCTGTGGAGAGAGATTTCTAAAACTCAACATCAAATTCACTTTTGATTTTCCCTTGAGTTTGTTTCTGTCAATGTTAGGCAGGTAACACATTTCAGCTTTTAAGCCATGAAGTGATCTTTTTATAGAAAAAAAATTGCATTCACAGCTTTAATCTTATATTTCCATGCGTATTGAGTTAAATGTTGTAAAACTATCAATTCTGTCAAAACCTAGCAAAGAGAAAACAGGACACCATGCAATCTTAATGTCCAAACTGACTAGTGATTATCAGAAATTAAATGTGCAGGAATTCCAAATCTTTTTTGATCTGAGATGTCTAGATAACTTTTGTTTTTCCATAATTGTATGAGGTTTCTACATAGTATTTAAGAATCAATTATATTGCAATTGATGTAATTAACTCTAATAATCCATTAAAAGTCAGTAGGAGGGCTATTCAAGTCAATAGAAAAGAAGGAGTATATTATGAAGGTGTTATTAACCTATACAGAATTTTACCAGACATTTTCTTTTCTTACATAATAAATACACAGTGGTTAGGAAGGCTGTCATTATAATTTAATGTGAACAATAGTCCATCACTTCTTTTCCTGTGCAACCCTTAACTAATTCCATGTACCATGCACAAGTAAAATGAAACCTTTTCTAATCAGGGTACAGTCATATCAATCATCTGTTACTCCATGATGAAAGAAGTGTGCCTTTCCCAGCTGGGTGGAAGAGAATCAGGACAAGCAGAAGTTTCAGGCCCACCTCTTCTTTCAGTTGACAGGTCTCCATTTCTGATGGCTGTCTGTATATTGCAACTAATCAAAGAGTAAACATCCATCTAGAAAGTTCTGTTTACAATAGTCTAGCAACCACTAAATTGCCTCTGCTAGTGGGGCTACATGTTCCCTTGGGTGTCAAGTGGACTTTGGAGCATTCTGGACCTTTTAAATTAAGTCAGAGGAAAACTGCCATCCAACACAGAATTCCCTATGTCCAGACTCCTTCCTCAGGTGTCTTGTTTGGACCTCCCTAGCTTCGAACCTCCCAGACATCTAACAAAACCAATCTCAACAGAGCTGACCCAGTTATCCCTGGGACTCTAGGTCACACAGCCAATTCTAGAGGTTCACGCTGCTTCCCATTCCTTCAGCATTTCCAGTAAAATGAAATCAGGAGAACAGAGTTCACCCATCAGGTGACTCACCCGTCACCAAACACACAGTCTGTCCTCTGAAAGGACTCTCTTTTCTCACCTGGTACCCAGCTCTGCTTTTCCAATTTAATAATGAACACAAAATACTGTACTCTGATATTTGCATGAAAAGACACGTCATTATTAGCCTTAGCCGCTTATTCTACTATAGACTTCTTTAGGAGAACAGACTGTTGCTTCTTCTGGCTTCCTGAATCATGGTAACTGCCCCCAGCTATGTGGACTGCAAGTCATATCAGGAATAACACCTTCCACACAAATAACAGCAATGCCTGCCAAGGGATAGAGCTGCAGGAGTTGTGTTGGGGAAGGGCAGAGCACCTGGAATTACAGGACTTGGGATGAATGCAGCTGCTGCTGCTGCTGCTAAGTCGCTTCAGTCGTGTCTGTCTCTGTGCGACCCCATAGACAGCAGCCCACCAGGCTCCGCCGTCCCTGGGATTCTCCAGGCAAGAACACTGGAGTGGGTTGCCATTTCCTTCTCCAGTGCATGAAAGTCAAAAGTGAAAGGGAAGCCGCTCAGTCGTGTCCGACTCTTTGCGACCCCATGGACTGCAGCCTACCAGGCTCCTCCGTCCATGGGACTTTCCAGGCAAGAGTACTGGAGTGGGGTGCCATTGCCTTCTCCGGGATGAATGCAGGCTCTGCCACAAATTGGCTATGTGAGCCCAAGACTATCACTCCCCTGTGTCCTTCTCTGTAAAGGGAGTGGAAAAAGAACCCATATCATAGGACTGCTATTAACATAGCCCCATTACATTAGGATTAAATGAGACGAACGTGAGAAATAAACTCTGCACATGAGAAAACATGACAAATCTGAGATTGTGTTTGCGTTTATAGCATTGTTCAAAGTCACCAAGAACTCTCAAAGCCAAGGAGAAAAAGGATAAAGCAGTAATTCTCCAACTTTGATTCACATGAGATTCATCTCAGGACTTATTTCAAAGTACATAGAACTGTGTCCCAGGTGATTCTGATTCAAACTATAGGCTGGGATAAGGGGTTGGCTGAAAATGGATTCCCATTCATCCATCAGATATTTTAAGCACCAGGAAGCCTTAGAGGATACAAATAATTACAAGATATGGCTCAATGTCGAGCAACTCCAGCTCTCCATGTAGAAAGAAGACAAACACCCAGAAATAGATAAAATACAAGCCTGTGTATATCAAAGCAGAAAAGGCAGCCTGTATATAAGACCCCTTCGAAAGGTTTCTCCCTGGAGCTCTGACAAACAAATCTGTATTCCCCAGAAGAAAATCCTGGTTCTCTCTTAATCCTCAAATATGCACTGCATGAACCTCACTCCTAGGCCCCGAGAGACTCCAAGAGTCACAGAGGCTCAGGTAGGAGTCAAGGAGAGTGTGTGGGTCCCATCCCCTCTCCTGGAGAGCCTGGCCTCACTGTGAAGTGGCATCTCTTACTGAAAGGGTTCATCTCAGAGATGGAACAAAGAACCCTTTTCATTCTGGAGAACTCCTGTTTTATGTGGTGCAGGTAAAGATTGAACAAACTCACCAGAGGCATGGGCAGCCTCAGTGACTAGAATATGAGACTTCCCCTCTGAAGGTTTCACTTTGAATCTCCTCCCTAAGGCCAGTCCCAGAGAGAGCGTTTGGACACAGCAAAGCGGTGGCTTCAAAGTCACAGTCACTTTTCTATGTGCCTGGGAGGAGATGGAGAATGTCACCTTCCTTTTTTCTGAAACTCCCATCATCACTTTGTACAGGTCCCAAGAACACAGAGGAAAAAGACCTGGTCCAGGAGTCAAAAGACCTGGGTTGTCGTTCTGCCCCTGCCAGTGATGAGCTGCAGAACCATCTCTCTTTGCCTCCATCCTTTTCCAAAGAGGAAAAGTGAGGAACTGGCCATCTACCCTGGTTACCTCACTGGATTAACATGAGGGCTAGATGAAAACCTTCTTTGAAAAGTTAAAAAAGGCCACTGAAATATAAGAAATTAATATGAAAAACTCCAAAGTTAACCGTGTCAACTTCTGAATGGTCCAATTTGATTATGAACCTTGTCCCGCAAGTCACTCGAGTTCCGTCTGCCACTCTGCTTTGAAGGCATAGGCTGGCGCTCTGATAAGTCACCACCATTGATTCCTTTGCAGATGAAGACTTGCAGGAGTGGAATGCGAGTCCTATTGAATTCTCTCTGCCTCTCACAGCTGTGCTTTCCTCACTCCAGGTCTACCTACAGAAGCTTGGCATGCCCCTCCTCTCCCACCCCCAGCCATCACCTGACCACACAGACCTGGAGGGCCCCCAAGAACCTCTGACCCCGTCGCATTCATGTGACGCCTTTGTTCAGCGCCTAATTCACTAGAGAGGGGAAAAAAATACCTCAACCAGGAAATACATCTTTTACTGCTATTTCATCCTCCCCTCACGTGGCGCTGGAATATCACTTTAAAGAACATTCTTGTGGCCTTTCCAGCGCTTTTCCTTTAGGTCTGCAAACAGGACTAGCCCGTCCAAGGGGAAACTACTCCCCAGAAGAGCAGTTCTTCAAAGGGGACTTCTTCGGGCAGGAAAAGGGAACGTCTGATACTGTAGCTGAATAAACAGACTCATCAAGCCCGCTGCCAGATTGGAAAACCAGGCCTCTGAGCTTGCCGCCCGCCAGCCATGCGCCTCCTGTGCACCCTCGCTCCGGCTCTCTCCTTCTGTCTCTCGTTTGTCTCTTCCATCCTGTCATCTTCTTCACCAAATGCCTTAATGTCCCCGGGTAGAGAACTATTGTTTTTATGATTATTCGTTGGCTGATCTAATAGGCGCTGCAAGTTTCCAAGGCTATTTTTGAATCACAAACTGTTCCATCATCTTTACCATGCGGTTCACTTTCTCTCGCAGCGTTCACATGTTCCCACAGTCGCCAACCTTCCTCAGACAGCAGCTCCTTCTAAAGGTGGGATGGACAATTCATACACTCGACGTGGTAAGCCCTGGACAGGCGGCTGACAGAATCCTGGAGCTTGGTGGACCCTCCAAAGGTCATTATTTTCAGGAAAAACTACAAGTTTATAGACTCAGAAATGTAACTGTCTACTATGGACTTTGAAAGAATCCAGAATCTACGCACCCATTTACAATTCAATTCAGTGTCTCTCGAGTCTTTGGTACTTCCAAATATCTAAATTTATACTGTATTTAGTTATTTTCCACTTGAATAGGTGGTCATAAGAGAAATTCCAAACCAAGGTCATAGAAAGGCTTAGGCCTTAGTAATGGGAATTTGTCTGTTCCATAATGGGAAATTGAAGGGTTTTTTAAAAAATTATACCAGCAAGTGTTATGGTTATTTGGATAATCTGAACAAGTAACTAGTTTTAGTTATCACTGTGTACATCCATACATACTCACACAGAAAGAGGCAATTCTTTGTGGATTTCTCACAACACATTACCAATCCTATTGGAAATTTTTTTCAACCATCCAAAAACTAGACAGAGTCTCACTCTGATCGTTCTATTCTTAATGTTTAAACCCTTTCTTAAATATTTATTTGAGATAAAAAGTCTTCGGATGATAAACATATTTGAAAAAAGTTCATAAAACTCTGCAATACCTACTCTAAAATGAAAGGTCAACTCTTTAATCTATAAAACCTCTATCCACAATTGGCTTCTGGCTCATTTATTATCACACTTCAGGACTGTACTATATAAAAAGCCTCCATAACTGGCTTTCTAAACATCAAGTTCCAATATAAACAACAACAAAGAGTCCAAAAAATGGGAATGATTAAGTAAATATTTGGTCAGTAAGAATATTTGAGACCTAAAGCATTTTTTTCCCCAATAATAAGTTCTTAAGCTCAACCATTCAATCACATTCTACTTCTTTCCCATTAACATTTATGCATAGGATGTTATCTTCTAAAAGATAGCTGAGCTTCACATCATATGTTTGACCATTCTCAATACTTGTCAGTAATTACTATGGACTAATCACAAGAACAATCTAGCTATCCTTGATGTCATTAATCAGCACCAACAATAAAAGTCCAGATGAACCTTGAATTAGTAAACTTATTAGTACTTACCTAGCACTATGTTCTGTCTACCTTTGGGGAAGAAGGAAACATTCTAATTCAGCCACTCAGATGCTATCTGACAAGAAACCCCACATAGTTAGAAATAGCTTATCCAAAAACAGATTTCTAAAATGATTTTTATATAGGCACCACCATCAACTGCCTCTCAAACCAAGAAAAATAAAAGTCAGTGACTTTTTTAACCAATAGGAGTCTAAAATGCACCTCCTCTCCATTTGACTTGCATAGATTAGGTTCTCAGTTATGCAATCTTTGGCGCAAACATCCCCTTAGACAGGCTCAAGGGACAAGGTGGGAGACATTCACTTCAGTTACCTTTGCCCAGGCTTTATTTGTTCTGCAGATAATAAACTTTGAACTTCTTTACCCAACCAGTCATCTTGCACAAACAGTAAACACCCTCAAAACTTTCTGTTCCCATGGGACCCTTGAGAAAACAAAATGAAAAAAAAAAAGCATGATTAAAATCTACTTTCTTCGGTCAACATCCTAAAATTGAGCAATTTCTCAACATCTTAAAAGGGACTGTCCTGCGTCAGGTTGAGAGTTAGTAAACTACCTATTGATCAATGAACTGAAATCAGTAACAACTGGAGTCAGAATTCTGAGGTTGTAAACACTTGTTCTGTAACTATTTCCTGTTACTTCACGTAGCATTGTCAAGACCTCATCCACATTCATTCTTTATAAGCAGTTTGGTTTCTAACCTTTTAGATCATGTGCCTCTATCAGTAAAAAAAATTTTGAGGCATATCCAATATGTGTATTTTTACTTACAAATTACTTATGTGTTTCTATATTGTGTGCCTCAAAAAATAAATACCAAAAAATAAACACCAAACTTTAAGATGAAATGTAAAAGGAATAACCCATTATATACAAATTGGAATTTGTTCATTCAACACCTTAAGTTTAGCAACATATTTTCATATTTTTTTGCAATGATAAAAAGTGCTGTAATAAACATTCTGAAAAAAAATTTTGGCTTATATCTTAGGAATATTGCTTCAGAAAAAAAAAGAAATGTAAAGTTAAAATAAATAGAAGATTTAATATCTTCTTTCTGCACTTCAATGGGTCATTTTGGATTCTCCGTAGGGTAAGGATATTCTACTTTTGAACCCACTGCTTTAAGAATGCGGTGGCCTACCATTGTCCTAAATTCAATCGATATCTTGCCCTAATCAAAAGTTGTTTTAGAAAAATATCTGCTAGTCATTATCATTTACGTGGAAAGGACCCAGTATTATATCAATGCTTCCAACAGGATTTATATTCTAAATACGCTCCTTGTTATCAAAAGAAAGCTTTACTCCATGCTAATATAACACCAGGAATGTAGAAACAGTTCATCATATTTGGAGAATAGGAAATGTTTTCTAGTGGCCCTGAAATCAGACAAGTTGAGATGCCCCTTGTCTAGCAAACAGGCAGCAGCAACACCAAACTTTGCATATAAAAGAGTTTAGGGACAGCAAATTAGTTAGAAGAGGGATGAGCAGAGGTGACATGATGGTCAGCAGATTTTTCCTGAGGCCAACCTCAAGTTTCTACTTAAACTGTTTGTTCATTTAGGAAGTCTGAGTGGGAGGAATATTTAGACATCATAAAGGAAGAGATCAAGTCCTCCAAGCCATGCTTGTAACTCCCTCACAACCAATAAAAACAAAACCTGATAAACGCCCACAAGGCCAACATGAAAATTCAAAGGCTTGGTAGCCTCAAGTTGAGAATTAAGACTTCTACATTTCCAGGGGAAAGAAAAAAAAACATGTTTGCCTTAAATAATCAGTCACAGGTACTTGTATAGTTCAAGTACTTATGTTTGTTATGAATCTATGGAAAGAACTTTCTCAGAGGAAAAGATGACCAATAATCTAGACGATTTTCATCTTTGTGAAGTTAAGGTGCTTTAAAAATCTGAGTAATCCATTATAGTATACATGATCCAATTCATTGTGTAATTATAAAATAATTTACTTGATTTTAACCTATAAAAACCAAATGAAAGTGGAACGTAGAGCATGTCAATCAGCTGGTGAAGGAAGTCTTCTATGTATGTGTGTATATATACACATACTACATGTATAATTATGTGTGTATATATACATACATGTATAGTTATGTATGTGTGAACATATATACATATGCAGTTGGGCTTCCCAGGTGGCACTGGTAAAGAACCCACCTGTCGATGCAGGAGATGTAAGAGACATGGGTTTGATCCCTGGGTCAGGAAGATCCTCTGGAGAAGGGAATGGCTCCCTACTCCAGTATTGTCTGGAGAATTCCATTCTTCTGGAGAGAAGAACCTGGTGGCTACAGTCCATGGAGTCACAAAGAGTTGGGCATGACTGAAGCAACTGAGCACACATATATATAGTTATGTATGGGCTTTCCAGCACTCAACTGAAGCAACTTCGTGCCCGTGCACATACACACACACAGGCACACAGCTGTGTATGCAGAGAATCTCCTGCCAGTTTACCAACTAATTGGACAAATTAGGTGCCCATGAAAAGTTATAAAGTGATGTATTTATCATCAGGTACAAAATAACAACCTAACACAAAACACATCAAGTAAGTATATGCTGGCCGTATGAAGAATAAGTGATTATTAACATCTATTATGAATTTCCAGGTAAAGTAGAAATGGGCATTTCAGACAGATAAGTAAATTGGCATGAGAAATGGAAAGAAGTTTTATTTAGTAAATCATACCTAGGGGACACAAGATTCACTAGTATGAGACAAGTCTGCATGTTGATGAAGGATGTGCTACAAAGTTAAAGTGAATGGATTGATATATGAGACTCACTGTATGACAATGAGGCCAAAATTTAGTTTTGCTTGAAACATTCTTGTAATTAAGGCCAAGTATATATTATGGTTGTTGTTTTACATAAAATATCCCCTTTAGGGTGTCTTTTCATGCTAAGATAACACAGTATATAGACATAACCTAAGAAGACCCAGTATGATACTGATTTCATGGCAGGGAACTTGACAAGTGTGTACAGGACTTCTTCATACTCTTGGACCTTTTCGGGCTTTGACCTTTGTCTCTGAAATGTCAAGGTATCTCTTGTGTCATCATGAGCCCCCTCCCCCAGCCCCTCATAGCTGTTACACTGAATGGACACAAACTGTGCCAAAAACAATAAGATCTGAGAATTGCTGAACAGCACTGATTCTTCTGCAAACATTCCTGTCCTGAAATCTCCTTTTACTTAACAAACCTCAATCACCTTCCTTTGATGATACAAGAGACGAGAAAATGCAGGCAAATAACCCATTACTTCTCCCCAAAAGATAATTCTCGGAAGGGAAACTGAAAGATCCTGCCTGTCTAGTTTAGCAAGTGTTGTCTGGGTTCCCCTCTTGCTTGTCGTCGTCACCAGTTAACCCACCTGCACTAGATCAGAACTACTCAAAAGAATAGAAGCTCATCAGGAGCAAAACCTGACTTCTCAGCTTCTCTCACATTTCCTATTAGGAGTTTTAAAAAGCTGGTTTCATCCTCCATGCCCAGCAGGAACTCAAATGTGAAGACACAGATGAATATCCCAGTTTTGTTCAGATTATGTTTTTAAAAATACAGAGATGAATCAGCTCATCAAGTTTGTTATCAAGTTATAGATTAGATAACCATGAATTTCATTCAGTTGGGTTCTTGAGAAAGCCAAAATGACCAGACCACAAATGATCAGAATAGCTGTTTTGTCAGTTTCATAACCAAATATACTTGACTTTTGAGATCCACTGTTGGGCAGTTGCTTGTAAACACCACCACATCAGACTAAAGTTAATTAAGCTAGATTTTAATCTCCACAAGTGCCTGGTTTATTCAACACTTTCCCCCAGCACCTACCATAAGGCTTGTCACATAGCAGGTGCCAGAGGTAACTTGGTTACTGAGGTGACCACCGTCATCTTAGGTGGTCATCTTTGAAGGTACAAGTCATTCCACCATTGTGAGCTGGAATCTACATCTCCACCTCTTGGAGTCCGAGAAGTAGATTGTCAGGTCTGGTGACTGCTTGACAAACAGAAGAGAGAAGATGACTTCTAGGGCTAGATCAGAAGAGATTTCGCAACTTCCACGTGAAGTTTTTTAGAATACACATGTTGGACAAAGTTGGTCACAAGGTAAGCAGGTTGATTACCAAAAGATCAACAAGCTCTGACAATGCCCAAACTGATCGTGTAGGGGGAGAGAGAGAGATGCCCAATGACAGGCAGAGTGAAGGTGGCTCTGGTCTCTGCTAACATCTGATCACAACTGTATGAGGGACTCAAGAAAGAACTGCCCAGCTGAGCCCATCAACATTAAGAACTACATGTGGTAATAAAAAATTATTGCACTAAGTCACTAGGTTTTAGGGTAGCTTATTACACAGCAATAGATAACTGGAACAGTGTTCAGTGTTTATTGAATAAATAAATTATTTGATAAAAGAAGCCACTAAGAATAAAGGGCTCTCAAATGAACCCAGTGAAATCCATTAAATAAATTATTAAGGTGATGTCAACAACAGTAAAGACTATCAGAAAATTGGACAACTCTGTGGATAATTAAGGCCAAGAGGAAATCTGCTATGGAGTAGAGAAAGTAATTTTTTTGAGAGTGGAATTTTCCAGATTCACTAACCATCTTGACTGTATTCATTAGATGATTGCTCAATGCCCTACTTCCCTTTACACAAAGTAAACTCATGATTGTATTTCAGTCATGATTCTAGGTGCAATGTAGGAGAAAATACATTAACCAAGAAGGAACATGGGTAATCAAGAGAAATAAACACTGTGAAGCCTGATTTTTCTATGAAGACTCTGACTCTTCTCTCTACTCTTTTAATTTTGTAAAACAGACTTTGGTCCAGGTACACTGAGTAAAACAACTAAATATAGCCAGAGATCAGGGTGGGTGGGAATGGAAAAGAGAGGCTAAATGCTGGGCACTAGCAGCTATTACATCATCACATCCCCCATAATTGTGCTATTATGCACACAGCACTCTTTAGCTGGATACAGTCACCACTTGATAATGATAAAAAGATTAATTAGTGAGATGATCCATATCCTTCATTTCTTTGATGGTTGTAAATAAGTCTGAGTCACCCTGCCATTATTTTTACCAAGGCACAATAGTCTTACCCATTTTTTACTGAGAAAAATAAATTTCAAGAGGATGTCTTTAATCTTTCATAGAGTTTTAACTCTGTGCCTTTTCAGATGAAATCACACCAGGTCCCCCCTTTCCTGAATATCCTTTTCAAACAGCTGAACAGGCCTTCCTAACACCCAAACTCACCCCATCCCCTTTTCATTTCAAATACTCCAAACTCTGCCCCAAGGTGAATCATAAACTCCACATTTCAAAGAGATCCCAACTCTGGTAGGACATGAAGATTCTGTTTAGAACCATATGAATAAAATATAGAAATACCTTGACTAACTTTACACAACCAACTTGATAATGCAGTTTAAAGCAAAAAAAATATGTAATTGACAATCTCCATGGATCCAATAAACCAGACTATTTTCAATCCTTCTCCTCGCTATGCAGACAGGACATAGAACTCAAGCTTTAAGTCACTTGAGCAAACATCTCTCTTGATCACTCTGAGCAGGTTAGGAAGGAAAATGACTTAAGCTGGGGCAGAATCTAGGGCAGTCATTAGGGAGAATCATCAGATTCTAGGAACAGGAGACCTTGAAATCCAACTTAAAAAGGGGGGACAACTTTCTATTTTGCTATTGATCCTGTTGTCATTCCATTCAGATAAACACAGAACAATTTATTGTCTGGTTCAGTCTAGCACTGGGGATAGAGAATTGATTAAGATCTACCCTTAAGGAGCTTTCAAGACAGAAGAATGACCACCTGAATTTCCTATGGGAAAACAAGGAGCGCTTATATTAGGAATTTCTTGTCGAGACTCTGTAAGTACCATCTTTGTCCTTCTAAGTGTCCCTCTGTACCACAAGGGCTGACAGCTTGGAAACTACATTTCCAAGCCTCCCTTGCCAGTAGGGTTCTTGGTCAAACCTGCCACTGAGAGATGCAATTGCCTGAAGGGAGAAGTAAAGACCATTTTTCTCTATCAGTAGCTACAAGCAGGTGTGTGGGCGAAGGACATGGAGCTAGCTATGGGCTCCTGAGCATCCTCCCAAGAACCACCCCTTTCAGTACTGCAGTCAGCTGAGGTCAGCCGCAGCCTGGCTTCCTGGTGATTCCTCAACTTCACCTGAGGTTTTTTTGAAAGTTAGTAACAACCCCCTTGACCTTTATTCCCCAGCTCTCCCAAAGATCCTGTAAACCTCTAATTGCTTACATTGAATTCCTTCCTGATGGGAATATTTCAAGTACATTAGCAGAATGGGATAGGTGTATTTCAGTAACAACCTCCAAACTCTGAATAGTATAACAAAATACTCCTGGGTATATATCTGAAGGAAAAAACAAAAACAATAATTTGAAAAAATGTATGCACCCCATTGTTCATAGTGGCATTATTTACAATTTCCAAGATATGGAAGCAAATGTGTCCATCACCAGATTAATGGATAAGGAATATGTAGTGTATGTGTGTATATATATACATACATATATGTATATATATGATGGAATACTGTGCATGTGAGCTGTGTTGCTTCTGTCTCTTTGAGATGCTATGGACTGTAGCCCACCAGGCTCCTCAGTTCATGGGATTCTCCAGGTAAGAATACCAGAATGGCTGGCCATGCTCTCCTCCAGAGGATCTTACCAACCCAGGGACTGAGCCTGTGTCTCTTATGTCTCCTGCATTGGCAGGGAGATTCTTTACCACTACAGCCTCCTTAGAAACCCAAAATGGAATACTACTCAGCCATAAAAAAGAATGGGATTTTGCTATTTGCAGCAACATGGATGGAGTTGGAGAGCATTATACTAAATGAAATGTCAGAGAAAGACAAATACACATTTTTTTTTTAGATTCCACATACATTATCACTCGTATGTGGAATCTAAAAGGGTACAACAAGCTAGTGAATATAACAAACAAAGAAGCACTCACAGATATAGAAAACAAACTAGTGATTATCAGTGGCAGGGGCCGTACAGGGGTAGGGGATTGAAAGTAACAAACTATTGGGTGTAGGGTAGGCTACAAGGATGTATTGTACAACACAGGGAATACAGCCAATATTTTGTAATAACTCTTAATGGAGTATAACCTTCAAAAATTCTATAAAAAATTTTTTAAAATCTTTGCTAACCCCCCAAATAAAGAATAATAACTAACATTGAATTATTTCTAAAAAATAAGGTTATTTCTTGTTCAGGATTTACGCTGAGTGGCTTCTACCTTGTAGCTACAGTATCTGAACACATGCTCTCTAAGTCCCTGAGGAAGAGGTGAGAACACAGAGAAAGCACACTTGTGTTCTTAACTTCCTGGACCAAAGATGGCCCAGTACTCCTGCTGACATGCATTACAAAGAACTGGTCCTGAAGCCCCAGTTAAAATTCCAAGGCAAATGTGGTCTCCCCCTGGGTCCAGGGAGAATAAATGTTCTGGTGAACACATTGCCTTATCTCTGCCATGAGAAGTTCTCTATTTTTCTGACTAAACTTGACCATTGTATTTGGTGCCAGATGTGGTGTCCTGTAACAAAACCTTAACATGTGTGCCATTGACTTTGTGGCCAGGTTGTAAGAAGCAGATATATTAGCCTGGAGGGCTGGAGATCCATAGCAGGAAGCAGAAAAACACTCAGCAAAGCTGTTGCCTTTAGTAACTTGAAAGTTCTACCACGTGACTCTTGTGCTCACAGGTAAAAAATAGCACATGCTGGCTGTTACTGGCTGCTCTTGATAACATCATAGAAGAAAAAGAGGATATCAGGAAACGATTAACTGGTTTTTCAGCAAAGAGAAAAAGAAAAAGCAACGATTTCTGGAGCTTCCTTCTGGTATCAATCTCTGTATTAGTCAAGCTAAGTCATGTTTGCAGGTATAACAAATAAACCCCAGAGCTCAGTGGCTTAACACATGAAAGTGTATGTCTCACTCACCAAAAGTCTAACGTGGACATTTCTGGTTGGGCGGCTGTCCTGAGCTGCTCTTCTTCAAATAGTGAGTCAGGAATCCAGATTCTTCTCATGTAATGGCTCTGCATCTCCTGTATATGGATGCCATCAAGACTGTCCTGGTATTATCCAGCCAGAGGATGGAGAGAGACAGAGAGAGGGAGACAGACAGACAAAGAATAGAGAATCTACACACAGTCTTAACCGAAGACAAAAGTGACAACTATCTCTTCAATTCAGCTCATATTCCAGGGATAAGAGCTCGTCACATAGTCCCACATCCGTGCAAGAGAGTCTGGGAAATATAGTCGCTGGCTGAGCAATTGATTCCCAGAAACAGTTCTGCACTGTGAAAGGGGAGGGTAAATCTTGGTGGGTCAGCTAGCCATCTCTGTTACAATAATATGAAGTTTTTTTTTCTTTTTTGTTATATAATTTCTTTCCCCATTTTAATAATACAGATTCTTCCTATTCTTTCCCACTTTTCTTCCCTTTTCCCTTTAATGTGTACTTTCTTTGCCTCCTGCTCAATCTTACTTTCCTCTCTTATTTTACTGTTAGTGATCACTGTAGAATTCTACACTCGGAGTAATTTCTAAGTATGAGGTCAAGAACAAAGACAGAGTTGTTATCAGAACTGAAGAAAGAACTTATGTCAGTGCCTTTTCCTTCCAACTCAAATCCATTTTATTCTTAATGTTAGAAGTCACAGGCAGGAAGAGGTCGAAACAAATCTAAGAAGGCACCCTAAATATTTGCAAGATTGTTGCTGTCTTTCACACTTCCTTGTTTCATGTTCCTCAGTTTTTTCAGGTTCCGTTCTAGCTTTGGGGCAAAAGTTTCAAGAGTTCTTTGGTTTTCTCTTTGTTCAGTTATGGAGATCCATAGAGACCAAGGGCAAAAGTGAGTTAGACAGTTTTCAACTGTCCAATAACACAAGTATAGTGTTTAGAGGGCTTTCTTTCACTCACAGATGCAATTTCTATCCACTTTTAGTTTGAGGGAAGAAATACATTTTGGAAAATGGGAAATTTGAATGTTCCATAATGTGCAAATGCCATATTCTTCCTTGAGTTACCAGCACGAGTAACTTTTTCTTCCTTACAGTCTACCTCACCCTATGCTTTATTGGGGGAGTTTAGAATAGAAGAATACGGCTTTCATGCCTATCCCAATAGTTCCTATCCTTTGGAATCTCCAGTGCAACGAGCTGGGAGGGCCCACTCAGGAATGTGAGTTTCCTAACTGGAACTGAAATTCATGTGGACTGATACTCAACTCTGCCAAATCAGTGTCATGATTTGGCAAAGAGTCTCTGTTAAGTCATGGCCTGGTAGCGTCTTTCTATTTCTGTGCTTGCCCTCTTTTCTGGTAGGGTAGCTGACATAAAACTAGAGCCCTGGAGCTTTGACAAGCTTCTAGGTGCTTTTAGAAGACTTCTACCCTGATAAAATTTGGAGCAACAAAAATAATAACAATACATAACATGCTGTACATTCTTGCCAGACACTGCAAACATTGTCTCATTGAAGCCTCTCAAGATGTTATGAGGTAGGTACTGTTATTATCATCCTTATTTTATAGATGAAGACATTGAGGCTTAAAGAAATGAAGTCACTTGAGGAGAAGATATAGCTATTAAATGTTACTTCAAGAATTTCAACTTGGTTCTGTTTAACTGCAAAACCAATATGTAACCACTCTATTACCAGCCTATTTCCATACAGAATGACCTAAAGAGTCAGCATAATGGTGACAGGAGTAGGGCAGGGTCAATCAGCAGAAAATGAGAAAAAAGTGAAAATTCCCATGGATGGTAATCTTAACAACAATAATGACTGACATTTCTTGAGCATTTACCATATATCAGACACTTTCTAAATCCTTTATCTGGATTAACTCACAGAATCTTTATGACAAATTCTGAGAAATGTGTTATTTTTATTAGCATCATATATATATATATATATATATATATATATGCATTTTGCAAAACTTGAAGTACAAAGGAATTACATTAAGGGGTCATACAACTAGTAGTTAGGCTAGAGAGGATTTGAAATAAGAACATAATGAACCTATTTGTCCTCCAAGGAAGTAACAATGGGAAAACCGGAAAAAAATAGCTTTCAGAAGTTCTCCAGCACAATTTACTTTCTGTGACTTGCTTACAGAGTCAGAAATACCGGTAGGGAGCAAGGATTCAATGCCCTGGTGCACCCTCCTTCCTTAGAGTGAACGTAGGAAGTTTGGGATGACGCCTGCATATCCTCATAACAGTCCCTTAACCATCCCTCCCTCCCCAGGCCAGGAGGATTCCAGTGCCAAGGAGCTCTTCTGTCCTATTGAAAGCAAAGAATGGTTGCCTCTGAAATAAGTACAAAGAGCAAGCAAATTTAGTCAGTTTATGCAAAACACAAAATGGCATCTGCCATCTGGAAAAATACACCAAAGCCGTGAGCCGTCAAGGCCCTTTCAAGACTTTGGCATGTAAAATCAACAATTTTTTTAAGTCTGAAAGGTCTACATGAAAGGTCCCAGCTTCATTAAATGTAATTCCCTCTTCTCCTATTCCTGTAGCTGGCCATCCACAGTCCTATCACACACACTTCCAAGTTAAAAAATACATATATATGTAATACATAAAATACACGTATTTAGATGTGCTATCTAAAAATAAAATTTTTATTTATATTTTTCCTTCTTCAGTGATGCAAAAATCTCTGAGAAGATGGATTTGACAAAGACAGTTTTTAAAAAGAATATGATTTTTTTTAAAAAATCCTTCTTACATCTAAAATTGTTTTAAGCAGATAAACTTGCCCTGTGTTGCCTATCTATATTTGGCACCTAGTTTCTCATTGACCTTCCTGAGGCTCCCAAACCGTGGGTGGATGCTGGAGCTGTCTTTGTGATCACGAGCTCCTGGTATCGCCTCCAGTTGCACTTAGTTCAAGGAGTTCAAGATGGAAAAGAGCAAAGAAGCCTGCTCAGGCTTTGCCGTGGTGCCAGGCTGGGTAAGCAAGGGAGCCAAGCAGAAATATGTCCATCAGACTGGAGTGGAAATAAGATGCTGGCCATGCTTATTTAAGAGTTATGGGTAAATGAACAGGGATTGAGACCTGGAAAAAATCACTGATGTGGTGTGAGGGGGAAGCCAGTCAAACCAAATGGACTGAAAAGAGACGGAAACTCAGTTGAGGATGAAGTTACCTACGGGCTTGATATCGAGGAGGCTGGAGCATGGTCAGAAAAAGCAAGTAAGACAAGAACACGGAAACAACATATATACAACCATAGCTGAAAAGCAGTAAGTGCTGCCCCTGGGCCAGCTGCTTTACATGCAATAGCTCTTGTCACAACTCTCTGGCGGGGGACTTTACATGTGAGAAAACAGGGGGCCAGAGAGGTTGGGTGACGCTGCTGATGGCAGTGTCTAGATTTAAAGATGGTGGTATGGTTTTAGAGTCTATCCCTGTAACTACTTGTTTTACCACCTAGAATATACGTGGATAGCCTAGACTAGAAAGATCTATGCTGTGCTGCTGTTTAGTCGCTCAGTCGTGTCTGACTGTGATCCCGCGGACTGTATAGCATGCCAGGCTTCTCTCTCCAAGGGATTTCCCAGGCAAAAACACTGGAGCTGCCATTTCCTTCTCCTAGGCATCTTCCCGATCCACGAATCAAACCCTATCTCCTGCTTGGTAGGCAGATTCTTTACCACTGAGCCACCTGAGAAACCCCAGAAAGATCTACACTGTGAGAATATCTGACTGGGCTTCCCTTGTGGCTCAGCTGGTAAAGAATCCACCTGCAATGTGGGAGACCTGGGTTCGATCCCTGGGTTGGGAAGACCGCCTGGAGAAGGGAAAGGCTACCCATTCCAGTATTCTGGCCTGGAGAATTCCATGGACTGTATAGTCCATGGGGTCATAAAGAGTCAGACACAACTGAGTGACTTTCACGTCAATGGAAGAAGAATAGGGGACTTTTATATAATGTTTCTTTGTATTTCCAAACTCTCTATTTTATAATCAAAATGTTTGAAGGGTTACTGGAAAAAGAAGCTAAAACTTGTTTAAGGAAGGGAAGAAGCTGAAACTTGATGAATGGACTGAACTTGGTTTTCTTGGGAGCAGAAGACCACGGGCATTAAGAAGCTGGAGTGAGGGTCCGCGTGGTGGCCAGCTTCAGTCCTGGCACTGTTCAGGCCAGAGCTCATGACTGTCTGTGACTGACTGAGACATACCGTCAATCTGCAACCATTCCGTTATCCCCAGGTCCACCCCATTCCAAGGCAGATTCCCAAGGTGGGACCTTTGGGAGTATGGGAGGGAGGCTAGGGGGCAGGGATGCTGCGCTGGGGAATAGTTCACATGCTCAGGGCTTTCTGATCAGAGCATCAGATTCTCCACTTGTTTTCATCACACAATCTATCCATGTTTGTTTAATCCCTGATTCGTTCAGTCACCCCCTGCCCCTATTAGAAGTACCTGGTGACAGGGTATTTTTCAGTTGCATTAAAATGAATATGCTTTTGGTCATTTCTTTATCCTTTAGATTTACAGAGACATGCTGGAGTTTCCTAGCCATGGATGTGCTGTGTGTAGCCTGTTCTAATGGTAAGAGACACAGCCAGACCTCAATTAAAAGTCCTAGATCTGCCACTCATCGGCTACAGAAAATTTATTTCATCTCTTTGGTCCTCGGTTGCCTCATCTGTAAAATGCAGGATGCTATGCTAGATAGAAGGTTTGCATTGGCACAGTAATAATTATTATTATATGATAATAATTAGCAACTATAAAAACATTAGATGGTATCTACACACAAATTCCAGCAGAAGACCCATTCCTGCCACTTCTGGGAAGTTGCCAAGTTGCTTCAGAAATGATGTGACAGTGAACTCCCATATATTATTGAAATGACATTCTCCAACTCCAGGGGCTGAGGAGCTTGTTGCTATCACAGAACCCCCTTTAGGCCAGTCTTTTGAGTGTCACTTACACCAGTTTGGAAGTAATCTGCTTGCTCGCCCTTCCAGCAAAGGATGTCATGATCAGCTAATGGAAAGTGACAAGAAGGGATATAATGAATGAGAGGGAGTTAAAGTTTGGGATAAAAAAAAAAAGAGCCTTGTTCTTTTGGGGAATGCACAATGCTAAGCATACCATGTTAAATCGTGCGTGTCAAATAATGGACTAATTAAGAATCTTCATCCATTTTTTTTCACATCTCATTTTTGTTGCCCTTTCAAACATGTATTTTCAAATTAGCTCTTAGCTCTTTAAATAAGCACTGAGGGGAAAGAAAAAGGAAACCTTGACTATCGGAGAAGCAGAAGATAAACGTAAAAGAAAATACACAGAGAATGGAGATGGGGGCTTTGTGTGAGATGTTGGGAAGTTTTAGAATCGTAGCAGCAACTTCTCGAATAACGGAATTTAATAACATATAATAAGCCATGATCCAGGAGAACTCTGATTCAATCCCACTAATTGTTTGAGCCAGGGAAATGAAGGCAAAATTTATCGTGCCAACATGCTGCTACTGCCACAGAACTCCGCAGGGGATAGACCATTGTTCCCAGATGCCCACCTCCTCATACCCAGAGGGCACATGGTCCCTGCCCTCCAAACACCAGGCTGAATCTCCAACTTTCCATGACAGTCCTCGTTCTAGGACTTTAAAGTCACAGAAATGTAATTTTTTGCAATCAACAAACTATTGTATCAAGGAAAGAACAGAGGGGTAACTAGATACAAAGCCTTCAATTAAGTTAGAAAGAATAATAACCAATATGCTTTCATTCTAATGCCAAAAAGTACAAAAACCTATAATAAATCTAATTGAGCACATGATCATAAGCACTGTTTTTCTACCTACATAGTTCTGCTATATTAAGGTAGACTCCAAATAGAGAAACACATTTTTTTTTCATTGTTATTGAAAAGGGTGGATTTTTCTTCTTTTTAATTTGGATCATTTTACCAATGTCAAAAAATGGGAAGGTATAATTAAGAAAAAAATGATTGTCTCTATCCTTACTCATTGATTATATCTAAGCATTAAAAAAGGAAGGAATGGAAGCAATTATCTCGATAACTCAGGTCTCCCCCAAAGATTAGAGGTTTCTAATAAAAACATACTGTTTTTGCCTGAATTATTAAGATAATAGCCTTAGTTTCCACGTTATGAGTGTGGACCTGTCTATGGATGAAAAATCTTTTGTAACTATTTAAAAGGTTTTTTACGTTTTTCTGACACTTAAGTATCAAATTTTTTTGTACCTAAACTTTAATGTACCTCAAAAAATACCCAGTCTAAAATTCTATAGAGCGTTTTTCAAAGCAGCTATTTAAATTACTAAACCTAAAAAAAAAGGTTAAGTATTACCTTCCTTTTCCCAAAAAGGTCCATGAAATCTTGGATACATTTGGGGACAGACAGGGGAGTGAACTACCTCTGTAAACTGATAGTCTAAAAACAGGAAAATTAGTATTGTGCCACGGCTATGAGCAGCTAATAAAGAGAACATGGTTAAAAGAGATTAAGGTTCAAATTAAGGTCAGAAAAGAGACTGATTGAGGAAAACTGCCATGTTCCGTTGCATGGCAGTTTAAGTGAGACGGTTTCCCCCTGAATCAGTCTTAGGTTGAAAAATTACACTGTTGGGGTTAATAAAGAGACCAGGCATTTGTTTGGACTGAGACTTCAATTAAAATGTTATTTGGGGCAGCCAGAGCTAATGTCTTGCTTAGAGGTAAACTGAACTGCCTTTTAAGAGGATGGAAAAAAAAAAAAAAAAGAAGAGGAATAAAAAAGACCACCTAATCTGTCAAAGACCCTGAATAACTGGCAGAAAGAATTGTGTTTGCTGGACCTGTGCCCAACTCAGCAGTGAGCATTCTTAAGGGTTTTGTGACATCATCTGAGGCAGCTGAGGTTTTCTGAGTTTTTGATTGTTGCACTGGGTGAGGAATCTAGCGTTCAGCTGAGCCTTTTGAGACAAAGAAAAAAAATCTGGTTGGTGTAATTGGCCAAGTTTTTTTTTTTTAATGCCACAAAAGGGGTGGGACCAAGAATTCTGGGTCTGTCTCACGACTCTACCCCAGAGACAAAAATTGATGAATACAGTTAATTGAATTTCTCAGTCCATACGAATTTGCCCACAGTAAAACAAAACCACCAAAGTTTGCTTTCATTTCCCTTCTTTAGGGTGAGTGGAAATCCACCCTGAATAAGCTTCTTCCCCTCCACAGAGATTCACTAAACATGTTTACTCTGGCCAGCATGGGGCATACCTTGGCCAGCAAGGCAGACACGTTTCCCAACTTTTATGGGAAGGGGGACAGTCAATAAGTGAAAAGATAAATAAATATACCATTACAAATTGATAAGATTGAAGGAAACAGGGTGAAAATGGAGAAACATTCTATTGCTCTTCAGTCTTTTTCTTAACCAATTCCATGAGCAGCGACTATTTGAAGGCCTCATTATTAATGCCTGGGGTGGCTGGGGAAGCTGGTTAATGCTAGATAGAAAATGTGGGATTTTTCTGTTGGGGAGTTGGGAATTTGTCACAGAGAACAGTGATGCACAGAGAGAAGGCGGTGGGACAGTCAAAATAGCATGGATTAAAGCCAAAATGAACTTGGAGTATGAGCATGGGGTTTTTAATATTTTATGTATCTATTTACTAATTTTTGCTGTGCAGCATGTGGGATCTTAGTTCCCTGACCAGGGATTGAACCCATGGCCCCTTCGGTGGAAGTGCAGAGTGCTAACCACTGGACCGCCAGGAAATTCCCCTAAAGTATGGATTTTGATTGGCATTTCTTGTCCAAAAAGTGGTACAAACAAAGCAATGGACTCCTATAAAAGTGCAGCACCAGAAAAGGCCTCTGGGGCAGAGAGGAGTAAAGCCAGGTGAAGCACAAAAGAAAAGGTGGACCGGGGCCCAGAGACAAGGAGCGGAGCCATTCCTGGGGCTCATTTCCTCTCTGCTGTTCAATTTTTTAAACCAAGTCCAGGGAATGGACCCAATTTGTCTGGATCTCAATCCACACTGACCTGCAAAAGTACTTTCATTCAAACTGAAGAAAATTATGAGGGCATGAATTTCCCTCTCTCCCCATCTGACCAAAATGAAAACAAAACAAAGCTAATTGAAGATGTTTACTCTTTGGCCTCTTCCTTAAGAAGTCCATCTTGGTTGACAAAAAAGTGACAGACAGTGCCCCAAGTCTGAGACACACAGAGGCATAACGCAAAGCAGGGATGGTCTGACACTATGGAAATGAAACGCCAATGATGAGATCATTGCAGCGGGAACCAGGAAACCAGGGAGCTGAGAAGTCACACAGCACCATGAGCGCGATGTCTGTCCAAGTCGTGGCGAGAATCTGCCAGGCCCAGATTGACTTCATTAGTCATTTAGAAGTGCATAGATCACAGAAAAAATTCTCCTCCTCCTCACTGAGAAAGAGTTGATCATCAGTATAAGTAGAAACTGATTAGAACACCAGTTCTTCAAAGCATAAATATTTCATTCACCAACCAGTTACAATTTTGCCCAGGGCAATTAAGAAGAATGTATGCACAGCGACCTCACAAAAGGTGTGACTATAGTCAACTTGAATAGGGAATTAGGTCTGACGTGGATTCACACTGGATATGGGGTGAACACATAGACAGAATCGTCCCAGTCCTTAGTCAGGGCCCTTGGGGAGAAACAAGCATAACAATACAACCCAGTTAGCCCTCTTCTGTATCTTTCACCCCTTGGGTCCATCTGGGCCAGTGTGATCCTCATTCAGCAAACATTTATCAGGTACTGTCTAGATGCCAGGCACTGTGTTGGGTATTGGGAATTCTAGCCTAGGACATTCATAAGCCCTTCCTGCTTTACAAAAATAAAAATTATTTGAGTATAGTTGATTTACAAAGTTGTGTTAGTTTCAGGTGTATAGCAAAGTGAATCTGGTACATGTAAACACATATGTCCACTTATTTAGACTCTTTCCCCATACAGGCCATACAGAGTATTGAATAGATTTCCCTGTGCTAAATAATAATGGGCTTCCCTGGTGGCTCATATGGCTCATATGGCTCATATGAATTCACCTGCAGTGCAGGAGACCAGGATTTGATCCATGAGTTGGAAAGATCCCCTGGAGAAGGGAATGGCACCCCACTGCAATATTCTTGGCTGGAGAATTCCTTGAACAGAAAAGCCTGGTGGACTACAGTCCAGGGGGTCGCAAAGAGTTGGGCACAACACTTTTTTTTAGATTTTTTTTCTCATATAGGCCATTACAGAGTATTGAATAGATTTCCCTGTGCTATATAACAAGTCCTTATTGGTTGTCTATTTTATACATAGTAGTGTATAAATGTCAATCCCAATCTCTCAATTTATCCCTCCCACTCCTTTCCTCCTGGTAACCATAAGTTTGTTTTCTACATCTGTAGCTCTATTTCTGTTTTGTATATAAACTCATTTGTACCTTTTTTTAAGATTTCACATATAAGTAATATCAAATGATATTTGTCTTTTCCTGTCTGACACTTTACTCAGTATGACAATGTCTAGGTCCTTCCATGTTGCTGCAAGTGGCGTTAGTTTGTCCCTTTTTCGTGGCTGAGTAATGTTCCACTGTGTATATCTACCACATCTTCTTTATGCATTCCTTTCAAAAAGGCACATGGACAGCAGTGTTCATTGCAGCACTGTTTATAATAGCCAAGACATGGAAGCAACCTAAAAGCCCTTCCTTCTTAATCATCCCCAGTTTATCATCATTCTCTCTGTCTCACTACCCATCTTCACTTTTTGCCAGAGTACTTGTCACTACCTGACATTATATCATATCTACATTGGTTTCTTATGCGTTGCCTCACTTATTAAAATACAAACACCATGGGAAGGCCCTTTGACTGCCTTATTGCATGTTGTTGTCAACACCTACATTACAGGTTCCAAGAATATATGTCGGATAAATAAGGCTTGTGTTCGAATAAAGTCTTCATTTCAATTATGACAAGCAAGATAAAGGAAAACTTTAGGCATTGTGAGTATATATCATTAGGAAGTGAGGGAGACCTTTCATGAGCAAAGGACTTCTAATAAATTAAATAAATAAAATAAAGAGAGGAGTTTGTCTGGAGAAAGGGTTGGCGAGAGCCTTTCAAACAGAGGCAGCAACATGTATAAAAGTGCTCACGGTGTTGAAACAATGGGAAAAAAAAGCCAGTGACATGGAGCTGCAGGGAGAGTTTCAAGAGATGAGGCAGGAGCCTGGGGGACAGGAATGAGATGATGCCAAGTTTTATAGGACATATTCAGGCTTTCGGACTCTACTGAGCAATACGGAAAGGTTCAGGTAGTGACAGGATAACAATTCCCAACTCACGAATCTCTTGAATAAGCACCGGTGTGAACATTTCAGCCTGAGCCTTCTGCAGTCACCTGGGCATAAGAAACAGCGGGACCGTTTCAGCAGGCGGAGAAGAGGGCCGTGTGAGGACTTGGCCATATTTACTGAGGACGTGGCAGAGGCTCCAGCTTACAACAGGCAGCGCGGGGAGGGTGGGAACCGCACAGAGATGGGCGCCTTGGTCCGTGAAGAGACTATAACCAAGTTACAGAAAGGCAAGTGCATTCATTGAAAATGCCGAGGGAACTGAGGAACCCCAAAGGAACGTGTGTGTCCGTGTCCTTCCGGCTTTGAGGCCACTGCTGCCCCATGAGGCCCCTCCTGGTCTTCCAGGCCTCCCCGGGCGCTCTGCTCTGTCCTCCAGCCGGGAGAGGCCACCTCAGGCTCCCCTGGCACTGAGGCGACGTGTCTCCCCCATGCTTTGCCCAAGTCACCGGTCACTGGACCGCTCACTCCACCCTCGTGGGGCCTCCTGACAAACAACTCGGTTCCTGCCCAGGTCCCAGCACTAAGAGGCAACACGTGGCATAGGTACCCAGCAAATATCTGTCAAGTCAGTGTTAGAGAGAGTGCTAAAGTCTGTCCCGTTTGCATACCTGTCAAGCACACACTTACGGCAGGTATGCTCTGTGTCAGCCACGGGGTTGAGGCCCTTCCATGCATTCTCATTTAGTTTTCACAATCATCTCAAAAGGCAGGCTTTGTTATGATTCCCAATTTTCTGACAAGGAAACTAAGGCAGTAACTTGCTTAAGATTTCTCTCACCAGGTACCAGGGACACAGACCCACTTCCCTTCCTCTCCTAAGGCCCTGGTCTGATTCATTGCTTGCTTATGTTCACCTCCTCCCAGAAGGCTTCCCTGATACTCCAAATTGCCATGAAGAAAAGCCTCTGAGCTCTATAAGTATTTTCATAACTAGCTTACCTAATATCTTCCCAACCACTATGAATGACTCTGATGGGTCTTCTTTATCTTGTGCTCAACCAGTGTTGAGCAACATGTCTGACACATGAGTGTAAATGAATATTTGTTGAAGAATAAATGGATGGATAAATAAGCCCTTGCAAGAAACTCATTAAGGGAATTCCCTGGTGCTCTAGCAGCTAAAACTTCTTGTTCCCAGGGCAAAAAGCTCAGGTTTCTTTCTTGGTCTAGATCCCACATGCTACAACTAAGACTGGCACAGCCAAATAAATAAATATTTTTTAAAATATAAATCTTTAAAAAAAAAAAAAGCCTTGTTAAGAAAATGTACACAAATGCTAACAGATAAATAGAAGAATGACTATCACGTTAACAAGAATTCTACAGTTCCTATTCTTTTCCCCCTCCCCATCTACCATTATGCTCCTTTACATATTGGTTTCTTGAAAATCTGGTTCATTTTCAAATTAGAGACATTTTTCTGTTACAGAAAAGGAGAAAAGGGAATCATGAAGACATGTGCATGACTGCGTATGAGTCCTGGGTCCACACACAAGCTGAGAGGAGGTCCAGCTGAGGATTCTCTGTCACTTGACTCTCCCTTTCAAGCATCGATAAAGCTATACCTCATTTAAAAGGGCAGAAAGACGAGAGAGCACGCCTTTTAAACTTGGAATATAGCCCATGGAAATATTTAACCCAGACCTAAAAAAGCTGAAATATTCCAAACCAACCACAGTTCAGAGCTGGGATCTCCCTGATGAGATTACTGTACCCAGAAACAACATGTTTCTTGTCTCCTAAGAGACAAGACACCTAACAATTCATAACAGGGGGTCTGAGGGAAATAACTTACCCATTGTGAAGTCAATGTTCAAACCAATATCCCTTGGGGAGAAAAATATTGCTCATTGATGGAGATGGATTTTTTTCTTCTTAAGAAATTCTCGAGGGGTAAACAACATTTCTTTTTTCATAGCGAATGTAACTAAACATACCACTGTCAAGATCTACAGTTTCCTGTCATCATTAACATGATGCTCAAAAATGATTAGTGTAATTATGAATGCCTTTTGACTTCTTGAAAAATAGATGCTGGCTCTGTTTTTTTAAAATCTCATTTTAATATCCAAGCAACGGGACCACCATGCAGATAACTTGATGTACGTCTTCTGCTTTACTTAACAGTACTCTTACTGGTGAGATGATTTTGATCTTTTAAAACCATAAAAAATTAGCACAAAAACTAAAGATATAGGATCCTAGATTTGTTTACTACAAATTGAATAGTGGCTACTTTAGAAAAAACTTCTCATTGTCCCTCTTTTATGTTTTCCACTAGCAATCCCCCAAATGATTATAGCAACATTGGATCTAGCCATTTATCGACCACCTTCATGAAAGAGAAGAAGTTTTAATGGGCAAAGGGTAAAAAGGGCTGGATATAATTAGTTTTATATTTAACATGTTGCTTCAGGCTGGTGAATCTTTGAGATTTCTTTAGATGGCTACAGTAGGTTCTATTGTCTAATTCATAGATTGTCTTCTGAGGCTAAATATATGATGGAAAGAAAGCTTGCCTTCTACCCTTTTGAAACTCAAAAGTTGCACAAGAAAGGACAGATGGATGCTCTGGGGAAAAAAGAAATGCCACTCAATTAATACTTGTGGAAAAGGGTGTCACAGATCATTGGCGGAATTTCCACCCATTGGCAACTCCCCCAAGCAGCCGAAGATTAATTGAGGGCCCAGACTACTGAGTTCTATGAGAAGAGGAGAATAATTGTGTTGACGATTACAGTGGCTGAGCTGTGGAACCAACAGAAGCGTAGCTAAATGAACTATATCCAGGAATAACCACTGACACCCTAGTAGACAAGCATGCCATTTTTGTTGTTTTTCTCCTGTGATGGAGTTGGATTCACACTAAGCCATACTCTCATACCTTATTCCTCTCATGCTAAAAGAACACATTTTACAGGTGGCTTGAGCAGATTAAATTAGGAGTCAAGTTCATTGATTGACACACAATCATGACTTACAACTTGACTTTAGGAAAAACTCAGACTACACTTACCACACTGATTTTTCTCATCTAATAGCTTAACTACAAGCATATGGTGACACACTAAATACTGTACAGAAGAACAACAAAGTAAAGCAAAACAAAACGAAATTTGGTTAAAATGAAATGTGAGACTTAAACCCATCTTTTCTAAAAATGTGCTTCTGTAGAAAGAAAAAAGACCTTGATCCACCAGAAGTACCAAGATCAAATCTTTATTAGTCCTTTAAAGTCCTACTTCTTTAAAATGCGAGAATTATCTTCAAGCTTTGGTAGAGCTGTGTTGTTGCTTACTACTTACAATACAATTACGCTTCGATCACAAATTGAGGAGGAGCTAGCTAACACTGAGAAACAAGGAACAGAAATATCTATAGATACTGAGAATTAACTACAGGCTAAGATGAGCAAGACTGGGGAGACACATTATGGTCCTCTAGGAAGAATAATGTAGTAACAGTCAGAACACATTTGGGATTTGCTTCAAACTGACCTGGGACTGAGTGGATTCCCCAAGCTCTTCAGTACACAACACACACATAAACACACATACTGAGATATCAAAAAATGAAATTTTGAAGTTACCCAAAGCCATTAACCTAAGAAAAGATGTCACTGGCAGATACAGGAATAGGAACTTTACCCCATTCTATGGTGACCCATGAGTGGAGTGGACAGTGAGCTAAATAGACCTTCCTATCAAAAGGTCCCACCTAACCCTTCCACTCCAGCAGGGTTCTGAAGGTGTCAGCGGCATTTGGTTGACTGGACCATTAACGGAGCTTCAGTTAATTATTGACTGATGAGGGGTTTACCTTATCTTTCCATCAGAAGCTGGCTCAAGATACTCTAGATAGAGCCCGGTGAACCTACACATGTGCCTTTTTCTTCTTCTTTGGGTCATTTCGTTGTTCTTTCCCTTAATTTACATTTGGGTCAGAATGGCCAGTCCTTCCTGGGTTTGGGAGTCCTCAAAAGGATTGCAGGGGAGAGGGGCCAGGTTCCTGGTGAGGTGTGTCCAGAGACAGAGGCCTAGAGTTGATGCTGCCTTTTGCAAAGCTTCGCTTATTGGCCCGGGTTCTCCCATTAAGTCCCCGGGAGAAAAAAAAATCAATGACTTTGTGTCTCTAAAAAATGCTGGTGATGCCTGTGGGTAATAATCCCACCCCCCTCCCCACACCCTGAAAGGCAAGCGGCCTCTCTGCTGAAGGCCTCTTGGCAAAGCCGGGAATCAGCACAGGCAACGCAGGCCCAGCTGCCCCAGATAAGAGGTGGCCCGTGTTAATGTACAGGCTTCCTCTGCACCTCACCAGGGCCTTCCTTTTCTAAACAGTCTCCCTTTAATGTTGGCGAATGTTGTTTTTCCATTGACTCAACATCTCGCCACTGGTGGTAAGCCAGCAGTTGGGGGGAGTTGGAGCGGGGGAGGGAGCAGGGGAACGGGAGAGAGTGAGGCCAAAGGCAGAGGAGAGCAGGACGGCGAGCCACGCTTCCAAACAATCTGGACACCTGTTTTGGAGACAGTGACCAAGCCTAAACTTCTTGCTTCCTCTTGATTTGAATCAGCTTTTGTTCCCTGCACATATGTGATTGGCCCTGATGCCCTCTGCCCACAATGTTGCCACCTTTGATTCAACATGGAAACCACCAGGAGGAATTCCTAGCTTCCTTCTACCAATTTAACTGTCTTATCTGAAGGAGAGAAGGAATATGAGAGCTACTGGTGTGTATTAAAGGGGTAAAAGAAATTCCAGGAACAAGATGGGAGGAAAGCAAGAGAAGAAGGAAATGAAACAGGAAAACAGAGAAGAAGGGGTAAGTGGGGGGGGGGTGTGGATATGAAAGGCAAAAAGGAGAGCGGAAAAGCACAAAAAAAAGAAGAAAGACGAGAAAAGAAGAAAGACTGCAGACAAACGAAATTTGAAATGAGATGCTTTCCCCAGGAGCTCCATTTCTCAAGAACCAGTACAGACAGCGGGTTGAGGATGGAGGGCCGCGAGTTCCCTTTGGGGGCTTCTCTGGGCAAGACAAGGTCAAGGGGCATCCTCAGAACCAAACGTTGATTAGAGCCAGCTAAATGTTTTGACTTGAAGGAGACAAGAAGGATTAAAAAGCAAAATAGAGCAGCATGAGTAAGAAAGAAACAGGAAAAGAAAGAAAATTGAAAAAAGAAACAAAACTCATGGGAGACACAAAGGGAATGATAGAAAACACTTCTGAATCAGCTAGTCATCTACTAACAAGCTGCAAAGATTTCCAATGACAAGTTGTCACATTAGTTTAGTGAAACTGAAGCAGTACTTATCCCCTTTCCTGTGCTTAATCTCTCCCTGCGTGCCACAAAAACATGCTACCACGTTTAATAGGATTAGTTTCGTTCACTTTCTCCCCCCACCCCTTTTATTTTTTACAATTCTATTTTCAGCAATACAGGGATCCTTGAATTCGATTTCCTGCGGTGCACAGCAAAACTCGGCATGCAAGGTTTTTACCCTTTAAAGACTTTATATGAATTTGAAAAATGTAATTTGACTATTTTGGACTCCCTCCCCCTACCCCAATGAATTATTTTCCCCTCCTAGAAATCTCCATAGCTTGGAGGGTGAGGGAGGGAGTGTTGATGATAAAAGGGTGAAGACAGACCTGGGCTATGAAAAACAGCTGCCCAAGCCCCACCCTTGCAGAGGTTGTGTGCCCTGAAGGCAGGCAAACATGGGTTCTGATTCAGATGGCTATTTGTTGGCTTTGTGGCCTTGAACAGGTGGTAAAACCTTCCCTACCTCTGTGTCTCGCTTTACTCATCCATACCATACAGTGGGGATAATTCTTATCAGGGCTGTGGGGAGTACTACACCTAATGTATTTATTTCTTCACTACTATGATTCACTTTTTCTCATATTTTATTATGTTCCTGCAATCAATATGTCTTACAATCGATTGTGCATTTAAGGTCATTATGTTTTCCTTTTCTCCCAAAGGGCATCTTTAAATGGATGGTGTGTCTTATAGTCTATGGCATTTGAGAAAGAAGAAAATGGAAGTGCTGGGCATAAAGCATCTGGCACAGTTCTGATGCCGGAAGTGCTCAGTAGATGCTAGAATTTTCTATCACTGCTCATCATTATGCTTACGCCCCTCCCTCTCATATTCTCACAGAAAGACTTCTCACAGAAAGAATATGGAGAGAGAGAGGTGTTGACACTTTTGCCCTTCACACAGCTTCCTTTAGACTCCTGCTCTTAATTGAGGTTTCAGAAACCTGACTAGATCCAACACATCATCACTGTCCATCCGTGTTGGATAAGAACCAAAAATCCTCCGGTCCACTCGCTCTCTCAACAGGGTCACCAACTGCCACTCTCAGCCGTGTCTTGCAAACAGTAATTATCTGTCGAATGATTCCATCTTCTTTGAGCCTACTTTGGGTTCTGCAGCCCCTCCTGCCTGGTTCTCCCCAGGCACCACCCCAGAAGATTGGCATTACGACAAAGGGGTGACCTCACCAACTCTAAGAGGGAAAAGGATGTGGCCTCCTCATCAGGGACCTGGGGGTGTGAGGGAGCCACCTTGGGCCTAGGATGGGGATGGAGGGAAATGAAGCTGGGAGGAAGGAGGAAACTGCTGCCCCGGGCAGGGTGCTATAGGGACCCTGTAATCTGAGCAGGGCTAAGGGAGCCCTGGGTTGGGGGGGGGAGCATGGCGAGACCCCTCCCAATCAGGCACGTCCCACCACTGGGGAGCTGGGCTGCCTGCCTCTGTCAAGCGGTAGCCATCAGAGGGGCTCTGAGGTTTTCCTGCCAACAGGGATCAGAGGGTATCCCAGAGCCTCCCAGAGCCTAGCCAGACTGGCAAAGAGGTGCAGGTCCCTCCACCCCTATTACCCGCCCCCCTCAGCCTGGAGCAGGGTCGAATTTAAACTCCAGCCTCACCTTCTCTCCCATCTCCCCCTCCCATCCCTCAAACCACACTTCATATCCCTTATGCCCCACGGGAGCCTCCTTGCCCACCCCCCCAACCTCCTGCACCCCGTGCTCCCCAGTTACCTGCTTTGGTCCACACCCATCTCCTCCTCCCCCCTCCCCTGAACTCCACTCCCTAGCCGCTACCCCCACAAGCTAATCCTCCCCCACCCAGGTACCTTCTGCAGGACACCTACTTCCCCCCACTCACCCACCTCACCCATGATCTCCCCTCACCCCTACCCAGCACCTTCCCAACCTCATTCTCCCATGCCCCCACCCAGCCCTCCACCTCCAAATCTTCCTGCCACTGCCCCTGCCCCCCCACCCCAACAAGTATGGGCAAAAGTACTCCTCCCACCAGGACTACCACCAGGAGGGCACTTGGGAGTAAGAAACCTGAAGATACCTGTCTCCCTACAGCCTGGCTCCCGGTGTGTGTTTCTCTGTACTTGTTGAGGCCCTTTGTTTTGTCCCCTAAAGTCACAGACATATCCTTGTCACCCCCAGGAGCCAGGCAGCAGGAATCTTCCACACTGGCCCAAAGATCCACGGACCCTGGGAAGACAGGCATCTAGGGGTCATGCTTTTGCTTTCCCTCATTCAGAGAGCAAAGGGTGCCCACTCTCAGCCCCTGGGCTCATTCACTAAGGGCTGGGCCCATGCGTGCCCTAAACTGGAAAAATCTCTTTGGTAACCCCTCCCCAGGAATACACAGGG
Organism: Giraffa tippelskirchi; assembly: GCF_054371585.1. Classification (NCBI taxonomy): domain Eukaryota; kingdom Metazoa; phylum Chordata; class Mammalia; order Artiodactyla; family Giraffidae; genus Giraffa; species Giraffa tippelskirchi. The sequence goes on from NC_137279.1 coordinate 10,988,851, forward strand.
ATTACTAATCTCAAGCCTTCTGAGGATACCAGCAAAGCATCCTCCTTGGGACGTTAAGTAGCCACTCACGGCCATGTTCACTTCTAAAATCATCAGGCTTCTTGATCCATTCTCTGCTGGTTGCATTCCTCTGACTTTCTTCTGCTCACAACAGTGTAGACCCCCAGCCAGCCATGGCCCCTTCCCACCTACCTTACTTTCCCTTCTCATAGCTGCCTCAGGCTGGGCTCTCCCTTAATTACCGTGGAGTGTGCTCCTATTCATTGGGTCAAACCTAATTTTATGAAGGGTTGTATCGTACATGATGTAGATTTGGGGGAGCTGTTCATTCACACATGTAAATAGATGATGTCCATTTGATTCACACATATGATAGATGAAGTCCATTTGTTTCAGTTTTACCTAAAACTTTTTTTTTGCCTTCTTGCTTTTCCCTCCTCGAATAGAACTATTTGTCCTGTGGTTTTGTGGGAGTAGGCGGCCTCTGTAGGAAAGGTTTGTCATTTATAACAGAGGGAACAAAGGATGGAAGGGAGAAAGCAAGCAAGGATTTCAGATTGGTACATGGGTGCCCGAGGGCCTGAGGGACAATTCTAAGTTCAAGAACACAGGGCCTAGCTTCTGCTCTCAAACGTGCACCAATTCTAGTTTTCATGGCCTAAGAAATGAAAGGTGAGCATATGAAGCATCCAAAGTAGCAACTATGCATGAGCTAAAATATGCATACGTTGAATGAGAGTCCTGTTAGCTTCACCAAAATATTGGAGGGGAGCAGAGGTGTCTATGACAGGAGGAGTACAGGCCAGTGCAAGTGTGACGAACACACATCTGTAGGCCCAACAGTTTCTATTTTTATTGAGCACCAGTCATGTGCTGAACAACATTACTCCTGTAAAGCTCACTACAGTTAGGAGCTGGATAATATCCCCACTTCACAGATAAAAAGAACTGAGGCTCAGATAGAGTGACATACCCAGGGTCACAGAGTCAGCAACTCCATAAGCAGTTACTGGAAACACAGTATGACCCCTGGATTCCCACATCCTCCTGCTGACTGCCTAGTTGGGGTGGCCCCAGAAATCTTTATTTTTGAAAACCTCCCTTGGTGATTCTTGATGACTAGCCCTGTCTTGGGAACCGCTGCTCCACATCAAACCAGCCCACTCTCCCTGTCACCAGCCTTGCCTCTGAGCAGCCTTCTCCACGTCGGATAAAACATTTAAAACATATTTAAATAGCAATTTTGAAAAACTATGCAGCATATGGATTTTCCTTTTGATCTCAAAATGATGACAAACAGACACTTAGATACTTCATAAAAGAAATATTACCAGAAAAATTATAGAAATCTGGCTTTCAACTTTGTCTTGCTCTAATTTAAACAAAATGCAACTTTTCAGAGTCACTCACTCTTCCCCTCCCGGCCCCCATCCCCAAATAAATCCAAACTGGGAGCTTCCTTCTCTTGTTCCCTCTGTGGGCCTGGCCTGTACCTATTTATTTCAAACTCGCTGGCGTCCAGATTAAAAGCCTCCTAAAATGGGCAGTAGGGATGACCTAAGTCCTACCATCAAAGCCCCTTGGAAAAGAGCAACTTGTCCGAAATTCACACCCTTGACTGAAAACGGTCCTAAGAAAGGCCAAATGAGAAAATAAAGGGGGTGGGCAGAAGGGGAGGTCTTCAGCCCTCCAAGCGTCCCCGCCCCTATCTGGGTCCCCAGCGGTGGCCCCCCACCTCCCAGGCTGAGCTATCCCACCGGCGGCGGGAACGCCGCAGCCTAGACCCCGCAGCAACAGGCGGGCGGCGGGGGCGATCGCCGGGCAGCGCGGGCCGAGCGGCGTCGGACGTTCCCGGCTCCGAGCCGCGCGCGGGGAGCAGGTGGCTGCCCTCCGCGCCCGCCGGGCGCCCAGCTCTGACCCGTGGAGCCGGGCGGCGGCCCCCAGAGATGGGCAGGGCCGCGGGGTCCGGGCGGGGCGACTCGCACGCCCACGGGGCAAGCGGGCGGGAGGGGGCGCGCCCTCCGCCCGCTGCGCGGCGCCACGGCCGCCGCTACTCGCGCGCGTCGTCTCCCGGCCGGAGAGGCCGCGACACCTAGCGCGGGGCCGGGGCGAGGAAGGAAGGGCCGGGAGGGAGGAGGAGACCCGGAGGAAGACAGGGACTCGGAGGCCCCGCTCCCGCCTCGGGGCCGCAGAGGAGACTCCCAGCCTTCCCACCCGACCCGAAACTTTTCCAACACATGCAGGCGTGTTCCTCGCGGGTTTGGGCGACCCCGAGTCGCCATCGGGAAGGAGGCTCGTCAAACAAATCTGTCCCCGGGCACGCACGCCGAGGTACTCAGACACACGGGGCGTGGGGGGGACGACCGGGCCTCCGGGGAGGTGCTGTGGGCGTGCAGGCAGCGGGCGCTACCGCCCGAAAGGGGTTCCCCACGTGCGAGACCCAGTGCTTAAAATCCTGCCAAAGCTCGGAAGTGCGGCGGTGCCCAGAGGCTCTGCGTAACTTCGCCCACTGCGCCCCCGCGTGCAGAGGCGTACACACACACACACACGCACACACACACACACACACACACACACACACACACCCTCACCCCCTCCCCCTCCCCCTGGCTGCGGCCTGAGCCTGCTCTAGTATTTCAGGGACACGGGAAGAGATGCTAATCCGTGCCAAAGAGGGAGGGGTGTAAATGGCGTGAATCCCACTCCCCAGCACTCCCAGATTCGGAGGGCGAGCGCCCAGTTCTCTCCCCGAAAGCGTTCCCTTCACTTCCCTCTGCCCTTGGCTTCTTCTCTACCGCGGACTGAAGAAGATAAAGCCCAAGAGGATCGATGTGTGGGTTTTTTCTTTTCCCCCTAAAATCACAATGTCTCCAAATCCTAACCCTCAAAGAGCCCGGTGGGGTTGAAAAAAAGGCAAGTTACTCCGGAGGGAGGTCGGGGGTGGGGCAACAGCACCCCTCGGAAGACACACGCGCGCGCGGCCTGGCGGGCGCCTCTTCGGGCTCAGCGCGCCGGGGCGGAGTGGCTGGATTATGTAAGTAACAGCCCTCCATGTGCTCACCACCATCTGTTAATATCTTGATATTGGAAAGTTCGGTGCCTGAGGCAAAGCCAGGGTTGGCGACGCAGAGCTCCCAGCCTACTCCTTTCTACTCTGGGGCAGGGATCGTACCGCCCTTTGATTGTTTTCGCCCACTTTCATAAAATCAAGTCGTTGTGTGCCCCTTCCATCACTGACAACCAAGTCCCTCTCCCCAGCACGAGTGTGTGTTTGTGGGGGAAGAGTGATTTTCTTCGAGGTCACTATTGTAAGGAATCCTTTCAATGGATTTGTTTATGGCAATTCTAGGCTCCTTGAAGCTTTGTGCTGGACACTGAGTTGGGGGTGGGGGCTTTATTTTTTTTTTAAATTACTTTTTCTGCCAGCACCCCTGACCCCAAATTCTTGTAAGAGTTATATTTCAACTTCTTTGGAGTGAATCGTTTCTGTTTACTTTGAAAGCTGTTGGTTAAACAAACATCGCTCTGGAGGCTTCTAAGCAGTGGGGTTCCCAGGAGAGAAACCTTGCAGCTGCTACTTGCTACTGATCTCCTGGCATTTCACTTTCCCCCACATTCAGAACAAATCCACGTTGGTCTTGGCCTCACACTGGGCATAGGGATTGAGAGAAAGAACAGGAATATGGCAGGCAGGCAGTCCGCCTCTAGACAGCCTGGAGCAGGCCGGCCTGCACCCTAGAGTTGGTTTTTATTTCTTTTTCTTACTCTCTTCAGGATGGTGGCGGTAGTGGGTGGTGGGTGGTGGTAGGTATATATCCAGGCTGGATCTTCAGCATCCTTCTCCTGAAATAAACATCCATGTTTGTCTCTCAGCTGGATCTGGTTGAAATTCCCAGAATTGGTTTGTTTAGGATCTGCTAACGATTGTTTGTAAGGTTTTTAAATTACTGATACGCTCTCTTCTCTCCTACCCCCACCTACTGGCTTTAAGAAAGAACGGGAGGGGTAAAATACACCGAAGAAATATCAAGCAGAAGTGTGTTTATCCCAGAGCCAGATGCATAAGTGATAAGTGAAAGAGTTTGACTAGAACGCACACAGATCACCCTTCTGATAAATAAGTAAATGTAGACTGCATGGATGAGGTTTGCTGGAAGACCGGTCAGAACTTGTGTTAACTTTAAAGTTACTGGGTTTGTGTTGGCAGTAGGGCAGAGAAAGGGACTGACCCTAAACTTGCCCGATGGTTTCAGAGATGGAGCCTGTATCCAGGCGACTTCTCGTCTCCGGGCTGACTGATCGCTTCTCGCCTATCAGAAAACAAACTGAGAGTAGTCGGAGATAGGGGGCTTGGGCCTCACGCCTTGATCCAGGGCGGCCTGAGACCCGGGAGAGCGCCGAAGTTCTGGCTAGAGAGGTTGCCAGGAGCCTGGCCTATATGTCGCCCAGACTTCAGGAGACAGTTCTGGCCTCAGCATACGCAGCTCGCCTAGCTGGGCTGCGAACCGAGCTCGCTCGTCCAGCGTCGCGCGCGCTCCTATTTCACTCCACAAGCCGCTCTGGTGCCCCCCGTGCGGGCTGCGAACCGCCGCGGCAGAGCTGGCGAGCCGCGAGCCTCCGCCGCCGAGGCTGGGGGGTGAGGGAGCTTTCTTGTTTGCCAAGCGGGGTACCCCGACCTCGACTCGGGCCTGCCTTCCCCCGGGAAAGATAAAGGACTTACTAGGGCTCGCAGGGAACTTTTCCCGCCGCCAGTTCCCGGGCGTAGTGTGTGCAAAACGTGCACCGGAGCGCTAGGTGCAATTGACATAAACTTGTGGGCTAAAGTTCAAGCCGTTTCCTTCCAGAGTCTGAACCTTTTCTCCCGCTCAGCTTCCTTTCTTCCCCCCTCCCTCCCTCTCCTCCTTCCCTGCCCTCCTCCCTTTTAAATGTCAAACTGAGCAGATGCTTTTAAGGTGTGGAGGGCATGTATCCTTTACTTCTGCCAGTTTATTTGTGGGCTGGCGCTATCAGGTACACAATGGGATACTTAAGGAAGATACTAGGACGAAAAAGAAGAAAGGAAGTAGCGCTGATCCATTCACAGAACCCACATTTCTCTGCTCAGTACACCCGCTTACCTCGAAAGGACCCAACCAATAGAAACACTATTCCATCCTGTATCTAATGGGCATGTGGATAGATTATTTCTGTGCCCAGTCTGAATTGTCACATCTCGATTAGAACACTTGATACAGTGGCCGATCATTAGAAGTGTGAGTCGTGTGTTTGCGAGCCTCTATGTTGTTTCCATAATGAGTGGGGGGAGTGTCTGGAGGCAGCGAAAAGGGAGAAATGAAGGCGGGGGATGCTCAAGCAAGTCTTTTTTTTTTTTTCTGATCCCCAACACCTAACCCGGCCGGGTTAATTTTTTCCCCCTTCTTCTTCTTTTCAATGTTTGAATCCCGTGCCAAAAGTTTCCTATAGGGTATGGACTGGAACATACTATTGTCACTATTCTTATTCAAAGATTAGACTTCTTCACAGTTTGATGAATTTGAGGCTGAAATTGCCCCAGGAAAAGTGTGCGTGTGTGTGTGTGTTGCGGAAGGTGGTGGTGGTGGTTGGCCAGTGTACTTGTAACACACTTCACAAACACTCTGTTGTCACGACGCAACACGATTCAACCTTTGATCTAGTTAAATTCGAGGGACACACGAAAAATACTTGTCCCCATCCTATCAAAAAAAAAAAAAAACACGAGCGTCTTATCGATTGGGTGTGAATGTTTCTGCTTCACAGCCCTTGCAAGTCCCAGCTTTTATAGGACCTTGAAGTCATAAACGCGGTTGTCTTATTAAAAGCCTGTTTACTGTGCCCGGTGAAAGAGACATCCTCGCTGCGGCTGGAAGCTTGCGCTTTAGCATTAGCAACTTTCAAATCCCAAGCAGCTTTTCAAGAGCCACATAATCTAAAGAAATCTCGCTGGTTATTCTTCGTCCAAGAAATGTCAAAACAAAGTGAATTTTCTGTGGCTTGACGCAGAAGCCCGAAATTTAAGCGCTTGAAATTTCTTACCTAGGAAACTTTAAAGTTTGTTATCCAGGCGTCAAAACGGTGTAAATCCTACATGAAACCTTTCTCTAATCATTCTGGGGTGAGTGAGTTACTGAGTGGTAATCGGTTGGTAGTAATGTCTGTAACATTTTCCCCCCCATAAAGGTTGCTGTACCTACAATCCAGATAACGTTGTTAGAGGTAACCAAGGACAAATATTCCTCTTCCTAACAATTTTGACAGGAGATTAACTGGGATTCAGCCAATACTGGTCTTCTCATATCTCATGCGCCGGGGCCGACGCCAAACCTCTGGCACCTATTATTTTAATCCCAAACCTACCTGTATTGCCCACCTCTCCTTTCAAAGAAAGCCCGGGTGACATGTATTCCTGATACTAGCTACGATCATTTAAAAAGTGAAATGATTTGAGGGTACCCACTCTCTCCTCGTAGACCACCCCAGCACCCCTAAAACCCCCACTTTTTCTCCAGAACACTTTTTCTATGCCTTCCTTCACCCCCTGTCCGAGGAGCGCTCACTCGCTTGGCCGCTCGGCGAACTCGATCAGCGGTATCTGAGAAATGAAGGGGAGGAAAAAAAAAAAAAAAAAAAGGACCTGCGTCCTGGAAGAGCGAGTGTGAGCCGAGCGGCGCTCAGCACAGCGCCCGCAGACCGCTCGCTCCGGCCGCGGGCGCTGCGAGCCGGTCGCCCCGAAGCAGCGGCTGTTGGGCGCGGGTGAGGTGGGGAGAGGGGGGGCGGGGATGGAGGCAGGGGAGGGGAGCGCGGGGCCCCTCTCCCCTCCTCTCCTCCCAGCCCCTCACCCCCACCCCTTTTATATATTTTTTTTTTCTCCTCCCAAGTTCTCTTGCCTCGCTATCCCCCCTTGAATCCGAAGGCGCCTCGCGATTGGGTGCTGGGGCCGGGTACGTCAGTCAGACTGTGACGTGCAGTCTTCCTGTTTCCTTCAGCTGTGTCTTAAAGTAAATCTTGTTGTGGAGCGGAGCCCTCAGCCGAGGGAGCGCTCGGAAATAATACACCATTGCAGCCGGGGGAAGCAGAGCGGCGCAAAAGAGCTCTCGCCGGGTCCGCCCGCTCCCTCTCCGCTTCGCTCCTCTCCTCTCCTCTCTCCCCTCTTCTCCTCCCTTCTCACCTCTCGCCTCTTCTGCTCTCTCTCCGCTCCTCTTCCCACCCTCTCCCTGCCCACCCTCTCCTCTCTCCCGTCTCCTTCTCCCCGCCGGCCCGCTCGCGCGTGCCCGCACGGACTCACCGTCCCTTGTCCAATTATCATATTCATCACCCGCAAGATATCTCCCCGTGCGTGTGCGCGCGCGTGTCCTCCTCTCTCCGCCTGCCCAAAAAAAAAAAAAAAAAAAAAGGCTCGGTGGGTCCCACTGCTCTCTGCACCGCGTAAGTATCTTCTTCCCCCCCTTCGCGAGTCCCCTCCCCTTTTCCAGAATCACTTGTACCGGCTTGTTCTTGAATGAGAAGACCAGAAAAAGAGACTCCCATTACTCAGACCCGTGTACACATCTATCCCCCCCAACCCCCATCCCCGGGAGAAAAGGGTGTTCTTTAGATGAATCATAATTTAAGGAAAAAAAAATATTAGCGTCTAAACAGTTTCTAAGCAGGAGCCTCAGTGGAACTCAGCGCTCCGCTCCTCCCAGTTCCTAAGAGTAAGTGATCCGCTTGGCTTTTTATTTCTTTCTCTTTCCTGCTGGTGGCTTGGGGGGGGGGGGGTGTTGGCGATGTGTGTGTGTGTGTGTGTGTGTGTGTGTGTGTGGAGGGGGGAGAAGGCTGGTAGTGCTGGACTTGTCGCTGATCTTGTCACCTTTTGTGTACTGTTTCGGGGGCGGTGGGGGGGTGGGACGCGGCGAGGAGGCGTTCGCTTCCTTTCCTTCTTTCTCTGACCCTCTCTTCTCCGGAGAGAGGACCGCGAGGGGGACCGGGTCGCTTTTTGTTCGTCTGGATCCCCCGGGTCTCCTTCCCAGCCTCATCCTTCCCATCTCGCCCGGAGGAAAACTCCTGGGCTAGTCCCCACGTCCTCTCTCTTTGTCTTGTTTATTATAGCTGCCTTTCTTCCAGGCTCTTCCAATTTGCTTGTCATTTGCATACCTTTCACTTCTCCTTTTTAACCCCAGCAGAGGGCCAGGGAGTAGGGAGGAAGGGAGAGGCAGGAGGAGGAGGGGGTGGGGTGGTGGAGGGGCGCTCGGCTACTTGCCTCTCAAAACGCTGTCGAAGCCGAAATGTTGAGATCGGTGTTGGAACAGTGGAGAGATGGTCCCGGGTAACGAGCGCGGCGCCCCTCTCCTGAGCTCCCAGGACCCAGGGCTAAGTCAAGTTCAGTAGGGTAAGGTGGCACTGGAAGCCTCGGGTTGCGGGGGGCGGGGGGGGTCGCGTGGTCGGAGGGGGAGCTGGGGCGCGAGCGCCGCGGGAGGATGGAAAGATCGCGGTCCGGGTGGGGGTAGGGGATGTTCTTGTCCAGCGGATCTGCTCGCAGTCAACGCCGGCGGTCGGCTCGGTTGGGCTGCTTCCATCTGATCTTGGTCTGGGTGGTACCTACAATTCTGCTCCACTTCGGAGGACTGGAGAGGGAGGAATGGAGAGGTGAGCGTGATTGCTACTGGGAAGAAAAGTCCGGGGGTGGGGTGGGGGGACGCAGGAAGAGTGGCTATCTTGCCTGAACAGACAAGGAGAGGGGGCGACGAGGGCAAGCTGGGGGGGAGACATTCCCCAAAGCCCCCAGTTTAGCAAGTTGTTGATTCTTCGGGTGTGCCCGCCACTTACTCCTCAGGCTAAAACTCAACATAGGTGCAGAGTGTGGATTGGAGGGGCCGGAGGGTGGGGGGTGCGGGAGGGAAGTTAAAGGGGGACTAGTTTTGGAGGGAGACTCACAGGTCTCCCGCCACTTTTTCAGCTTTTTTTTTTTTTTTTTTTTTCCGCTTCGGAAGTTGAGAGTCCTCCTGGCAGGCTGAGAAGAAGAACTGGGAGGAGGGGTTGATCGACAGTCTTAAATAGCCCTAGGAGGCAGGTTGGAGTGTGAAACTGCTGTTCTTGGCAATCCAGAACCCACTCCGCCTGGGGGAAGGCTGAGAACTCACCTGCTTGTTTTTATTTTTCCAAGAAGGTCTGGTTGTCTCCTTGAGCTTATGAAAACAGTGCAAGCACAGGGTGGCCTTCTCTCAAAGTCAAGGCTAGAAGTCTCTTCTCTTCCTCTCTCCCCACCCCACCCTCTCTCCCATCTATAACCTCCCTTACCAAAAGAAAAAAAAAGTGCTTTCCTAGACTACGTAGGCAGAGGTCTATTAGCCAGAGGGCTGTGCATGGGCAGGGCCTGACAGGTGTGTTGTGTCAAGAAAGACAGGTGCAAATTTCCTCTGTGTCTGTGTGTGTCTGTACCGTTCCAGACCACTGTGCGTGCTCCAGGGTTGTAGAGGTTTATGAATTTATGGTTGCCCTGGTTAATAGGATTGTCCGGGCTAATGGGAACTAGGCTGTTGTTATGTTTTGAGCCCTGCCATGTGAGTCCTTTGGTTGGGGGTGGGGGACAAGTTGGTATGTGTTTGTTTATTTTTCTTAAGGATGTTGGCAGGCTGCTAGGGGAGGCTGTGTCTCAGGCTCCTGTCTGCCAGGCAGCTGAAATTACCCCCTACTTCAGGCAGCAGGTGAGGGACACTGACTTTCTCTTTGCTTCCCTCTGGTTTCCGCCTATCTCCCAGGTCTGTGGGGGCGTTGCAGGGGAGTGGTGAGAGCTTTCTTTTGTGTGTGTGTGTGTGTGTGTGTGTGTGTGTGTGTGTGATTTGGACATCCATGGGTAGTATGTGTAACTGCCAAGAATACCAAAGTCAGTTTGAAAGTGTTACTGTTGTTAACGCTTATCTTTTTAGCGTGCTTTCTCCCTGCCCAGGAAGAATAGGTACGTGCATAAACTCTTTCAAGTCGTATGTTAAATACTCTCATAAAGTAGAATGAGCCTGTCATTGTACCAGACATGTGCCAGATGTCCTAGTTAGTACTTTGATGGAGAAGGAAAATCTCAAGTATGTGAGAGGTAACTGTGCTTTTCTATTTGATGCAAGATGCAGGCAGTCCGCTCTCTGAAGAGTTTCTTGCAAGAAACTTCTGAGCATTTTCAAAATTAAATGGGCTGTGGGTGGTGATGAAGAAAAAAGGGAGTAATTTGGTTAACCTGTCCATGTGCTACACCGTGGACCTCTTTCTGCAGTGGTAAAACAGATGAAGGTAAGGACTGTGGCTTCGTGTGTGAAGGAGGCTATTGAGAATTCAGTGTAGGCACTATATCTGGATTCTCAGCATCTGATCTTTTATTTATTTTTTTCTTTCAAACAGGCTGCTTCTTGAGTTGCATAGAATTAGATTAGATGGTGAATGGTTTTTGCTGGTTGGTTTGGTTGCTTGGTGGATGATCATTGTTTCTTGAAAATGAGAGAGTGTATGTCATTTATTCTTTCAACTTAAACATCCAAGTTCCTCCTAATACTTTTCTTGGATGCTTTTGCAGTTCTTTCATAATTAATATGTCATCTATGGATATGTTCATTTGCTTTATTCTTGATAAGTATTTTCTATGCTGGGCACTTATTGGTATTTTTTTGTGTCCATTATGCAGAATTCTATTTAGTTTAATCACCACCTTGTGGGAAAAATGTCATGCATACGTAACACGCATCTTTGTTCTCACTTTATTCATTCCCTAACATCTTTCTTCTGTAAGTAGCGCTTATAATCTTAAAACATAACCTAGCGGCCAGGTGTGCTCTTTATTTATTCAAAGTGAAATAGGCCTTTTTTCGTGAATTTCTTATAGGTATTGTTTGCATTTGCAACTGTTAAGATCAGGAATGGTAAGGTTCAAGTTTAATAAAAGCTTATAAAATGTTAGTAATTTAATAATAGAAAGATGGCTTGTGCCTGATATGTTATAATTGGATTCTAGTTAAGTACCTGTATATATTGTAAAGGACATCTACATAAGAAATTTCTAAACTCTTATTGCCTGATGTATTCTAAAGCTTCAAAGGACAGTTAGAGTATTTCCATTCTCTTCAGAAAGAAAAAAAAATTGTTTCCTCTTGAAGTTATTTCTCACTCTTCTCACTCCCTTTTGTTTACTAATATGGTGAATTATTACTTTTTAAATAAGTAGAAACGAATATTTTAGGGATGTTCCAGAAAATTGCTGTGTTCATCTTGCAGGTGAAAAATGTATGGAATTTTTGATAGAATAGAGGAATTTTAAATGAAATGGCTCTGATCTGAGAACTCTATGATAGGAAAATTTAGAATCTGTTATAAGCTTTTGACAATGCAAACGTAATAAATTTAAATATTAACTAATATCAAGTGGATTATTCACAGTAAACACCAAAGGCTTTCTTAACCTTATAGCAGAAACATCTCCAAGGAGAAAGTTGCTAATTAGCAGAAATGAACTCTTAAATACAGTGAAGGGGACAGCTTGGTAGGGGGCCGGGGTGGGGGCGGGAGGGGGGGGAGTACCTAAAGGAAGTCATCTGATTTTCCCCTTTGAATTACTGATTTCCAGATGGATTCACAGTGTTCTTTGTTGGTGTTATTCCACTTGAAATTTCATAAGGGTCCTGACCCAAGTAGATCAGAGGCCCACTTAAGGTGGTTTTCTAAAAGAAGTAAAAGCATAGGCTTGAGCAATTTCTTCAAATCATTTTATCAATCAAGACTGATAATCTATATAATCCAAGCAGGAAACCATGGCAACCATATCTTCTTCCCCATCTCATGAAAGATTTACCTGAACTATTTGAATAAAAACCATAGTGAACACATCTTTGTCCAGAATCTGGACTCCAGATAGAGGCGTAAAGGTTGCACCCCCTTCCCCAAATAACTTTTTTTCCCCAAACTTTAAACTTTTTCTTTTGTATTGGGGCATAGCCTGTTAACAGTGTTGTGGTAGGTTCAGGTGAACAGCGAAGGGACTCATCCATACATAACTTAAAGCAGAGCACTTCACCAGTTTCTACTTCACACTGCAGTGTCCCTTTGAAATCCTTCCCTGAAAATTCTTTTCTACTGACATTATCATCAGCTTCCTTAGGATTCTCCTTGTAAAGTTATCTGGCATTCTTCAGATAATTCAGATTTTAATGAAGAATGTTGTGGAGTCCTTAAAATCTGACTTGATTGTACTTGGATGTTTGTTCTTATCTTTTTTCTGGGAAGAATCTACTAATGTTAAGATACTCCTCGTATAGAAATCATTAAAGCATTTGTGTAGTTAGATGCCAAGTGGTACAACCCAATATTTAATAATAAAATATTCTATGTAGATTTTGATATTAATTAAAAGGAGTTTAAAGGAATAGAATATATGTATTGATCGATAATACATTTGGGTTCAAATTCTGTATCAGTATTTTTCTGCATGCTTGCTGATATTGATGTTCACCAGTGCTGATCAGAAGGCTTCCCATTGCCAGATTAAACTCAAGATTAAAATTAAATATAATAAAAATCAATAATAACTGTAGTTGAAACATATGGCTTAATACATATATTAAGAAATAAGGGAATTTAAAAAAATCTTTAATGGGCAAGTTGATATCACTGATAAATTCATTCCATAGTATTCTCTAAATTCTGAACTGGGAAGTCATGGAAGCACTTTTGAAAGCATTTTCAGGTGATTTAATTTATATTGTAGTCATTTAATAATGCATTTTCTTGTGTGGTAAAATATTCATATATACTGTTTATGAAACATGATGCAGATAAAGTACTATAGTCAACCAGTTGTTTTATTTAATCTCTCCTATAACCTCCATGGGTTATAATCCCAATGTGTATGACTCCTATACCTTCATTTCTGAATTCAGCTCAAAGCTATATGGAGAGATTTATTTATTCACGCCTATTAATAATGCCTTGTCTTGCTGGATTATATCATTTTTGCTATTTGTTTTCCCATTTGTTTTGTCCTGATTGTTATGTCTCAGCTGTACATTTTACAATAGGACCTAAAAGTATGTGATTTCCCTTAGCCCCAAACAGAAACAAATTATTACTTGATCTAAGAATGCTGACCAGTTGAAAGAGAATTGCAAAAATCAGTTTCGTTTGGGGAATTTTAAAGAAGTTACAGGATATTTTCTTCTTATAACACCCAACGATCATGTTTAATTAACACGCATTCGCCACTGAAGATGAGCGTATCATTTCTTTCCACCTTAGAAAGAGCACAGCCCTCCTCTTGGCTCAAGCATGAGGTGGGGATGCAGCTGTTGATACCTAGGCTAGAGGAGAGGAAGTGCAGTTGACGCAGAGGTAGATGGCAGCTGGGAAAGGAAGGATGGCTGTGGGTGACCTTGTGTTCATCTCTTACACCAGCGTGTTGTTTCTGAGCCTCTCTTGCAGAGATTGCAGAGATGCACTTCCTATAACAAGGATGGGTAGGAGGAAAATCCAGATAGGATGTTAAGAGGAACAGGGGAAGAAGATACTGCAGAAAGTTTATTAAACATTTTGATTGGGGACCTGTGTGCTTTTCAGGTGCTATTAAGGAGAAAATTATTTACACGTAAAAAGACAAGAGGTAAAATTTTTAAAGAATGGCAATAAACTCTCTTTTTGAAAAGCTGATATATACACACAGAGTCCTCCTTGCCAAGACATCCCCCTCAATATGCAAGTCTTTTTGAGCTTTAAAATAATTCATCTTTTTTCTTGTTTGTCTCAGTTTTCCCCCTTTTTTCTCTCACTTTACAGCTGTACCTGATTTATCAGATCTAACATGTTAGTGAAATATTTGCCATTGGATTCTTGTATTCCTGAAGCCGATTTCATTTATTAAGGTGTGAGGGGTCACAATCATCTTGAATTCAATTTTGAACCCTAATGCTGAAGTTATCAAGATCTGATTCTATTCCAAGTTCAGGAAATTTCATCCTGAGGCACACAAAAACTATTTTACCCTCAAGCATCCAAAAAACATATAAAGAAGCATCGTGTTGCTTTCTTGACACTCTGAACCAGGTTTTATTGAAAGGTTGCATCTTGATAGGAAAACTGGGGACAAGGGTTGCAAGATGACATCTTTGTCGCTTAAAAAAAAAATACACATTGCCATCTAAGCATTGAGCTTTTTCTTGATTTTTTACAGGTTATTTCATGCTGAAATTATGCCTATTTGCATGGATAGTCATTCTTTAAAACTAGCCACAGATGCAGTCCTAGGGAGCACGTAGATGTTTTTACAGGTGAACCGAAAGAGATGGGAGCTCTTCCAAACACTCTGCACGCTGCCTTTGGCAATAGACCCTGTTATTGTGAAGATGTGCTCTGTTAAGCAAACGTGAAGTTTAATATTAGATAAACCTCGTGTGAAAAAAAATATTTCCATTTTCTTCTTAAAACGTCCATTGTAAGCAAGGAGATGTGACATCTTACATTTAGACAGAATTTGGGGTTAGCATCACTGGTTAACGCCACAAAATATGTCAAGTGCCTTTTGTAAAATGCAAGGAAGAATATTCTTTTTATATTGTGTTCCCAAGAAACAATAGAAGTTCATATGCAGAGACAGTATTTCCCTTTCTCACATAGTTAATTGATGTTATCTTCTTTCTTCTTTATGTATCTCCTTTCAGTCCTTTTTTTTTCTGTCTTTTTTTTTTAATGTTTTAATTTGGCATAAGAAATAAGATTCACAAATGGTGTATGTTAAAGAGTTTCTTCAGGCATTTGAAGTATTATTTTGGCAGATTATAGAAAAAAAAACTAGTATTGATGATATATTTATCCTTGCCTAACTCAATTTATTGTTCCACATATGGATTTCTAAAATGTGATAATGTCTTTCTTTTGCACTGACTCTAACTTTAAAATTTAAGTCATCAAAAAGACAAGATGAAAATTTATAAATATTCTCATACTTACATTAAAATCCAGCAACAGACACCATCTTCAGATATGATTTTTAGTAATAAAAAAAGTGCATATCTGTGCTAAATAAGCAGACTTGTAAAATGAGTATTTGTGCATTTATTTCCATGTTAAATTGACCATTTGTGTTGGAAAGATGCTGATGGGAGTGTTCTCTTCCCCATTTCACATATGACAAAAATATTTTAAAATTCAGTAATAAAGTGTGTATGTGAAATATTTGCATTTTTTTAGACTCGTTTCCCCTTAATAGCATTAAAGCCACAATAATTCTATTGCAGAAATGGAATTTTTCATTCAGATTTCACGCATCCTCAAAATTTAACCTTATTTCTTAAGTATGGACCACTTTTATCTGCTTTTGTAATATGAATCTCAGTGCCCAAAATTTAATCAATTGGTTGTCAGAGGCTGTGTTCTTATAATCTACTGTTTCTTCTGAAGATAAACAGTATCATTTTAGGCATTTGTGAAAGAGAATCATATTACTGGTGCTTAAGCAGTTTTTGCTTTTTTTTTTTTTTTTTAATCTTAATCCATCTTAAACCAGTGGAGCAGAAATATTTAAAAATGTTTCATTTCAAGCAGAGTGCATAATAAATTGCAATAATTGTAATGTGCCATAAATCCCAGAGCCTATGCATTTTGCATTTGATTCAGGATTGAGGTCAGGAAATTTGGAGAAATTTAAAGAAAATGATTCATCAGTCCTTTTGTTCTGTTGGCCAGGGTCCCGGGATTCTTGAGCTGTGCCCAGCTGACGAGCTTTTGAAGATGGCACAATAACTGTCCAGTGATGCCTGACCATGACAGCACAGCCCTCTTAAGCCGGCAAACCAAGAGGAGAAGAGTTGACATTGGAGTGAAAAGGACGGTAGGGACAGCATCTGCATTTTTCGCTAAGGCAAGAGCCACGTTTTTTAGTGCCATGAATCCCCAAGGTTCCGAGCAGGATGTTGAGTATTCAGTGGTGCAGCATGCAGATGGGGAGAAGTCAAACGTACTCCGCAAGCTGCTGAAGAGGGCGAACTCGTATGAAGATGCCATGATGCCTTTTCCAGGAGCAACCATAATTTCCCAGCTGTTGAAAAATAACATGAACAAAAATGGTGGCACAGAGCCCAGTTTCCAAGCCAGCGGTCTCTCTAGTACAGGCTCCGAAGTACATCAGGAGGATATATGCAGCAACTCTTCAAGAGACAGCCCCCCAGAGTGTCTTTCCCCTTTTGGCAGGCCTACTATGAGCCAGTTTGATATGGATCGCTTATGTGACGAGCACCTGAGAGCAAAGCGCGCCCGAGTTGAGAATATAATCCGGGGTATGAGCCATTCCCCCAGTGTGGCATTACGGGGCAATGAAAATGAAAGAGAGATGGCCCCGCAGTCTGTGAGTCCCCGAGAAAGTTACCGAGAAAACAAACGCAAGCAGAAGCTGCCCCAGCAGCAGCAGCAGAGTTTCCAGCAGCTGGTTTCAGCCCGCAAAGAACAGAAGCGAGAGGAGCGCCGACAGCTGAAGCAGCAGCTGGAGGACATGCAGAAACAGCTGCGCCAGCTGCAGGAAAAGTTCTACCAAATCTATGACAGCACCGATTCTGAAAATGATGAAGATGGTAACCTGTCTGAAGACAGCATGCGCTCCGAGATCCTGGAGGCCAGGGCCCAGGACTCGGTGGGGAGGTCAGACAATGAGATGTGCGAGCTGGACCCGGGGCAGTTCATTGACCGAGCCCGGGCCCTGATCCGGGAGCAGGAAATGGCCGAAAACAAGCCCAAGCGAGAAGGCAGCCACAAAGAACGAGACCCCGGGCCCAACTCCCTGCAGCCCGAAGGCAAACACTTGGCCGAGACCTTGAAACAGGAACTGAACACTGCCATGTCGCAAGTGGTGGACACGGTGGTCAAAGTCTTCTCGGCCAAACCCTCCCGCCAGGTTCCTCAGGTCTTCCCACCGCTGCAGATCCCCCAGGCCAGGTTTGCAGTCAACGGGGAGAACCACAACTTCCACACCGCCAACCAGCGCCTGCAGTGCTTTGGCGATGTCATCATTCCAAATCCCCTGGACACCTTTGGCAACGTGCAGATGCCGGGTTCCACAGACCAGACGGAAGCCCTGCCCCTGGTGGTCCGCAAAAACTCCTCGGACCAGTCTGCCTCCGGCCCTCCCGCCGGCGGCCACCACCAGCCCCTGCACCAGTCGCCTCTGTCGGCCACCGCGGGCTTCACCACGTCCACCTTCCGCCACCCCTTCCCCCTCCCCTTGATGGCCTACCCGTTTCAGAGTCCAATAGGTGCTCCCACCGGCTCCTTCTCGGGGAAAGACCGAGCCTCTCCTGAATCCTTAGACTTAACTAGGGAGACCACGAGTCTGAGGACCAAGATGTCGTCCCACCACCTGAGCCACCACCCCTGTTCACCAGCACACCCACCCAGCACCGCGGAAGGGCTCTCCTTGTCTCTCATCAAATCCGAGTGTGGCGATCTTCAAGACATGTCTGAGATCTCACCGTATTCGGGAAGTGCAATATCCTTTCATTTGCCCCCCCACCCCAAGGAGAAAACAAACTGAAACCAAAAAGGCTTCCCCCAAGGTCAAGTTTACCCAAGCTCTTAGGGTTATGTAGATTCCTATCTTCTCCAGTCTCTCCTCTTATTCGGAGTCATAGGCTTTTATCAACACGCGCGTGGCACTTCTGGTTGCACAAAAGCTTTACAGGAAACCAACATCCCTGCAACATCACAAGTTGTTGATTGCCCCCAAGCGCTCCTATTTCAAATGTGCTTTTGCAGCATTTTTTTTTTTTTTCTGCTGTTTCTTCCCATATTATCTTCTTATTCTTTTTTTCCACCAAGAGTATTTTTAGAGGATGGGGCGGGCGGGGGGGGGGGGTTGGAATCTCAGTGTAATATTGTGCTCATCAGAGTTTAACATAGTAAGTTTCATAGTGGAGTAAAGTCAGTTTTGAGATCCCCAAGATTCCTTAAGAAGAATTCTCCCTTTAGCCATCTAGAAGGCTCCTGGTCCGTTTAAAGGCCTGATTAAATCTTATGAGGAACACTCTGCTGGTGGGAGGCTGCAGTGGGAGAAAGATGGATGTGGATGGGGAGTTAGATGCTCTCCTTATTCTTTAAGGGGGATTTTTTTTTTTTAAGGAAATACACAGGTACTGATTTATTCAGACGACATCCGTCTCTCTCCCGTTCACCCAAGGTCTGTTCTTCGGGTCTGGTGCAGCTGCCTCTATGCATGATTAACCTCTGTTCAGCCATACACAGAAATCTTTTGTCCTAACATACACAAAGCAAATTATTTTGGAAAGTGAGAGAGCACAATTAAATATAAAACTCAGCTGTATTCAACTTTAAAAATGCCTCTTTTTAGGTCTCTTTTATATTTTGAACCTGACTTTTGAAATGCCAGTTACATTTTTTCATTAGACCTGTCCTGAACTCTAGTTATTTTTAACTCATGATTTTTTTTTCTCTATAAATTGGTCCTTTCAGTAAATTTTTTAAAAAATCGTGTGGTTGTTGATGTTTTGGGGGAGTAGAATAGTAGCATTTGGGGGCAAGTAGAGGCATATTTCTTTTATAAGAAATTGCCAGATGGATATAAAATTTAGCTATCAAGTTGGCTGTTGCTAACGTGAGGGTTTTGAGCAATTGTCTTGATGACTAGAGATTGGCATTTTCATATCTAAGCCCACTCCAGAGGCTGCCATGTAAGGGCAAAGTCCCAGCTGTGGTAGAAATGTGTTTTCCTTGATATGAAGGTCATCTTTCCAGCCAACTCAGGATAGCAGTGAAGATTTCTGATAAGGTGAATGTTCGATACACATATGAGACCCACTTGGGCAGTTAAGCACAGAGTCTCTTTCCATAGAGAGGAAGAAGAGGATAATGTCTGGAGGGAAAGATGTGAGGACTTAAGACATAAATAGATGAGTCTTGGTTTGGTTGCTGATTTTCAAATCGAACTTTCAGAGATCTAAGGTTGAATCCACCAGTCTTGAATCAAAGCTGTGCCAGGCACCATGTCCTACACGTCATAAGCAGGCAACAAACATGGGTCAAATTGGAATATTGCTGTTGGTGATGAGAAAGGCAACGTACAAAGACACAGGCATTGAATTTTTTTTTTTTCACACTTTGCAGGAGAGCGTCTTCTGGGGCTCATACCAGGCTCATGTCCAGGGCCAGACCCCATTGCTCCTCGGAGATCTCTTCATTTTGAAGCCAGTTGTAGTGATGGTGGGTTCTCTCTCCCCTCACTCTGTCACACACACACACACACACACACACACACACACACAGGAAAGGGACATGCCCATTTGGATGACTATTTGAAGCCAGGTTTCAAAGTCTTATAAGGCCATACTTATCTCTTTAACTCAAGATGCTGGTTTCTGGTAGTTGTTTTTTAAATAAGTTGAATCTTCTAAGGAAACCATCTTTGGATTGCTCCAAGTGATGCCTTTGCTCACTGTCTCACCCTCTCTAAATCCCCTGAGGAATTTTGAGGATTTGAATAGAAAGACCTTCCTTTTCTTTCTATACATATCAAAGGCTTTAAAGAGAATTTAGTTGCTTCTTCTTCAAAGGAATGAATAACTTCTCTCTCTTATGGTAGAAAATTCTGCTCAACAGGGATGGTTTGGAAACACCTGTGTTCATATGAAATACTGGTTGCTTACACCTGGAGTTATTTCTTCTGTGTCGCTAAATAGTTTTGGCCTCTTCCTGCAACTAATGATTCCATTTCCTTCCTGCTGGCCTTCCACCTTCTGTTTCTTTCTCTTTTCCCCTCCACACCTCGCCCTGTTAACCATTTACCTCTTTGCTATATTATTTCTCAGGAAAAAGATAGGCGAGTACCATTTTTCTAGAGTCTACACAGTTCCGAAGGCAGTGAGAACAGGAGTGTTTGTTGGAAGACTGGCTCTCCTTTTCTCCCATCTCTGTCCATGTGTGGCAATGAGTTCTTCCCTTGACTTTCCTGATGATGGTGCCCAGGCAAAATTCTCAAGGTTTTAGTTTAAAGAAATCTCGAGGAATCACAGCAAGCGAGCTGACTTCAGTTTAGGTAGACAAGGCTATATCTGAACCTGATATGCAGTTATTCTTTGGGAAGCTCAATCAAAATGAGGAGAAATGGGATGAAATGGTATCTTCATGATTGCCATTATTGTTTTTCTCTTTAGTTCATGGCTTTCCAAACTGTAAGGGTTAATTGAGTACTTAAGGAACGATTTTTTCCCACCCCAAAGGCATCATCTGTTTCTTTGAACAAAGGAGCCAAGATAAGAACTATCAAGAACACCAGCTTATCAGATAAATCCATTCCAAGTCCCGCACATTAAGCATATATGTTCTATATAATGGAACACACCACCTTGGTATCTTTTCTGATAGAAAGGCAATAGTGAATGTGTGTATGGTAAACTGAATGTCAGTGCGCCTGCCCCAAATGCTCATGTCTCGGATATAAAAAATTTGTTCAGTGTCTTTGCAAATGAATCTATTTAATCAAATATTAAGTTTTATTCAAATTCCAAAAGAAACAGCCAGCCAATTGTTTTTCCTCCTGATGTTCCTTGTCATTCATCCTCTTTGCATCTCAAGAAAAATAGCCTTGTTCGGGCCTCAAACATTTGCATGCACCCAAGTAAAGCACAAGAGCCATGTTCCAAGCGCGGTTAAGACGTGCAGGTGAAGAAGCTGAGCCGCTGCACCCCGGCAGCCAGCTTTCCCTGTTGGACTTTTTACGGAGAATGTTAAAAAATACTTGAGGTTCAAAAAGGAAAAAGGTTTGATAATTTGAAACTAAAAATTCACCCAGAAAACCTGAATTCAAAGTGAATTTCTAAAATATGAATGAATCCATAGAAGTTGATTTTTTACAATTTTGGAAGTCATGTGGGGCCACAGGAGTTCTATTTAGGTGTATTATCTGTAGGGAAACATGACTATTAAAGACTGGAAGACACTGGGTTCCTCTCTTCTCCCTCCCTCTGATTATGAAGTAAGTACATTAAAAAAAAAATCCATAAACTACACATCCCATTGATTATATTAAACTTCTTAGTGGAGCCACAACTGGCTCTATCCCTTTATTAAATGTGAGAATTTAGATTTTTCCTGCCCATTTAAGGTGTCTAAGGGGAAAAGTCTCTTAGAAACAGCAAATCAGAGCTTAAGGAGAAAGCTAAAATCCTCCAGATTTCAAAAATGTTTGAGAATTAGTACTTCCCGATCTATTTGGTTGGCCCTGCAGCACGTAAAACCTCTAACCACAATTCAGGGTTCAGTTGGGGGAAAAAAAAATTTTCTTCCTGCAGCCTTCACAACCTATTATCCTCCCATTTGCCTTTTTGCTGCCTCCGCTGCTCCTCCTGCGGCTGTTGTTTAGGTGAGGTTATACTGTGCTTGGTAAACAGACAACACTTAGATTCTCAGGTTGTTTGAACACCGTTTTAGGTTCAGCTGCAGTCCCCTACTTCTCTGATCTTTTATATTCCCCAGCAGATGTCTTTCATTAATTTATGGATTTATCATCTTTTCTTCTTTTATTCTTTTTCTTTTCTTTCCCTTTTTTTTTTTTACACCTGGCAGCTGTCTCAAGTTTCAGCAGTTATTGTCTATTTTGCATTATACATAGAATTGAATGTCATCTGTCTTCACAAAGCTATGGCTAAGAGAATTGAGGCAAAGCCACATGAGCTGCCGGGACAGATCTTGTTTGCGCTCCATCCCCCCTCACCCCACCCCCCTTTACCTCCTTAATATTTATTTGTGCTCATTTTCTTTCCTGGCCTTGAATGGAGCTTAGCTCGTGTTCAGTACAGCTGTATGTTTACTGAATCTATTCCATCATGAGTCATTGTGCGTGTGTAAGTATCCTGGAAACAGCTAGTGCTTTCTTGGAAGAACAGTTGCTTTTCAGCACAAGCACTTAAAAGGGAAATTAACCAATTGGTCAGTTCAGATTTATTTTGAGGAGGAAAAAAAAGGATTATCTAACTGTTGGCTTTTAAATCTTTCATTAGCTATTTTTAATAGTTTATTAGAAACATATATTTTATGGGAATTTTATCTTCATTACACGATGAGCAAGAAATAAAGATGTATTCTGTGTTCTGTTGCCACTGATCGATTCCAAGTATTTCCAACAGGAAGCATTTTAAAGCAAAAAAAAAAAATAAATGGACTTGAGAAATTCAAATTAGGGTGATTTTGTCATGAAATAAAAAGCCTCTAAATCCCAATCAAAAGAAGATGGATACTTTGCTCTTGTGTTTTGTTTTGTTTTTAAATAAAAATGATGAAAACATCTTAGCATAATTTAAAGACATTGAAAGCTCCAGGAAGTTTTGGGTCGTCAAGAAATCTCAGAGCCGCAGCAAAGCAGTTTGCTTTGTATGAGACCAAATTTGAAAAGATTTGGGACTTTTCCCCGCTAATAATTAAATATACCAGGTTGTTTGAATGTAGCCAGTCTGAAAGAACAGATTAGAACCCAGATCTGAGCATGTTTGTTGAAGTTCGGACTTGCCTAAAACTCTTATCACGAGGCAATAGGAGACAGCTTGCAACTATTATTTCACTTATCCATTTGGACAGATGGTCCTGAAGTGTGCCGGGCTCCTTTAGTCCCCTCTCTCGGTCTAATGGAGGTTACTGGAGGGCCTTTCAGCTCTTTCCTTGGCACAAGAAGTATGTCAGTCATAAATTATCGTCTCTGTAATCATTAAGGATCTCAAACAAAAACACAAGTTCAGTTAAGCTGCTTTGGCTTACAGATCTCACATCAAAATTTCTTTCTTCGGTGTTTAGTATTTATTTTCAGTGAAAACAAAAGCCATTAACTTTTCAATTCACAGACCAAGGTGATCTTTTTCAAATTGCATGATACTAAAGGGAATGCTAATTGATCAAATTCTCAGCATTATATTTGGTTAAGCCCCCTGTTATACGTAGTCAAGAGCTTATCGATATTAATTCGATTATGCTTCTCTAGGAACTTTCAGGTTTCCGTCTCTGTTCCTGAGGTTGGTCACGCTATACTTGATGGAGGTCATTTAGAAACCTTTACCTTTCTTAAATATCTGTGTTTATTTGACCTTGCTTCATGCCATGTGAAATTGTTGTGGAGCTTGTTAGCCGAGTGTGCGTGTGTTTGTGTATGTATGCACACAACCACATGTGCACATTTTCTTTTCTTCTTTTTCCTTATTTTTTTTTTTTCCCAGACTCTCTTTTAAGAGAAAATCCTTAGAGAAGCTTCTAGGAAGGACCCTTAATTGACCTTGTGGGGGACCACATTGATTTTCTCCACGTGCGTCTTCATTTCTGATAAATTATAAAGCCATTAATTTGCTGAGGAAATGGCAGGGCCAGGCTGCGGCACAGATGTGACCAGAGCCATCCCCGCTCCGAGTGTGCTGAGGAGTGCCAAGAATCTGGGGGAGAATCAGGAAGCCGGGATTGTTATGGTTAGCCTCACATTCTCTTGGGAACTGTTTTAGTTGCTGCTGTTTACAGATCTAAAAGGTAATGATGTTTCCAGATAAATAGGCCTTCTTATTTTGGGTAAGTGGCCATTTATTGATCTGCTAACCCACATTTATTGATTTGTTAGCCCCAACCACTGTGCCACTCTCCAAGGAGTTAACTATAAATCCAGGAGAGGCAAATTGTATTTGGTTTTGGATCCTTGCTTTAACAAAAGCGACACCCCCTCCCTGTTCTCTCAGTGCCCAAACTACCCCTCCCAAGTTTTAGCTATTATTGAAAAGGAAACAATTAACAAGATATAATAATAAGATAGGAAGAAAGTGAGTCAAGATGCTCTGTTATATTAGCACTAAAAGGTAAAATGTGAAGCTTGCCTAACAGTGATCAAAATAATGCATTTTATATTTTCACTTACATTAGTATAATAATTGGATGTCAACTGCAGAGAGCAAAGAGAAGAACAGACAGAACTGTAATGCAAAGAAAAAACTCTCATGATAAGAGTTGTGCAATACCTGTTGGGCACATTTGTCTCCTTAGCAACAAGTGAACGTATAGATAGCATAAGGACCTCAAACGGGGGGAATAAATGTTCTGCCATCCTCACCAGGAAGTCACCAAGATCCCACAACTAAATTGTGCATCCTTACCATTATGTTTGGCAATTTCTGACCAGCAATGGTCATTCTGAGCCAGCAACAGCAAGTTAGTGATGGATTCCATGGCCAGAGTCATTTATCTTCCAGAATTCCCATGGCTACTGGGTGGGCCTCCAGACTCCCGGCAGAGGGGAGGGAGGGATGGTAGGTACTTGTGTTTCAAGAATTTATCTCCTTAACCAATTGCATCCTACATGCAGGAAGGATTGTCACCCAATCACTTGAAAAAAGCAAAGCTCATGTTCTTTTATACCCGTTATCCTAGCTCCAATATGCTGAAGACCTACTTCTCTGATGTAAAGGTAAGGACATTTTTCAGTATTAATGTTTTCAATTTCTGTGCACGAGGTAGTAATTTGAACTCTTGGAAGTTAATGGAGATGAGTGTGGGGTCGTTTGGTGAATACACCTGTGTTGCAATTGATTTAATGCACTCGTCCTTCGGTCCAAAGCTGTGCCAAGCAAGGAGGCTCCTTGTGTATTAAGACCAAAGGACTGAGTGCATGGATTTTTGTTCTAGTCTCGGAAACGTCTCCTGTGTCTTTACATGTCTTGGTAACTTCTTGGAAGAAATTTCAGCTGATCCTGGAGGGATGTGCTTTAGAGAATTTTTTTTTTCCTCCCCTCAGCCACAGTGAACTGTTCTGTTTTGGTTTCTGTTAGTTTCCCCATATTTGTGCTTGGAAAGCAAACTCTAGCACCTCTTTTTCCCCCTTGTCGAAAGGAGCGTACATTGAAATTCTCTCTGCAGTAGCTGCTTAAAAACAAAAGTGATGATTGTCTCTTATTTACAACTTAATTTGTTGTTGATGTAGAGTACAGTGAGCATAAGGAGAATGAATAAAGTGACAGATTCAGGACACATTATTCAAATGAGGATATGAAAGCTGTCGGCCTACAGCTGCAGCCTCCCTCATTCTACAGAATATGGGGACCTCCTGGTTCTGTGTGAGTGCGTGTGTGTGTGTGTGCGCGTGTGCGTCTGTGTCTGTGTGGGGGTTTTAAGTAATTGTTTGCAACAACTTGATGTTGTGTTAATCATCTGTAACTTTTTAAAACAGAGATTGGGTTTTGATGATGATAATGACACACATGGTATCATTATCCAAGGAACTCGATAAACATTACATTAGCCGAGATTAGTTTATTAGGGCTGGGTACTCTTCCCCCCCCACCCCCTGCCCACCCCCGTGTGTAAAGTTCTTATCTCTGCTATGGAGAAGCCACGAGCTACCAAAAATACTCCCTTCTCAACGCTCCCCTCTCTCTGCGGTGGGTTTTGTGCCCGATGCCTGAGTTGTATCACTGGCCCCCTTTTGCAGGCCGACCCATTGCAGGCTCTCCTTCACCCATGTTTTACTTGGCCTGGAAAGAAAAGTTCTGTTTTCCGTCCTGTTTGCTTTTGAATTGTGTAGCAACTTCAGCCTTTTATCTCTCTCCTTCCCTGGCTGAACTCCTTAAGTGGAAGGCATGTTTCCTCCTCATTCTGTGCCAGCAGACTGGGCAGCATGGGAAGGCAGAGACAGGCAGGAATTTGAATGGCTGGTTAAGCATCTTTAGGCAAAGAAAGGCTGAGGGCCACAGTAGGCCGGAATGGGGTGTGGACCTTAGTGGGGCACCATCGGAAGCTGACAGATTGAAGGGCATTTGCCAATTAATTGAGGAGCGACCAGCTTCTAGAGCCTAGTTCTTCCAGGAATCCTTCCAATATTTTAGTTCTAGGAGGGGAACATGGAGCAGAGGACAAAATTGTTACTGTGTGTGTATGTATATGTGTGTGTATGCATGTGTAGGTGTCCGTGTTACCTCCATCACTCCTCCTGGTACAGTGATCTGCAGTGTTGTGATATAATAAAACAGTGCTTTATATTATCTAGATAGCACCCTTCAACCAGAAAAAGTCCAAAGAGCTTTACAAACTGCATACATAGGGATCACTCACCTCTGATTGAAATGCAGCCACCTAGAGGGTGGGAGTCTGCAGTCTTTCTGAGCCTGCAGTGC